>NC_053440.1:49871798-50605091 GCF_007990345.1 Gossypium hirsutum
ACGCGTGAAGAATGTGGCTCCAACATACTCACTTGAACATGAAGGTGAAAGTGTCCTTTTTGATCAGTTGTTTGCATTGCTGACTTCAGATATGCAGAATGAAGAAAGCTATAGGAGAGAATTAGCCTCTTGCACTGGGGCCCTTCAGACATCAATTACTCAGCATATGTCCAAGGAAGAGGAACAGGTTGGTTAGATATTTGAGGCAAATGCTGCAAATCAAACATTAAACCAGAAGCCAGATAAAAATTTATTTCCTAAAATATTGGTTGTTTCGTTCTTGATGTGTTATAGCAATTCTCCTACCTTATTTTGGAGGTGGATGAGGTTGTTATATACATTACTGAGATGTTTAACTTGATTGATCACTTGTCATGATGCATTCCATTTCAAATTTAGAATAAGGAGTTAAATCTTCTAACTCAAAGTTATCTTTTAGTTTCACATGCTTGCTTTGGAATTGACAGGTCTTTCCCTTGCTTATTGAGAAGTTTACATTTGAAGAGCAGGCGTCATTGGTATGGCAGTTTCTTTGCAGCATACCTGTTAATATGATGGCGGAGTTTCTTCCATGGCTTTCCTCCTCTATATCACCTGATGAACATCGAGATATGCGCAAGTGCTCATCTGCTGCAAGGAGTAATTTCACAGAAGGATGCAACTTCATCTCATGTCATGGTGACAGGGCCGTTCTAGGGTTAGTTCAATTAGTGTGGATATTGCGTTGATTAAGTTTATCTAAAATCTTTCCAACCAAGTTTCCTCTCTTAGCTGTGAATCACACTCTTCACATTCTTTCTAGGTCTGTTCTGTGAAGGGTTATTTGTCACCCTGTGTATGGGAATGGGTGTCACGACGCAGCCAGCTGTGAGAAATGTAACAAATTGCCAAAAAGGGCCCTGAGAGTCTGTCGATGTCGAAGTTTTTTTTTCTTTGTGGGGCTGTGTCTTACCCAAGTCGAAGTACTCGTGGATAAGTGGTTCTTCACTTGTGCATGCTTGAATTCTTCCGACAAAGTGGTTGTAAAAGGCAACGTAATATTCATATCGGGAGCTAACGCTTTGCTAAACTACCTAAGGATTCTACTCCTGTTCTCCTGTCCTATAGATTGGACTAATTATGCTTTGGCATAGATTGCTATCAAACCGGAGGAATTTGAGTGATGTCATAGACCCAGTTAATGGTTTTCTGCTGTCTGAGAAAAATACCAAATTTCTTGGGTGATTTTTTCTGACTGATTTATTCTGGCTTCCAATGAGCGGAGGCTGCAGTTTCATTGAGCTGAAGTATGCATCCTTTTCACATGTTGGTGATGGGACATTGTTTGCTCTGTGTTCGTTCCCACTTTTAATGCAGTAATCTTTGTTTGTCTGAATCTAGCGGTTGTTTTTTAATCTTCTATTAGCCTTAAGCAAACACTGTCCTCATCTTTCATCGTTTGATTATCTGAAGCTACAGCTTTATTGTATGCCAGGAAGAAGACTCTCATCTTTCTAATTGACTTCTTGGTGGTGAGATTACCATGTAAAAAAAATATAACCAATTTTTGAAATGGCCTATGTAATATTGTATTACGGACCAACTGCTATGGATTCTACCTTTATGGACATTGGCTTACCATCTACCTGTGTGATGTGTCACAACTTAGATGATCTTAATCTTCTCTCTTGACTTGCTGCAGTATTCGGCTGAGGCATAGAGTTATATTCCGTCTTGCTTTGTAGTATGCAGAAGCTGATCTTTCTTAACTCCAGGAGGTCATTGTGGGAAGAAGAAATTCAATTTAAATTTAGCAAGCTTCGGCGGCCTCCTATCGAAAATATATCTCAATAGTGCGGTGAAGTTTTTTTTTTCTTGACTCATCTTCTGCTGCTATGAATTCTTTGCTAAAATTTCTGTGCTCACAGGCTGATTCAAATATTTTTTAATGCGATGGGGTATTGGCAGGAAGCAATTTCCCACTTAGGTGAAGAAGCACGAGGCAAGTCATTTATTGCTTTAATTATGAGTGTCTGTCTGCTTTTTATAATTACACTACATGTTTTGTATTTCTTGAATTTTATAATGTTTGTATACCACAGACGTATCCTAACAGTTTTACCGCTTCTCCTTGGTAACTATGTTTTGACATCCCTTGTTATGCCGCAGTAGGTGCTCTTCCTTACGGTCTTGAGAATGGATGCGTCTTTGGTAGGTCATTATGGGAGCTTCCCATTAGCGTCGGAAGCATCTTTAGGCCCCCTAACTTAGACAGAGGAGAAACTCTTTTCACTATCTGTGGTGTCAGGCCTTGCAGATATTTGTCTTTCTTCTGGTGCAATTGGTGCCTGTCCTGCAAGAATACTTACTAGAACCCAGAAGGATATTGACCAACCATTCTGTGCATGCACCTCTATCTGTTCCACTGAGGAAAGGGCAGATGATAATAGAAGGCCGGTAAAGCGTGGAAATATAATTTTTCGGAAGAAACGGATTCTTTTCAGTTGACAGGAACAATAAATAACCATAAATTATCATGCAGTGATCAGTCTTGTTGTGTCCCAGCTTTAGGAGTGAATAGCAGTAAGCTGGGCATGAGTTCTCTGGCTGCAGCAAAATCTTTGCGGTCATTATCTTTTACTCCATCTGCCCCCTCGCTTAACTCCAGTCTTTTTAACTGGGAAACAGATATTAGCTCCAGTGATGTCAGAAGCTTACGGCCTATTGATAATATATTCAAATTTCATAAAGCCATCCGTAAAGATTTGGAATATTTGGATATTGAATCTGGAAAGCTAAATGATTGCAATGAGACTTTTCTTAGGCAGTTCACTGGCAGATTTCGGTTGTTGTGGGGTTTATATAGAGCTCACAGTAATGCTGAAGATGATATAGTATTTCCAGCACTAGAATCTAAGGAGTCTCTTCATAACGTTAGCCACTCTTATACTCTGGATCACAAGCAGGAGGAGAGACTTCTTGAAGATATTTCATCTGCACTTTCCGAGCTTACGCAGCTTTGTGAATACTTGAACGATAGCAATGTGAATGGTAACTTGAATGAAATTAACTCAGATTCTTCTGGGCAAAATGATACAATGCAGAAGTACATTCAGAAAGCCACAGAGCTGCAGGGCATGTGTAAATCCATTAGAGTAACACTGGATCAACATGTGTTCCGAGAAGAACTTGAGCTCTGGCCGTTGTTTGACAGGCATTTTTCTGTGGACGAGCAGGACAAGATTGTTGGTCGAATTATTGGTACTACAGGTGCAGAGGTGCTCCAGTCAATGTTGCCATGGGTAACTTCTGCTTTCTCAAGGGCAGAAAAATGGACATGGAAACGGCAACTAAAACACATGTTCAGTGAGTGCTAATGGTGGTGGAGGAATGATGATCTTCACCATCACATTGGATATTTCACTGGTTTGTTTAACTCTACTCCATGCTTTATATTTTTTTTATGTTTTTGGTCTGTTTTGGTTGTTGGGTACGAAATGTCAAATGTTTCTTCAAAGATATCTGATTAAGGTATATATCTCTTAATGAAATTAAAATTCCTTTTAGGCATTGTACATGAGAGTCTTGACCGGTGATCTCATCCTGGGGAATTGTTGAATCAGAATGGTGAAGCTGGTCAGAAGTTTCGGATTCTACCTTGATCCAAGGAGAAGCTATCTTTCAAATCTTATGACCAGGTTAGTCTGCCCATAATACACTCTTATGAGCAAGAGTGTGTCTGTATCATTTGCTTCTTTCTATCATTTGTTGGTTATGCCAGTCGCTGGATAGCGCACGCAGAGTCTCCTCAAACTCGAATTGATGTTCAAATGATGAGATTATATGGATGCTCTCCATCTTTTAGAATCTAGAGAACAGGATTTGGATGTGAACATAACAAAGAATTGTAAACTCCGTGCTGTTGCTGTGGAAACTATATACATGTAGGTTGCCTATGTAAGTCAGCGAACCATTCATGATAGGTTATTTATTTCTTTGCTTTCTTGGTCTAGGACCAACTTCTTAAACTTGATTCTTTCTTTATTAAATTGCAGGAAGGCTACAACTGATATGATGTGCATGAGCTGCCTGAAAATCCTGCCTGTTGGACCAGTTTGCACGACACCTTCATGTGGCGAGCTCTCAATGGCAAATGTACTACTGCAACATCTGCAAATTTTTTTGATGATGAAAGGTGCTACCCATTTCTTTAGATTTTTTTTTCTGAATTTCTTAATGCTAGATCTAAAGAGCATTTTCAATACTATTATGAAGAATATTAGAAATGTTGAGTAATTTTGAAAGTTGTTAATGAGTCTTTTCTGTCTATCATTCTGGAGCCTAAAGAAACCTCTCAAAACAATGGAGAATGCTTGTACCTGATTTGCTCCATTTCCAGCTTGGTTTATTGGGTAGAATTTCTAAGTCTGTCTTGGTCCCATTGTTGTAGAAAGACTGAGTTATTTTAGAAAGCAGTATTTTGTGAGAACTCTGAACAGGTTCTTATCGTCTGGAAACTTTTTTTTGTAACAAGCTGTTGTTTTGTTTGTTTCTGTTTTAGTATTCATCTTGTATGTCTCTTCCATTTATTTCAGGATGTCTATCATTGCCCATTCTGCAATTTATGCCGTGTTGGAAAGGGACTTGGTGATGATTTCTTTCATTGTATGGTGTGTTAATTGCTGTCTGGCCAAAAGTTGGTCGACCACAAGTGTCGAGAAAAGGTCTAGAAATAAACTGTCCTATATGCTGTGATTTTTTATTCACTCAAGTGAAGCGTAAGAGCACTTCCATGTGTCATTTCATGCATTCAGCATGTTTTCAGGTCTATTCAGTATTCCTTACTTTATTGTTTCCAGCTATTTTACTCTCATTCAACCAACGGATTCTTTCTGGCCAAAAAAAAAAGGGCAACGTTTTCTTTGATGTAGTGAGAACTATATTGTAGCGTGCTTAATAATAAATTCTGCACTTTTTGTTTTGTCAGGCATATGCATGCAGTCATTACATCTGCCAATTTGTAGCAAATCGATGGGAATTATGGCGGTAAGAAAATTATTTTTAAAAGCATATTACTGTTTTAAGTTATGATTACATATAAAATTGTTTTAGCAGTTGTAGAAAATCGATGGGAGATATGGCAGTAAGAAATTCTTTTTAAAAGCATACTACTGTTTTAAGTTATGACTACATACAGATTGTTTTAGGGTATAGGCAGGTTGATTTTTCTCAGGTTCAGGCATTTTATTTTGCATGCGTAACTTATATGATTATCATCAAAGTAAACTTCATTTATACTGTTTTCCTTGTCTCTTCAAATTCCAATAAAATTTTTCTAAGAGATGGATTATCCAAATAATATATTTACAAATGCTATAATTTAAGTTGATTTGAGAATAATTTCATTCAAAATTCTCAACCAATTCACACTTTTGAAACTCATTGATAAAAGTTTATATCTAAATTTGAAAAAATTGCCGCCTTTATGGATATTGTTAACACTCATGTCATTGCTATCATGAAGTTTGAGGGATCAGGATGTCATTTAATACTTTCTTTTCACTTGATCCCTTTACATTGTTGTAGCTTCTCTTGTGGGTTGGAATCTACTAGTTGAAAACTAAACTTGACACAAAGGAATTGTATTGACGTGTAGATGAGAGGTTACATTTGTTTAGGCTTTGTTTGGTTCATATAGCATGTTGGAGAAGTTAGGAAAGAAAATGGGGAGCATGGACGTCCTTAGTTTTGTTTGGTTTTATAGTTGAATATATAATGTTTGTTAAGGTGAACTATATGAGTTTATGGCCATAAGTATGTTGTGTGGAAATACTCATCTTTAATTTGGTGCAATTGTATGCATAAAACTTCCATTTTCTAGGCCAACATAATTATGTGGTTAAGGTGAACAATGAGTTTCGTAGGCTTAATATGCGGTTTATGGGCCTATATACTATGTTTAGATTTTCTAGTTAAATATTATGTTTATTATTCGAATGAGTTAAAATTTTATCTATAAAGAATCATTACTTTATCTTCATTGTTGATGACATAATATTTTAAAATAACTTGGTAAAAAACATTATGATTGTGGAAGTATTATCAAAATCAATAATGGTAAATGTATCAAATATCAAATGAAATATGTTTTTTTTTAGTAATTCTTTAGATGCTATTTAATGAAATGCATTGCTAATGTATCTATTTATATTGCTAAATATTAGTTTTAATTGATTCATAATTGTAACACTAATTAAATGGTAATAAATATGGATAATAAGTTTATATGAATTTAAATTTAATTAAGTGATAATAGCTAAACACTAATAATAAAAACATTATTAATAATATTTTATAATTATTTATCATTGGAAATAAACGTAAAACCTATTTATTAGTTTTATATTCCAGATTGTAATAGAAACATTATTGATAGAAATAGTTATAATTATTTTATATTATATTCATTGGTTTTATAAATATGAAAAAATATGAGAAATATAATTATTTTATATTATATCATTGGTCTTATTTTTAATTGGTCTTTTTTATCTTAATTTCTCAAATAGATATGAACTGTTCTATTTGCTGAGTTAGGCATTGAACTGACTTAATTAAGTGCAATTAGTATTTATAAAAAATATAGAATTTATTGTAAAATATATTTTATTTTGAACTTTGACATATAAGTTAAGAACAAATAAATAGATTTATGCAATATGTATACTATTAGATTACCAATATATTGATATTATTTTTATATGAAACTTACTCATTTAATTTCTATTAAGTATAAAAAATTAATTTTAACATGATTTAATTGTTATCATATTTAAAATAAATCATATCTATAGATAAAAATTATATTTATTCAATTAAAATATTTAATTATGAAAAATAATTTCCATTATTTTAAATTATCCAATTATATTTAATGATTTTATAAATTTAATTTTTATTAATTAATAATATATGATGTTATTTTTTAAGTAGAACTTTTAAAATCCCTTCAAAAAGATTTAAAAAAAATATGAATTAATTAATTTCACATCAATTTACTATTATGTTAATTAGTAGGTAATTAATATTATTTTTGTTATTATGACTTAACAATTATCAATATACTAATAAATTATTTTTAATGTCAATTGAGTAATATAATGAATGATAAAAAGTATTTTCATCAGTTCAAAAGTTTTCTAAACTTATGATTTTATAATTAATAGCTTTTAATGTTACATGTGTTGTATGTGATTTTCCTTATTTAATATTTATTTAGTTTTTAAATATTATACTTTAGTTGCAATAATTAGAGTAAAATAATATTTCTTATTTGAGTTATTTGAATGTAATTAAATATATTAACTTATCAATTTAAATATTATAATATAAAATTTTCAAATAATAGTTAAAGTATTTTTAACATATTTAACCTACAATATAGTTTTAAAGTATTTTTACTTTATGTAAGTGATAATTAAGATGCTTAGAATTCTAATTAAGTAATAAATCTTTTTTAAAATTAGTACAACTCTTTTTAACTAATAATTGTAATTTTAAATTCTAATTATTTTAAATGTGTAATTATCATAACTTCTATTAAATTATAATTGTTTTTAAATGTATAATTATCACGACTTCTATTTTATTTCAAA
Organism: Gossypium hirsutum; assembly: GCF_007990345.1. Taxonomy (NCBI): domain Eukaryota; kingdom Viridiplantae; phylum Streptophyta; class Magnoliopsida; order Malvales; family Malvaceae; genus Gossypium; species Gossypium hirsutum. The sequence continues at coordinate 49,879,433 of NC_053440.1, forward strand.
TTTTAAACTAATAATCTAAATTAAATATTATAATTATTTTAAATGTGATTTAGTAATATGATGAAAATAAAAGTGTATTTTTGTCAGTTTAGAAGTTTTTCTAAACTCGTGCTTTTATATATATTAGATTATGATATTTCCTGCTTTTATAAAAATCCATTTAGAAGAAAAAAAAATTGAAAATGATTGTTCTTTATCATTTAAGTATTTGAGGTCTATTTAGTTTTGTGTACAGTTATTCTAAATCAAAGTTTTCATATCATATTGTACATTGAATTAAAGTCCATAGCAGCAGTTTTAGGATTTATATATCTGAAATATAATCATCTTAGTGCCCAACACATACTAAATGGTTGGTAGCTGATTGATGCTTGTTTCATTCATCATCCAGCGTTGCTTTTCATATATTGTTATCCTGACAGAACATGTGCCAAGAAGCTTCTACATAGAGTAATTAGCTACCTGAGACATTCCACTTATTCTCAAGCTTTTCTACTACCCCTTTTCAGGTTTACTTTGGCATGCTTGATGCCCTTTTGGCTTCTGAGCAGCTTCCTGAAGAATACAGGAACCGGTGTCAGGTAAACCATGCATGACTTTTTATGTGTTTTCAAGTTCTTCTCTTTTAGGAATACCAACACACTTGTGTTGTTTAACCAGGACATACTGTGCAATGACTGTGATAAGAAGGGAACTGCAGCATTTCACTGGCTGTATCATAAGTGTGGTTATTGTGGTTCATACAATACCAGGGTAATCAAGGTTGAGTCTGCAAATACCATCTGCTCAACCTCAAATATCTGAGGTATCTTCTCGCATGTTATTTTAGGTATGCAAACGCCTCAGAGCGTCCCCTTACGTGTAAGGCTGATAGTCTAAATCCAATTTTATCTATTTTCATCCCAATAGATGGAAGAAATTAGCCCTTTTTTTTTCCCCCTTTTTCTTTTTTGGATGTATGTTCATTGTTGTTAAAAGGCAGAGCAACTTTTACTTGCCTTTGTGCATATTGTTTATATTGCTACCTTGTAAGGGCAGAGAGGCTTTTGGTCGAAAAGAAAAGTAGGGGAATTTTCTGTAAGAAAACGAAAGGGCTATGTTGTTTTCACACTAGCAAATTGCAATCCCCAATTTCTTTACTTAATCGACCATTATATGCAGAGTGATAAGAATTTTGTTGTTTACTGGCTGCACTGACCAAGTAATCTTTGTTTCCCTCCTAAAGATCCTAGACTCAAGACATTTCAAACCCCTTTTTTCATATTTTTAAAGAACACTGTTCTGATATCCATGTCTGAATACCGTAAATACTTTCGAAGAAGAAAAAAGCATAGAGTAAGGCTAAGTTATTTAGATAGTAGTTTGGTTGTTATATGGAGAAGATGAAGTAGATAGTATGCTATTTGGCAATTAAAAGAATGCGATTGGTGTGAGAAACTTGGTAGAGTTGCAGCTACCTGGAGAGATGCAAACAACCCTTGCCCCCTGTTTTGGAAGTCTTCTATTGCAGAGGAAATTCAGGAGCCAATGCTTTCCACTCTATATAGCCCTTACCAAACAATATTTGTTGAAAGCTTCGTGCTATTGTGTATCCATTTAACTTCTAATAACATTTCTCCATAGACAAAGCTGGTGCAGTTCATCATTGCAACTGTAGTTAAGTTTGTAGTCAACGGAGGGAGACGGGGAGAGTGGTTATTAGGAGAAGCAGAGTCAGGGATTTTAAGGTTGCGCTTGAAACAATGGTGAATTCGATACTGGTGATCATCGCATATGATTTGGTCTATGGGACCCGAGTCAAAAGTGCATTTGTTGGGATGTATTGATTTGGGATTGTATTATTAGGTTCAAATTTGGAGATGTATTATTTCAAGGAACTGTTACAGAAGACATAAATACATTAGAGAAAAATCTCTTACAAATGGTAAAATAGAGATAAATATATTAAAAACAAAAAATCTCTTGCCTGCCGACGTATGTTCTATCGTTTCCTTAGGAGTGGACTTCGCCGCTAATTAAATTTGTCACTTTCTTGTAACTGATTTGTTTCTGTATTTAACTAGTTTCACAAGTTAGTTTAACACTAATTAATTTGTCACTTATTATAGGAGTATTTTTACTTAAATGATTGAGTTTTAACTCAATTGACATGGATTTTGTTGCCAATACAGGATAACGTGGGTTCGAATGGTTAACGTATATTATTCTTCTATTTATGAGTTGAGGAGGACTATAGGTAGTTCTAGGTATTTTCTTAAAAGAAACATATATGATCAGGATTTATAATGAGATAATTAAAAAAATAATTAAAATATTATTTAAAAACTAAATACAAAATCAACAAATCGATATAAAAAGTCTTTATCACTTCACTAACAATCATTTGTTGATATATTTTTATGATTATAATTTTTAATATAAATATTTTCGTGACGTGAGTGTGAAAAAAAATTAATTTTCAGTAAAACAAATCATAACCGGCAAGAATCTTCTCAAAATTATCTTCTTTTTTCCTAACAAATTGTCGAATTCCCAAGAAAACTATTTATGATTAACTACATAATATTTATACTAATGTTCTTGCATTAAGGATTAAAATAATAAATTATGATATAGAATCTCCATAGGTAATAACTTAAGTAGGGTAAGATTTTAGTCACTGACACATAATTTATAGGGTATAGTAAAATATTAAAAATTTTTTTGAAGAAAAATGAAATACATGTTAAATTTAAGGTTTCTTGGAATACTCACCCTTTCAAAAAAAAAAAAAAACTAAAAATTTCATCACAATTGTATGCATGTGGAAACTAAATTTTTAAAACATAGATGTTAGTTTTTTTTAAATACATAAATAATGAAACGTATGATTTGAAACTAATTAATAATAATACATGAAGTATATATGATATTAAATGAAAAAAAAATAGATTATATGTAAGTAAAATAAATTTAAGCACGTAAATACATCGTGTTAATAATACTAAATATACTATAATGGTTATCATGATGTTGTTACTAATCTTGAGATGGAGTAGAGTTGATTTATGACTTCAACTCAATTAACTGTACATTATTTATATATACAATTGATGGAGGTAATAAAGTGTAATAGTAAAATTAAAATGTATAAAAAGTATTAAAATAAAAATATAGTTGAGTGGTAAATTTAAGGTTTTAGTACAATTAACATGGTTTCAAATCTCACCATATGCAATTTTCCTTTTTGACTTTTTTAAAATAAAAAGAAAAAGTAGCCTAGAATATCATAACTTATTTTAATTATGGAAGGATATTTTAGTAATTTTTTTAACCAAATTGATGCATGGTTGACTCATGACACTAATTCAGTTAAGGGATTAAATAATAGTAAGTAAATATATACAATTGATGGAATACAATGTCAATAATAAAATTAAATGTAAAAAAAATAAAATATAAATTTGGTTGAGTGGTAAATTGAATGTTTAACCAATGTAAGGAGTGATTTTAAATCCCACAATACGTATATTTTTTATTTTTTAAATAAAAATATAAAATACACTCGAACAATGTAACTTAATTTAAATACGAAAAGACATTTTTATAAATTTCCTAACTGAGTTGGTGTTTGGTTGACTTGTGACACCAATTCAGTCAGGGACTTAAACAATATTGTACCTCATCATTAAATTTGTATAGACATATGGAATTGGTTTTTGAGTTACTTCAATTATAGGTTTATTTTATTTATATATATATTTTTAGTATTTTTCATATTCGTTTTATGGTTCATGTTCAAGTTTGTGGTTTTTCTTCCAACACTGTCGTCTCCAAGTTTGAACCTATATATTCTCTTAGGAGTGCAATATGCCTTACCATTACACTCAACATGTTTGTTACATTATTATATATTAATTTATTTTAAATTTGAGATAATTGGATTTAAAATTTTGATTATACACTCAAATTATTCAAATTTGATGATTTCAATTTCAAATAATAGGGTTGGAATTTGTGTTATTTTAGTTTAATTATTTGGGTATACTTTTAAATTTTAGATTCAATAACCCCAATATTTGGACCTCTTGATAATAGTTATCAATGGGGAGGAGACGATGGTGGAGAAGATTGTCGGTTCACCTAAATTAGATGGAGAGTTGGTGGAGGAGAAGGAGAGGAGGAAAGTTATGATGCCTTAGGGCTGGTGTTTAGGTAGGATTCATGCACTCAAGCTTATATAAGGGCATTGCTTATCTTTTAGTTCCATCCAACTGATAGTACAATGTCTTGCATGGTTGTACGGGTCGACCAGATGACAATGCCGTCAATTGTCTTCATAGAGTGAACTATGTTGTCCTGCTTACCATTCCCATCCTTGAGGTCATACGAGGTGGTTACGTCTAGGTGGTCCTAGTAAGAGGTGAACAATGAATTGTCTAACATCTTTTATGTGTTGCGACTTACTAGGCGAATAACAATTTTTCCCTAGTCGATAGGTAGGTTACAAGGTAGCATGCCTTGAGACCTTCTAGGCAACTAGTTTATACGAAAGGTGATATAGATTAGTTGTGCCATGAATGGTTTGGTAGGTGAAGAGTTCCATTGCTCATGTGTGACAAAGACAATTTAAGGGAAGGAGGATGCACCGATATTCTTGAAGGATCACATTGATGGTGGAGCATTACAACTTAGCAATGAGAAGCGGTGCCAATGATGAGGCAGGTTTTATTTCTTGTGGGACACGTGTGTTTACTGGCTTCATAATGACTGTTGGAGATGGCCTTTAAATATCTCCAGGCTTGTAGCTTTAGCCTAATTTTATTCATTTGAAAACTTTCTCAAGTTTGAATCGGGTTTTCTTTGTTATCAAAAAATGGTTTCTTTTTGTTTTGCATTGTTCTTTCGTTGTTCTATTCAATCGTCTTTCTTTTTTTGTTAAGAGTCACGACTTTTGTCAAGGGTAAAAGTCTTTTTGAATTTTCAGCTTTTTTTTTTAACTCTTAACGATGGCTAGAAAAAATAAAGGTCGAGAGGAAGGTACCTTTTAAGGGTGACAAAGAAGGGAAAAATGCCTCATAGGCTAGAGAGGGAGGTAGTGGTTGGCGGTACATTTGAGTGTACCATAAGGAAGAATGAAATGCAATGACTGCTGCATTTTTTTGGGCTAGAATTAGACCATTACCGATAGGATTTCAACATTCTCAAGGGTGAATATGCCCTAAGTGCGGTAAGTAGGCCTAAGTAGGCCTATACACGAAAATGGGGGATCGAGTGTTGGATATGGTGCTCTAAGTGTAGTTTATTTGTTTTGCATATTTTTATTTTTCAAACAAATTAGTTATTAAAATATTCATTGTATAATGTCCTTAACGATTTTTGCACGCCAAGCCAAATGGAAGCAAATATTGACTCATTGATTATCTAATAGTTAACTAATACTAAATGGTATTACATGGTCTAATCGTAATACATAAAGACAACTTATATTAGTAGATAATTTAAACATGTCCTTAATATAATTGAAAATGAGCAAGCTGATTGAAAGACTAATATGTCATCTATCAAGCCCAATTGGGAGATGCTTTGTCTTGAGCATCGGAGTGGATGACTCCTAAAAGATGGAGACATAGATGTGATTAGTTGGACATCAGACATGATCTAAGTAGAATAGATCCTAGACCCGTTTATGAATTTACACTTGTGACATTCATAGTATGACATACCTTAATCCTGAGTGGATGATGGACTATGTATGTGTCACTCGTATACTTTGATGTAAGTAAAAATCTGAGTTCAAATAGACAAGGAACCGAAAGCTGGTGTGTTGGATATACGACTTTTGTAGTATGTAGCGTCATTCATAATAGTGGAGTTCATAGCCCAACTAATGGGTAAATGATATCCTCTCATTGGTATTACATGATAGATGAAAAGTAAACATGGCCATGGGTCGTTTGTCTTTGTGATAAATGAATTTATTACTATTTGATAGTAATTAACTTTTCATGAAAGAAGATGTAATGGTTATCATGAGATAAAATAAGATCATATGGGAGAGCGAATTTATCCCAAAGAGATTAAGGATATCCTATAAAGGTAACACACTAATGATAAGGTCATTGGACAAGTACTGGTTAAGTAGCTTCGTAATGGTATGTAATTAGGGAGAGCTCAATTATGATAGTATAGTGAAATGACTTCGTGACTAAATGAGTTTATGATTAATAGACGAAAAGTTAAAACTTAATATAAATCAATTCTCCACTAGCTCGTTGGAACTAGAAATGAATTGCATGTAGAATCAAATGAATAAAGAAAGTTGAAATGATGAAGTTATAGAAATGGGTCGCATTCACAAATGAACAAGTTTTCTCATTAAGTATAGAAATGACTTGAGAATTAATTTAGGGTTTTCGAATTATTATTTAATTATATTAAATAATTGAAGTTCGAAAATGAAATGAAATTAATTAGTTATTATGAATCCACTGAATATGAAAATTAAATATATTTCTCATAGATTTTTTTACAGTAAAATTGTCATGACTTTAACATAATTAGAATTGGGTTGAGAAAACTATTTAATTGAGAAAATAATTTAGTTAATTTGATTAATTAAATAAATTAAATAATATTTATTTTGGGAAATAAAAAAATATTGGGTTGGATTAAATTGTAAAGTGTTGAGTCAAAAGTCTAAGAAGTACATATAATGTGAACAAATACATGAGAGGTCTAATCCCCTCATATGATAAGTGAGGGGCGACAACCCTAATAATGTTTACTAGGAGAGTGTTTCCTATTAAATAAATATTATTTGTGCAACCCTTATTCAACCATGATTCTCCTATCTTTCCCTATAAATAGATGATTTTGTAGAGCTATTTACACATAAGTTTTATATATTGTTCTTTTGCCAGAAAGTAGTGAGAATTTATTTTCTTAGAATAAATACTATTTTTGAGAATTACAAATTTTGTCAGTTTCTATTGAGAGAATTACTTTCCAACTGAAAGTAACTAAAACATTTCTTGTTCCGTGTTTGGTTTGTGTTGCTTGAGCGCCCACACTTGGTACAATTCGAGGTACAACGATAACAGAGAAAGTCTTTCGATTGAAAGTTAGGAACGATACAGATCCATTTTGCACAAAATAGATGTATTTTTCACAAAAATTTTTATTGCTATAAATATCACAAATTGGATCGGTTTTCAAAATTTTTAAACTTCTATTAGAACTGAAAACTGTTTTCTTAACCAGATTATTCCAACATTGAGTTCTACTTACCACTATATATCCTGGAGGAAAGGTTCCATTTGCCTACCCACCCTATTGTTTGTGAGGTCCTCAAATACTACAACATAACTCTTGGACAACTCATAATGTCTTCTTAGTGGATCATAATAGAATTCATGATCTTGTGTCTGAAACGGAGGGAGCTTCTTCACTTAAGAGCCTTCTAGAACTTGTACAGGCTTTCACAACTTAACTAGGCTACCCATCCTAAGATACTATACTTTGCAAAACACCAAGGAATCCCTGTTGGAAAAAACGGGCTTGGAAAACGCAATGGAAAATAAATTTAGGGAAAAACCAGACTTTTAAAAATTTTTCCAAAACAAGATAAGATTGTACCTTTTCAATTCGTTGAGGATGAGCGCTTTGACCGAGTAGTCTTCTCTGCTATCCTCAAGCTTACGTCTGCCGAGTATAGGCTTGCTTCAAATAAAAAACTTTTTCACAAAAATTATCAATGGGGTAATTTCGTAATTTCTTTAAACTTTTGAGTCAAGTTGTAAATCAGAAAAATTTCTCTAGAAATTTTCTGAAATAATCTCTTCAGAGAATTTTCTCTCTGCAACTTTCTCTTGAATTCAAATGTGTGTAAAATAATGACCCAAGACTCTTTTTATATAGGAAGAGTTTAGAGAGTTCAACTATGATTAAACTTAATCACTTTAATATTAAATTAATATAATATTTATCAAGATAAATATTAAATTAAATTTAATATTAAATCTTATTAAAATAATGTAGATAAACATTAAATTAAATTTAATATTAATATAATCATTTTAATATTAAATTAATAAAATACTATTAAGATAAAAATTAAATTAAATTAAATATTAAAATAATATTATTTTTAGAATAGTTAATCTGAAATCAAATTCTCTGGTAGAGTATCAATAGGAGTTTAACTCTTCCACTGCTCAATCACTGAAGACCAATTACCGCCGGCCACCGGGACATCGCCGTCGTAGCCGTCGACACTGCTGTGTTCGGTGATGTAGGTGCGACACCCTTACAACACCCTGAGCTGGTTCGGTCCGGGTTAGTGAAGATTCGAGTGGTCTGGTCTAACCACCAGTTGGACCGTTGGCCTGGATTCACATACTGGGACTAGTTCAACCAGTTTTTGGGTCTTGATCTCGATTTTTGAGCTCCCAGACCCAATTTACGATCTCAGGTCCAATTTTCAAGTTCAATTACCCATTGGACCAATTGTCTGACTTGAAAATTAATTTCCAAAAATATCATATTAATTTTAATTAATTCGATTAATTTAATTTTACTTGATCAAAATTAATTTTTCCAAAACTTACTTAGATTTTTCAAATTAATTTTCAAGAAAATTCTTTAATCAAATTCTCTAGTTGAACAATTCTCACGACCACCTAATTTAATTTCTCATTGAATAAATCGACTTAATTAAATTAATTTTAAAGTCGTAGAATTTTCTTTTGATTCAAATGTTGTCCGATCGAGCTTTTGTTGAGCTAGCGGAGGGACAAATCGGACATATACAATTAGGTTCTAGTAATTGCAATTATATTCAGAAGCATCGTTTCGATAATTCACAATTACTTAATCATGTAGTCAATCCACAAGAAGTACCATGATTGAAAACTCCTTATTGTATACTCTTTATGAAAGCAGTTCATCCAACTGCTTTGTCCAATGACCTCATCATGTGTGAGTTACCCTCATATGATATTCTTGATTCCTTTGAGTTAAATCTGTTCATTTAATACAATCCTATTTTATCTCATTGTCACCATTGTGTCTTCTTAATGATTAATGTGATCACTTTCAACAAATGGCTGTGATAAATTGCTCATTTGAGAACAAGCAACCTGTGGCCATGTTCCATATTTATCAATCCACACAATGCCAATGAGAGGATATCATTAACTCTATAATTGAGCTATAAATTCCATTGTTGCTAGTAAAGCCATGCTATACATAAGTCATGTACTCAACATACCGGCTATGGGCTTGATCATTTTTAGAGCAAAAGCCTCCACTTATATCAAAGCACATGAGTTGCACATGCATGTGTTAAACTAAGCCTTATTGGATAATATGTTTTGATGTAACAAATTAAAGTGTTTTTGAATAAGAGTAAAGTTGAGCAATTTCATAAAAATCAAGTTGAAATGGTTTCAATTGAGTCAAACATTTTCAAACAAGATAGAATTGCTCTAGGACAAAAAAGTATCAATACTTTTTGTCTAAGTATCGATATTTTACAAGATATCGATGCCCCTCTGATAATCAATATCAAATTGGCATTCTACCATTTTCAAACCTTGGTAGGTATTGATCCAGTATCGATACTTTTCTTAAGGTATCGATGTATTTCCTAAGGTATCGATATTCCTGCTCCAATAGTCACTGAAATTAGCATTAATTAAAAAATATCGATACCCTTTTAGTAGGTATCGATACTCGTTGCTACAGGTGAAGTTAATGACCTGGTATTTCACCCCCAATGGCTACATTCACTTATACAACAACCACAACAGTTGGAAATCAATTAGAGAGTATCATGTGTAAAGCTTAAAGATCAATCAAAACAACTTAGAGCTTAATTCTTTCATACTTTTTCTTGTAAACACTTGTGAGCTTTCATTGTATTCATTTAGGTCAAGTGTTTTTCTTTGTATTTGTTCTTAATTGGCAAACATCCTAATCTTGTAAGTATTTTTTCTTTGTTTGGCAATTTGTTTCTCTTTGAGAGAGGGTTTGCAACTTAAGGTTTGGGTAGAAACCTTAAGGGAGTTGTATCTTAAGATTTGAGACATAAATCTTAAGAGATATTGTAAGGTTAAACCTTGTCATCAAAGGTTGCCAAATTAGTGACTTTAGGGAAATCTTTAATTGTGGTAAGCTAATTTAATTGTGGTAAGCTAAGTAGTTGAGTAGGCAATTGGGGCTGAACCATTATAAATTATTGTGTTATTTGTTACAGATTTTTCATTACTTCCACCACAATTTCTCAAAGGCTAATTTAACCTCCCTATCAGAGATTTTGAGTTGATCCTTCCAAGCGAACAATTAGTATCAGAGCTAGCCTCTAAAGATGGTTTAACAACCAAGATAAGATCCTCAAAAAGGCTCAAAACGATCATCAACTTATTCGAAAACAATGACATCTACTTCCAGGTCAATATTCCCTGGTGAGTCTCAATCCATCAATAGACTTCCTTATTTCAATGATGTAAATTATTCTTATTGGAAGACTAGAATGACCTTGTTTATACAAGCCATTGATTATGCCGTGTGGGACATCATCATGGATGGTCCAACCATACCTCAAAAGAAAGAATGAGATTTTTGTTCTAAGGAGCAAGAATGAATGGAATGATGAAGATAGGAAGAACATGCAACAAAATGCCAAGGAAATGCATACTCTATTTTGTGCACTTGGTTCGGATGGGTACAGTAGAGTTTCATCTTGTTCAAACGCCAAGGAGATATGGGACAAGCTTGAGTTCACTCATGAAGGCACTAGCCAAGTGAAGAAGTCTAAACTTGGAATCCTTACTCTCAACTAAGAAACTTTCAAGATGAAGCCCAAAGAAGATGTCAAGGAGATGTCTGATCGATTTACAATTACTATAAATGAATTGAAGTCTTATGGGAAGACTTATCCAAATGAAGAGGTGGTAAAGAAGGTGCTTCATAGCTTACCTACATCATGGGATGCCAAGGTGACCGCAATTTAATATGCAAAGAATTTGGAAATTTTGTCATAGTATGAGCTTATCGGTTCTTTGCTTACACATGAGATGAGGCTTAACAAAGGGAGTGAAGAAGAAAGAGTTATGAAGAAGAATGTTGGTAAAACTCTAAAATCCACCATTAACAACGATAGTGAATCAAGTGAAGAGGTGGATGAAGATAAAGAGATGGGGATGTTTGCTAAAAGATTCAAGAGATTCATGAGGTCTAACAAAGGAAGAGAATTTTAAAAGAAGGAATGACTCAAGCTTGAATCTACCAAGGAGAAAGATCCCATTATTTTCTATGAGTACAAGAAACCGGGACATATCAAGTATGATTGTCCTCAACTTAAAAAGAAGGGGTCTAGCAAACAAAAGGCTTATGTTGTTGCTTGGAGTGATAAAGATTCATCTGATGATGAATTAGCAAACTTATGCCTTATGGCCATCAATGATCCTAAAGTAACTTCTAACTCATCTACTTTAAATGATTATTCTTTTGATAAGTTGCAAGATGCCTATGATGAATTAGGTTTGGAATTTAAAGTCATGATGTCAAAACACAAGAAAAATATTTCAAAATTGAGAAATGAAAATGACTTACTTTCTAAAACCAATCATGAACTTGAAGAGAAAGTAAACAAAATTCAAGAAATTATTAATGACTTTGGAAAGAAAAATTTTGACTTGCATAATTTACTTTCAAAAGTTCATGAGGATCATCAACAACAACTTGAGTTGCTTAAGATTGAAAAAGCTCACTTTAATAAATTTTTTGAAAAAAGAGAAAATTCAGAACAAAATTTATTAAAAATAACTTTACTTTTTATAAACATAGAAGTCCCTCAATATTTTACAAGGGAAAACTTATTAAAATTGTATGGGTACCTAAAGGACTTAGTGCTACTCAAGACAAGGTAGCTCTTTCAAATTGGATACTTAAAGGGACTAGGATTTTGAAGACTAACGATTATGGACCCAAAAGATATTGGGTACCAAAAACTTAATTCTATGTTTGTAGGTAAAGTGCATTGTTTCAAGGTGAACAAATGCAAATTCTATGTGATTGCACCTTATTGTTATTTGGTATGGTAGTTCATTTGTTCTTTATTTTTAATATATCTATATTTGGACTAACCATATTCTTTTCCTCTTAATTTTTACTTGATTATTGTTTTTGATATAACAAAAAGGGGGAGAAGAGAATGGTAAATTTTATGGTTGATTGATTGCTTATATGCCAATTTTAGTGACCATGTTTTCAAAGCAAAATGAATGTCACATTATGCTCCAAATATTTATGCCTTAAATTGAAAATGATTTTTTTATAAGGGGAGCTTAAATTGAAAATGAATTTTATTAAGGAGGAGTAATATATTCAAAAACAAATTTGCAAAATGTTGTATTATATCAAAAAGGGGGAGATTGTTAAACTAAGCCTTATTGGATAATATGTTTTGATATAACAAATTGAAGTATTTTTGAATAAAAGTAAAGTTGAGCAATTTCATAAAAATCAAGTTGAAATGGTTTCAATTAAGTCAAATATTTTCAAATATGTTTTAACCATTTTCAAACAAGATAGAATTGCTCCAGGACAAAAAGTATCGATACTTTTTTGTCTAAGTATCGATATTTTACAAGATATCAATACCCCTCTAATAATCAATACCAAATTGACATTCTGCCATTTTTAAACCCTGGTAGGTATCGATCCAGTATCGATACTTTTCTTAAGGTATCGATATTCCTACTTTAACAATATTAATTATGAAAAATATCGATACCCTTCTAGTAGGTATTGATACTTTCTGTTGCAGGTGAAGTTAATGACCTGATATTTCATCCCTAATGGCTACATTCACTTCTACAACAATCACAACGGTTGGAAATCAATTAGAGGGTATAAATACCATCTTCCAAAGGTTTAACAATAACAAGAGACATGTGCAAAGCTTAAAGATCAATCAAAACAACTTAGAGCTTACTTCTTTCATACATTTTCTTGTAAACACTTGTGAGCTTTCATTGTTTTCATTTAGCTCAAGTGTTCTTCTTTGTATTTGTGCTTAATTGGAAAACATCCTAATCTTGTAAGGATTGTTTCTTTGTTTGGTTATTTGTTTCTCTTTGAGAGAGGGTTTGCAACTTAAGGTTTGGGTAGAAACCTTAAGGAAGTTGTATATTAAGATTTGAAGCATAAATCTTAAGAGAGATTGTAAGGTTAAATTTTGTCCTCAAAGGTTGCCAAATTAGTGAATTTGGGGAAATCCTTAATTGTGCTAAGCTAGAGTAGTGGAGTAGGCAATTGGGGTTGAACCACTATAAATCCTTGTGTTCTTTGTGGCATATTTTTCATTGCTTCCACCAAAATTTCTCAAAGGCCAATTCAACCTCCCTATCGACGATTTTGAGTTGCTCCTTCTAAGCTAACAACATGGTCAGTGACTAACTCAGGATTTAGGTAAATCACACCATGGACATTACAAGTGAATTAATTCACAAATGGACTCAAAATTAATTCATCTTGGGTCTAGTCCAATCTATCATTCTACCAATGAATACATCTATGTCTCTACTTGTGGAGTCAACAGCTCCGATAGCCATGACTAGCCATCTCCCCAATTGGAATTGTAGACAACATAATAATCCTTCTTAGTATTTAAATCAAATCTCACTTTAATTCTTTTACGGGATTACAGACTCATTTAGGGTTTGAAATTATGCAAATTGATAAATTTTGCTAAGTATTCATAACAAGATATCTAAATATTATGTTTTTGTTCTACTGCTTTCATTCATTTTCTCTTATGCATGATACCGTGTATAAGATGTTGCAAAACAGAGGCATGAAGAAGATTGTAGGAAATGGAAGCATATAATTTGGCTTACATTTTCTTAAATATAGAAGTTTCTCTAGTGTCTGGCGTTCCATCTTTGTGGTACAAGCTTCCCATCCTGATGTCCTTGTTGATATCCCTGGACCCTATTTTCTTTACAACCTTGTATGGGCCCTCTCAATTTAGTGTTATATTGCCTCGTTGGCCTGTTGACAGGTTCGCTTTAGTGTTTCTCATGACTATATCTCCCACTTGGCATTGTTTGTTTCGAACTTTGGAGTTGTAATAATTAACAACTTGCTATGCATGGGCCATTAATCGAGTTTCAACATTATCTCTGATTTCTTCCAAGAAATCCAAGTTTTCCTTGAGCAGTACTTCATTGCTTCGATCATTATAATGGAGGACCTTTGTGAAATAATTTCAACCTTTTCAGGGATTACTACCTCCAAACCGTACATGAGGTTGAACAATGTTTCCTTTGTACTTGTATGGGAATTGGTCCTGAATGCTATAGAATTCTTAACAACTCTTCTAACCATGCCCCTTTTACCTTATCCATTTTATTCTTCAATGCCTTTAGGTCTTTTTGTTTGTATAGCCTTTGCCTGGCCATTCATCTGAGAGGTATTCACAGAGCTATGTGCTAAAGAAATCTAAAGATCACTACAAAATTCTTCAAATTTACCTTGAAATTGTGTGCCATTATCGGTGATGATCAAACGCGGGACCCTGTACCAATAGATCACTATTTTCTCCAAAAATTTGTCTATATGTTTCTTTATGATCGTGGTCAATGCCTCTTACTCCATCCACTTCATGAAGTACTTAATGGCAACTACGATGTACTTATGTGTCACTATTGGTGGAAACGAGCCCACAATATCTAACCTATCATGTTACAAAAGGCCAATAACTAGATATGAATTATACTAGCTCAAGTGGCTGATGGGGTATAGTAAAATTTTTTTGGCAAGGTTAGCACTTGGTGACAAATTCCATGACATCTTTTAAAGGTAGGCCAATAATATCCTTGGAAAAGGACCTTCAGTGTGTGTACCGTAACCCTCAGATCGTGCCTACAAATACCTTCATGAATTCCATGGAGAACGTACTCAGCTTTTGAGGAAGTCAGTAATATAAAATATGGTTACAAAAAAATCTTCCTGTACAACACTACTCCCTGGGATTTGAAGGCAACTCTTCATCCATAAGGAGTTTCACTAAAAGGGTCATCCATGACTCCCCCTTATCAACACTAAAAACCTGCCATGGTAAGATATGGCTCGGTTGCTCCTGGTACCCCAACAGAATTTTACCCCATTGCTTAATCTATGAAACAACAATATAGTCATATACTATCACTAACAAATAAAAACTAATCTCATAAAATACTTTGACTATTTTTCTATTTGATAATGATAGGTGTTAAAAGTAACATATTGTAACCTCGTTCTTAATGCGTTTTTGGATGATTATTCGATTTAAAATGGTGAATTTTATGCTCCTAATCCATTAAATTCATGTTTCTATACTTAGGATAGCATTTGAGAGCAAAAGGGGTGAAAAATGAGTGAAAATCAGAAAATCGGAGCAAGTTACAAGAGCCACATGGGTTGCCACACGACCATGCGTAAGACCGTGTGGAAATCACGAATTACACTCCAAACTTGTGGAAAAAAAACGTTTTTTTAGATTTTTCGGGCATTTTAAGACCTATTTATGACAAAGATAAGAAGAGGGGAGTAAGATGTCATAAAATACTTAAGAAAACAAATTGAAAAACACCATTGAAGCCGATTCTAAAGCAGATTTCCATCAAGATTGAATTACTCCTTTCGATTTCTTTGACGTTTATTATGAGTTTCTTTGTTTTTTGTGGTTATATTATCTTTGTGATGTTTTTATTTGCTATCATGAACTAATTTTCTAAATATATAGGGAGATGAACCCTAAGATGGATTCTGTTACTTGATTTCTATTTTTACACAATAAATACTTTGATCTTGTTCTCAATTATGTGTGCTTAATTTTCAGTTTAATATTTCTATATTATTAATTCATATTTGATGTGCTTAAATCAGAGGAGGAATAGACCCTATTTAAGAGTGGATCTAGCGTAATTGAGTGGAGTTGCATGCAACCCTAGAAATAGGATGACATAAATCTACCGGATTAGAGTCAAATTTAATAAGGGAATCCATAGATTGAGTTAATGCGACAATAGGGGTTTTAATTAGAAAAAAAATCAATTAATTAACCTAGAGTCAGTTGCTCTTAGTCTTGAAGAGAGATATTAGCATAATTTAGGGATTTATACGGATCAAGATACTAAGTCAAGAAATTGCATAATTGAGAATGATAATGACAGATGAAATCTAGGTGGATTCTTTCTTGAGTATTGTCTTACTTCTTGGTTGTTAATAATTTATTTTCCTGATTTGTTCTTTGTCGTATTCTTTATTTAATTAATTTAGTTAATTTTAGTTTTAATCAATCACTTCAATTTCTCAGTTAAATAATAGAAAAATGGTAATTACTAGTACTTTTAGTTATCATGGGAACGATATCTTTACTCACCGTAGCTATACTATTAATTGATAGGTGCATTTGCCTTTGTCGAATTTTTAGTTGGTTTACGACTACACTAGATAATCACTATGATAATGTACCAAATAAACCTAATCTATTAGTTCATTCTAAATGTTTATATTTAGGGTTTATGGAATATATTTGTTTAAAGAATGGTAATCTCTTGCTTACATCAATGGTTAACATAAATGGATTGTTTACTGTCGTCTGTAAAAATTTTGCATAATATGCTCTTTTTTCAAATCCATGGTTTCATTTTAGAGTGTATCTACTTTTTCTCCAGAAGGAAACTATAACTCACCACAATCCCCTTCTAAACTTGGTTGTATCATGTGATTTATCTTTTTTATTTCCAAAAAGAATGTATTTAAACAAGGAAAATGAAAAAGATTTTCTTCAATCCATAACAATAACAGATCACAAATCACTTACAATTCATATTTAGCAAGCTTTAAACCCATGATAAAACCTACAATAAAAAGTACATTGACAGTTGCTGAAGTCTTTCTTCATCAGATTGTTTGGGAGAATTTAAGGGGTTTTCACAACAAGCCTAAAAAATAATATGATTCTTCATAGACGATGAATGAAAATTATGACTTGACCTTTCTTTGTTATCAAAATTAATTTCTTGAAACCTCTTAAATGCTTCCAATGTTTCATTTTCATTTTGAACGACCTGTAAATGCTTCTCTTCACTCTAATAACCATTAGAGCACACTCCTACCATGAACGATAGATTCCTGATTTCTTCAAAATAAAAAATGACATAGAACTTCTCCATATTCTTCTTCACGTTGAATCATTCCTAAATATCTTTAGACAATTCTAAAGAAAATTATTCCTATGTAACAAGCTAACAATGAAGAAGAAATGAATTTGTATACAACTATGCTATTTGCTAAGCAATAAGGAAGATGATAATGGTTGTTATCATATGTTAGAATCGAGTAACTCGAATTATTATTTAAGTAAAATATAGTGGTAAAACTATATTATTTGCTAAGCAATAAGGAAGATGATAATGGTTGATATCATCTGTTAGAATCGAGTAACTCGAATCATTATTTAAATAAAATACAGTGGTAAAATAAAATAAAAGTAAAATCCATATAGAACTAAACTTATTTTCTTTTATTTTAGAATAAGGTTCTTTAAACCTTATTAAACTCCATCTGTTTGATATTGATT
This sequence comes from Gossypium hirsutum, assembly GCF_007990345.1. NCBI lineage: Eukaryota > Viridiplantae > Streptophyta > Magnoliopsida > Malvales > Malvaceae > Gossypium > Gossypium hirsutum. Next base: position 49,897,047 of record NC_053440.1, read on the forward strand.
AGAATAAGGTGTTTCAATCTTACTACACTCTTATTAGAATATGATTTTACAAGCCTATAAATAGACATAGTCTACTCATTTTGTAATCATTCGAATTCGACATAGTGAATTTTCTTCTTCTCTGCCAGTGATTTTTTCCTGAAAGGGTTTCTACGTAAAATCTGTGTGTTTTTTATTTTTTATTTCTATTTTCTTTGCGATATATTGTCATTACTGACATTCTATTTTTACAAATTGGTATCCGAGCTTCCGGGTTGTTTATCTCAATCACGATAATGGCGTCTTTGAAATATGAAATTTTGCTGTTGGATCGTAACACCAAATTCGCGTTGTGGTAGATAAAGATGCAGACAATTCTTGCATAGATGGAATAAGAGGAATCCCTACTAGGGGTAGATAAGATGCCTTCGACATTGATGGAGAAAAAGAAGAAGTGCAAGAATCGAAAGGCGTTAACACAGTTACATCTACATTTGTCTAACGAAATTTTGCAAGATGTGATGAAGGAAAAGACCAACGCTAGATTATGGAAGAGGTTGGAACAAATATATATGTCAAAAACTCTAACTAGCAAGCTACATATGAAACAACGTCTTTATGCTCATCGTTTAGAGAAATGTGCGTCTGTGCACGAACATTTAACAATGTTTAAAGAAATTCTCTCAAACTTGGAGGCCATGGAGGTTCAGTATGATAGGGAAGATCTAGGGTTGATTCTATTTTGTTCGTTGCCCCCGCCTTATTCAACATTTAGAGACACAATTTTATATAGCCATGAGTCTCTCACAGTTGACGAGGTTTATGATTCTTTGACTTTGTGTGATAATATGAAGCATCTTATGGTTAAAATCGATTCTCAAGAGAGGGTCTCATTATTCGTGAGAGACAAGATCGAAATACTGATGATGATCATGAAAGGACATAGGAATAAAATCTTCGCAGTAAATCTAAGGGTAGATCGAAGTCTTCAAACAGAGGTAAAACTTGTAACTTCTGCAAGAAGAAAGGACACATTAAATCTGAGTACTATAAGCTATAGAACAAGATCAAAAGGGAGGCTTCGAATCAAAAGGGAAAACAACCAAAAAATTCTGGTGAAGCTGAAGTTGTAAAAGACTATAGCGATGGGCAACTTCTAGTCGCTTCTGTCAATAATTCTAAAGTGAGCGAGGAGTGGATCCTTGATTCGTGCTGTACTTTTCACATGAGTCTTAATCGGAATTGGTTGAAAACTTATGAAACAGTGTCTGAAGGTGTTCTTTTGATGGGAAATAATACTTCGTGTAAATCACAAGTGTTGGAACAATTAAAGTTAAAATGTTTGATGGAGTTTTCAGAACACTTAGTGACGTACGGCATGTTCTAGAATTGAAGAGAAATTTAATTTCGTTGAGTACTCTTGATTCAAAAGGGTATAAATATATAGCTGAAAGTGGGGTTTTGAAGATTTCTAAGTGTTGATGAAAGGGCAGAGAAAGATTGTCAAGTTATATGTTCTACAGGGTTCTACTGTTACTGGTGATGTAGCTGTCGCTTCCTTTTCCTTTTCAAATGATGATATTACTAAACTTTGGCCTATGCGCCTAGGGCATATGAGTGAGAATGGCATGGTAGAATTGAGCAAAAGAGGACTTCTTGATTGGCAAGAAATTTGCAAACTGAAGTTTTGTGAGCACTGCGTTTTTGGGAAGCAAAAGAGAGTTTGAGTCACTAGAGAAATCCATAACACAAATGGAACGTTGGAGTATATTCATTCTGATCTGTGGGGGCCATCTGGAGTGCTTTCGAGAGGTGGAGCTGATTATATGCTAACTTTTATTAATGAGTTTGGGTGTTCTTCCTAAAGTAGAAAAGCGATGTGTTTTTCGCATTTAAGTCTTGGAAAACTATGATGGAAAAATAGACGAGAAAACAAATAAAATACCTCCACACAGACAATGGCTTAGAGGTCAGTACTTGACAGTTCGTCATACTCCACAGTAAAACAGCATTGCAGAACGAATGAAAAGAACGATCATGGAGGAGGTTCAATGTATGTTGTCAAATGCCAACTTACCAAAGTCATTTTGGGCCGAAGCAGCCTCTACTGTATATTTTTTGATCAACCGATCTCCATCCGTTGTCATTGAGTAAAAGACTCTACAAGAGGTATGGTTTGGTAATCCTACTAACTATTCTGATTTAAAGATCTTTGGGTGTCCTACGTATGCTCATGTTGATAATGAAAAATTAGAACTGAGATCCATTAAATGTGTTTTTCTTAGTTATAAAGCTGTTGTAAAAGGGTATAAGTTATTGTGTCCTGAAAATAGAAAAGTTGTGATTAGTAGAGATGTGTTTTTTGATGAAACTGCTATGCTATCTAACTTATCTCTTAAAGACTCTTCCAATAATAAAAATCAAAAGCAGGTGGAACATCAGATTAATCCAGAATCTACAACAGATCCGACTCATCAAGCCTGTACAAAAATTTAAAATAGAGTTGCTTCTTCACTACAATACTCTATCGCCAAAAATAGAACTAGAAGAGAAATTAAACCTCCAAAGAAGTATGCTGAGGCTAATATAGTTGCTTATGCTTTAAATGTGGTTGAAGATATAGATGCAAATCAAGAGCCATCTAATTATTCTGAGGCGGTTAGCTGTGAAGACTAAAAAAAGTAGATGTTTGCTATGCAAGAGGAGATGAAATCACTCCACAAAAACAGAACATGGGATCTTGTGAAACCTTCTAAAGGTAAAAAGGTTGTTCGTTGTAAATGGGTGTTTAAAAAGAAAGAAAATACTCCAGAAGTTGAAAAACCCAGATATAAAGCAAGGCTTGTTAGAAAGGGTTACAGTCAAATTCTAGGAGTGGACTTCATAGATGTGTTCTTCCCAGTTGTGAAGCATAGGTCGATTCGAGCTTTGCTTGGTATTGTGGCCATGCATGATTTAGAGCTTGAGCAGTTAGTTGTTAAAACTGTATTTTTACATGAAGAACTTGAGGAAGATATTTATATGCAACAACCAGAGGATTTTACAGTCTCAGAAAAAGGGAACTATGTTTTCTTGCTGAAAAAGTCTCTTTACGGTTTGAAACAGTCACCAAGATAGTGGTACAAGAGGTTTGATTCCTTTATGACTTCTCATAATTTCAAAGGAAGTAGCTTTGACAGTTGTGTTTACTTTAAGAAAAATAGTGATGGTTCTTTTGTGTATCTACTCATTTATGTTGATGACATGTTGATAGCAGCAAAAGATAAATGAGAGATAAGAAAGGTCAAAGCCAAAATAAGTGAAGAATTTGAGATGAAAGATTTGGGACCAGCAAAGAAGATACTTGGTATGAAGATTCTCAAAGATAGAAAAGTAAGTAAATTGTACCTAAGTCAGAAGGGGTACATTGAGAAAGTTATTTGTAGGTTCAATATGTAGAGTGCTAAGCCTGTTAGTACTCCTTTAGCAGCCCATTTCAGACTTCCATCGGCTTTGTCTCCATAATCAAATGATGAGATTGAGTACATGTCACATGTTCTATACTCTAGTGCAGTGGGATCTCTCATGTATGCTATAGTTTGTTCACGTCCAGATTTATCATATGCAGTCAGTGCAGTTAGCAAATACATGGCGAATCCCAGTAAAGAACATTGGAAGACAATTCAATGGATTTTAATATACTTACCAGGTACTACTGATGTTTGCTTACAGTTTGGAAGAACTAGAGATGGAGTCATTGGGTATGTTGATGCTGATTTTGTTGGAGATCTTGATAGAAGAAGATCTCTCATAGGTCATGCCTTTATAATTGGAGGTTGTGCAATCAATTAGAAAGCCACTTTGCAAACTACAGTCACTTTGTCTACCACTAAAGCTGAATACATGGCGATTACTGAGGATTGTAAAGAAGCCATTTGGTTGAAGGGACTCTTTAGTGAACTCAATGAAGACCTTCAAATCAGTACAATATTGTGTGACAGTCAGAGTGCCATCTTCCTTACAAAAGATCAAATGTTTTATGAGAGAACAAAACACATTGATGTTCGGTATCATTTTGTTCGTGATATTATTGCTCGTGGTGATATTGTTATGGGCAAAATTAGTACTCATGAAAATCCTGCAGACATGATGACTAAGTCACTTCCTATAACCAAGTTTGAGCATTGCTTAGACTTGGTTGGTGTTCATTGTTAAAGTTAAACCCTTATGGTGTTTTATTTCACGATGAATGACTTGTTCATTGAGAATTCATGTCAAGGTGGAGATTGTTAAAATTGAGTGAGCCGAATCCTTATTTAAATAAAATACAGTGGTAAAATAAAATAAAAGTAAAATCCATATAGAATTACACTTCTTTTATTTTATTTTAGAATAAGGTTTTTTAAACCTTATTAAACTCCATCTATTTGATATTGATTAGAATAAAGTGTTTCAATCTTACGGCACTCCTATTAGAATATGATTTTATAAGCCTTTAAATAGACATAGTCTACTCCTCTTGTAATCATTCGAACTCGACATAGTAAATTTTCTTCTCTCCGTAATTTTTTTCTAAAGAGTTTCCACGTAAAATTTGTGTGTTTTTATTTTTTATTTCTCTTTGTAATATATTATCATTACCAACCTTCTATTTTACATCATCAATGGCTTGGTGATGGGAAGGGAAATGGAAAGAAAATATGCAGCTGAGGTTGACATTAGGATGAAAAGACCGATTGGCTTTTTTTTATTTTTTACGCTAACCAATACAAATTACACATTTTTAGATGGAAAATGAATTTTTTCCATAATACCAAATGCACGATAATTAAGTTTCGGTTCATTAAAAAGGTAAATTAATCATTTTACTATCCAAATCCACATTTTGTACATTCAACCTTTTTTCCTTAATTGAATATATGTGTTAATCGACTCGTTCGAGATGCCAAACGGCATCAGCATCCCACCAAGTTTCAACGTTAGAGCTCATCAACGATGAGCTCACCTTCCTCATATCACCAACCGTTAACTTCCCCACTACATCACCCTTGATGTAAACTTGCTCCATGCCTTTGGTATTGATTGTTGTGATTTTTTCAATCGATCTTTTGGGCCTCCATTCTGATAGAATTACCGGTGAAGAAGAATGAAGTCTCCTATCCCACGCGCTGACAGCTACTCGAGAAGATAACGAGTCAGCGCCAGCAGATACAACGATTACCGTCGATGAGGACGATATTGAAACCGCATGAATGACGGAATCCCTACCAAAAATTGATGTGAGCTTTGTTTCTTTATTAGCGTCATACATGTTTAAAACGTTGTGGCTGTCATCCAGGTCCAAACGGAAACCTATCCCTAGATTGTCCCACAGCTTCACCACGATATTTCCGCCGGTCACCTCTTCAGCCCAAGAAAACAAACCCCCAATACTGCTTAGTTTCTTTTGTAGGGTAAAATCACGGCTTTTCAATTGGTGGTCGATGAGATAACCTGAGCCTCTAACCCGAAAATTTTCATCAACTTGTTGCCATTCGTGAGATGTCGATGGCTCCTCATATTCTAGTTCGTCATCTGAAGATACGCAGGAAGAATCGGTGTCAGTGTCAAAATCTGTATCATCTAGAAGAGGTTGAGACGGTAAAGAATGACGCCGCCGAGATCTGATTATCAAAATTTTGAGTGTATTGATTATGGTAGACAACGAGGCTACTAAGACAAGAATCAAAGCTCCCCAGTCCCACAAATTGTAAGCTTCGTATATTTCCTCAATCCCAAAAAGCGAATAAACTTGGGAAATGAAAGATGGGTTGTTCAGAGAGTTGATATCCGATTCAAAATCAATGATTCTGTTGATAATCGGGATTTCCATAGCTTCCTTCAATCTAACCTATCTGAAACGGAGAAAAATGGTTGAACACTCGAAAAAGAATAATAGCACAGCATTGAAAGGAAAAAAACGGATTATGGGTTTTCGAGGTCAAAGAGAGAAAGGAAATGGGGGTGGCTTTATCCGAACAAGAAACTGAATTGGGGATGAGTCGTTAAGGCGTCAGCCTAAACGTTTTCAACAATTAATATTAAAAAAATAAAAACTGAAAACGTCCGTTTTAATGTGTCAGGTGTGACGCAGTCATATTTGATGGCGGTGAGTGAACACAGAGCACTGAAAACGAAATAACGGGAAATTTTGTGGTGAGCAGATCAAAGACAGTTATTCCACCACGTTGTATCAGTTCATTCAGTTGTAACATGTGTTTTGTCCCTTTATATATTGGTTTAGTATGGAATTTGATTCTTAACAATGGAATCAAGGTATTTGTAGTTAATAAAATTTTTATATTTTGGTATTTAAAAATAAAGGTGTTAATTTTTTATTGTTTAATTTGGATTTTAGAGTTGATTTAATGAAAGTTAATTATTAATATTATTATATTTAAATTTCTCATGATTTTGTTAATAGAATAAATTTAATTTTAATTATGAAATTGTTTAATTTTGTATTTATTTGATCAAATGTAATTTAATTGATGTGATTTAATTTGAGTTTTAAGGTTGATTTGGTGAAAATTAGTTTTTATTAATAGCTAATCATAAATTTTCATCAAATCAGCATTTAAACCCGAATTAAGCACTAAAAATTAACCATGTTACCTTCAAGTGCCAAAATATGTAACATTTATCAAATATTAGACAAAAAACATAAAGAGCACATTAAAAAGTGTCAAATTCAAATATCATATTAAATCTTTTACATTTTCATAAGTGTAAATATTTTTTGTTTATTAAAATACTTGAAGTGATCTCAACAAAAAAAATAAGGGCCTACGTAAGTTTAAATTCATCATTAAAATGTTATCTAATAAATTTTTATTTGCATATATAATATATCATTTTTATTGAAAGTTGGTTCCGAAAACTTTTTAACAAAAAAGAAAAAAAGAAAAAAAGAGAAACATAAAGAAATGGTGATATTTGCTATAATTACTTTTGGTATATAAGATGAAAACAAAGACTAAAAAAATTAACTACAAACAAATAGCTTTGCCACAAGCATCAGTTTGTAGCAATGACATCGATTAGCAAAAGATCTTTGAATACAAATTAACAAAATTTACAAAACATGTGCTTGGTTGATCCGAATAAAAGTAGGAATGAAATATAAAATTAAAATATAATTGGACTTATTGAAGGGAATAAATAAATGATATAGATTTTAGCTTTGATATCTCAAGCTTATAATATAACAACATTTAAGATAAATTTTATTAATTAAGTTACGTAGTGTTTAAATATTTTCAAAGCATTTCAAAGAATTGCAAAGTACTCAAAAACATGTTTCAAATGTGTTTTAACTTACTCAAATGTTTTTTGAGTCAATACTAAAGTATTTTTAAGTGATTAAAAGTTATTTTATGCAATCTAGATTTAGGTTTTGATACATATCCAAATGTATCATAACCTAGCAGGTCAGTCAAATACTAACTTCTGGGGTATCAAACACTTGGCTTAAGTGCCGATAGACATGTCTAAGTATCAAACTCCAGATGTAGTTGTATCAGAACCTAACCAAGAGGTATAAGTACTTGACCTCAACTTCTGATACATACGGGTCCAACGGGTAGATTCTTTAATGCAGGGTATCGATACCCAGCAAATGTGTATCAAAAGATATTGTTCTGCAACTGCAATTAATCTCCAAATTAATTATCCAAATGAATCCAAAACATCCCAACGACTACAAATCAATTCCTTGGTATAAAACTCGTCAAGAACACTTCAAGATACAATAGATGTACATCCAAGCTTAAAGATCAAGAGAAAAGCCTTCAATTCTTTATTTCTTTCATTTTCTCTTGTACATATCTCTTAAGAGATTAGTCTTAGATCTTAGATCTTTTATCATTTGCATTTTCATCTATTTAGTGAGACAAACTTGTAAACACCTAGCTTGCTTGAGTTTCATTTTTTTTATTTCACCAATTGTATATTGGGATGGTTTCTTGTTGAGCCATAAAAAGTCGAGTGGTTATAGATTAACCTTGAAAATCTTGAAGGTTCTAGTTCAACCACAAAAACTAGTGGGAGCGGTTCTAACTTAGCCTTTCAAAATAAGGATTGTAAAGGTTATACCTTATCCTTGAAAGGTATCAGTTTTTATAGTGAATTTGAAAATCCTTAGTAGTGGAAAACTAAGGTAGTAGAGGTAGGCAATTAGAGTTGAACCGCTGTAAATCATTTGTGCAAACTTTTCTTCCTTTGTTTTTTCATGTTAGAAAAGTTTTTAGAAATTTTTAAAAATACCAATTCACCCCTTTGGTATTTTTGGACCTAACAATTCAGAACTAGTTCTCCATTGAAGGTTTCACCACCGGGAGAGGCGATCCAATGCATAAATACCATGTTTGAAGATGGCATAAGATTTTTCTCAACTAGCTAGGGTGAAGGCCAGTCTATTTTGAAACCTCCCTACTTCAGTGGAGAGAGCTATTCTTATTAGAAGACAATGATGAAGCTATCCAATCAAGAAAATGGTTTTCATGTTTGGAAGGTCATCTCAAATGGTGATTTAAAGGTTCCTAAGGATGAAGGTGAGTGGAAAAAGGTGACAAGAAGAAGGCTCAACTCAATGCCAAGGCTATGCACACTTTCTTTTGAGCATTAGGGTCTAAGAAGTATATTATAATGTCTCAATGTTAAAGTGTCAAGGAAATTTGGGACGAGCTTACCATCACTCATGAAGGAACAAGCCAAGTCAAGAAATTCGAGCTTGGTCCATTCACACTTGACTATGAGCTTTTCAATATGAAGTTGGAAGAAAGTGTAACGACCTGAAAGTTAGTGATGTTGAAAAACGTGATTTTAGGACCCCATTTTTGTAAACCGAGGCCGTAAATGTTTTTATTAAATATTCATGGAGTTATTATATAAGTAAATTAAATTTTGGATAAGTAATTTAGCCGAATTAGTGATTAATTAAGGCTTAGAGACTAAATTGTAAAAATCCAATCGCTATAATTTTTTAATTAGGAAATGAAATGAGGACTTAAACTACAATTAAACAAAGGCTTAAAATGATAGTTAAACCTTATTAAATCAAAAATTAGTGGACGGTAGCATTAAGGGTGGATTAAATAAGCTAATGTTAATTTATTTAATAAAAATGTTTATTAATTAACTAATTACACTTTAACCCATTTATAAAAGACATAAAGTTGGTGTAAGGAGAGAAAATTTTATCCTTTCCAATCGACCAAAGAAATAAAAATAAGAAGAAGAAACCATGGCCAAACTTTCAAGGTTCTAATTCAACAATTTGGTTAGTACAATTTAGTCATTTTATTGTAAATTTTATGTTTTTGAGGTCATGGGAGCTTGATTTAACTAACCCATGTAACGACCCATTTTTCAGTGGTGCCGGAAATGGTAGTTTTGAAACCTCATTTTTGCCAAGTGATTCTACAAATATTACTATTCAATATTTATGAGGTTAGTATAAAGTTTAATTAAATTTTGGTTCTTTAATTTTGTCAATTGGATAGTTGATTAAGGTACAAGGACTAAATCAAAAAAGTGGTAAAAGTTAATCGCTATGGATTTTTAGCTAACCGAAGTACCACTTAAGCAATTGGACCATTTTCTAAATGGATATTCGATTGTGGGGGATGGTTGCAGTCCATTTACCTTGTTAATCATGTTTATATTAAATTAATTAATGTTTAATTAGGTTAATTTTTCTTAGTTAAAGTTAATCATTAGTATAAATAAAAAAATAGTGAAAAAATAGTGCATCTTTCTCCCTTATCCATCAAAATCAACAAATAGAAACCTTAGAAGCCATTGTTGAACCCTTCAAATGTTCGATCATTGCTTTGGTATGTTAATTAGGTCATTTCCTTGTATTTTTATGTTTTTGAGGTCTTGAGAGCTTGATTTAGCTAACCCATGTACCAATTGGCAAAATTGTTATTTTTTACAAAATTTTCCATTGTTGAATCTTGAAGCTTTTGATACTAAATTGATAGATTTTGATCTTAGATTGAAAAAAATACTAGTTTGTAAAGTGGAAATTGTTAGATTTGAACTTAGGGACTAAAGTGTGGATATTTCAAAATTAGCATGAAAGTACTATAATTATTTTTAATATAAAGCTATAAAAGGATGGAATTGAGATCGGTTTCGAAATCAAAGCTCAAATTTAAAAGTTATAACAATTTTGATTTTAGGGGCTAAATTGAAGAAAAGGAAAAAATGTAGGGAACATTCAAAAAATGAAATTGAATTTTCATATGCATAAAATACATGTGATAAAGTATTTTGGATTGATAAATTGAAATGAATTATTGTGTGGATTGGGAATTGAACCAACCGGGATATAACTGAAGAAAAGGAAAAATTGTAGATTAGTCCCTAACATCGTGTTATTGCAGCTTTTGCCAGGTAAGTTCAGAAGGTGTAATAATTTTTCATGGTAATATAAATATGTTTGAATTATGAAACTTCTTGTGTGTAAACGTAATTCTGAATTTGTTACGATTTGGTACAAAAAGGTAAGACATAGATTAAATTGTAAAGAAATGATCTATTATAGGATAATATGTATATGATGACTCTACAATGATTTAAATGATACGAATACATTGTTAATGCTCACATGGACTTAGTAAACGATTAGGATACGGTTGGCATGTCAATAATGTTAGTTGCATGCTTGTATGAGTTTAGCACTTCTGTGCTCTCTGTTTAGTGCTTCGGTACTCTTTGTTCAGTCCTTTGGTAGTATCTGATCAGCACTCCGATGCTCTTTGGTTAGCACTTTTGTGCTATCTGTTTAGCACTACGGTGCTCTCTAGTGTGGTGTAGTTAACTGTGTATGTGAGTTTATTTACTAGAGTTCCTCGGGATAAATGATTAATGAAAATAGAAATGGAAATGATATATTATGAGTATGATGCTCAAATGGTATATGTTTATTTGATAATGTATATGGTATTGGATTGTGAAATACTATGTGACTTGATTTATGATAAACTCGCATATTTGTTGTGAATATGCTATGTTAGGTATATTGAATCTCGTTATTTAATTTATTATGATTATTTATAAATCGAGGTAAATTTTTGTTTATTACCTATGAACTTACTAAGAATTCGAAATGCTTACCTAGTTATTTTTTTTCGTTTCTTTAGATTCTCGTTTGCGAAACTCAACAATTGGATTAGCTCGAAAATCACACTATCCCTTTATCGACTCAGTAGGCTTTTACTTGTTTTAAGCTCGATATTGTGGCATGTACTTAGGTTCTTATATATGTCATAGCCTGTGAATGGATAGCTTGATTGAAACTTTGCTCTATGTTTGAATTGTGGAAAGTAAATGTCTATATATATGTATAAATTTGTTTTGGCATTATAATAAGCTTCAGTATGTGCCTTGTTGAGTGGCTTGTTAGAATGCAATTAGGTATGAATTGAGATTGGAAATGGCATGGTTGAATGTTAAGTTGAACTTTTAGAAAGAATGGAAGTTTAATTGGTGTTTTAGAGAGTTATATGATGTGTTTTGGTGCCAAAATATGGCCTGATGAATTGGTTGATCTTATTAAAGTTTAAATGATGAAAGGTATGCATATTTGGTTAGTTTTATGTAGGTTTCTAGTGTGCATAAAAGCATTATTTGAAATGGTTATGGTTTGGGCATGAAAATGGACGTTTTTGACACTTTGGATTTAAGGTATCGATACCCTAGTAAAGGTATTGGTACTTAGTATATTCCAATAAGTTTTCAAACAAACAGAATGCCAAAATGGTATCGATACCGGAATAAAGTATCGATACTTCACAAGGGTATTGATTCACTTGGACTTTGATAAGTTTTTATAAAAGAAACAAACTATCAAAACGACATCGATTGTAACAACCCATTTTTAGTGGCGTCGAAAACAATAGTTGAGCTCCTTTAGGTTTAGCCAAGCTATTTTCAAGTGCATGGTATGTGTTTTACATATGTTTTTAGTGATTTTTTATGTTTTTGAAGTGTCATAATACCGAAGCCAGATTCAAGAAATCGAACAATTCAGCTCGATGTCGCGACACAGAAGTTAGTATACCCAAGGCTTAAAAATTTTAGGGTTCGATGTTGCGACATGGTATCCTGCCAAGGGTGTCGCGACATGGAACCCTTGTGTCGTGACATCGCTGTAATTTTTTGCGGGGTCGACCTGGCCCATTACACAACCCACCGTAATTAAACCTAATTTTTACCCGCTTTAAACCTTAATACCCTATTTTAAAACCCCAAAACACTCTTTATTAAAATTCAAACATTTCTTCACATTTTAATCCTATTAAAAATCTCTAAAATCCTTAAAACCCTAAAATCCCTTTTTCTACCCAAATTCCTATTTTTGCAATCTCTTTCTTTGATTTGGTATTCTACTTGGTGTAGAAAGGAAGTAAAACCTTAACAGAGCTACATCAACACAGTCTTTACGAGGAATCCGAAATAAACAAACCAATGTTAAGGGTTCCTACTTTGTTTTACTGTTCCATTGAATTGTTCCTATTCATAAATTGCTTGAGTATATGTAACATCCCTAACTTGTATCCATTGCCAGAATAGGGTTACAAAGCATTACCAGAGTTTTCAAATCAAAGAAACATAAATTTCAAACATTTCAAAAATCAAAACAATAATCAAATTAAATCCAATCTAAATCATACATATTTTTCCCTATACGAGCCTTTGAGGCCCTAAAAACACGTTAGAAACAAATCGAGACTAAATTGGAAATTCAAAGAAATTTTCAAAAAATAAGAAAAAATTTTGAAACTGCAGGGGTCACATGGCCAAGAGACATGCCCGTGTTTTAGGCCATGTGGGATTCGAAATAGGGACACACGGTCGCATCCCAGCTCGTGTCTGTGCCTGTGTAACTCACTGACCTGGGTCACAGGGCCAAGCCACACGCCTGTGTGCCAAGCCGTGTACCTTTCGAAATAACCCCACACGCCCGTGTGCCAGGCTATGTGCTAGGCAGTGTAACAGCCTGACTTGCAACCCTTTGAAAGCTATAGGGGACACAAGGCCGTGTCGCCTAGCCGTGTGTCACACACGGCTGAGACACACGCCCTTGTCTTTACCCGTGTGGACAAAAATAGGCCATTTTACTAGCCATTTTTCTCACCCATCCTGGCATGTACCTACAACCAAAATTTCACATATATACAAGCCATAACAAGGCACCAAAATCATGCATAATCTAGCTATTACAACATGGTATAAGATCATACAACCAATATACCCTTAGGCACCTCAAATGACAACATGAAAACATGTATAACCATGTACCCAATTTGGCCAAAATAATCAACTAACTTCTAAGCATAATTGCATCAATACATATCATTGAATTTACTTACAAAACATACCAAATGGTGCAAATCATGCCATTCAACTACTAGCATTAACATTCATAAATTTGATTCACAACAAAGTACCCATTCACCATATTTCCAAACATGCCAAACACTTATCAAAAATTAAGCATCATAACTACTTATAACCAAGCAAATTCACATAACATACTTGAAGTATTCAATCATCATCATTTGACATCAAAAGATTTGTACAAATTTTTCTTATATATGATTCAAAAGGTTTATGTAATTAATCACACAAGTTCAACTATCTTTACTTGAAACAAGCATAACAAGTTACTTCCAATATTTACATCCTTACAAAATATTCAAGTACTATAGACCCTTTTCTAATACATGCCACTTAAACCAACTAGTAAGAAACAAAATTACTATCGAGATGTTGATGATAAGTGTGCGAGCTTCCAAGTCGACCCAATCAAAGCAATGATTCCAAAGGTCCTACAAAAATAAATCAAACTAATAAGCATCAACAAGCTTAGTAAGTTCAATATAAGTTCCCTTTAATAATTAACCGAAGACTATCCAATTAATGCAAATTTTTAGTACACCAGCACACAGCTTGCTAGGCAAAAAGCCCAAATAATCATCGTCACACAACCTGCTAGGCACATAGCCCGAATAATCACTGACACACAACTTACTAGGCACATAGCCCGAATAATCACCGTATTTCTAATTCGTTAAGCATAAATTATTAGAATCCATCATTCAACCAATAATGAAATAGTATGGAATATTAAATAAGATTAATAGTAACCATATAACGAACTTATCTGGACTGAATCGTGGAAATTACAGAAGTTCGGGGACTATTCCACTAATTTTCTTTTTCCTCGAATATCTACATATTCTTGATCTATAAAGTAAAATTCTTCAACTATTAGCATATATATATTTCATTTCAAAAACATTTTACAAATAATAACCTTTTAATTTTCTAATTTTCCTAATTACCCCAAACTTTTATAATTTTTTCAATTTAATCCCTTAACTCGAAATTCAACAAATTAACTGATTTTTCTCAAGAAAATATTTAATCAAATACACTAGGCCCTCCAACAGCCCCTCATAAACATCAAATTCACTATCAAACTCTAATATTTTGACATTTTCATAATTTAATCCTAAAATCAAGATTTACCAACAATCCCTTTATAAATTCATCATAGCTTAATAAAGGCTCCAAATACATAATATTCATAAAAAAAATTCAATATTCATAAATGGAAACTTCCAAAATTTTTAACAGAATCAAAAACGAAGGTACAGACTAGCTGGACCTAGTTGCAATGATCCTAAAAATATAAAAATTACAAGAAACAGGTAAGAATTGAACTCACATGTATAAAGATGGTGAAACCAAACTTAAAGCTTCCTTCTATGGTGGTTTCGGCAATGGGAGATTCAAAATGAAGGAGAAAGCATTTTTGTTTTAATTTCATCTTATTTACAATTTTGCCATTCAATTCACATTAACATTATTATTATCATAAGTTTAACCGTCTAAAACTAGCTATGAGGGGATAACTATTATATTGGTTCCTCCATATATTATTAATAGGCTATTTAGTCATTTAATTAACTAATTACTAACTTTTGCACCTTTTCAATTTAGTCATTTTTCTTTAATTCACTATCGAAACGTTAATATTTCTAAGCCAAATTTTAATACGACTCTAGTGAACCTATAAATATTCTAAAAATAAAATTTATGAGTCGACAAGACAAAAAATTTGTAGTCCCCAAACCACTGTTCCGTCACCACTGAAAATCGGGCTATTATAGTATAATTATCTAGTTAGAAACTTATTGAAAAATGCTTTCAAGAAAAACTAGGAGAACTAATGAAGCCAAACCATTGACGATTCCAAATCCCTCCAACTTTCCAAATCAAAACGTCAAATTTTTTTTAGAAATTCAATGAAAGATACTTATCCGAGAACGACGATTTGAGCCGTCGATGATTCTATGTTGGGAAATATGGCCTCTGTTCTGATATCATAGGTGGGAACATTTTTGTGTTATCCCAAAAGACTCTGTCGTGGTAGTACAAGAATTTTATGCATCTTTTCAAGACCAAGAGTCTAAGAGGACATAAGGTGCCATGTGGGAAATGGTATTCGTACGAGGGAAAGAAGTGTGAGTCACCCATCGAGTTATTTATGAATTTTATAACGTTCCATATTAAGAAAGGGATTTTGTGGATGAAACTGATTTGGAATACTTTGAAGACATAATATGGCTAACGTTATAAATTACATAACAAAGGGTGGGGGCAAATGGAAGTGTCGTCTGGGTACTGATATTCCCACATCATTTAACAAGGCAATTATGTTTCCAGTAGCTAAAATGTTGATACAATTCTTGTGCACAGGAGCTGCTCCTACTTTAAATGTTTCTAATGTCATTACTTTTTTAACGATATTGCTTTATGCTATTTTGCAGAAAAAATAGGTATGCATCGGGACGTGGATCTATCATTACATGAAACAGTGCATTATTGGTTAGAAAGTCGGGGTTTTCTTCCCCCACTTAGTGACGACCCTATGTAAGAGAGCCGGTGTTCCAATGACAACTACCAAGCAATTTATGAAGCATTCCAAAAGTATCATAGGAGATACACTATACAAGCAATACACGGAACTTTAGAAAAAAAAGAAATCAGTGATTGGAATGAATGTCGGAAAGAAAAGATGGACGTCCTGAAAGGCAAGACCAACAACTCAACAAGAAATTGGCGAGAGCAACAATCAGAAACAAGACTGGATGATAAAATGGATCCAAAAGAAAAGCCTGATTTTCCAAGAATATGCATGGCAGAATAATATAAGAGTACCAAATTATTCGCAGGATATGTTCGGTCTGATGGATTCTCAGCTTGAAATAGAGGAGCAAGGAAGCGAAAAGGGGAAATATAGCAAGGATGTGGAAGGAGAAGAGGAGGATAATTGACTAAAACTTTTAATTTTTTTAGGGATTGCAATTAACTTAGATAATATTTAGTTTATCGTTTTGGGAGTAAGATTACTAGTAGATCTTTATATATTTATTTTGTTTTCTGTTTTAAGTTTGTTGCGTAGGAACCCCACCTAAAAGAAGCACAACAATTTCAAGCTTATAACAAACAAGAAAATAAGCACCCACCAACCAAAGTTTCCATATTCCATCCTACAAAAAATAAAATTGAAAAATATTACAGAATTCACCCCAAAGCATACTTTGGGTCTTCAAGTTTTGCCACCACAGGCTTTCGATGCAATATTGGTTCACATTTATGTCGTCGCTGTCTTTTTGCTGCCATTTTTGTGTCGTCGCTGCCGCCAGTTCTCACTGGCCCACCACTAGCTACCGTTTCCAGACCATCAGCAACCTGTTATCAGCCCACAGTCGGTCACTTTTTAGTTTGGCTGGTTTGGGTTGGCGTCATCTAGATCGGCTTGTATGTGTGTCAATTCTCTGTGTTCCATCGAAAACATACGTTACAAAATTATTATGTCCGTTTTTCGCTCACATATTGTATTCTAAAATAAATAATAAAATAAAAATCTACATGGAGATGATAGTCCACGTTCTAAAATATATGTCATATCTCAAAAATCGGGTTAGTAGAAATTGGATTAATAAATTGAGAGTGGTCACGCCTGAACTTTTTTTAAGATGACCTTGGCACATTTGACAATATATAAGTATCAAATATAGTGATTGAGTAGTGTTGGAGTTGTCTTTGATGATCTGAGTTTGAATCCTTTCCCTTTCATTAATTTCTATTTGGTGCAAATTTGCTTCAAACATTGGTAAAGTTCACACCATGTTTTTAAAATAATTATTGTAGGAGTGTGAACAAGGAAGTGAGTTGGCTTAGTAATTGGGAGCTTATATAATTTCCTAAGGGTCCTAGGTTCATGTCTCCACATTCTCCATATATATATATTTTGCAACTTTTAGCATGGTCAACCCCCTTGCTGTCCAACTAAGTTGCCTTGAATGGGGAGGATTTCTTTCCTTTCTTGCCAAGTCAACATGCCTTATTTTTAAAAACATTATCCCCTTTTTACTTCTTTGTCCCCTCAACTTGCCTTTCCTTCATCCTTTCCATGTGAACCGATTCATTGTACCTAGTCAAGTACATATCACATTTTGATTGATTTTTCCTTACTCTCCTCTCCCCATTGTCGTCCATCTTCTTAGCTCATCCCTTTCTCTCTATTTTTCTTTGTTTTGGCCACTCGTCCACCACCTTTGCTTTTAGTTATTCTCCTATCTTCTACCACCCATTGCAAACTGAACCACCATCGGACCTCCTCATTATCGCCACTCATCCCATCCATTTTGCTCCAACGTCGCCCGTTGCACCACCACTCACCACCTTGCTCCACCATCGATAATACCATTTTTCTCTTCACTTATTTATTATTTTTATTTTATAATCTTCTCATTCTCTCAAGTATAGCACCCTTTACCTTTCTTCCTCCTCCATCAGATTCTCGCTGAATCGTCCCTACTGCCGCGCCTCCACCGGCTTTGGTGATTCTTTCTCTTTTCTTCACTATTTTCGGTCTCTATCATTCTCTTTAATAATTGAAAATTCAATATCATCTATTTGAATTAGTTTTTAATTTATTCCTAAATGTTGTATTTAGTGACTCACGTTTCAAATGATCCTTTTTCTAGCTTCACATCCCTCTCCGATTCAAGATCACGGTGATCCTTTGACCTTTTCGTTCAATAGATAAAGAGTAAGTTTAGTGGTCGAATGAGAAACCACTCCTTCCTCTCTTCTTTTCCTTTAGGCCGAATGTTTATAGAGACCATAGTGTATTTTTCCTTCAAATATTAACATATTGTATTCTACTTTATATTGAAGGGCCGAACGATACCAAATCAGAAAGTCACTAACATGGAAAATGAGATCACATTTCGATTGATTTTTTATAAGACTAAGTGTTTATGGGAGTTTTATTAAATTGACTTATTCCATAAAACGTTAAACAACCTCTCTAGTAAGAAATCACCTGTGTTGATAAGTAGGTGACTTATCGATTAGATCCAAGTGTGAGTGTTCTTTAGAGAGGTGATTCACTTTGGATCTACTATCAGGTGTAGGTCTAATCTAAAATCAAAATAGATATAAATTAATTCTAATATTTAAATAAATAATATTATTTATATCATGTTTTATGTGAATACTTAAAGTATTCCAAAACATGAGATTAAACCCATCAATATGTATTATACCAAGTAAGTGGCTCAAACCAACTAGCTTATGAAAAGTATGTTGTGTGGTTATGATTTTGACTGTTTGAAAAGTATGTTATTATCAATCTTATGTTATGTGATATTATGACATAATTGATTTTACATGACAAATAAATTGTGATATTTCAATATCTTGAAACAATTCATGAAACGCATGTTAAACATGCCCTACATGTTCTTATATATTAAGAAATTTGATTAGAATGTTTCAACATGCCTAATGTGATAAGTGATATCTTGAAATGAAAAATATATATATGTTCATTGTGGTCATATCACATGCATGGGGTGAGACATTGTAAGGAGGAAGAATTGGTGGCTTTGTCCACAACCTACACGTCAGCTTGTCTACAGATATTGGTGGTTTCAGCCACAACCTACATGGAAACTTGTCTGCGAATATTGGTGGCTTCGTCCACAACTAGCACGGCAGCTTGTTTGCGAATATTGGTGGTTTCACCCACAACCTACATGGCAACTTGTTTTCGAATATTGGTGGCTTCGTCCACAACCTACATGGTAGCTTGTTTGCAAATTTGGTGGTTTATCCGCAACCTACATGGAAGCTATCTGTAAATATTGGTGGCTTCGACCACATCTTTTGTAGTGATTGAATGGATGAGTTTTGGGGAACTCGTTTTGGAGTGTCGTGGTGATGGGAATGATGTTTTATAAAAATTTTCATAATTGTTTTATAAAAATTGCACTATCATGATCATGTGCATAAAATTGATTATGTTGTATGATAAGTATGTGCTTATTGTTATTTATCTTGTTAGAAGATTCATACTGGGCTTTAAAAGCTCACCCCTTTAGTTTCATAATCTCTCAGGTGATACACAGACTTAGGGCTTGGAATTGATATTCAGAGGAGCTTCTCGGACGGATTTTGATATCTCAATGAAAAAACCGTAAATTCCAAGAGGGGGTGAATTGGCCTTTAAAAAATTTGGTGAAAGCAAAGGCAAGAATGAAACAAAGAACATAAAGAATTTAGAGTGGTTCGGCCCCAATTGCCTACTCCACAACCTAAGCTTTCCACCACTAAGGATTTTCCCAAATTCACTAATTTGTTCAACCTTTGAGGACAAGGTTTAACCTTACAACTCATTAAGATTTCCACCCCAAATCTTAAGTTTCAAACCCTCTTAAAGAGATACAAATGAGCAAACAAAGAAACAATCAAGATAAAATTGTTTGCAAATTGAAGCACAAATGTAATGAGATACACTTGAGCAAAAGAATAAAGATAAAGCTCATAAGTGTATGTAAGAAGAATATGAAAATTTTAAGCTCTAAGGTTGTTTGATTGATGATTTTTGCTTGAAAGTGCTTTCTTGGATGTTGTAGGACTTTGAAAGTTGGTATCTATACCTCCTAATAGATTTCCAACCATTGAGGTTGTTGATGAAGTTAATATGGTCATTCGGGATGTAAAATCAAAGAATTTATTTCACCTGCAACTGCGAGTATCGATACCTCCAAAAAGGGTATCGATATTTTTTTTATCATAAATGCTAATTCAGTGACTGTTGGAATGAAATAATTGATACTTAAAAAATATTTTATCGATACTTCCTGAATTAGATATCGATACCGGATCGATACTTCGTAGGGTTTATGAGAAACATAATACTATTTTGGTATCGTTTTTAAGAAAGGTATTGATTATTTTCAAAAAGTATCGATACCGTGTTTTTGGTATTGATAATTTTTAGGGTTTTTGAAAACAAAATGTCTTTTCAGTCTTGATTTTTCTAAGGGTATCGATATTTCCAAAATTATCGATACCTATCCATAATGTATCAAACCTTTTGTCCTAGAGCAAATTTGACTTGTTTGAAAATCATTTAAAATGATTTTAACTTGATTGAAATCATTTAAAATGATTTTAATTTGATTGAAATTATTTGACTTGGTTAAAATCATTTGCACTTGATTTTAAAATTGTTTCAAAGTTTTATCTTTTAGACTTCAAGTTTAAAAATTATTTTGTTTATTTTAACTTATATTCAAAAACACTTTTAATTTGTTATATCAAAATCTTTTATCAAATAAAGCTTAGTTTAACAGATTTTTAATAATGGGTTTAAAAACTATTTTGGATGTTATTTTGGACATTGGACATTGGATTTTTATTGAGTTATTTCTTTATTTTACAACTTTAAATTGTTATGCATGCATGCTTGATGAGTTTACAAATATTTTAAACTATTGAAATATTTTAAATTATTTATGATTTTTACTTTATTTTAAACAAGCTTATAGAATTGTATTTTTCTAAATATTTTAAAAAGTTCGCTGCAAAAGATTTTTTTATGAAAATCATTTTAAAGAAAAAATTAAGAATATTACAAAACCTTTGCTTAAATGATTTAAGATGATATTTGATATAATAATAAACTTCTCAAATAGTCATGCTTTAATAAGTGTTTTCTAAAAACAAAATTAATCGATATTTAAATTTTTGAGTTTTCGTAAAAACAATCAAAACATAACTACCTTCAACAAGTAAATGGTTTCCAATGGTTTTAATGTGGCTTCCGAGATTCGGCCATAACGTCTAGGCCTGGTTTGGGGATTAAAATAAATATGCCTGAGAAATTAATATATTACAATTAATTTTCTAGGAATCACAATTTTGACAAAATTATTTTATCATCTATAATAATAAAATAATTATATACATTCCCTTAAATATGCATACAATTACAAGAATGTCACATATTATGAAATATCATGATACATGAAGAAGAGAAAGAATTTCAGTCTTGGTTTATACTATAAACATAGCACAACATGACGCTCGGTATCAATTGTTGGAAAAAAATTGGTTTCGAAAACGGTTTTCTTGCATAATGAAAAATAAAAATTTTAAAAACCGACCCAATTTGTGATATTTATAACAACAAACCCTAGACCAAATTCACACCTGTGTTTTCAAATAGACAGATACTTGTCGTTCCTAGTTTTCAACCAAACAATCTTCTCCGCTATTCTCGTACCACAAGCTGCTTTTGTATGTAGGCTTGAACAATTCGAATCAAAACACAGAACTAAAAATAGTTTTCTTTTCTTTTGTGTGAAAAGGAAAAATATTTTCTCAAATAGAAACTGACAAAATTTCTATTCCAAAAAATAGATTCAATAGTTGAGAATTAATTCTCTCTATTTTCGGGCAGAGTAACAATATTTTAAAATTGTGTAAATAACCTTACTAGTGTCATCTATTTATGAGGAGAGGAGGTAGAACCCTTGTTGAATTATAGAAGTTTATTTCAATTAAAAAAATGAACTCCTAGTTTATCTAAGAGTATAGGGGCGACAACCCTAGTTAATATTATTAGAGTTTGTCGTCCACCCCTTTAACATGAGGGGATTTTGGGACTCTCCCATATCGAGTCCAATTACAAATACTTCCTAAGCTTTTAACCTAATACATTATAATTCGATCCAACCTAATATTTGCTTTTCTATCTCCCAATATAAACTTCTCAATATGTTTTCAATTAAATAATTTTCTCAACCCAATTCTAATTCTGTTAAAATAATGATGACTTTATCGTAAAAGAATATATGAGAAAATATATTTAATTTTCCTGTATTCAACAGTTCACTTAATTTTCATTTTCAAACTTCATTTAATTTGAAAAAGCGTAAATTCATTTTTCTTTTTCTTTTTTATTTTGGAGCATTGATAGAGTTGCTTTCGTAATGGTATATCATTCCAGAGAGCTCAATCACGATACTAAAGTGGAATGACTTCGTGACTAAATGAGATTATAATTAATAAGTAAAAACCTGGAATTTAATTATAAATCATTTGAGTCCTAATCTCATATGTCTAATCAGTCCCTCTGCTAGCTCGTTGAAACCAGAAATGAGTTGCATGTTGAAACAAGAAATGAGAAACATTCAGAAAGTAATGTGGTTTTCTCACTAAATGGAAATGACTTGTAAAATTAATTTATGTTTTTTAAATTATTATTTAACTAATTAAATAATTGAAGTTCGAAAATGAAATTAAGTTAATTGGTTATATTGAATCCGTTGAATGTAGAAATATTAAATATATTTTCACATAAATTCTTTTACGGTAAAGTTGCAAGATTTAACAGAATTAGAATCGGGTTGAGAAAATTATTTAATTGGAAAATTAATTAATTAATTAATTAATTAAAATTAATTTATGATGTTTATTTTGGAAAATAGAAAAACTTGTATTAGGTTGGATTGAATTATAAAATGCTGGGTTAAAAGTCTAGTAAGTACTTATAAATGGACCTGATACGGGAAAGGCCCAAAAGCACCTCATGTTAACACATGGGACAATAAACCCTAATATATTTAACTAGGGTTACCTCCGCTCTCTCTCCTAGTTAGACTAAGATTTTGTTTTTCTATTGAAATGTACTTCTACTAATTCAACAAGGGTTTCACTTCTTCTCCGTATAAATAGATGACACCAATATGGCTAAAAATAAAATATTGAGATATTATTATTATTCTAAAAATAGTGAGAATTTTTTTTTTCTAAATATAGATTCTATTTTCCAGAATAATAAGTCTACCGATTTCTATTATAGAGAGAATTTTGCTTTCCCACTGAAAGTAAAGTAAATAATTTATAGTTTTGTATTTGATTTGAATTTGTTCGAGCCTACACTCGAAGTAGTTCATAGTATGAGAATAGTGGAGAAGGTCATTTAATTGAAAGACGTGAATGATAATGATCCATTTAGCCGAAAACACATGTGCGATTTCGGGTAAAGTTTATTGCTATAAATATCACAAATTGGCTTGGTTTTCAAATTTTTAATTTTCCATTATGCAAGAAAACTTTTTTCGAACCAGATTTTTTTCCAAAATTTTCCATAATGAACATCCTCGGCTAGCTTGATTGTCAATAGTACCTTGGTTCCACCTTTCTTATCACGACTCACTGACACAAAATATTGTCATTGACGAGTATCCAAAATACATATACAATCAACAAAAGAAACCAAAAAAGCATTAATATTGTCAAGGAAATTCAAGCCAAACACGTAGTCATAATCTTCTACATAAACTACCATGAAGTCTTCCTTCCCTTTCCACTCGCCAATTTGTAGCTCAAATCATTGTGCTACTCCTATAGTTGGGACCTCTATGGAATTAATCGTCTTGATCCTCTTAGTTGATTTGGTAACTAAGAGACCAAGTTTACCCATAGATTTCTACGATATAAACGAATCAGATGCCCCCGTATAAGTAAGAGCACTTCTTCTTCGGCTTGGGATGTTGACGTCCATAAACATTAATCATTTCTGCTTGCGATCCCTCTTCACTTTAACAAAATTGAGTATCATTAATCAAAGCTTCAATAGCCTTTCCTTATCGGGATCTTCTTTATATTCTTTGTTGGTCGTGGCGAACTCGAATCACTGTGGACGGTCTCACACCCTATGCGGACCACAATATAAGAAGTATTGTATCTCGCTCTTCTTTTCGTTCAGACAATTTTTGGGTTTTCCTTTCCCATTTTGTAGTTTCCTATTGCCACCATTACCATTTTTATACTCAACTTTTCTTTCGTCAACTCTCCCACCAATGCCCTTCTCTTTGGGCTTGAAAGACTCAAACTTGTCTTTCCTCGAAATAAGCTTGATTAAGAACTCTGCCACGATCGTGGATTTTAACAGTTCTTGGACCCCTTGACATTTCAATTCCTATTTAACCCACAAATTCAACCCATCAACTTGTTTCTCACTCAAATTTGTGATTTGAAGCATCAATTTACTAAACTCCTTCACATACTCCCTAATTGTGCCATGTTGGGAGAATCGATGAAACTTAGCCTAAGCCTCCTTCTTAGCATATTGTGGGTAAAACTGCACATGGAACTCTTTTTGGAACTCCTCCCAAGTCCCAATTATGACCTGATCACGCCTCTCATCTGTGGACCTATGTCACCACCATAAAAGAGCGAAATCAGTAAAAGATCTAGCAGCAGTATTTACCTTGACATCATTATCCTTAATTCCCATGGAATAAAAGTATTGCTCCATCTCCCACAAGAAGTTGTCCACTTCCCTCGCGGACCTTACTTCTCTCATTTAGGGACATATATCTTATGTTCTTGTGTTGTACCCAATACCCTTTTACCTAAGGCTGCTCGACACACAATAGCTTTCCCTCGAGCTTCTCTATTCTCGTGCTCAAAGCCTTCATTATGGCCTTAATTTCCTCCTTCAAAGCCATCATCATGGCCTCGAGTACATCCTTCCTCACTATCAGCATATCCGTAGTGGAATTGAGCATACCTTGCATCACTTCCACATTGAAACTGAGTGACTCTCATGCAAATTCCCTCAGTTTCTCTTCCATCAAGTCCAACTCCGCAATGCATCCTTCGACTCCCTCGAATGTTTCCCTCACATCCCCTATGGATTCCTTTAGATTGACCACTTGATTTCCCAAAGCCACTAGCATATCCTTCGATCGACTAGCTTTCCTGGCCCTCTCACGGATCTCCATTGGCTCAATTTGATTGTCTACTCCTCTTGTCATCTTAATTGGCACATTCAAATCTTAGCTCAGATACCATCTTTTATGAGGCTAGAACTTTAATCTCTCAATCCGTGTGGCCTTAGATGATTTCTTGGTTTCAAATCTACCTAGGTCAGCGTAACTTTCAAAAAGTGAGAATTCTCAAAAGAAACTCTCCAAGGCACCAAAAATAAAGCGAAAGTAACTCAAAGACAAAAAAACAACAACAACAAGAGAACAGAAAAGTCACAAGAAAGCAATAGAACGCTAAGTGTTTGAGTAAATGCTCTCAAAATTATTTGATTACTTTGAATGAGATAAAATGGGATGGTTACAAATGATTAGGAATGCCTTTTTTCATAGTTGAGCTCTTCCAAATCCAACAGTACAATTTACCTTACATCTACGGTTGAGATCGAAGCCAATCTATAATTGAGATTCTTAAGGGATTTACATGATCCCCCTAAGATTTACAAAATCAAATCTTATAATATTAGTTTTCATATTTACCATGGCAACCTAGACCTTAAGTGTTTCACTAGGCTACCAAGGATTGAAGTAGATAGACTTCTTCACATGTTCCACGAATCAGGCAAGTTCAAGTTGGTCAAATGAGCTTCATTAATCAATTGACTTCCATGGGATTCTCTTTATGCATTAGTCACTAACTTTGATCCTCGGCCCATGACACTCACATATTCCATGACCCTTTCCATCCAAAACTCGCAAAAAACCATTTTTTTTGAGTTTCCTAAGAAAGTTTCGCTCAATCTTATCATAAGCTTTGGCTAGATTGAGTTTCATAGCTAAAGCTCATTTTTCTCCTAATTTTCTCTTTTTCAAATCAAAGCATTCTATTATATTGTCTTGGATTTGCCTTCTGGTGAAGAAAGTCGATTGATCGAGGTGAATAATTCCGTCCAACAAAGGCTTTAAGCAAGTTGTCATCAATCTAGAGATGATCTCCTAACTAAAGTTATAGTAAATTTTAACACAATACATGTTCAAAATTTGGATATGTTTAAAAACTTTTTTTGCGTTTACGGTGGGGAAATTCCCAAAACCGAAAGCAACTATGTCTCCTCAAATCTTGTGAATCAACAATTTATTGGTTCACAAAAAGTCCAAGTTTCCTCACATGCTCTCCTAACTCATCGCCAAATGCAATTGTTTGCCCAACAAAATGAAACTCTGTAGTGGTAACCTTTAAAGTAATTGCCTGTAGGAAAAGGCAAGCAAGCAATGATTTCAGCAGCAAGTTAAATCATGATTTCAAACGAGTTGGAGTAGAGTTATATAAATAAAGGTTGAAAGAGAGCAAGATAGGACAGAGGTAAACTCCCACAAATTTTCCCTCATTTTTCTTTTCTTTGTTTTTGAAAAAAAAACATTAAAAAGAACAAAAAGGAAGGAAATATGTCTATACACACACACACAAATATTGATCAAGCTTTCTACATATTATTATTATTATCTTCAATTTTTTTAGAATCATCAATGAAAATAGCTTAAAAAGGAAAATGATTTTTATTATATTCATTGAAATGGTTCAAATGAGACTCAAACCCCATAACAATCTAGCTGGTAGCTTATTTTTATTTGGATACATATCCATCTATTTACAACCTATTGAACAAAATATGAAGGAAACACAAGTTTTTTTCACTTAATAAAACACTAAATTGGTAATCAATCATAGCAAATAGAGACTTCACTTGATATCAAACAGTAGACTAATCTTTTCAATCTGGTTTCCTTACCACAAGAACAGGGCACTTAGCATTGTGAACACAGTGATTACTGACACTTCCCAGAAAAGCCCTGTTTCCAACAATATTTGTACATTTATTCAGTTTGCAGTACAAGCCTTTATACAATTAAGATACTTGCACACTGTGGACTAACCTCTGTATTGCTCCTCGACCATGGCTTCCCAATATAAGCAACTCAATGTTGAGCTTTTCCACAGCTTCACATATTTTCTCTTTAGGGTCCCCAACTTCTGTCATAGTTTCTGCATCAACCTGCACCAGGCAAACAAAAACTTAATCCTCTTTTGACATCTAGTAGATTTGTCTACTGTGTTTGGTCAAGAACCCTTTAAATTATATATATATATATAGAAATCAGACAAATTAAGAATGATTGAAAGAACGAAATTAAATCATTATTATACCCCACGATTGGCGCAGATGCCCTTGGCTTTCTCCAACAAAGCTAAAGCGAGCCTCTTCTGGTTTTCTTGCACGGTGTTGATCAAATCCACAGCTGTGGCTCGTCACATATCAAGTATTTGTGATTAATATGCAACTGATGGTTTGATTATCGAATAGATTAAAACTAGAAAAAGAAATTAAAAACCCAAACGCAAAAGAAGAGAGAGAAACATACGAGGAGCACCGTAGGTGGAAGCAGAGAGGTAAGCAAAATTGTGCAAAGGCTGAGCGTTAAAGATGAAAAGCTGAGAAGCAGAGATGGCGTGACCGAGGTTTTCAAGAGCCCACTGGAGAGCCCAGTGGCTGCACTCGCTCTCGTCTATTGCCACCATCACTTTCTTCTCCATCTTGTTTTCCTCCATTTTCCTCCTCTTTTTCAAGGCCTCAAGCTACACTCGAGAACGATCTTTTAAATAAATGGTAGAAAAGCCTTTTGTTTGCAGCTGTTTATACTTTAACTTTTGGGTAAACTACACTCAAGACACTAAACTATTAGTAAATTTACATTTTGGTTACTCAACTTCAAAAAGTTACAAAATAGTCAATGAACTATTTAAAAGTTCTCATTTTAGTCATTGTTAAGTTTTATATATATATTTATAAGTTCTAGTAGCAAGCCCTAAGCGACAATTTGAAGTTCAATATGTGATGGTCAGTATTGGAGACCAGGGAAGAAAGTTGTTTGGTTTTTAATTCACAGATTTGTTATGTTCAAAGTTGGAGACCAGAGAAAAAACTGAGTTGTAGAAGAGAAAGAGAATGAGAGCCTTAGATTGGTGCTGACAATGTGAAAAGAGAAGGCCATATAGTAGTGATTTTAATAGCCAAGTGACTTAAATGAAAACATTTGAATAGTTCAGTAACCATTTTATAACTTTTTGAAGTTAAGTGACCAAAATATAAGCTTACTAATAATTTAGTGACTTTTGGTATAATTTACCATTAATTTTTAATTACAGTTGTTCCTAATAATTCTACACTGGTTCAAAATTTGGTATTTTTTTCACATTACATTTTTACGAAATTGAAGCTTTTATTTTATTAATTTAAAGTTTTAATTCAATTGATAATAGTTGATGTGGCGTTGTACAGCTGATTTAAGTAAATATGCTGGAAAAAAAATTGAGAAACTACATTGATTTAAAAAAAAAGTATTAATCTATGCTATTTTTGAAGAGAGAAAGGAAAACGTGTCATACAAGGTGTGTTTTCACTTAGCTAAAAATTATTATTTTTTCTTTTTTTTTTCTTGTGGTTGAAAATTAGAATTTTGTGCATTTATTTTTGTTCGTGATTGAGATAGACATGGTTATAGTTTTAAGGAATGTTTGAATTTACAATGGAGTTGGGTGACCTACAAATTTCATATGACATGTGAGTATGGAGCCATCACCTAAGAAGCCGGATTGCATTGCAACTCAAAATCCTAGTTGACGGTGATTATACGGTATTGGGTTGAATTGTAATTGGGGCTTCAAGTTTACAAAGGCTATGTTGTCAATGGATGGAGCATAAATGGGGTCGTAGTTGATAGTGGTTATACAAGCACGACAATGAGTTCTTATTATCAGAAGAGGATGCTTTATAAAACTCAAACACAAATACGAGGAAGAAAAACGTAGTGGCGTTTCAGTATAATCAAGTAATGCATCTTATCTATCACCACCGAAGGTGATGACCCCATTATTATAACCTATGACAGAATTGGGGTGTAACAGGTTATGCTAACAAGGTTACAACCTTTAGTGTAGATGGACAACACAATTACTTAATTATACTAGAATGCCCCTTACATTTTTCTTCCTCGCACTTGTGTATGGGTTTTA
Organism: Gossypium hirsutum; assembly: GCF_007990345.1. Classification (NCBI taxonomy): domain Eukaryota; kingdom Viridiplantae; phylum Streptophyta; class Magnoliopsida; order Malvales; family Malvaceae; genus Gossypium; species Gossypium hirsutum. Next base: position 49,926,273 of record NC_053440.1, read on the forward strand.
TGGAGCATGCTCTTCTGATGAGGAGAAACTTATTGTGGTGCCCGCATTAGCACCGTCAACTATGTCTTTATACTCACATGACAAGTGATGGCTTTATACTCACATGACAAGTGAAGTTTGTAGGTTACTTAGCTCCACGACATCACCATGAACCCAAACACAACTTAAAACTACAACTATGTCTCACTCAAAATGAAAGACAAATAAATCTTTAAACCTAAAAATTTCAACACGCGAGAAAAAAAAACAAATTAAAGGATACAGAGATATAATGAGTATGGGATAGGAACGTGCAATTATATAGGATGGGGCAGGGTAAAAAGGGAAAAAAATTATCCCGAGAATCCTTGGTTGCAATGTATGAAATTTATCATGGGAATCTGGTTTGTAGGGGCTCAAAGGCAGAATCAATCAAGTTGGCCTAAGGGTTGAAATGGGTAGAGAGAAAATGCTCCTTGCAGTGGGCGTTTTCATCTAATATGTGGTTAGAAAACACGTCTTGCAAGAACCATTTTCATCTAAAATGGCAGATGAAAACGCCACCTGCAGGCGTTTTCTCTCTAGGTGCTTCAACCATTAAACTTAATTACTTCTGAGCCCCTACAACTCGGGATTCCTAGGATAAATTTCATGATTCTCAAAAAACACCGCTGCATGGGAGTGTTTTCTCCCCCACAAATTTCTTGTGCGTCGAGGTAAAAGCTCTATAGAAAGAACTCAATACAATAGATTTTCCATATCGACCATTGAAGTAGATTAGTGATCTAAATGATACTTGGCATTAGGAGTAATCAGCGTTGGCGTGAAAACTTGGATTTTGTTCCTACATTGTTGTTGAAGAAAAGGTAATTCGTTAAATTACGTGTAGGTTTAGGGTTTTAGGTGATGAGAACTATATTTTTTTGCTATTTTTTCGGTTTGATATATGTGGAACAGGCTATTTGGTTCAAGACAAACAAGCGAGTCAGAGATGTTATCCATTACAATGGTCAAATTTGTGAGGTCGAAATTGGCCCTATTTTTGTATCTACATAATCTGAATATCTGACATTCAACCAGAGCGTAACATTAAAAGAGCTTCGGACAGGGATTAGGCACAAAGTAGGGATCCGAATAAGAATTTTGAGCCTCAAATGTAAATATCTTTTGTCAAAGGACCCCACTAGGTATGTCATTTTTTAGATCACTAGGGACAAAGATTTGGAACAGGTGGTCGAATCTCATTGCTCAAGTGGGAATGTGGTACTAAAGTTATATGTCGACTTCATCGAAAAGGACGAAAATGGCCCGAGCTTAATTATACCGTGCCCACCAAATTCCACGCCAGATCAAGAAGTTAAAAGTCCTACCACACGGTTGTGCAGTGGATTCACATCATTGCTGTAAAGCTCATACCAAGACCCACTTTTGTAGAATACCAGGACATGTGTCTTCATCAACAAATTTCGGCCTTTTAGAGGTTAGGATGGTGTTTGACTCCAAAGATTTTTTCATAGCTGCTGTCAAGTGGTACAATATACAAATTGGCATAAACTTCATCGTTATATGCTCTCGGTCCGAGAAATATAAGGCAAAGTGCGCAATGCGTGGAATAGGATGTCCATGGAAATCCTAGCATCTGTGAGGATGAAGTCAGCAATTTGGATGATTAGAAAGTTTACCACGCCACATACATGTGTTGTAACTAGTATGTATCATGATTAACAACATCAACTCAAATTTTGACTTTTTTCTAACATTCTATTATGTATGCATGTGCTGTAGCTGGTATGTATCATGTGTTTGAGCTGGTATGTATGCATCATTTTCGACAAGGGCACCAGAGTACAGGCTGCATTCGATCGATGTTCAAGCCTATGGGATCGTGTACTCCATAGGTATTTTTCACGTCTAATAGGGTCTAACTACATGAACCGATACCATAAGGATGTGAAGCGTTAACATGTTATTAATATGGGTACGTTGTGCATAGAATTTCTTTCTTGTATAACAGTTTAACATATACATTTGGGTCACTTTTCTTGAATGCAATATTTATTTTCATCAACAGGGTATGAGCTCATCCAACATCAGTTCCATAGAGAGATTACGAGTTGTAAATCAACTGGGTATAAAGTACCTCGATTGGATACCGAAGGAGCAGCGGACGCAGTTGTAACACCCTAAAATTTTAATTTTGGATATTGTAAGTGTGTGACACAAAATATCTATCTCCTTTAGTGGTTATGTGTTCTGGGTGTGTTTGGAAGGTTTCTAGTTCAAGCCAAGACTTGGGCAAATTTTGGTATTTTTATGAATAAGCCCTATCTTTGGTCAGTAGGCTTTTAATTATCTTTACCTTATGGATTATAACTGATAGTAGTAGGAAATCTCAGTTTTTCAAAAGAAACAAATGTTTTTCCTAAACGCACGATTGTTTAATTCGTTTGAAAGCTTCCGCAAATGAATCACGTTTTAAAACTATCGATTAAATGAGCAACACAATTTTAGAACTAATAAAATATTAATATAAATAATTCTATGGAAATGGTTTTAACGCTACGACACGGTCTTCAACACCTTATCATGTGACATCACTAGATCCAGCCATAACGTTTAGGCCGGGTTTAGGGTGTTACATTTAGTGGTATTAGAGACATGTTGCAAAACTTGGTTGTGGATTATGGGTTTTATAAAAATTTGGCTTTCAAAAAATTGTTTGATTTCCAAATGATTTGAAATTTTTTTACTGAGCAAGTGGTACACCGAGTCTCCGGCACCGATTCTGTAAGTATTCTTAACTGTGATTTGTTTTAAACTGAATCTGTATGGATAGTATATTCTGAAACTACTATAGGTAGTAAACTGTACTGAAAACACTTTAGTTAGTGTATACTGAAAATTGTAGAGAAATTGGAAACTGTAGTGAGACTGCGATTTATGAAAACGAACTATGAATAATCAATACTATTTTACATAAAACATTTGTTAAGAACCACTGAAACTGTAACTGATTCATAAAACTTATAATACTAGATAAATCTAATTAGATGTGAGCACACAAGGTACCCGTGGACGAGGTACTAAAGGCCAAGGTAAAGGCCGTAGAGGGGCTTGAGCTGAATCCTCGTCATCAGGCAGCCTGCCAAATTTGGATACAAGTGAGATGCTACTGTCACCCTCTACTGAGATTGGGTCTGAAGATCGCATGGTTGGGGATGATGCATTGTCCCAAGCTATGCTAAGGATTTTGGAGAGGGTCGTTGGGCCCAATACTGGATTTGGGGGTCGAGGGTCAGTTACAGAACGACTCCGGTCCAATAGACCTGAGCTTTTCAAGGGTGTCACTGGGGTCACCCCTAATGTGGCTGAGTACTAGATTGAGGCCACGGAAAGGATCATGGATGACCTAAATTGCACCCCTAAGTAGAAATTAAAGGGTGTAGTCTCACTATTGCGGGACGAGGCTTATCAATGATGGCTGACCGTTAAGAAGGGCACTCAACCCGAACGCCTGACCTGGGAGCTTTAAGACCACCTTCTAGTAGAAATATGTTGGAGCTAGTTATGTGGATGCACATAGTTGGGAGTTTTTGAATCTTACACAGGGTGATCGATCAGTGGCCGAGTATGAGGCCGAGTTTCTGAGACTAAGCTGTTATGCGCAAGGTATGGTGGCATTTGAGTATGAGCAATGTGTCCGCTTTGAGGATGACCTCAGAGATAACTTGAAAGTTCTGATAGGCCCGCAGAGGTAGTGAAATCTTTCTACACTATTAGAGAAGGCAAAAATCACCGAGGAGGATATGGAGGTAGTCATGATCGGAAAATATCGGAACTACTTATCTAATGTGATTTCTGCACTAGTGGTAGAAAAGTTGGTTCGTAAAGGATGTGAGACATTCTTGGCCTATGTAAGTGTTTCAAATTCTGGGGACTCTACAGTTAAGGATATCAAAACCATAAAGGATGTTCCGGACGTCTTTCCTGAGGAGCTACCGGGTTTACCTTTGAATCGTGAAGTGGAGTTTAGGATAGAGCTCCTTCTTGGTATAGCTTTGGTGTCTATCACCCCTACCGAATGGCACCGAAGAATCTTGTGGAGCTTAAGGCTCAGATTTATGAGTTATTTGATTGTAGGGTCATCTGCCCTAGTATGTCTCTGTGGAGAGCACTAGTACTCTTTGTAAAGAAGAAGGATAGATCCATGCGAATGTGCATCGACTACCGGTAACTGAACAAGATGACCACTAAGAACAAGTACCCCCTACCGAGGATAAATGATCTATTTGACTAGTTTCGAGGAGCTTTGATTTTCTCCAAGGATGACGTCCGATCTGAATATCATCAATTAAGGGTTAAGGAGGCTGATGTTCATTAGACGACATTTAGGACTCGTTATGGTCACTACGAGTTCCTAGTGATGTCATTTGGACTGACTAATGCACCGGTAGCTTTCATGGATTTAATGAATCACGTGTTCTAGCCTTATATAGATCGATTTGGGGTGGTATTCATCGACGATATACTGGTTTACTTGAGGGCTGAGGATGAGCATGATGAGCACCTTTGAGTCGTTCTTCAGACTTTGAGGGAAAAACAACTCTATGCTAAGTTTAGTAAGTGCGAGATCTGGCTGCGTGAGGAGACATTTCTTAGTCATGTAGTTTCGGCTGAGGGGATTCAAGTTTATCCTCGAAAGATTGAGGCTGTGTTGGAGTGGAAGCAGCCTAGGAACGTGTCTGAGATTCGCAGTTTTCTAGGACTGGCGGGATATTATCGACAATTTGTAGAGGGTTTTTCATTGATTGCAGCACCATTGACTAAGCTGCTACGTAAGGGTGTGCCATTTAACTGGACTGATGCGTAGCAAAAGAGCTTTGAGAAGCTCATGACTGTACTAATTGAGACCCCTATTTTGATATAGGTGATGCCTGGAAAGGGGTTCACTGTTTATAGTGATGCATCACATGTCGGTTTAGGATGTGTGTTGATGCAGGATGGTAAGGTGGTAGCCTATACGTCTTGTCAGCTTAAGACCCATGAGGTGAATTATCTGACGCATGACTTGGAGTTGGCCGTTGTGGTATTTGCACTGAAAATCTGGAGGCATTATTTGTACGGTGAGAAGTGTATTATCTATACTAATCATAAGAGCCTCGAGTATCTCCTCACTCAGAAGGAGTTAAATCTTAGGCAGCGTAAATGGGTTGAGCTACTTAAGGATTATGATTATACCATTGAGTACCATCCCAGCAAGGCCAATGTGGTGGCTGATGCACTAAGCCGTAGGGCTATGACTAATTTGAGGGCGATATTTGCTTGCCTAAGTTTATTTGATGATGGTAGTTTATTAGCGAGCTTCAGCTTAAGCCGTCATGGATTGAGCAGATTAAGGGTAAGCAGTTGGAGGATGAGTCATTGGGTCTTCGATTCTGGTAGATTGAGGGTGGTAGTACTATAGATTTTGGATTGAACAGTGATGGGGTACTCTGTTTCCATGGGAGAATCTGTGTTTCGAATGATGCTGATCTGAGACAGGCTATACTGAGAGAGGCGCATAGTAGCCCTTATGCTATGCATCCTGGCAAAAATAAGATGTACCAAGACCTCCGTGAGTTATATTGGTGGCCAGGGTTGAAACGTGAGGTTGCTGATTTTGTGGGTAGATGTCTGACTTGCCAGTAGGTTAGGGCTGAGCATCAGTTACTTTTGGGTTTGCTGCATCCAGTTAAGATTCCTCTTTGGAAATGGGAGCGCGTAACTATGGATTTCCTTAATAAGTTGCCTCATTGGAACTAATAAAATATTAAGATAAGAAATTCTATGGAAATGGTTTTAATGCGACGGCAAAGTCTTCAAACACCCTATCATGTGACATCACTAGATCCGGCCATAATGTCCGGGCCAGGTTTGGGGTGTTACAGTAGTTCCATGACGAAGGAATACGATATGTGCACATAACCACAAACCTAGCAAAATGCATTAATTCTAAACTAAAAGGGACGCGTCGTTTTTTAGTAACCTCTGTGGTCAAGGAAACGTATTTTCGGTTGGTAGCATTATTCCCAAAGCGGGCTGATATATATGCGAAACAGATAAAAGGCAATCACATTTGGTGCGAGTCAGTGCTAAAAGATATTGGGGAAAATATATAAATCACAAACTCAATGACTTCAGTGTGTCACTCGCGACCAAATCTAATATTCTAGGTTAACTATCTCCACAGACCCGACCGAGGAGTTTTCAGTGGAGCGTATCGCGTAGACCTGAGACAAATGACCTGCGAGTATGAGAGATTTCAAGCACTTCGTTATCGATCCACACATGCAATTGCGACATGTGCCTCGGCATGTGTAGATTGCATGACCTACGTTGACGAAGTTTACAAACTTGAACGCATGTATAATTTTGGGAAATCTATATTCCCACCTACCCTGGGTGAAAGAATGTGGCTGCCTACCTCATACGCTTCTTTTGAGTTGGTACCCGATAATAACTCGCGACGCAAGCCGAAAGGTTAGTCGAACTTAACTTGGATACAAGACAGTATGGATATTCAGGAGTAATGAGACACATTGCGGTTATGCGGTTACTGTAGGAACCCAGGGCATATGAAGCCCATATGTCCACATAACTGGGGATCATCGAGGAGAAGAGCTAATTAAAACACAAACTCATGCAGTGAAAACACTAACTTATTCATTTATTCATTAATTTTTTTATGTAAAGTGTAAGTTAATATTAATTATTGAAGTAAGATATATTATAATACTTAAGTCAAAGTTTTGATCTATTTCCGAACATTCTGAGTAATTTTTTGCTTTCTCAAAATATTGTACGTAACAAATGGATATAGAAAAACTTAAATGAAAAAGTAACAGAAATAATTGTAAATTTTAAACTCACAATATAAGGTACAAAGGAAACAAATTTAATAGATCTGTTTCAAATATTGTAAATAAGTGTACATTTTGGATGTAAAACAAAGTATACAATTTTAGGAAAATTACAAATAACATAATCATCAGCGTCTCGAATATGTGCTACAACTCGTTGGGCATCAAACATGCCTAAGGTTCTGATGGTCACTAAACTAACTATAATTATGACAAAGGCAAGCGCACCTATCGAACAATAGTATAGCTATGGTGAGTAGGGAATATCATATCCACAATGACTAAAAGTATTAGTAATTTTCGTTTTCCTATTATTTAGCTGATAAATTGGGATAATTGTTTTTAATCTAAATTTAGTACTCTAATTTAACTAACAACGCAACAGAAAATGAAATAGGAAATAATCAAAGATAACCAAAGAGAAAGACAATACCCAGGAAAGAATCCACCTAGACTTCAGTTATTATTCTGAATCTGAATTAAACGATTTATTCACTTGTGTCTTGATCCGTAAAAATCCCTAAATTATGTTAATATCTCTTTCGAGAGTAAGAACAACTAACTCTAGGTTGATTAATTGAAATCTCTTTCTAATTAAAACCCCTATTGTCGCATTAACTCAATCTATGGATTCCCCTATTAGATTTGACTCTAATCCGGTAGATTTATGTCGTCTTATTTCTAGGATTGCATGCAACTCCACTTAATTATGCCAGATCTAATCTTAAATAGGGACTTTTGCTCCATTGAAATAAGCACATTAAACATGAATTAATATCCCGGAAATATTAAAACAGGAAATAAGCATACATAATTGAGAACGATAATTAAGTATTTATCATGTAAATCAGAAATCAAATAATAAGATTCATCATAGGTTTCATCTTCCCTAGGTATCTAGGGACTTTAGTTCATAATCTAAAATGCAAACATCTCAAAGTCAAAAAAACCACAAGAAATAAAGAAATTCAATAAAACTTCGAAAGAAGTTAAAATGAGATCTTTAATCTTGAAGGAGGTCCGCTTCTGAGTTGACTCTGATGGTGTTCTTCGAGTGATTTCTTCAATCTTCTTTGATTGCTCCATTTACATCTTCTTCTAATTGATATTTATAGACATTAGAATGCTCAGAAAGCCTAAATATTGGGTTTTTCCCTATGTTTGGGAAATAGGGTGCGATATCGAAACAGGCCTGTACTTGGGCGTGTGGCCGCACGGGCGTGTGGGCATCCCGTGTGGAATTGCCCAGGCCGTGTGGATCCTAGAAACATCTCTATTTATCTAATTTTGGCTTGTTTTTTGCTCCTTTTGCTCCCAAATGCTCTCCTAAGTATAGAAAAAAAGAATTTATAGGATTAGGAGCATCAAATTCACTAATTTACATAATTAATCATCCAAAAACGAATCAAGAAAAACTTATAAAATATCCCCACAGTTAAGTGTTTGCTTGTCCTCAAGCAAAATCCTCAACCCACAATTAAAATTAATCTTTCTCAACTTATAATTCTCATCAATAATGTTTCGTCATAATTCACAAATAATCATACATTAATAATTCAACTAAAAGAGAACTAAATATTCAAACAATCCAAGTCGAACATTTTTAAAACATGAAAACATAGGTATTTCCCTTTATCTAAGTAATTATCTTTAATTCACAATTGGCAAGAATCGACATCCTCACTAAAGGTTCACTAAAATCACTCGAAGTGTTTAAGGTTCAAGAATAAGCACTCAATAGTCAAGCAAGAAAAGTCATTACCATAGGCTTGCATAAAAATCAAATCTCTAGCACTGTAAAATGATATGATAAACAAATCAAAAGGTCTTTAAGAGGTTGTAATGGGGCTTAGGTTAAGGGCGTAGAGAAAGGCTGAAAAAGTTGGTTAAAATCGAGATCGAATTGATAAATTACCAAACTAGGAAATTAAACAAATGCTGAATTAAAAGCAAGTGAATAAATTAAGAATTATTCAAGAATAAAAAAATGAGTTTCTTCTCAAAATATTAATTTAATTGTTCAAGTTCAATCATAGAACTAAATAATAATCAATATTTTTTTCAATTTTATTTTTTTTCTTTTTTACAATAATAGATAATTCAACAAATCAAACAAAAGAGCACAGTTAGGCAACTAACCAAATCAAATCTCGATAAAACGGAAAAATCCTCATTGAACAAAAAAAAAGGAGTTATGGGTTAAAATTAATGGGTAAATTAAGAAACGGTGTGTTACGCTCAAGGGGTTTCACTAAGGGTTAATTAACAAGGTAGGCTTTTTATGGGATAAATGGGTTCAAACCTAAGTGTCTTTATCATCTCAGTATATCAAATTAAATGTGTGGTCTTGACATGCATAATCGAAGCAAGTTCTAGAATAACAAATCAAATTGATACACTCATAACCAATAACAAAATGAACAAGAAAAATGTATGCTCTAAAGGCTCAAAATCTCACAACAAATTATGGTTTTGGATGTCAAATTGTAAATTTAAAACTTCAAGGTAATACCTCAATTCAAGGAAATAACCAATGCACAAATATCTATGAATTTAATCCAAAACACATCAAGAAAAATCACAAATCGATAAAAATTCATTCTAATAGAAGTATGAGAAAATTACTTAAACACAATACATAATTCAGTGATTTTCTAATAAATATATAAATAACCTCCCCACACTTAAGATGTACATCATCCTCAATGTACAAACATATATAATCACAGTATAAATAGAATATCATAAGGAAGGGAAAAAACTGAAACTGCCCTGAATATTGGATGAAATCCCTAGAATAGTGAAAAACAGAATTGTAGTCAAATCTAAATGTAACGCATGATTCCGAGCAAACTAATAAGAAAATAAACACAAATAATAGAGAAAATTAAGGGGTTATAACTCGATTAAAAATAACCATAAAAATATATTTCAAAAGATAATAATTAAAATAAGTTGAAGAAAATAACAAATAAAAAAAACAACTAAAACAAAATTAAAAAGAAAGATAAGTAAAAAAATAAAACAGAAAAAAATAATAAACTCAATGATATCAATAAACTTAAAGGTAATTGTAATAATAATAGTAAAAAAAACTAAAAATAATAGAAATAGCAAAAAATTAAAATAAATTTAAAATCTAAGTATAAGAATAATAAATAAAATAAACTAAAAATTAGTAAAATAAAAAGAAATAAAATAATAAATAAAATAAAATAAAAAAGAAGGGGTGGCTTGGTTGGGGAAGAACAAAAAGACAAATTGATAAAGGAATTCTAGGGCTTGGGCCACATGTTCAACCCATGTACAATTAAAAATTAACCCAGTTTTCATACGGCCATGGGCACGCCCATGTGTCTACCACACGGCTGTGTGTCCAGGCCGTATGTGATCTCCTTTGCTTATTCCACGCCTGTGTAGACTCCCACACACCCGTGTGTCTCGACCATGTCTCTCACACGGCCGTGTGCCTTGCCCGTGTAACTCTCTGACTTGATTTAAAATTGAAAAAATTAGCTCTAGGTTTCATACGGCCTATGACACGCCCGTGTGTCTAGGCCGTGTGTGGCACACGGCCGTGTCTCCAGGCCATGTGGGTAAAAAACACACCCTTTTTTTTAAGATTTTACATTAGCATGCAATGGAATTAAAGGAATTAGCAAAAGTTAAACATTTGGGTTGCCTCCCGAGAAGCGCTTATTTTGAGTCTAAGCTCGACTTACCTTGTATTCGCACGGTCACTATGGTTTGTGGAGCCGAAGCTCCTCTCTATCATTTCTAAATTTGTCACCACTATAAAATTTGAGTCGATGTCCATTTACCTTAAATGGGCCATATGCTGGATGTGTTACCTATATCGTACTGTACGAGAAAATGATTTGTACCACAAATGGACTTGACCATCTTGATTTTAGTTTTCCGAGAAATAGTTTGAGCTTTGAATTGTATAAAAGGACAAGATCCTCAACTGTGAATTGTTTGGGTTGCTTCAAATGAGCGTCATGGCGTCGCTTTGCCACTTATTTATATAGTTTCGAGTTCTCATAAGCATTAGCTCGCCACTCGTCTAACTCGTTTAGCTACATCAATCTTTTCTCACCTGTAAGTTTAAGGTCGTAGTTTAGAAATTTTATTGTCCAAAATGCTTTATGTTCGAGTTCAAGTGGTAAATGAAAACTCTGTCCATATACAAGTCTGTAAGGAGATGTTCCTATAAGTGTCTTATACGCAGTCCTATAAGCCCATAAAGCGTCATTTACTTTTATCGCCCAATCCTTTCTACTTGACTCTACAGTTTTTTGTAGGATGCGTTTAAGTTCTTGATTCGCAACTTCAACTTAGCCACTAGTTTGAGGGTGATAAGGGGTAGCTGTTCTATGATGCACCCCATATTTCTTAAGAACCTTATCAAACCACCTATCACTAATAATCACTCTAGGTGTTCCACATCGAGAAAAGAGCTTCTTAAAAAATCGAACTACCACTCTAGCATCATTAGTAGGTAAAGCTTGAGCTTTTATCTATTTTGACATATAATCAACTTGTAACGCCCCAAAATTCAAGTCTTTAATTTTTGCATGTTTTGTCACAAATTGCTTGTTTGCTTCACTGGTTAAGTAATTTGGGTGTGTTTGGGAGTGTTTGAGGAGCCTGAGTTCAAGTCTTGGCCTTGGCAAAATTTTTAATTTTTCCCTTAAATGAACCTGGACGCTGGTATATAGGCCCTATTAATATTTGTGCTTGTTTTATGACACAAAGAACCTATTGATCTAGTGGTAAGTGGCGTGTGAAGTACTCTTAAGGTCTGAGGTTCAAGTCTTGAGTTGCACTGTGGAGTGTTTATTTTTATCACCTGTGTAGTGAGGTGGTAGAGTTTGACTGAAATTCTATGGAATTTGAATGGAGGAGTGAATCATGGAGGGATTAGTGGGATTGTGATGTTAGAGTATGCCCAAAGATCAATCATGAGATGGTTGTAATAACATACTTGATTTATCATGTTTATTAATATAAGGCGTTACCATTATTATTTTAGTTTCTTTTCTGTGTGTATAAATAAGTTTTTTTATAATAATGTCCTGAGAGTAATATGATTATTCTTAAAAGGTCCTTAGTCAAGTATTATTGTTGGATAGGACAACAATAATGCATTAAGACTAACATGTAGTTGATTGATGATAAAGAGTTGTCATTGATATGGAATGTCAAAATCGATACATGAATATGTGTGTTAGAGAACAACATATTGGACTGACCCGTTATGAGTATGTTTCTTGGATTATTATGTAATTGTCACAACATTACTCATAGTGATTAATATGTATATGATCCTCAAACTTGAGATCATCATAATCCCAACATCGTGAGTTGTATATTTTGATACAATCAAACGTACACCGTAACTAGTTGTTCTATAAAGGCTGATGTTGGATATACCACAATCTATGTAGAGGGATATGGTTTATCGATATAGGATAAGTCCCTCCTACATAATGGGAGTAATATCTTAGGCCACTTGATTGTGTGAGACTAGAAATGCATGGCCATGCTCAAATAAGCTGATATGAGATGTCATACTTATCTGTATATCATAGTCTACTTAAGATATCAAAGAACATGGAATGGACTATGCAAGTGTGACTATTGCATGACTTGTATCCAATCCAGAGATAAAGGACTTAAGGATTATTGCATGAAAGGTTAATCATAAAAAGGTTATGTCGAATCATGATTTCTTGTGACTTAGGTAGCAATATGCATTGCTAGGTTCCACTCATTGTTTGTAACATTGGAATCGTTCTAGCATTACTGCTTACGTTACAAGAACCTACAGGGTTACACCCTATAGTTGAAATGAACGGAATAAAACATAGTTGGTATTGTGTTTGGTTGTCGCTTGAATTAAATTAATTATAGAATTAATTTAATTGGATAATCAAATATCGAACACGTTATGTACAAGGTTGTTGTACGCATAGTGAGAACATGAATTTGGTTAGTATATAAATTCAAATAAATATATAGTTTACCGAAATCATTATTATAATTAATGTAATTATAATTTTCGGTTTAAAAACATTGTTATATTTATTTAATTTCTAGAAACCCTAAAAATAGATATAAAAATCTTGTTTTTTCTTTGATTGGTGTCTAGCAGCCGTCAAAGTAAAGTCTTTTCAAAAACAGTTTTGAGGATTCCTTCCGTTCATTGTCAACTGGGTGGATTACATAGACGCCAGAGTCACGATATATTGCAACTTGGTTCGATAGTAGATCAGATTACTCGTTGCTAAGGCGTTGTTGTCTACTTAGAATTGACATTCGGTAATTTTGAAACCTTTATTTCATCCCGATTCGTTCCTCACACATGGATCCATGTTTAGGATCGGGGAATATTTTAATTTTCCGCTGTGTCGTAAGGGTGCCGGCGTTCCAACATGTGATCGAGTGGAGAAAATCAAGGAAGGATAAGGGGAGAGTTTTTAGGAGAAAATCAAGGAATTTGAGAAGGGGGAGTGTTGTGCTAAATTTGTTCTTTAGACAGTAGGTAATCTATTTGGGGTTTTCTTTTCACTCTGTCTGCTTCGGTTTTGGTAGTTTTTCTTTCTTCCTTTTTTTTCTTTTTTGTGCCAATTTTTACTAAGGCTTAGTGTATCTCTCGAGTGTGTTGGATCTTTTTTTCTGCTTATCTCTTTTCCTACTGTGTGTTGGTCAAATAGTTTCGATTTCCCCCTGTCGAACACACTTTTCTCTTCCCTCTTCTTTTGTGGCCAAATTTCTCTTACCTTGTCCGTCTTCTCTTTTTTGCTAGCCGAACCTCCCCTCTCTTCTCCTCTTCTTCATTGATCGAATATTTTTCTCTTACTGCTTGTGATTTCTATCTTCTATTATTTTCTTTTTGACTTAGAGCAATCTCTCTATTTATTTTGAGTGTGGTTCAGCCACTTATCACCTTTCTGTTCTATTTCTCTGGGCTGATCTTCTCCTTGCTATTTTTGATATTTCAGTGCTGCAAGTATTTCTGGTTATCCGTAAAGTATGAATACTCTTCACTTTTTGTTTAAAATCGATTCACCTCCTTTCTTTTTTATTAAAATCGAATACCCTTTTGGCCACTTATACGGTCTAACTTAGTTTCTAAGATCACTGTTCGAGGTGTAGATATTCAATAAGTGAGAGACCACTTTTGCTTGATAGACTTGGAGGAGTAAGTCGCCCTCTTTCGAGCCAGATAAGGATGGTGTTTTGATTAAGTGTTATTAAAAGGGTGTCTTGATTTAAGGGCTAACTTGTGAATTGATTAAATCTAGGTTGGTGTGCATGGAGGCTTGCGCGTTTCTCATAATCAAGTGTGTAATCACCCCACTACAAACGGAGATCGGCAAAAAGCCGAGAAGCTGTAAACACGGCGTTTGAGACCGTACGAGCGTGCGAGGGCTCGAGTGGTAAGCCCAGCTTACGATTCATGGGCAATTTATCGAAATACCCTCGAAGGGTAAAATTACCGAAATACCCTTGAAGGGTAAAATTATCGAAATACCCCCGAAAGGTAAAATTATCGAAATACCCCCATAGTGTGAAATTATTGAAATACCCTCGAACAGTAAAATTACCGAAATACCCTTGAAGGGTAAAATTACTGAAATACTCTTGAAGGGTAAAATTACTAAAATACCCTTGAAGGGTAAAAGTATCAAAATATCCCTGAAAGGTAAAATTACCAAAATACCCACATAGTGTGAAATGGTCTTTATACCCTTAGGAGATGAAATGACTGTTATGGCCTTATGATATGTATGTCTATGATTGAGCATGACATTTTGCATACACTTACGATATTATGTCACGACATATTGCATGGGTTGGGTTGTTATATTTGGAGGAAGTGTACTGTACTGATAATGTCACACGGGTCGCCCAATATGACTGTTGACCAACTGGTGGCTTTGTCACGAATACTGTTACTGGCTGCTTTGCTGCGATTCTATTACTGGCAGTTTTACTACAATTTTGGTATGTTGGCTGGGTGGGTTGATTTTATCCCCACATGGTGTGTTGGTGGTATAGAGTGGTGTGTTGGTTGGATTGGGATGGTTGCATTTTATGTACTATATTGGGTTAAGGCCCACACTGCTACTGAATTGGGCTAAGGCCCTCACTGTACTGTCATTGAATAGGGCCCAGGCCCAGACTGCTACTGTATGTTGTTTACTATTTGATTGATAGGGGATTACACACTGAGTTTCGTAAACTCACCCTCTCCTCTTAACTGTGCAGGTAATCCTCAGTCTTAAGTGATTCGGTGCTGCGAGGGACTCGGAGGTGGCCAAACAACTACTACTGTTCATATTTGCTATTATTTTACTTTAAATTACAAGTTGGGTTTTTTTTGTAATAAGGTATTTAATTTGGGTTTTAAATTTTAATTGGGTTTTTGCTTACATATTTTATACTGCTAGTTAGGTGAAAACGAATTTTAAAAATAATTAATGTTTTCAAAGACACGAACTTTAAACGTTAGAGTTTTCAAATGTTTCGCGTTTTAAATCAACTTAATATAACAATAGTAGTTAATAAGGTAAACATTTAGTTAAGTGTTCCGTTAAACATTACTAAAGAGGTTTCCAAACTTAAGAAACGAGTTTTATCAACAAGTCTAAATTTTGAGAGACACTTTAATGTGACGCACCAGATACGACCATAACGTCTAGGCCAGGTCTAGGGTGTTACATTTAGTGGTATCAGAGCTAGGTTGTAAAACTCGGCTGTGGAATGGGTTTTGAAAATATTTGGAATTTCTAGAAAACTATTTTTGAAGTGTTTTGGAAGGTTTACAAGTGTGGCACACCGAGTCTCCAGCGCTAAATCCATAAGTTATCTTTATACTATAGACTGCTTGAACTGAAATATACTGAGAGACTACTACAGATAGTAGGACTGTACTGAAACTCTTTAGAGTGAGTAAACTGAGACTGTAGGAAACTGGACACTGTAGGGAGACTCTGACTTGTGAAAACAAACTCTGATTACTGCTTTTCATAATACATCTATAATTAATTACTGGAATTACAACTGATACATAAAATTTCGTAATCAGATAATACGTTTTTGATATGAGCACTAGGGGTACTCGCGGAAGGGGGTACGCGCCACTGCGGTAGAGACCGAGGAAGTGCTAGGGCCGGATCTTCAGCATTAGGCCACATGCCTAATGTAGGGGCTAGGGGGTGCCAGCTTCACCGCTGACTGAGTCGGGATTATTTGATGAACAAATGTTTATATGCAATTTGATCAACAGTTTTGGGTATTTGAATAAATGCTCATGGTATATTCGACCCAATGTTTATACATTCTTGTATTTATAAGGTTTGTTATAGGTATATAAGTTAAAATAAGTAAATTTTAAATGTGAGTTTTATATACATAATTGTGTCGTTGTTGTTTATAATTGATTTGTTAGTCGAGTAGGCGAAATGAGGTATGACCAAAAGTGGTGTTTGAAATATTCTGCATAATTTTTAATTATGAGTTATTTGTTTACAAATATGTTCGATGCATGATATGAAATGACTCGTAATAAGTTGATATTACCTTTTTGATTTAAGACTTGGTTGGTTTAGTAGATTGAACATGTGTACATCTATGATTATTCGAATTTGAATTTGGTTCGGTAAAACCTCGTAACCCTATTTTGACGATGGTTACGGGTTAGGGGTGTTACATTTTTCGCGTGTTTTGGAAACAGGGTGTGCCTCACAATGGCGTGTGGGCATCCTGTGTGGAAATGCACAGGCTGTGTGGATCCTAAAAACAACTCTATTTATCTAATTTTGGCTTGTTTTTGCTTATTTTGCTCCCAAGTCTCTCCTAAGTATAGAAACAAGAATTTAAAGGATTAGGAGCATCAAATTCACTAATTTACATAATTAATCATCCAAAAATGCATTAAGAATGAAATTAAAGTCTGTTACTTTTACAGCTTATCAGGTTTTGTTTCACTATTTGGGTCGGCGACTTCTCATCGACTTCTCCTTCATTTTCACGTGCACATTAGGATTGGCTATTGGAAAAGTTATCATTGGAATAGTAAGGAAAACATGTCCTTCATCTTCATCTTCATCAACTCCGTCTTCATCTTCACATGCAAAATAGCTTCAACAAAAGGTAAGTTGATATGTAATTGTTTAAAAAGTTCAAGAAATTTACCAAATTGTTCATCCATGTGGTCTTCCTTCAACTTGGCCGGATACGGGATCGGTGGTTTATATTCTTTAACCACTAGTGCTTGAATTTCTTCGGGTTTTATCCCCTCGTCATTTGCCTTATCAATTTCCTGTTGTAGATTCTTTTCGGGTTCAGCCAACACTTTTCCATTCCTGAATGTAACTGCTTTCACGTGCTTTTTTGGGTTACGTTCTATGTTACTAGGTGAACTACCCTATTGCTTTTGTGAAACCAATTTAGTAAGTTGTTGAACCTGATTTTCGAGCCTAAGAATTGGTGCTTGCTAATTTTTCAAAGTTGTTTTGGTGTTTTGAAAATGAGTCTCCGACGCCAAAATAAATTTTACTAGCATCTCTTCAAGGTTTGACTTCTTCTCTGGCTGATAAGGTTGTTGTAAGCCCGGAAAGGGTTGTGACCTTTGGTTTCCTTGATCACCCCATGCGACGTTTGGGTGGTTTTTCCAACCTGCAATATAGTTTTTACTATAAAGGTTATTTTGAGTTTTAGAATTGTTACCTATATAATTGATATGCTCATCCTCCGTGCTAGGGCCGAAGGGTAAATATTCTAGATTATTTATTCCACCTCCATTTGCACCGCATTGTGACACCTGATTTTCCTGCGTAGAAAGATATAAATCATCAAATTTTCTATTTAATATTTCTACCTGGTTTGATAATATGGAGATCGCATGTAACTTAAAAACACCGGTTGTTTTCATCAGTTTCGTCTTCATGTCTTGCCACTGATGATTATTCAGTGAAATCTCCTCAATAAACTCATAAGCCGACTCGGGTGTTTTATTGTTCAGAGTTCCACCGATTGCAGCGTCGATTATTTGCCTAATTGAGGGATTCAAACCACTGTAAAAGGTTTGAACTTGTAGCCATAGAGGTAACCCATGGTGAGGGTACCTTCTCAATAAATACTTATACCTCTCCCACGCATCATATAATGTCTCTAAATCGACCTGCACAAAGAAAGCGATGTCGTTCCTCAACTTGGTTGTTTTAGCCGGAGGGAAGTACTTTAGTAGGAAGTTCTCGGTCATTTGATCCCATGTAGTGATGGAACCTCATGGTAAAGAGTACAACCACCACTTAGCTTTATTCCTCAGTGTGAAAAGGAATAATAGTAGCCAAATGGCATCGCTAGTGGCGCGAGCAATTTTGAAATTATCACAAATTTCCAAAAAGTAGTCCAAATGAGTATATGGGTCTTCGTCTTGCAAACCATCGAACTGAACAAACTGTTGAATCATCTAAATAATGTTCGATGTTAGTTCAAAATTATTTGTAATAATAATAAGTCTCATAATAATTGATTCAACCCTAGTTAGAGTGGGCTTGGCATAATCGTACACAGTACCAGGAACAACAGCAGGATCTACAAGATTCGCCGCCTCTATAGGAGGTACCTGATTATTCTGATTATCTCCTATCTCCTCAGTAATAAAAGAACCCGCGAGAAGCAAAATTAAAGAAAAATTAGAATGTACAAATTAAGTTAAAAGCAAAAATAAAATGCAATAAAAATAAATGGCTAAATTAATAAAAATCGAGTGTTCTTAATATTTTAGTCCCCGACAACGGTGCCAAAAACTTGTAGGTCACTAAACTAACTATAATTATGAAAAAGGCAAGTGCACCTATCAAACAATAGTATAGCTATGGTTTGTAGGGAATATCGTATCCACAAGGACTAAAGGAATTAGTAGTTACCATTTTTCCATTATTTAGCCGATAAATTGGGATGATTGTTTTTAATCTGAATTTACTAATCTAATTTAACTAAGAACGCAACAGAAACTGAAATAGGAAATACTCGAAGATAACCAAAAAGAAAGATAATACCCAGGAAAGAATCCACCTAGACTTCACTTTTTTATTTTGAATCTGAATTAAACGATTTATTCACTTGTGTCTTAATCCGTAGAAATTCCTAAATTATGTTAACATCTCTTTCGAGAGTAAGAACAACTGACTATAGGTTGATTAATTGAAATCTCTTTCTAATTAGAACCCCTATTGTCGTATTAACTCGATCTATGAATTCCCCTATTAGATTTGACTCTAATCCGGTAGAGTTATATCGTCCTATTTCTAGGATTGCATGCAACTCCACTCAATTATGCTAGATCTACTCTTAAACAGTGACTTTTACTCCACTGAAATAAGCACAGTAAACATGAATTAATATCCTGAAAATATTAAAACACGAAATAAGCATACATAATTGAGAACGAGAATAAAGTATTTATCATGTAAATCAGAAATCAAATAATAAGATTCATCATAAGTTTCATCTTCCCTAGGTATCTAGGGAATTTAGTTCATAATCTGAAATGAAAACATCTCAAAGTCAGAAAAATCACAAGACATAAATAAATTCAATAAAACTTTGAAAAAAGTTCAAAGGAGATCTTCAATCTTGAAGGAGATCCGTTTCTGAGTTGCCTCCGATGGTGTTCTTCGAGTGATTTCTTCAATCTTATCTAAGTGCTCCCTTTAGATCTTCTTCTAATTGATATTTATAGACTTTAGAATGCTCAGAAAGCCTAAAAATGAGGTTTTTCCATGTGTTTGGGAAATAGGGTGCGATACCGACACTAGTTGGCACGTGGGCGTGTGTGGCTCACACGGGCGTGTGGTTATTCCATGTTGAAATGCCCAGGCTCTGTGGATCCCAGAAATAGCTCTATTTATCTGATTTTGGCTCATTTTTTGCTCCTTTTGCTCCCAAAAGTTCTCTAAGTATAGAAACAAGAATTTAAATATTAGGAGCATCAAATTCATTAATTTACATAATTAATCATCCAAAAACACATTAAGAATAAGATTAAAATATATTACTTTTACAACTTATCAAGTTCTGTTTCACTATATGGGTTGGCGACTCCTCATCGACTTCTCTTTCATCTTCACGTGCACATCAGGATTAGCTGTTGGAATCCTTTTAGTTGTTGGAAAAGTTATCGTTGGAATAGTAAGGAAAACATGTCCTTCATTTTCATCTTCATCTTCATCAACTTCGTCTTTATCTTCACATGCAAAATATCTTACCGTAATATCCATATCTATGTTTTACACTTACTAATTTCACTGTTTCCATTTAGGAATCATATGGAATGTGCTGGGTACTTAGCATAGATTCTGCCGCAAGAGCATCCTTCATGGTTCATCATTGAGATCCTTCTAGAACACACCACTTATAAGATTCTCCATAGAGATTGTTCCTTCAAAGTCCAGCGCAAAGGAATTTCCTTTCATATTTTGTGACAAAACTTGCCCTTCAGAGTTCGCCATACATACCATTTCTTTAGAGTTTGCCACAAAGACGTTTCATTCATTTGGTTGCCAAAACGGTCATTCTTTCAAGTACGTCATAAAGGCATTCCTCACAAAGTTTGCCACAAAGGCATCTCCTTTCATCATGTTTCATAAAGGATTTCCTTTCTTAACATGTTTACAATATGGATTTGCCTAGGTTCACATTTTGTGTGGTTTACCCATCATCATCCTATGACACGTAGGGAACCTTATTGGGTAATCACCTTCTTTTGGTTCCTTTCAGAAATTGCCATTGTAATGGGTTTTCTTTTCAAAGATCGTGTCTAAAGTCCCGGCGAACCCTTTAGACTCTACCGCGGTGTATAGACACAGACTTACTCGACAGACTCTTCATACATTGCATCATTCCATACTCAATACTTGATTCATATAGATACCTAAATTGTTTCACATCCCATCACATATTTCTAGACATACCCATACAACCATGCTTTAACTACAAAATTCATATCATCTACTTAACTCATTAGATTTCATACATGATATACATACAAGGACCATCGAACATACATACTATAGCATCATTATATACCATACATTTCTAAGTTCAGGTTCATAGTTCAATCACCTAACACAGAATCTCTCACATGAACATTATACAAGCAAGAGTCAATTTAGGGACTCACCTGATTGTCACCTTCTACAGCTCCAAACTCTAGATCAAGACTTCCATCGTGCAAACAGCAACAACTATTGCTACAGGACATGAAAACTTATTAGGATCTATTTGAATACCCCACCCATTTTTCCAACATTTCTAACACTAAAAATTCCTAAGCAGGGTCTTACATCCTTTACCCTACTAATTTACAAAATCTAATAGATCTATTCTTTCCCAAAACCTAATGCAAAGCCATAAATCTTACTTTGACAATGAGTAATCACCGAAAAAGATCCAGATCTACAATTAAAGCTCAAGTGTAAGAAGGAAATACTCTAGGTTCCTTAAAATCTAGACAAAAATACTTCTTGAAGAAGGGATAAGAAAAACTCCCCTTTTCCTATCCTAATCATCTAGATTTACAACTTCTATCCCTATGGAAACTTGACACGCATCATAATCCTTTTCAATCTGTCGTGTAAGTGGTTTACAACTTTAAAGAAACATGTACGAAAATCTAATATTTTATATTTATATATATTTGGGTCAATTCCATCGTTCGTTCCTAACCACCTCGTTAGAACGTAACCAGTACCATAACTAACCAAACTTGGCGTACATTACTATTTGACAATAACTCAATTACCCGAAATTTCCTTAATACTTTACCAAGCTCCTCTTCTTGAAAAATTATCACTTTTTAAGACAATTCCTCACAGTGTTCCGATGTCTATTATGCGCCCACTTTTACACGCTAAGAGCATTAGTTGGGCGGATAACACTACGCTGATCACTTACTTTTTAATTTACTCGCCAAATTCAGAACCTGCCAAAATCGGGTGTTACAACACTCCTCCCCATAATAAAAATTTTGTTCTTGAAATTTCTAACTTGAAAGATTACAATCTTATATCTTATGTCTAATCTTCACGCCAAGCGTGCACCATGAGTTGGGTACTTTCGAATTTTAACCTTCGCCACAAAATTCCTAAACATTACACTTACCTCCTTATAACAGATGTCAACCTTACATTAAAGAATTTGAACAGACCCCTTTTGAAATAAACTTCTCGAGGAAGTTTGTTTCTATAAAATAGGTACTCAAATGTTTCATTAGTTACTTTGCAAAATCGATTGGAATCCTAACTTTCCTCTATTAAGCCTTTCTAAAATATTCATCTTTCGTTTTCGATTTCTCTCAAGGTAATTCTTTTCTTCTTTAAATTTTTAACTTTTTATCCCAACCATGAAAAGAACCACTATCAGGGGAAGGGGTCGTGACAAAACCATTCGAGTCGTCACTGACAAAACTTCACTATACATAGAGATCGATATTTGTGACTGCAGTACCATTCGAGAATAAATGAATAGACACTTAGGAGCTTGGGGTATCCAAAACCCAAACTTTGCTTATGATTTCAAACTTCCCAATCAATGTCGTCTCAGTGAAAGTTTTTTGGGTTTCATCTTGCTGCTCATTTTGTTAGAGCTTGGGCTACATTTGCCTCTCAACCCTTTTTTCTGTGTTGTACTCAACAATTACAAAATTGTACCATGTTAGTTATCGGTTGTATCCTAGTGGACATTGGTGGTGTTTTACATTGATTGTTGCATACACAATGAGCATCAACTATTGGGTGTATTCTAGAGATCTTACCAAATCAAAATACAAAAGACTGGAGCTTCTATTGGCAGTGCTCACTTTAGTGTACGGCCATCCATGAACCCCTTATTAAGAACAAGATCTCCAATCTTCACCAAACAAAGGACAAGTATATAAGGGTTGTAAGTAAACTTAGTTCTGGTTTTGGTTCCCCAACCAAATAATCTCTTCCCCGGGAAAGCATCTGTAGCATATGCTAACCAAAAGATGCTCATATGGCTGAAAGGCAATACCAAAGGTTGAAGAGGGATTGAATACTTGATTTAGGGGAGATGATTTTTGTTAGAAATATATTTCAGCACTGTTTGAGAAATCTAAGTCCAAATGGTTACAGCCCAACTTTTTCACCAGCCAAAGAAACGACCTGTTAGTGCCATCTGCCTTCAAAGCTTGGTCATCCAACACAGACAGTGAAATGGCGCACATTTTGATAGCGCATCTGAGAGCCTCTATCTTACCTTTATCGTATATGTAATCTACACCTAGGAAATTAGATAATTATATCTTTAGATCTAGCTAATTCACCTATTAATGGTGCAAGATCTTCATCTCGTTCCCACCATTAAGACATGGACATTTCCTCAATTCTTAAAATGACCCGTGGCAATGAGAAGACCACTATTACTTCGCCATAAAAAATAACAACAAGGGAAAGAGCCAGATCAAATGAGGGTACTCAAGAATCTGATAGCAGTGAATGCCCTCCCTTAGTGAGGCATAAGCCAAACAAGGATCATGTTGCAATCATCACTCATTCTCCCCTAGTGCCTATTCTTCCCGAGATCCCTTCAGTGCCTGAAGGCTCCACCCCACCAATAGGCTCTCTTAGGCATTTTTCTGATCCCCCATATTAGACAACCCCTCAGAGATAATTCCTCCTATCTAGTCAACTATTCTTCCCTCTCAAGGACATGATGCTCCCCTAGCTAAACCAAGTAGCAACTTTCCTTGGCGTGGTCTTATAGAGCTAGTGCCATCTCCTTCACCTCTCAGTTCTATTTTTCAGCAACAACTAAGCTTGCTACCCCAATAGTTAAGAGAAGCCTTCACCTCTTACCTTGCATCCAATCTCTCAGAGGATCCTCTATCCCACATGGATCGAATCTCAGATATCTCGTCTTTTGAACATGGTCTTTGGAGCGGAGCTTTCAGAAAGGCTAGTAGGTATTACAACAACATACTAGTAGATATAGAGAAATCTATGGAATTTGGCGAATACGCTTTGGCTGTACTTCGCCAAAAATGTCAAGACTCATGTAGTTTGATCACAAGGTTGTCTACCCATATCACAACTTTAAAAAACAAGTATGGGTATGTTCAAACCAAAAATAATTAGCTGAAATACGATATCAACCACTTGAGGGGTGAAAAATCTATCTTCGAGGAGATCCCACGATGAGACCTTCAAGAAATATCAAAAGGATACTTAAAAGAATCTCATTGAGGCTCTACCAAAATGGAGATCGAATTTGATCCTTTGTACCCAGGTGGTTGCGGATCATCTTGATCTTAGCAAGGTAAACTTCGAGTATCTGAAGGACATCATCACAGAGTCACTTAACTTTGATGTCTACCATCCTATGGGCGAAGAGTGGGAAGCCTTTCAAGGGGAATGGAAACAATCAGTCACATTTTCCCTTCCTACCACGCCAAGAGCTAAAGATAACGAGGAGAACATAGAAGATGTAGACCAAAAACCTGAAGGTCATCCTAGGACAGATGAGGATTCTATTGAGCCTGTAGATCAACCCAACGAAGAGGATAATTAAGCATTCCTTTTCATTTTCCTTGTACCTCTCTTTCTTTTATTTATGTAACATTTTACCCATTTTCATAAATGAAGCATCATTTTGTTTTACCATTCTTATCTTAATATCTTTAAACATAACTAAACAAAATACATACAAGCACGAGTTTATGCACTTGAGAGACAAAGCCAAGTTCGCGTACTATGCATACAAGGCTTCCTTATCTTCGTAATCTTAGAATCGACTAAACTGAGCTCTGATACCAAACTTGTAATGCCCTAAACCCAATTCGATGAACCGAATTTGAATCTCAGGGGTTACCAATCAAACACATATGTAACTTAATTCTACTTATACAAATTACATTCAATTACAACTACTTAATTACAAAACTTCTTGACAAAGTACGTAACTGTAAACAATAGAGAACCAAAATTGTTATACCTAGAGAATTTAACCATAAATGAATTGAAGTCCTGGTCTAATAGTTATCCCATGTAAATGATTTCTATAAATCAACTCATATACGACCCCGCCAACAAAATTACTCTATATGCATGATAGCCCAATACGCCACTCCCTCAACATAGTCTTGGCGTCATCCATCCTGATGCAAATCTTTAAAAGCTTACTTGAAACATAATACACAGAGGTAAGTTTTAAAGAACTTGGTGAGGCAAACACCCATTACCTGAATTATACTTGTACATCGCATCAGACAGTTCAATAACTATCTTGTTGCTCTTATCTTCCAGTTTATCTCTGACGAATACTTCATTGAATTCTATTCTTTTACACATGTTCATTACCACACATTACTCTAAGACCATTTCCATCTCTTCGGTGCCTTTAAGACCTTACTTACGTTCTTCAATCATTAAGCCATAACGTCATTGAGTTTCAGAAAGAGACCTTTACATGGTAACTGATACATCCTTTCAAGCGTACAATGTTTATTTCCATTTTCAGTATATATTCTTATTATCTTGCCATCTCTCTTTAATTCCTTATTTCTATGCGAATCTTAGACAAGCAAAATACCTTTCCATAATATCCATATATGCATTTTACACTTGCTGATTTCACCATTTTAGTTTAGAAGCCATATGGAATGTGCTGAGCACTTAGCATAGAGTCTGTTGTAAGAGTGCCCTTCATGGTTCATCATTGAGAGCCTTCTAGAGCACACCATAAGAGCAGCACATCCTGAGTACGCCATAAAACTTTCCTTTTAGGATTCACCATAAAGGTTGTTCCTTTACAATCCGTCGTAAAGGCATTTCCTTTCGTATTTTATAATGAAAACTTGCGCTTCAGAGTTTTCCATACATACCGTTTCTTAAAAGTTCACCAAGAATTCCATTCCCTTAAAGTTCGCCATAGAGGCATTTCATTCATTTGGTTACAACAATGGCCATTCTTTAGAGCATGCCACGAAGGCATTCCTTACAGAGTTTGCCACAAAGGCATCTCCTTTTATCATGTGCCATAAGGGTTTTCCTTTCCTACGTGTTTATGGCATGTATTTTCCTAGACTTACTTTTCATGAGGTTTGTCCATCACCATCTTGGGACATGCAAGGAACCCCATTAGGTAATCACTTTCCTTTGGTTCTTTTTAGAAATTGTCATGGCCATGGGCTTTTCCTTTCAAAGATTGTGTTTAAAGTCCCAATGGACCCATTTAAACTCCATTGCGGTGTATAGACACAAACTTACTCGACAAACTCTTTAAACATTGCATCATTTCGTATTCAATACTCGATTCATATAGATACCCAAATTGTTTCACATAGCATCGCATATTTCTAGACATACCCATACAACCATGCTTTCACTATAGAATTTATACCATCCACTTAACTCATCGGATTTCATACATGCTATACATACAAGGACCACCAAACATACATACAATAGCAGTAGCATCATACCATACATTTTTAAGTTTAATTTCATAGTTTAATCACCTAACACAGAAGCTTTCACATGAATATTGTACAAGCAAGAGTCGACTTAGGGACTCACTTGATTCTCACCTTCTATATCTCCAAACTCCAAATCCAGGTTTTCGTCGTGCAAACAGTAACAACTACTGGTACAGGACATGGAAACTAATTAGGATCTATTTGATTGGAAATCCCCAAGCAGGGTCTTACATCTGTTACCTTATTGATTTACCAAATCTAATATATCGACTTTTTCCCACCATAAAATGCAGAGCCATAAATTTACTTTGACAAAGAGTAATCACCGGAAAAGATCCAGATCTACAATTAAAGCTCCAGTGAATGATGGAAATACTCTAGGTTCCTTAATATCTAGACATAAATATTTCTTGAAGAAGGAAGAAGAAAAGTTCCCCTTTCCTATCCTAAAACAACTTTTGTCCTTATGGAAAATTGACATACACCATAATCCTCTTTAATATGTCGTATAAGTGGTTTACAACTGTAAAGAAACATGTACAAAAATCTAATATTTTATATTTATATATATTTGGGTTAATTCCATTATTCGTTCCTAACCACCCTATTAGAACGTAACCAACACCGTAACTAACTAAACTTGGCGTACAATACTATTCAACAATAACTCAATTACCCAAAATTTCCTTAATACTTTACAAAGCTCCTCTTCTTGACAAATCCTCAAAATATTCCAAAGCTTGCTATGCACCCACTTCAACATGCCAAGAGCATTAGTTGGTACTATATTTATAATAAAGAGTAAAGCTGTCGGAGTTGGTGTCATCAACCCTACCATTTTTCTAGGTTCATAAATTTGTTAATTTTTACCTTTTCTTTTTATAGGTTTTAATTAGGCATTTAAGATTAAGAATGTAGCAAAATAAAAATGGCACTAAATTAAAAGAGATTGAATAAAAAATAGCTTTAATTTCTGGATATTTTCACATGTTCAAGTGATGAATATATGAGAATAGTTGACGAGAAAAAATAAATATATATTATAAAAAATTAAATATAAATTTTAAAAATTTTAAGAAGTAAATATAAATGTTTTAAAGATTTTTTCTAAATATATTTGATAATTTTTATAATTTTGTAAAGATTGAGAGCTAATTTTTTTAATTTTTAAATTTAAGATAAAATTAATAGAAATATAAATATTGGAGGTCTAAATTTATTCTTAGGCCAATAAGAAAACTCGCGTTAAACTTCTATTAATAAGTTCATGAAAAGAGTGACAAAAATATTTAGTTTCAAAAAGTTGAGTGACTAAATTAGAAAAGTTAATAGTTGGATGACCAAAATAGGATGAACTAGATAGTTAGGTGACTATTCTTGTTCTTTACCCTTTTTCTGTGACAAGTAAACAATAAATATCTAGTTACAAGACCCTAAGACCTTCCCCCAAATGGGGAAGTCTCAAACATACGCAACTCGTAACTTCTTTCATGAACCATTTTTACCAATCTATCAGCATCTTGATTATCTTCTCTATGTATGTGGCAAATAATCTAGTGACCAAGACATAACAACAGTTGATGAATTCTCTTGACCGGTGCAGAGTTAAATCCCTCCACGAAACCCTCTTGGATGTCCTTGATCGCCTCAAGACAATCAGACTGGATTATTACATTATCATAACCCAGATCAACTAGACAAGTCAACCCATCCAAATGCCCTATAATTCCGCGTCAAAAAAATGAACAACTTCTCAAATACCTATTAAAGCCAAATAACCACTTCCCATCATGATCCCGAACAATTCCTCCTACTGGAAAAAAGCCATTATCATGTCTAACTGAACCATCAGTATTCAAACAAACCCCATTCTTGCTCATAATTGAGCAAGGTGTCACTCCACACGCCTTGTGCACATGTCTTTTACTTTCTGATATATACTAATTAGCCCAACTGTAGGAAGCTTTAATGATGTCTCTGGTACTCCAAGATTTTTCTTGAAAAATGAAGTTTCGATTCTTCCAAATATACCGTGTAAAAATCCCGAAAAGATACTGTCAATCGACATCCCCTAGGCAATTAAACTGATAATTCTGTAAGATGACATTAAGCCATTCCTGCAAATTCCCACCATAGAACCAATCATGCTCTTCAACAGGATTTAACTAATTCCAAATATCCTGCATTGCAAGGCAATCTTGAATGGCATGAATTACATCTTTCGAAATATGTCCACAAACCCTACAAATCGAATTGTGTCCAAGGCCTTGAAGAACTCTCTCTATATTAGTAAGCAACCGCTGTTTGGAAACGAGCCAAAGAAAGAAACAAACTTGTTGGAGGCCTTTGATATTTCCATAGAAGATGCCACATCGCCTCATTCAGCTTCCAAGACCTTTCTCGAAGTTTTCTATAAGCACTCTTGACAGAGGAAGAGCCTGTCTAAGTACCACCCGAAATAACTCTATCAATCCCTATTGTCGTATGGGGAGGGGGAATCCCTACTATCCTTCTGATCAACTCCTCTGGAAGCCAAAGCGAAAAAGATCAATATTCCAATCTCCACCATCTGTAACCATATCATTAAGCAAACAGTCTAGATCAAGAAAAGAATGCCGAGGAATCAAATTGACTAGGGGACCTATATTTGGCACCCAAGGATCACGCCATCACTTGGTACTCCTCCTATTACCCACTGACCAAAGAAGGTTCTCCCGGATAAGCAACCAAGCTTTCGCTAGGGCTCTCCACAAAAAAGAGCATCTACCACGAGCAATTGCCTCTGGCAGACCACTAGCTCGTTTTTGGCATGAAGTACTTGGACCTAAAAAGCCTTAGAAACCAACACAAGATTAAAGCCCAGCTTCATCATGAAAAACGTATTATGATCCTGCAGCTTCCGAAAACCAAGACCACCATGCTCCCGAGGCTGACAAATATTCTCCTAGCTTAGTAGTTATCCCTTTAACACTATCTTCAAGGTTCGAACCAACCTAATTTTTTTATCATCTTTTCTAAATTTTTTAACTTTTATGAATTTTTAAAAAAAATTAAAAATATTTTTTTTAATGGTTGAACCTACAATGTAGCGACCTGATATTTGATAATGTCGTTAAATTCAATTTTGGATCGAATTTCTTAAACGGAGCCATTCTAAAAAGCTAAATCGAGAGGTTTCCGAGAATGATTACGATAGTAGATTAGGGTGCCATTAGTAAGTAATTAGTTATTAAATTGAATTATTAAGGGGTTAATTTAGAGACTTTAATAATTAAGGCTTATGGACAACATGGCAATGTTAGCAAAATTAAAGGGGTTAATATGTGAATATTAAAAAATATGATTTAGCACGTTAGAGATCCTTATCTAGCATTTGCTAGAAAAATACCCATTTTTGAATAAATGCAAGAGAGGGAACGGTTAAGGGGTGTTTTCCACGATCATTTTCCTTATTTCTTGCAAAATATCCTCTCTAGCTTTTCTTTCAAAAAATTTTATCTCTTTGGTTTCTTTAGAGTTTGGTAACTAATTTTCATGAAAACTTTTCATTTTAACAGGAATTCAAGAACAAATTTCAACATTTTTCATTGTCATACTAGCTCTCCTTGAAATTTTTGGAAGAGTAAAAGAGTTTAGTTTTCTTTAATTTCTTTGCTTCATTTTGATCTTTCCCGAAAGGTAGGTGTTTTTCAACCTTGAACTATGACTTGAAAATTAATTTTAGTTTCATTTTTCTAGTTTTTTTTTCCATGCTGGAAGCTTTCTTTTCTTTTCTTTTTGTTATTTTTAAGCTTAATTCTACTTAGAAATGAGTGTAGAACACAGTGGAATAATGATGAGCCCACGGATAAAAAAATCACTGGAAGAAATGTTTAAAAACAATTACAACTCAAAATAAATGAAAATGAAAAAAAAAAAGCCTGGCAGTCTTGGTTGATAAAGAAAGTCCGCCACAAACAATAACAAGTAAGTTTGATTCGCCACACTATTAAAAAAGGAAGAAGGTAAAGTGATAAAAATCGGAGTTGCTTGCCACTAAATAAGAAAACTTGCTTAGATAAGAGTGGATGAGAATTGCAATAAGCAAATTCTTAAATTTAGAATATTCAACATATCATGTTTCATTACTAAAAAGGATATTTATAGGAACTTGGGATATCCCCCAACATAAGTAACTTAAAGTCCAAGAACATGATTAATAATTACATTAATGACCAAATACATGCATTTAATCCTACCTGCATAATTACAAAATTCATACTTAATTAATGGCTTAAACAACAAAATGGTACCTAAATTATACTAGTTTTCTCAAATTGGTACCAAAACTTTTTTTTGGGTCTGAATTGGTACCTAAACTATTAAACCGTTATCCATTCTACCCCAACTGTTAGTTCCGTTAGAAAATAAATTCAGCCAAACATAATTTGCCACGTAGACTTCTATTTATTTTACTTATTTTCTTATATTTTCTTCTTATCAAACAATTTTTGTGAGATTTTCTTACATTTTCATATCAACCAAACACCCAAAAAATTTTGTTTGCTTCCTTGTGCAAAGCTTCCACCATTTTATCATCTTCCAGCTTCTACTGTTTCTACTATCTTCAAGCTTCCAGTTCCAATCTTTTTCTTTCTTCACCCGATTCTTTCCTTATACAATGATATGGAAAACTCAAAAGTCTTCAAGATTTCACTAAAAAAAATATAAAAAAAATTATCTAAGAAAATAGAGTTTGTATTGATAATCTATGTTGAAGGAATAAAAATATAAGAGCCAACAGAGGACTAAACAAAACTGGATAGAGGGAGGAGGATTAATAAGGAAGGATTTGAGGTAGAAAAGATAGCTGATATAAAACAGTGTAGGCATTGTTGGTTAATAGGCAAAAACATGGAGGAGGATCATTATAAAAAGAAAAGGAAATATTTAAGATTAGTTATTGAGTTTTCATAATAAAATCACACCAAAAATCAGAAAATCAGGAAGCTTTAGTCCTGGCACTTATTTCCTTATTTTCTTATTTTTTTCAATATTTTCTGGGTCTTCAATATAAACTTTATTTCCCTAGATAATTTTTTATATTTTTTTTAGAGTGAAATCTGAAAAATCTTTCTGGGTTTTTAATATCATTGTATAAGAAAAGAATCGGGTGAAGAAAGAAGAATATTGGAAGCTTGAAGATGATAAAATGGTGGAAGCTTTGCACAAGGAAGCAAACAATTTTATTGAGTGTTTGATTCATGAGAAAATGTACAAAAATCTGTTAAAAATTGTTTGATGAGAAGAAAATATAAGAAAATAAGTAAAATAAATAGGTACTAATTTGAGAAAACTAGTATAGTTTAGATACCATTTTATTATTTAATCCTACATGCATAATTACAAAATTCATACTTAATTAATTAAATACATGCAATTAATGTTCATTCATTCAAGCACAAACTTCCTAATCCATGGATTCTAATTTATTTACTGAAAGCATACTCTGAAGTCAATTAGGAAACTTTAGTGCCTTGCAAACTAGAAATAAAATGAACTCCAACTTGCTTTCAATGGGTTTCGATTCATTTTCTTTGGGCTTCTCTAACTGAGCTAAAAATTCTTGCAAATATAATGCAATTTCAACTTGCATTTGATAGGCCTTAGTACGAGTTATTAACCCAAAATTATTCACTTGAACTAGGACAATTTAGAGCCCTTTTGGATGGGTGTTTATTTCTAATGCGGTGCATTTAACTTTTTTTTTTGTCTTACACTACAATATTGCTATAGTATCTAGGGTCAATTTAGCATTATTTCTCAAAAGCACTTTTGAAATAAAAGCATTACAAACAAGATGCTTTTTAATTTTTCAAAAATGCTTTTGGGACAAAAAAATGCTTTAAAAAACACTTTTTTTTGCCAAAAGTTAGCAGAAGCAAAAAATTTTAACTTTCGCTCAAAAGTGCTTTTTGACCAAAAATACTTTTGAAAAGCATTGCTAAACTAGCCCCTAATCTCACTAGCACTATTATTTTCACACTAATTACAAGTAAACGCACCACCCATCAAAATGGCCCTTAGTCTACTTCGTGATTCTCATCATAAGATTTCCCCTCAAATTAAAGCTTCCTTGCTATCTTCCAAAAAAGTAGACAAGTCTCGGACGTTGAGAGTAGAGAAAACATTATAATCTTTAGGCAACTGAATTTTGAAAGCATTATCATTCACCTTTTCCAACACCTTGAAAGGGCCATCAGCTCTTGGCATAAGTTTAAACTTCCTTCTAATTGAAAATCGACCTTTACGAAGATGGATCCATACAACGTCATCTGGACCAAACTGGATCATCTTTTGCCCTTTGTTGGCTGCCTTTTTATACGCTTCATTTTTCTTCTCAATTTTGTTTAACTCGTTTGTGCAAAGACCTGATTCTTTTATCTTTCCTTTTTCCATCTAAGCAAACTCTCTCAATGGTAATTTATTATTATTAACTATTAAAAATTTTAAAAATATTTATAATTTCAAATAATTTTTAATTACTTTTAAATAACTTTTTTATAATTTTTAATAATTGTTTAAGAAACCACTTTAGACTGAACTTACGCAAACGTGTTCATGCTCATTTGAACCTAAACATCAGTTTACTTAAATTCATTTTGTACGCCATTTTAAATAATTTTAATATTTTCTTATAATATTTGATAATTTTTAAAAAAAATCTCATATTTATTTATAATTATTTAAAAACCACGTCCAATATGAACATGACAATTATTTGTTTTTGTTCATTTGAATTTGAATAACTATTTGTTCAAGTTCATCATTAACATGATTTTTAAATAATTATAAGATAATTTATTTTTTTAAGATTTTAAAATTTTAAAATATTTGTTAATGTGATAAAATGTCATGTCAACATTAAGTACATGTGGGACACCATGTGTTGCTTTATGGCTATTCTATCAGCCACAACATCAGTTCATAGTAGAAATTGATAGAATTTTTAATATAAGGACGAGTTTGTTTTTTGATCCAAAATAGAGAGACTAATTTATCAATGTCCTGAGTAAGATGAGCAAAATATAATCATACTCTATATAAATGACTCCATGGTGCTTTTACCCAATTCTGCTCATTGTTTTTATTTTTTGGGGGATGAGAAATTCAACTCATTCTTTAATTCCACATCACTTATATGATTTTTAAAAAAAAAAGCCAAAAATTACTTAACAACACAAATAGATAGAATTTTTAACAGAATGACCAATTTGCACTTTCTTCTAGCGTATAAGGTCTAATTTGTATTTTTTTTTTGTTGAAGAGACAAAAATGCAATCTAATTCCTAGTATAAGAGCTTTCGTAGTACTGTTATCAATAGTTTTATCATTATACTAATTTAGAAGTGTTCATGGTTGGACTATGTCAGGCCTAAGCATGATATTAACATATTTTATGCTTGCCTCAACCCAACTCAAAATATGGGCTTAAAATTTTACTCAAGCCAGCTTATATTTACAAAAAATTAACCTAAGTTCATTTTAAGTCCACCTATTTTTTAAAAAATATTAATATTATTTCAATTTAGTATTTAATAATTTTTTATATTTATTGAGTTTTTTTACATAATCATCTTAACATTATTGTTTAAAAGTATTATGAACTTAAAAACGGGTCAAACCAAGCTAGGCTCAAGCCTTGAATATTCAAACTCAAGCTTGACCCATATTTTAAATAGGCCTAATTTTTTTGTCCAAGCCTATTTTTCGGGCTTATGACATTTAACAACTCTCCCAAATTTCGAACAGGGCTAGGCAAGTAGCCCAGCCCACGACCAGTCTATTTGGTACCAATACCTTGCCTGTACTCTCTTGCATTCACCTTTGCGGTTTATGAGGCAGCACATTTTCATAAACAAGGCCTATGGACCTAGTTTCCAAGTAAACATCTTGTTATCTAACTCACAAAAAAAAAGTCAACATCTAATTAAACAATTAAAACTTGAAAACTCATATTGTCAGCCTCGGCCTCACTAACTTATCCTGTTGAAGAAAACTAACCTCTACTAGCTAAAAACTAAAATCCATATGTAATGTAGAAAGAGAAATGGAACCATAAACACTAGTACTCAAATTTAAGTATCCCACCATTGAATTAAATTAAATGTTGTCGTATCAAATCCTAACCAGCCCAGCACCATTTGGAGCATCCGCCAAAGGGCTCTCCAACACAAAGGTTCACCCAACTCAGAATCCACCCATATATTTCCTAAAGATCTATCCCATCACATCCATCATATCTCAAATGGCATGACTTGCTGCCATCAACCACCCACTGAATGACCTCTCTCATCCAATCACGCCGCCCAAAACCTTACACAAGAGGAAGGGCCCGCCTACAGAGTCCTCAAGGCCTTTTGCCTATAAAAAGACCCTCTTCCTGAGGAAGAGGGGATGAGCTATTCTTTTCTCTAAGACTCACGCATCAGGTCTCTCGGTACCTTAACCACAGTGTGAGCTGCCTTTAGCCACCAACTGCCAAACCATTTGTTGATGTGTATTTCAGCCCAACCAATTTACTCTAGCTACTATTCGCATACATCTAAAGATGCCATAACTTGTTAGAATCCGTCTACTTCTCAAACATAATTTCCTGTTTTTTCATTAGAACTGAATTCTGGATAAGCAATCATCAACTAGTATTGTATGCTATTAATCAACATTCAAATTTGTTGGCATATAGATCTCAAAAGATATTGTATGATGCTAGTTTCATATGTCATAAAGAAACAATAATTCAGGCATGCAGTATAGTTCAAGTGTTGGCTCAAGAAACACAATTATATTTTTAAGAACACATTTTGCCTTTCTACAATCCACTTGGCATTTGTCCCTTAATATTTGTAAATGAATGGTGTGTAAAATAGGCATAACACTTTAATCTGAAGTGGTATGTAAAAGACTGATTTTAAGGGATATGATCCTTCTCTTTCTTGCAATTCTGTAAGGGATAACTAAAATTAACTTCAATTTTTCTCTGTTTTAATCCCCCCCCCCAAGGATATCAATCAAACAAAAAGTTGTAAAAGAAATACCTACTCGATTTGGTTTCCAATCTAGAATCATATTCTTCATTCCTTGCCCAAATGAAAGAATATCCCATGTCCATGAACAACTCAACTAGGTTCCTCACAACGAAGGAATTGAACAAATTTTGATCTGAATTCTGGAGGGATACGAGCAGGACGATAATTTTTGTCAAGCCATACAGCTGTGGCCTTTGCCTCCAGAATAGGCTGCACATCAAATCATCAGGTTACTAACGAAAACACCAAATCCTTGACTTGAAGAAGAAGAGTTGCAGGTTCGATAATAACAAACCACTTCATTTGGCATCTTAAAGATGAAATGCTCAAAGTACAGGCGAGCCCCTGAGGAGTTGGAAACCCTCACCTTAACAACAAAATTGTCTCCACTCTGGTTTCCAGAATGTACATGAGAAGTAGACATAAGTAAGATTACTGAAGGGCTCAGCTCACATTGAGAAAAGCTAATCATGCTATAAAAAGTTGAAGCAGACATGCTGAACTGGCACAAGCTAACATTTCTAATGAAGTTTGCTGAGTTCAATTCTAGAATGATGCAAACATAACTGCATGTATGATATACCAACCTCCTCAAATTCAAATCCAATTTTAGTACTGTGTCAAGTATTTAGTTTCTAATCTTTTTAATAAAACTCAATTAACACTTTCAGAAAAGCAGTTCTGCATATCCTAGCACTGCATTTAGTTAAGTGTACAGAAGAGTCTTAAGTAGATTCATAGAAGATTATTAGATTGAACTATTTAATTTCTATAGCTGCTGGAAAAGAATTTAGAAGGACTTGTACTCTTATAGAACCCCAGCTAACATATCAATTGCTTTAGACTTAGAAGTATTATTAAGCTCTACCTTGCGCTTTTAAACTAAAGAAATTAAGAAACAAGAAATTCAAAAGATAGCAAGAACTTTCATCTCTTTTCACATAAGTTGTTAAACAGTCAGGTAAAGTGATTAAAGAAAGTGGCCTACCCTTAAAGGTCCAAGAAATTTGAGCGACAACTCTGACAGTGCTAATGAATCACCAGTGCGGGCAACTTCATCACAGCTGATACCAATACTTTCAAGTAGTTCATGGCGACCTAACTACCGAAGCAAGAGTATGGGTCTGAATCAACAAATTATGATATATATATATATATAGCAATCAGAACACAATGAACATGCAAGAGCTGAATCAACTGTCAGGGTAAACTGCAAGGAAAGCATCACTGTCAGAACCTCTATCATCCACTTCATCATCTGCGACTGCCAACGGAATAATTCTAGCAGCATGAAGTCCTTTTTCATTATAGTTTTAGACATGAAAGAGAACAAACCATTCAAAATAAAACCTCTCCCTGGTGATCCTAGACTCAATTCATGGACCTCCACCATTAGAAGTCCCAGCATTTTAGAAGGTTTTTGTTTCATAAATAAATTGGATGTGAATTACAGAGAACATACTTTATACTTCAGCAACTAGAGCAGTTAATGATCAAGTGCAGACTTCAATAAATAGAAATGCTAAAATGCATAGTCTGCCCTCTGAGTCTGGCCTATATAGGAATTGAACAGTGAGACCAAAAAGCTGAAATTTAAGGCATTCAACCAAGTAATAGTTCGTAATAGAATTAAATAGACCAGAAACTAAACTCTAAGGTTATGTTTAAATTCTAGCCAAAAAAGAAAGAAAGTCACATCAATGTTTGAGGGCTCAAGGCACCTCTAATGAGCTACAAGATTAAATTAAGCAATGATAAACAAATAGAAAATAAATAAAAGAACCAAACAATTTGTGACTCACCGTGTTGACAATAACTTGCATAAACAGCATTATTAACAACTCCATACTGATCCAGTTCGTAGTCACGGACTTTGAGCTCAACCTCATGGAACGAAGTCATTCTGCAATTAGGAAAACCAATAAAATTTTATTCACTTCTCCCTTTTAGCATACCACCATTCCCCAATTTTAAAAAGTGAACTCAAATTGACGAAAAAGTGATTCCTTTCAGCTCG
Organism: Gossypium hirsutum; assembly: GCF_007990345.1. NCBI lineage: Eukaryota > Viridiplantae > Streptophyta > Magnoliopsida > Malvales > Malvaceae > Gossypium > Gossypium hirsutum. The sequence continues at coordinate 49,963,749 of NC_053440.1, forward strand.
AAGTTGTGCAAATGGGCTAATTCCGATCCTGGCTTTTTCTAATCCTTACCAAATACACAATATCCATAAGTATTCTGAACATAGATTACTTCAAATCTTCTCGATTTTATTGTAGTAAAGCAAAATTAACCAAAAGCAAATTATTAAGACTGGAAAGTACCCTTGGCCGCCTTTGAGATCAAAAAGTGCTCCGACAGTGAAGCTCCTTGAGGTGGAGAGCGTAGGGACACGCAGCGGCATCAACAGCGGAGAGATTGGAAAGGATGAAGATGGACGGTGAAGATTGAGAAAAGTAGCATTTGGACGAGGGGAAGGCAAGGCGGCGTGCGCCGGGAAAACCGAAGCCTGGAGCATCTGGTTGGATCTTGCTGCAAGGTTGCCCAAGAAAGTCTAATGATTTGAAGGTTTTCTCAGTATTGAATGGCGAGAGTTCCCAAGCACGCTGCTTAAGTAACACTGTCCTTTTGGCGACTAGGCTGTAAATGAATAATGAATTATTCATTAAAAAGTGGGTTTCGGTGAACAATATTTTGAAGATGGGTTTAACTTAAGTATTAATAAATTGACTTGATATTTGGATGATGAGTAAGACACACGGTTTTTTACACAAATAGGGTGAAAAAAAAAACTGAAATAAGATGATATAATTAAATATTTTTCAGGGTTAGTATATAACCCGTATAATACATAGTATTGGTGCCTATCTGGGAGGCGCCAATGGTGGTGCCTATCTGGGAGGCGCCATTATTGGTGCCATACTGAGAGGCGCCAATGGTCTGATTTTTCCCTATAAATACCCCCAGCACAGACATAAATTTTACTAGAGAAACGGAAGAAATAAGAAAGAAGGAAGCAAAAGAAAAGAAGGAAGGAAAAGAAGAAAAAAATAAGGTATTTTGGTTTATTTCTTTTTAAATAGAATGTAGAGTCTTGTTAGTAATTTTATTATTTGAAAGTTATTTTGTCAGGTTATTAATTTTGTTAGCTTCTGAATGAAAAATTCTGCATTAAAATTTTTATGTAATTTGTTTACATTTTGAAACTGTTTTAAGAAATTTAAAATTCTTTTTAACAGATCTAGTATTGAAAATGGAGAATCAGTTTTTTGTATGCGTTTATTTCAATGGAGAAATTTTGACAACAACTGTGGGATGTATATTTGAATGTCGCAAACAAGTAGCAATGAGATTTGATAGAAATATCTCGTTTGATGATATGAAGGAAAAAATTAGTGAAAAAATTTATAGACGTTGTGGGAGAAGGATATCAAAAGTTTTCTACAAGTTTCCAGTTTCAACAGATCCAATAAAATTTACCGAAATGGAACTTGTAGACGATGAAGACATGGAGACAATGGTCACTCTTTATTGTAGGACTCAGAGTAACAAAAATACACCGATTCAGTTATTTGCTGAGTTAGCTGGTGTGGAGGCAACTGAAGATCCCACTCCATTACGTAAAGAAGATGGAGTTGAAGAGCCATGTATGGTGATTCCGGTATCGTATGTTGATAGTCAATCAACTATACATGGGATAAATATTGATCTTAATGCTGCAGCCGAGAATGATGTAGTTGGATATGATGTATACTATAGTAGTGATCCTGTTGATTACGAAGTGGATAGTGAGAGTGATCCCGATGCGGACGAGGTCCCGGATGATATTGACGACGAAGGCGTGAATGAGGATGGAAACGTTAATGCGTCTTCAGTCGGAAACCAGATTCATTGTATTGTGATACACAATAATCCTGGGGCACACATGTCTCGGATAGACCCCGATGCGGCACGGGCAGCTGAGTTTCTGGAGTACCCTGAAATACCACATGCTAACCGAATGGGCGTATATTCTGATCCAGAGGAGTTATACGTGGGGCAGAGATTTGAAAGTAAGGAAGAATGCATGTTTGCCATTAAGCGGTATAGCATGAATATATCAGTAGATTACAAAGTCATCGAGTCTAAACCAACATTATATATTAGAGAGTGTTGGAGGTCGGAAGAAGGCTGCAATTGGCGGATACGAGCTGCATTTATGCAGAAGTCACAGATGTGAGAGATACGAAAATTTGTTGGGCCTCACACATGCACTTCAACATGTATGACAGAAGATCATCGAAAACTTGACTCCAAAACTATCTGTACATGTATCATGCCAATGGTGAAAGACATGCCGGCCATTAAAGTTTCAGTACTGATTGCCGAAATACAAGCACGATTCCAATATCAAGTATCATACCGAAAGGCATGGATAGCTAAACAGATGGCAATGGAGCAATTGTATGGAGATTTCGATGCATCGTACAATGAGTTACAGGGATGGATAACTGCCATGAGGAACACGTGCCGGGGACTGTAATTGAGTTGCAGACATGATCTTATTACAGGCCAAATGACCAACTAAAATCGAGAAAAAGAATTTTTCATCGGATGTTCTGGACGTTTGATCAATGTGTGCGCACATTTCCCCACTGCAAACCATTTGTGCAAGTAGATGGAACCTGGCTATATGGAAAATACACACAGATCTTACTTCTTACGGTTGCTCAAGACGGCAACAGGAACGTGCTTCCGATAGCATTTGCCATCATCGATAAGGAGAACATGGAATCGTGGGAGTTCTTTCTTACTAACCTGCGGAGATATGTTATTGGCAACGATAATATTTGTATCATCTCCGATAGAGGGAAAGGATTAATTGCAGCCATTAGGCATTCTGGTGTACCATGGAGATCTGTTTATTGCATCTGACACATCGCGGCTAACTTCCAACGAGATTATAAGAATGCAGACTGGAAGAGACAAGTTGTGAGAATGGGTAAAGAATTACCTTATCTTTTCAATATAAGTTTTAATGTTTTAGAGCAATACTGTAACTTAAATTTTTTTTAATACATATGCAGCATACAAGCGAGAGCCACACATTTTTCGCCAAAGAATGCCCCACTTGAGAGTGACATGGAGGGTCAAACCAACACATCTTTCCGGCAGTGGCTGGGTACCATGGAGCTGTAGCAATGGGCTCAAAGTTTTGACGAGGGCTATCGTTATGGTCAAATGACTACAAACTTAGTGGAGGGGATCAACGCCGTGTTATTAAAAACACAACATCTTCTAATTTCATCTGTCTTCTCGGCAACGTTCTACAGGTTGGCTACCTTGATGCCAAGAATGGGTCAGCAACAAGTGAACCAGATGGAGGCGGGACATGTCTTTGTTGAAAGCATTAAGGATGCAATGGTTGTAAACCGTCGAATGGCGAGGTCGATGACAGTAGAAGTATATTCACGACATAATGAAACGTTTCGAGTTACAGAGACCATCGGTTGTCGACCCAGTACACCACCTAGGTCTTATGGAGTTGATCTCCGAAATAGACGGTGCGATTGCAGGAGGTTTCAAACACTTCATTTTCCATGTGCACACGTCGTGGCAGCTTGTGCTAAAGTTGGGCTCAATGTAGAACAATTTATCGATGAAGTGTACAACATCGAACGCACGTTGCGTGTATGGGAAAACGAGTTCCCCGTGCTTCCTGGCCTATCTACTTGGGAGGTACCTCCGATGACCTTCGAGCTAGTCCCAGACAAAAGGTTGTGTAGAAACCTGAAAGGTCGTCCGCAATCATCCAGAATCCATAACGAAATGGACATTAAGGAGAAATCTGACGGGAATTTGTATGGCGTATGCAGATTAGCCGGTCATAATCGGAGTAAATGCCCTCTCCAAAACTACCATGTTAGACAATCGTCTCAATCGGGTAGAAATTGATATGTACTTCATTACATAAAGATAGTTTGAATCAAAAAATTGTCTACAATTTGTTGCAGTTATGGAGCAATTTGAAATTGTAAAATAAAAAAAAACATTATAATTTTATTTACATAAAAAACTAATTTTATTTACATAAAAAGAATCATTACATAAATATGAGGTTGTTTATTACAAAAACCCCTAAAATTGATGGTTTGATGGTGTGGTTCTAGGGGTATATTTTTGTAAAGCTCGACGCTCACGTTATGGGCGATTACGGTTATCAACGTTCTCCTAAACAGTATGTTGGGGTGTGTGAAACATAGATGAATAATCATATGTCTCAAATGCCATCGATGAACTTGATCCGGAAGGAGAGGAATACGACAACGGATATTGGCCGGACGGAGCAGAGTACTGAGGTGGATACGAGGCCGCAAAATAGTATCGCCCCCAATTCTGGATGATAAGAACTATCCTTAGAATGTGGTTCTGTCTCTGGCACTGGCACTGGCTTTGGCTCTGGCTCTGGTGCATGATGCAGATCTGGATGGGGTTGCATAATTCGTGTCGTATGCAGAGGGACTACAATCGACCGCCCACCAAACAAAAATGGTTTCCCTGTCTCACAGTACCACTGTATGTACTTTAACGAGGGCTGCAAATCTAGAGCACGATCCATCTGAGGTACCCTCCTGAACCGGTTGTTCCATATCGTAATATATTCTTCGTGCACTTCTCCCCAATTATCTCCATACCTCCCCCTCTTGCTCATCCCATGGATCTCCCCCAATTGTACTGGCAGTGTCGGGATATACTGTATGCAACCGAACTGCCGGAGTACTCAATTGCCATGATACCACTCCACTACGTTAAAATTGATAATGGGTGCGCTAATGCACCATAGGTTTGAGTGGACGTGGGCAGATTATGGCATAACTGCCATAATTTTTGGAGCAGAATACGACATCCAAATGAACTGCACAGTTAATAACGTTGTTATATTAACGCAGGTCCAGTGAGATAAAATAAAAAATTTAAGTTTATATTCGAAAAACTTACCCCCTCTCCAGCATGATTCTCAATCATTAGACGATATATCAAAACTGTCGGTGACCTCCCGATACCTAGATTAGTACTCCACCTACGAAAACAAATTGTTAGAATAATATAATTAAAAAAAGTCAACTAATTATTATAATGAGTAAAAATTCATCACCTATTAACGAGTGGAAATATATATGATTGATGACTAATGGATGCTAAGAATGGCATCCGGTAAAGTGCCCACGGCTGCAGCAGTATGAGGCATTCGCCTATGTCAACCGTAGAAGGATCTGTCGTCCGACAAAGTTCGCGATACAACAAGGCTAAAACTGCGGACCCCAACTGTATGAACGAGTGTTATGCAAATTGGATAATAGGGGTAAGTACATCAAGTGGACCTTACTGCCGTTTGCATTCGGCATGAGTACACCCCCTATAAGGTGCATAATGTAAGCTCGAACAGCCTGCATCACCTTCCATTCATTAGCATTACTTGGCAAATGCTCAAAATTGGCGTTTAGCCATGAAAATCTCAAATCGGTAAATTTCCCCTGACTTGGCGAGCGTCCAAGTAATTCATTGCAAAGGGTAGCCGGCCTAGAGATTGAACTTACGCCCGTGATCGCATTCCCGTCTATGGGAAGCCCGAGCTGTACTTCAACATCCTCTAGAGTGACAGTACACTCTCCTTACGGCAAATGAAATGTGTGGGTCTCCGGACGCCATCGCTCGACTAAAGCAGAAATCAAGTCGTATCGCAAATCAAAAGTCCGGATCAATGCCGCTGATCCAAACCCGGCTAACTCTAAGTATGGTATTAGGCGTTCATCTGGCTGAAACCCTACACTATTAACATGGCCCCTCAATACGTGGTACAGACCCTGACATTATTAAACTAGCAAAATAGTTAATACAATATAATTTAATTAAGCAAATAACATGAATATCAAATAAAAATTTATTACCATCTCATTAATAGTACTTGATATGTGATTATTATTATTATTAATTAGAGAACCCATTTCCTGCAAATCTGCAATCAAAAAAATGAATTCAGTTAATTTGTTTCAAAAAATCAATAATTACTGTTAAATAAATACAAACTCAAATTAAATTAAATTATATAAAAGTTACATTATATAAAATTAAATGAGTTAACAACAACTATATGATTAAAAAAGTCAGTTATAATTAAACTTTTAATAAAATGATTTTTAATTTTTTTATAATTAAACTTTTAATGAAATAATTTTAAATTTTTTTATAAACTTTATATGTTAAACTCACCAAATACTAAACTAAACACAACAACTTATAGCTTAATCCTAAATTACTAATAAATTAAATTTTAAAATATTACAAACACAAAAATTTATAACATAATCCCAAATTACTAACAAATTAATTATAAAATAATTACAATATTCATACAAAAAATTACTATATTACAATATATCCCGACATTACAATATTCATACAAAATTACAATATTACAATATTCATACAAAATTACAATATTACAATATTCATACAAAAAAAATTGCAATATTCATTCAAAATTATAATATTACAATATTCATACAAAAAAATTACAATATTCATACAAAATTACAATATTCATACAAAAAAATTACAATATTCATACAAAATTACAATATTCATACAAAAAATTACAATATTCATATAAAATACTAATCCAAAACTATAAATACAAATTTAATTATAAAATAATTACAATATTCATACAACATTAAAATATTCATAAAAAAATTAAAATATTCATACAAAAAAGTTAGAATATTCATACAAAATTCTAATCTAAACTATAAACACTAAATATAGATAATTTATAATTAATAATTAATAACAAAAAATTCACAATATCTTCTAAAATATCTTCTAAAAAATTCACAAACTATAAACTTTTTAAATTATAAACAAAATTATTTACTAAAAAAATACATTACCTTTTTTTTTTCATTCTTTCTTCTTCTTCTCTTCTTCTTCTTCTCCTTCTCTTCTCCTTTCTCTCTTTTTTTTCTCTACCGTGTGGCATGTTGGGACCATTTACATTTACTTATAGGCAAAAAAAAACATACATCAAGGGACAACACATGCTGTTGGTGCAGCGGTGCAGCAGTGGGCAGAAGGCCACCATTAGCACCTCTCTATGAGCCACCTTCATTGGCGCCTACCTAATAGGTGCCACCCGACCCGACCCGACCTGACCCGTTGACCGTATTTTGACCCGTATTTTTTTAAAAAAATTATTAAAAAAATATAAAAAATATTTTATTCAAAAAAAATTATTTTTTTTCATTGGCACCTATCTAATATGCTCCAATGAAAAAAGTAACCCATTTTGGTAAATACTTTTTTTGACACCCTATTTCAGTAGATTTTTTTTTCACCCTATTTGTGTAAAAAACCCGTAAGACACATCTCAAAGAGAGTAAATTCGAATAGAGATTATAGTTTTTTTTAGAAAGAGAAGTACTAAGTGATTACATCAAATCGATTAACCCATATTAAGGTATTGTTCTTGAATTATCACATTAAAGGTTTAATTGCATGAATCCTTTCTCCCATGCTATGCGCAACCCTTCAAACATGGCTCACGCTTCAACTTGAAAAATTATTTTCTTGTCAACCACCATTGAAAACTCATACAATCATCTCGCATCAGCATCTCTAAACATGCCTCCCACCGAAGCACTAGTGCTATTGGACGACACTACTCCATCTATGTTGAGTTTAATCTACCCTTTCTCCGGTGGTGACCATCATATAGTTAACACCGTAGGATTCAGTTTAGGCTAGTTTGAAGTCTATTTTGCAGAACTCCTCGCCCAAATAATACATGTATATACAAGTTCTTGTACACATTTATTACTATTAGCAAAAACATAAAGATTACGATTCTTCCATCAACCAACATAATACGGAGAGAAGGGAATACCATTCAAAATCCTCAGACCTCTAACTCCTTGAATTCATTAAGTTCCATAACAACCATTAACCAAGAAACAAGGAAAAGAATGCACTCAGAGCATGTTTTTGCACCACAGACTGTCATACCGCTCTTCAGAAAGTACAATCCCTAACAGCATGGAGTCCTAACTCCAACACCTCACTGCATATAGGACAGTGTCCCTCATTAGTCATGTGTCTCTTTTTTCGTTCACCATTCGTCAGCATCCTATCTTTCCAAAAAGCCTAAAGAAAGACACGCACTCTTTGAGGCACCTTAGATTTCCATATTAGCTTTCAGCAGTTAGAGAATTCGCTAAGAATAGGTTGGTGCATATTTCTATACGTTTCAACACTTGAAAAGTTGTCTTTAGAATCCTACATCAGTGAATGGTGGAACCATAGTTGCAACAAGCTTAACGACGTTATCAGGAAGTAAACTGTGTAATCAAGGCCAATCCTACCCCTACTACTATTTACCAAGTCACAGAAACGTAACGTATCATCTAGCTGGCCAACCCCTATGTAAAAATCCCTAAGTTGACCAACTTGATGAACCCACAAATCATTCTAGAAGTTCGTAAGTCGACCATCCCCTAAAGACTAGAACACATATCTGACCACACATTCATCAAAGATCTCTAAATAAAAGAGCAATTACTCCTTACTATGGACCCTTGTACATTATACTTTTTCTCAATAATTTCACCCCAAAGCTTATGTATTAGTGAGAATTTGGAACCCCAACTTGAATAAGAAAATTATGTTGTGATCAACTAGGCTTCTAAGTCTAAGACCCCTAGAATCGAAAAGTCGACAACATTCTCCCAAGACACTAATGTTGGTTTCCTAGAATCCAATGTCGTTCCTCATACGAAATTACTAGCTAAATTTTCAATTTCACTGCATATAGAAATAGGAATACGAACTGTGCTCATGAAATAGTTAGGAATAACAAGAAATACAAATCTTACCAACTTAATTCTTCTCGCCAAAGATAACTCCCTGCTTCCTATCCATTCAACTTATTCTGAACTTTGCTAACCACGAAATCAAATGTACTAGTCATAACTCTTTTGTGAAATAGTGGCATGCTAAGATAATTACAAAGATCATCAACACGCATGAAACTAATTTCATCAACACGCCTTAGATTGATGCTCACAGTGTGAAAAGAGAAGGCCATATAACAGTGATTTTAACAACCAAGTGACTTAAATGAAAACTTTCAAATAGTTCAAAAACCATTTTATAAATTTTTGAAGTTAAGTGACCAAAAATAATTTAGTGACTTTTGATGTAATTTACCCTTAATTTTTAACTACAGTTGTTCCTAATAATTCTACACCAGTTCAAAATTTGGCATTTTTTTCTCATTACATTTTTACAAAATTGAAGCTTTTTTTATTAATTTAAAGTTTTAATTCAATTGATAATAGTTGATGTAGCGTTGTACAGCTAATTTAAGTAAATATGTTGGAAAAAACATTTGAGAAACTACGTTGATTTTCAAAAAAGTTATTGATCTATATTGTTTTTGAAGAGAGAAAGGAAAACATGTCATACAGGGCATGTTTTCAGTTAGCTAAAAGTTGTTTTTTCTTTTTCTTTTTTTTTTGCGATTGGAAATTAAAAGTTTGTACATTTATTTTTGTTCGTGTTTGAGATAGACATGGTTACAGTTTTAAGGAATGTTTGAATTTACGGTGGAGTTAGGTGACCTACAAATTTCATATGCCATGTGGGTATGGAGCCATCACCCAAGAACTCAGATCACGTTGCAACTTAAGGTCCTAGCTGACAGTGATTATAGGTATCAAGTTGAATTGTAACTAGAGCTTCAAGTTTACAAAGGCTATGTTGTCAAGGGATGGAGCATAAATGGGGTCATATTTGATAGTGGTTATACGGGCACGACAACGAGTTCTTCTCATCAGAAGAGGATGCTTTATATAACTTAAACACAAATACGAGGAAGAAAAACGTAGTGTCGTTTCAATATAATCAAGTAATGCATCTTATCCATCACTACTAAAAGCGATGACCCCATTATTATAACCTGTGACAGAATTAAGGTGTTACAGGTTATACTAACAAGGTCACCATCTTTGGTGTAGATGGACAACACAAATTACTTAATTATAATGAAAGGCCCCTTGCATTTTTCTTCCTCGCACTTTTGTATGAGTTTTATGAAGCATGCTCTTTCGATGAGGAGAAACTCATTATGGTGTCTGCATTAGCACCGTCAACTACGACCCCGGTTATGCTCTATCCTTTGATAGCATAACCTTTGTAAACTTGAAGCCTTAATTACATTTCAACCTGAGACGGTATAATCACTGCCAACTTGGACCTTGAGTTGCAAAGCGATCCCGGCTTCTCAAGTGATGGCTTCATACTCACATGACAAGTGAAATTTGTAGGTTATTGAGCTCTACGACATCACCATGAACCCAAACACAACTTAAAATTATGACCATGTCTCACTTAAAATGAAAGACAAATAAATCTTTAAACCCGAAAATTTCAACACGCAAGAAAAAAACAATTTAAAGGATACTGAGATATGGTAAGTATGGGATAGGAACGTGCATTTATATAAGGGATGGGGTGGGGTAAAAAGGGAAAAAAATTATCCCAAGAATCCTTGGTTGCAATGTATGAAATTTATCTTGGGAATCCCGGTTTGCAGGGACTCAGAGGTAGAAGCAATCAAGTTGGCCTAGGGATTGAAATAGGCAGAGAGAAAATGCTCCATGCAATGGATGTTTTCATCTGACTTGTGGCTAGAAAAAGTGTCTTGCAAGAAGTGTTTTCATCTAAAATGACAGATGAAAACGCCACCTGCAAAGAGAATTTTCTCTTTAAGTGTTTCAACTATCAAATTTAATTACTTCTAAGCCCTTGCAACTCAAGATTCCCAGGATAAATTTCATGATTCTCGAAAAACACCGCTGCAGGGGTGTGTTTTCTCCCCTAAAAATTTCATGTGTGTCAAGGTAGGAGCTCTATAGAAAGAACTCAATACAATAGATTTTCCATACCGACCATTGAAGTAGATTGTTGATTTGAATGAAACTTGGCATTAGGAGTAATTGGCATTGTCGTGAAAACTTAAATTTCGTTCCTACATTGTTGTTGAAGCAAAGGTAATTTGTTAAAGTATGTGTAGGTTTAGGGTTTTGGGTGATGAAAACTATATTTTTTGCTATTTTCTTGATTTCAAATATATGGAACAGGCTATTTGATTGAAGAAAAACATACGAGTCTGAGATGTTATCCATTACAACGGTCAAATTTGTGAGACCGAAATTGACCCTATTTTTGTATCAGCATAATCTGAATATCTGACATTCAACTAGAGCATAATGTTAAAAGAGTTTAGGATAAGGGTTAGGTGCAATGTGTGGATCTGAAAAAGAATATTAATCCTTACATGTAAATATCTTTTGTAATTGGACCCCACTAGATATGTCATTTTTTAGATCACTAGGGACAGCGATTTGGAGCAGGTGGTTGAATCCCATTGCTCAAGTGGGAATGTTGTACTAGAGTCATATGTCGACTTCATCAAAGAGAACGAAAGTGGCCCGAGCTCGATTACACTGTGCTCCCAAAATTCCACACTAGATCAAGAAGTTGAAAGTTCCATGCCAAACCATCAACACGCACGAAACTAATATCTCTAAAAATTATTGTCAGCCTAACACAGTTTAGGATCACAAAAACCAATAAGCGTAATAGCTAAAGAATTCTGCTAATATTTTTTTGCAACAACTCTGAAAGAATTCGGGGATGACTAAGATGTTTTCTTAACTAACCTAAGAAGGCGTGTTGTACTGCAACCTAATGTATGCATAATTTCCAACATGACCACCGGAATACAGACTACATTCGATCAACGTTCAAGCCTATGGGATCGTGCACACCATGGGTATTGTTTGTGTCATATAAGGTCTAACTACATGGGCTGATACCATAAGGATGCAGAGTGTCGACATGTCATTAACATGGGTATGTTGTGCATAGAATTTCTTTCATGTATAACAGTTTAACATATACATTTAGGTTGCTTTTCTTGAATGCAATATTTATTGCCATCGACAGGGTACAAGCTTGTCCAACATCGATTCCATGAAATGTTGGAGAGACTATAGGTTGTAAATCAATTGGGTGCGGAGTACCTCGATGGGATACCGAAGGAGCAGTGGGCATAGTCGTATGACGCAGGACTAGAATACGAATACATGACCATGAACCTAGTGGAATGCATTAATTCTGTATTGAAGGGGACAACACCATTTGCTGGTAACCTCGGTGGTCAATGAAACATATTTCCGATTGGCAGCCTTGCTCCCAAAGTAGGCTGAAACATACGCGAGTAGGTGTTGAAAGATATTGAGGAAAATGTAGAAATCGTGAACTCAATGACTTCAGTATGTCACTCGTGACCAAATCTAGTATTTTAGGTTAAGCAGCCCCATAGACCCAAACGAGGAATTATCGGTGAAGTGTATTGCGTAAACCTGAGATAAATGACTTACGACTATGAGAGATTTCAAACACTTTGTTATTCACGTGTAGATTGCATGACCTACAGTGACGTAAAAAAATTAGGCCCACTTAAAATATGGGTTGGGCTTGGGCTTGAACATCTAAGGCCCAAGCCCAGCCCGACCCAACTTGACCCATTTTTAAGTTTATAATACTTTATATTATATTATTTTTATATATTATGTAATGTAGAACATGTTAAAAAAATAAACCTATACTAAATATATAATACTATTCTAATATAAATGTAAAATAATGTTAAGATGACAATATAAAAATTTTCCATAAATAAAAAATGTATAAAATTATTAAATATTAAAATAATATAACATAAAGATTTTTTTAAAAGATTTTAAAAATAATATGGGTGGACCTGAAATGGACTTGGGTTAGTCTTTTGTAAATATGGGAGGGTTTGGGCAAAATTTTAGGCACATATTTTGGGTCAGGCCGGGCTTGGACAAACATAAAGTATGTTAATATCATGCTTAGGCCTGGTCCGAACCCAACGCATGAGCACTTTTAGTCCCGGGTAAAAGGATGTGGCCGTCTACCTTGCACACTCCTTTCGAGTTGGTACCCGATAAGAACTCACGGCGCAACTCGAAAGGTTGGCCGAGCTCAACTCAAATATGAGACAATATGGATATTTAGGAGTGAGGAGACACATCAAGATTATGTGGTTACTGTAGGAACCCAGGGCATATGAAGCCAACATGTCCACACAACCCGGGAGCATCAAGGAGAAGAGCTAATTAAAACACTAAATCATGTAGTGAAAACATTAACTTATTTGTTTATTCATTAATTTTTTCTGTAAAGTTTAAGTTAATTTTAATTATTGAAGTAAGATATAATACAATATGTAAGCTAAAGTTTTAATCTTTTTTCGAACCTTCTGAGCAACTCTTTGCTTTATCAAAATACTGTACTTAACAAATGGATGGAGAAAAACTTAAATGAAAAAGTAACATAAATAATTCTAAATTTTAAACACACAATATATGGTACAAAGGGAACCAATTTAATAGATTTGTTTCATAAATTGTAAATAAGTGTACATTTGGGATGTAAAACAAGGTATACAATTTGGGAAAATTACAAATAACATAACCATCGGTGTCCTGAATGTGTGCCACAACCTGGTGGGCGTCGGGCACTCCTAGGGTTCCATCGCACTATTTAGGTTGGCAGCTCCTCATCGGCTTTGTCTTCATCTTCACGTACACGTCGGGGTTGGCTGTTGAAATCCTTTTAGCCGTTGGAAAAGTTACCACTGGAATAGTAAAGAAAACGGGTCCTGTAAGACACATTTTCCTTTCTCTATCCAAAAACAACGTAAATCGGTAAATTTTAAAATTTTCAACCTACTTTCTCAAATGTTTTTTTTTCAGCATATGTATAAAAATTAGCCGGAGTTGTACTTACATGATTAATCGATAAATTAATAGTGAGTTTGAATCTTTTTAGAAATAAAGTAACTTTTTAGGTAAAGAACAAAAATAGTCACCTACTTATTCAGTTTGTTTTGTTTTAGTCACCCAAATATTTTTTTTTGTTTGTCACTCAAGTTTCTAAATTAAATATTTTAGTCACTCTTCCGTTAATTGTCTAACTGAAGTCTAACGTGGGCTTTGTTCTATTGGTCTAGTAATAAATTTATCCCTCCAATGTTATACAATTGATGTCCTCAAAACTAATTAAAAATTCGACAAAGGCAAGTGCACCTATCAATTAATAGTATAGCTACGGTGAACACATATATTGTTCTCACAAAGACTAAAATTATTAGTAATTACCGTCTTTCTATTATTTAACTGAAAATTTGGAATGATTGATTTAAAAGTAAAATTAACTAATTAAATTAACTAAAGAACCCAAAAAAAAGGAAAATAATCGAGAAAACAATCAACAAGCGAAACAATACCTAATAGAGAATTCACCTAGACTTCATCTGTCACTATCAATCTGAATTAAACAATTTCTTCACTTAGCTTCTTAATCCATAAAAATCCCTAAATTATTTTAATATCTCTTTCGAGAGGAAGAGCAACTGACTTTGGGTTGATTAATTGAAATTTCTTTCTAATTAAAACCCCTATTGTTGATTAACTCAATCTATGGATCCCTCTATTAGATTTAACTCTAATTCGATAGATTTATGTAGTCCTATTTCTAAGATTGCATGCAACTCCACTCAATTATGTTAGATCTACTCTTAAACAGGAATTTTTCCTCCTCTACTCAAGCACATCAAACATGGATTAATAGTTCGAAAATATTAAACAAAGAATTAAGCACACAAAATTGAAAACAAGATCCAAATATTTATTGTGTAAAATAGAAATAAAAAGACAGAATTCATCATAGGATTCATCTCCCGTAGGTATTTAGAAGATTAGTTCATAATCGCAAATAAAAACATCTCAAAGACAGTATAACCATAAGAAACAAGAAAACCCATAATAAACTTCAAAGAAATCAAAAGGAGATCTTCAATCTTGATGGAAATCTACTTCAGAGTCAGCTTCAATGGTGTTTTTTCTAGTCGTCTTCTTAAGTATTCTCTGACGGCTTGCTTCCTTTTCTTATATTTGGTATATATAGGTTTTAGAATGCCCGAAAAACCTAAAAATTGTGTTTGTCTGCATTTTTGGAGTGCAGTTTGTGAAATCCACACGATCTGGCACATGACCATGTGGCAGCTCGTGTGGCTCACACGACCATGTGTCCAGCCCGTGTGGCTCCTAAAACTTGCTCTGGTTTTCCGATTTTCGCTCGTTTATCGTTTCTTTTATCCCCAAATGCTCTCCTAAATATAGAAACATGAATTTAAAGGATTAGGAAAATAAAATTCGCCGTTTTAAATTGAATAATCATCCAAAAACGCATTAAGAATGAGGCTAAAACATGTTACTTTTAGCATTTATCAACAATCTACCAATTTGATCCTAAATCTAAAAAATTGAACAAATTCGACCCTTAATTTTTACAAGATTTTTCATTTTAGTTCTAATTATTAAAAAACAATTTGAAAATCTTAAAATTTTGAAAAATTAAATATAAAAATAAATTTAAGATTTTTGTACTGAAAGTGACTTTCAGCAGTATCTTCCACTTTGTTTTTTTCTCTCCTTCAATTGATGACGTTGAAAATATCAAACGTTATGTCCTTCACTTACAATCTCTCTCTAATTCTTGAGTTAGAAATGACAAAGACACAAGAATACTAGAACTTGAAAACTGGTATTATCTTTATAGCAAAGAGTAAAGCTGTTGAAGTTGGTGTCATCAACCCAACCATTTTTTTGGGTTCATAAATTTGTTAATTTTTAGTTTTTCTTTTTCTAGGTTTTGACTAGGCATTTAAGATGAAGAATGTAGCAAAACAAAAAGGGCACTAAATTAAAAGAGATTGAATAAAAAAATAGCTTTAATTTATGGGTTTTTCACATGTTTGATCGATCAAAATATGAGAATGGTTGATGAGAAAAATAAATAAATATTATAAAATTAAATATAAAATTTAAAAAGTAAAAATAAATGCTTTAAAGAGTTTTTCAAAATGTATTTGATAATTTTTATAATTTTGTAAATATTGAGAGCCAAATTTTTTAAATTTTTTATATTTAAAATCAAATTAATAGAAAAATAAATATTAGAGTGCTAAAATTATTATTAGGCCAATAAAAAAACCCACATTCTTAATAAGTTAACAAAAAGAATGAAAAATATATTTAGTTTCAAAAGGTTGAATGACTAAATCCATTAATAAGCTATTCATTTCTTTGAGACTCACGCATCAGGTCTCTTGGTACCTTAACCACGGTGTGAACGGCCTTTAAACGGCAACTGCCAAACCATATGTTAATGTGTTTTTGAGCCCAACCATTCTACTCTAAAGATGCTATAACTTGTTAGAATCCGTCTACTTCTCAAACATAATTTCCTTTTTTTTCATTAGAACTGAATTCTGGATAAGCAATTATTGACTAGTCTTGTATGCTATTAATCTCAACATTCAAATTTGTTGGCAAATAGATCTCAAAAGATATTGTATGATGCTGGTTTCATATGTCATAAAGATATTGTATGATGCTGGTCTTCATTCCTTGCCCAAATGAAGGAATCTCCCATGTCCACCAACAACTCAATTAGGTTCCTTACAACGAAGGAATTGAACAAATTTTGATCTGAATTCTGGAGGAATACGAGCAGGACGATAATTTTTGTCAAGCAATACAGCTGTGGCCTTTGCCTCCAGAATAGGCTGCACATCAAATCATCAGGTTACTAACGAAAACACCAAATCCTTGACTTGAAGAAGAAGAGTTGCAGGTTTGATCATAACAAACCTCTTCATTTGGCATCTTAAAGATGAAACACGCAAAGTACAGGCGAGCCCCTGAGGAGTTGGAAATTCTCGCCTTAACAACAAATTTGTCTCCACTCTGGTTTCCAGAATGTACATGAGAAGTAGACATAAGTATACGAATATAATCCAAGTTCGATTGATGTTTCTTAAATTAAAATTTCATACCTAACTAATTAAATTCTGAACATAGTGTTCTCTATAAGCAATAGCATAAAATATATCAAATTGACTAACTTATATAGAGTTCACCAAGGTTGCTGCGAAGTAATAGGATTGGCGAACTGTGCAAAAGTGCAAACCCAAACATGTGGCAAATTAGTATTTGTGAACCTTTAACAAATTTTGACATATTGAATAGTAGAAACCCTGCGAAATGTGTTCACAAATCCTAAGTACATAATGGCTGATACATGCATGGATGGGGTGAAATTTATTAAATTCCATTCACCAAAGCTGCCAATTTTCAAGCTTGGGAAATCAATAGACTTGTGATGACTTTTTGGTTGGAATATTGGCATTTTTGGGTTGACATGTATCATAGGGTTTGAAGATCTATCTCTTAGCTTCAAAACGCACTTTGAATCACTCAATTTTGTGTTTGAGAGCTCAAGTTATGACCGTTTTAGTGAAGACTACACGAGGAGAATTTCTGGACGGGATTATGACTGGAATTACAAGTTTTGGGCTTTTAATTCGAGTTTAAATCATATTAGGTTCGGGTTTCAGACTTAATTTTTCTTTAATTTTTCTTATATATGAGCCCAATATTGTATTTATTATCTATTATGATTTTATTATTTCGAATTTTGAATAGTTATTAAGTAGTTTAAGTTATTTAGAAGTTTTATGTCAGTAAGAAAGCTTAGTTTAAAACGACTTTTTGTTTAGATTAATTAGAGTTCTAGTATACTTAAGAGTTTTATTAGATTTATTTAGCTAGCCTATATATAAGCCTTTGCATTGTACACAAATCACACAATTGATTATTATTCAAGTTCTCTTTGAGTTTTCTTTCAAGAATTATTCTTGAGTTTCTTTTAGAAGAGTTTCTAATAATCTTTTTAGATTGTAGGGATCATCTTCAAACTTTTTTCTTGCCAAGGTTTAGTTTGGAGGGGAAATTAGAGTCGCTTGAAGGGGGTTGGGAATTCTTCGTGTTTCGAAGACTTTTTAGGACTTCTATATATCATGTTTTATCTTTTCCATCTATCTTCTTATTTTCTTCTTTATTGTTCCAATCTTTGATTTATTGTGCTAATTATTTATCTTATTTATTTATTTTATTTGACTTGGATTTGAGTGTTTCTGATTGTATCAAAATCCAAGTTTCTTTCCGAACTTCTAGAGCTCTAAGTCAAATTTGCGACTTGAACAAACTTTGCGATTTGCTTCTGCATTCATCCACACTCATTCGTATCAAGGGTAGTTTGTGAGACTTACCCTATATAAGGAAACTTACTCTTTGAAATCTTAGAGTGTGAACCCCAATACCAAATAGTTGAATTGTTATATATTTTTTGCGAAAACTTAGGCTTCGTATGTTTTCAATTCCCTTCTTCAAATATTTGTGACTTTAGCAAAGAGTAGTTAAGTTCTTACAAGTGAAGTAGGTTCACATATGACTTTCGTTGCG
The DNA here is from genome assembly GCF_007990345.1 of Gossypium hirsutum. Taxonomy (NCBI): domain Eukaryota; kingdom Viridiplantae; phylum Streptophyta; class Magnoliopsida; order Malvales; family Malvaceae; genus Gossypium; species Gossypium hirsutum. The sequence goes on from NC_053440.1 coordinate 49,982,083, forward strand.
TATCATGAAGCAAGTCAAGTGTGTGTTCGCAAGCTTGTGCTTTCCCAATTTTTATGTATGCTTTTTTTCTAACTTGTGATGAGCTGGAGGTTAGGTTAGGTGTTAATAGAGAGTCACTTAGGTGGCTAATGTGGCATTCCATAGCTTGGGTTCGACGACGGGATCGGGTATAGGGTGTTACATTTAATGGTATCAGAGGTCGCCATGTTGGTTGAAATAATTAATTAGGTTTGCCAGGTTTGTTTACTAATTGAATTGATAAATATGATTGCTTGTTGTTGTTGGGGTGGGATTGGGAAAATACATTGCCTTGGTTCGGTTGTTTCTTTTGCAGGATTATGCTTCGAATCAATTTTCGCTATTCACCTACCTAGTTGTTGTACTCACAGACATGCTTGGTGAGCAATGCTTGCAATGTGTTTTGGCGAATCGTGTTCGCAGATGAGATTGGCAAAATAAGTTCACAAATGTGTTTGTCAAGCTTAGGATGCATAACGGAACATGTTTATGATCTCTTTCTTAAGCTTGTGTCTTATGTACATTTAGAGCTAGTAAAATGCCTCGTAGAAGAGTAATTGCGAATATGAGCCTAGTTAATAGAGCTACAGACCCTCCTAAAGGTGACAGGACTTTGGTGTCACTTGTGTGACCTCGCAATGAAAATGTTTTGGTTGAGAGTGTCGAATCGTGCGAACAAGAGTTCGTGGGCAAGATAGGATGCAAGCTCAGAACTAAACCCCCACACCAGTGCGAACAAGAGTTCGCGAGCGAGGTTGAGATAGTGGTGGTGACATAAGACAGGCTAGATAGCGAACCTTAGCGCACACTGTTGCCACCTAAGGTGGAACAGGAAGGCTTACACGAATCTATGCTGTAAAGGAACCACAATACCAGGGAGTGACTGACGTCATCACAGGTACCTTCACTCTGCGAACTATTTCGTAGTTTTTTTTATTGATTTTGGTTCCAACACTCATACATTTTGAGTGAATTGACCTGTGAGTTAGGTATTCCAATAGGACACATTAATAAGGGTATAACTATTACTAGTTCATTTGGTGAGAGTGTTCTAGTCAATAAAGTGTATTTTAGGTGCCCTTTAATGATCCAAGGACATGTTTTCTTTGGGATTTGATAGAATTACCCTTTTATGGGTTCGACATAATTCTAGGAATGGATTGGCTAACTAAGCATAAAGCCAAGATAGACTTTGAGCTGAAAGGTGAAAATTATTGTGGTTGGAGAGTGAACCCAATTTTTGTCCAATTAGGTCTTGACAATAAGAGCAAAGAAGATGATAGGGAAAGGTTGCGAAGCCTACCTCACTTATGTGATGGGTTTACAGGATATAACGATATGGGTTTGTGATATACATACTATAAAAAAATTTCCAAATGTATTTCCAGACGAGCTACCAGGTTTACCACCAGATTGTGAACTGGTGTTCGACATCAATTCTAGTGTACTCGCAAACTGAAGAAGGGCATGATGCTCACCTGCGAACTGTGTTACAATTTCTGTGATAGAATCAACATTTTGTGAAGCTCAGAAAATGTGAAATTTTGCTGAAAAAGGTAGTATTCTTGGGTCATGTGGTTTCGGCAGAAGGAGTTTGCATAGACACAAAGAAGATCTAGGCAATTATAAAGTGGAGATCACCGAGGAGTATTACTGAAGTGCAAAGCTTTTTGGGGTTAGTAGGATATTATTGTAGGTTTGTTGAAGGGTTTGCCATCATAGCGGCACCTTTAACAAAGCTGCTGCAAAAAGATGTGGAGTTTGTATAGACAGAGGAAATATAGAAAAGCTTTGAAGAACTTAAGGTAATACTCACCAAAGCACCTATACTGATTCAACCAAAATCTGGAAAGGACTTTGTAGTCTACAGCGATGCCTCACACATGGGAATTGGTTGCGTGCTAATGCAAAAATGAAGGGTGGTGGCTTATGCTTCGAGACAGTTGAAGCCTCATAAGCGAAACTGCCCAACTTATGATCTGGAGTTAGCAGTAGTGGTTCTCGCATTTAAGGTTTGGCAACACTACTTATATGGCGAGCGATTTTCCATCTATATAGACCATAAGAGCCTTAAGTACCTTCTCACGCAGAAAAACCTGAACTTGTAACAAAAAATGTTGATAAAATTGCTGAAGGACTATGATTGCATGATAGAACATCATCCTAGAAAGGCAAACGTGGTCACAAATACCTTAAGTAGGAAGTCAATGAGTGAACTGTGAGCTCTGTTCACATGTTTGAGTGTGACAAGTGATGGTAGACTACTCGTATAACTGCAAGAAAACCAACCCTCTCACAACAAATAAAGAAGATGCAGGGCACCTATAAAGACTTGGCGAGGTGGGTTCGCCAAGTGGAACAAGAGATTCAGGGGGGCTTCACATTGAATAAGAAAAGGGTACTCTATTTTCAAGGGAGATTCTGCGTACCATGTAATGAAGAGCTTCACCATGCGATCCTTACTGAAGCTCACAACAACCCTTACACAATGCATCGAAGGAGCAATAAGATGTATCGTGACCTCCACGAACTATATTAGTGGCTGGGGTTAAAATGAAATGTCACAGACTTTGTGGCGAAGTGCCTAGTCTGTCAGAATGTGAAACCAGAGCATCAATTTCCCTTAGGATTGTTACAACCATTCAAAATTCCATAATGGAAGTAGGAAAGGATCACCATGGACTTTGTTCTAGACTTGACCCTAACTTCGAGAAAAAAAGATGCGATATAGGTGATTGTGGATCGCCTTACAAATAGGTTACACTTTTTCCCAGTTCGCACAAATTACACATTGCAAAAACTCACAGAATTGTAAATCGTAAAGATAGTATGACTCCACCGCGTACCAGTTTCCATTACCTTTGATTGAGATCCTCAATTCACCTCAAGATTCTGTAAAAGTCTACAAGAAGCTTTGAGTTCAAAACTTAACTTCAGTACTACTTATCATCTACAAACAGATGCTCAATCAGAGAGGGTGATCCAAGTATTGGATGACATGTTGTAAAGTTGTGTGTTAGAGTTAGTAGGATGCTGGGAACGTTATTTACCTTTAGCAGAGTTCACATACAACAATAGCTAACAAGTAAGAATCCAAATGGAACCCTTTGAGGCATTGTATAAAAGGAAGTGTAGGACTCCCTTGTGTTGGGCAGAACTTGATGAAAAGTGGATAGTTGGACTAGAGTTGGTTCATTAAACAGAGGAAAAAATAAAAATGATATGCGAATGACTGAAAACTACTTCAGAAAGACAAAAATCCTTTGTTGATTTAAAATGATGAAAAATTGAGTACCAAGTGGGAGAGTGAGTGATCTTAAATGTCTCGCCATGAAAAAAGGTTTTAAGGTTTAGACAAAAAGGAAAATTAAGTCTAAGGTTTATCGGTCCATATGAAATGGTTGAAAGGATTGGCCTGTGGTCTATGAACTCAAGTTGACACCAGAACTTGGGTTAATCCATGATGTATTCCATATATCCATGTTACGGAAATATCATGCGGACCCATCCCATGTTGTGCGAGTACAAGAAAATTAGGTGCAATCTGGTCCTACTTTTGATGAGGAACCATTTGAAATTGTAGCTCGCAAGGAAAACTTGTTGTGAAACAAGAGAATTCCCTTAGTCAAAGTGTTGTGGCGAAACCACAAGATCAGCGAAGCCTCTTAGGAAACTAAGGAAGCAATGAAGCGTTAATATCCTCATATGTTCTAACATAGGTGATTTCAAGGATGAAATTTTTTGAGAGAGAGAGAGTTGTAACATTCCAAAATAGGGCCTAGGAGTTTGAGGCCTAGTGAGCTGTGATTGGCAGTGGATTTAGCAAACTATGATCGTCACTAGGATTGGTGAAGCAGGAATCGCTAGTGGCCTGACGAGCTGTGATTGTTGTTTTGAGCCGAGATTCAAAAGTAGACGTAGTCAAGGGATAATTATACCAAAATTCAGAAGCCAACTCACTTTTCTCTTTGTAACACTATCCATGCACATAACTTTTTCCTACTTCTACTACGACTAGGGTTTGCTAAGAACATCGAAATATTTAATGTCTATAAATTAAACCCTTTCAATAGAAAATTCATATTCTTTTGAAAAAGGCAAAACTCTCTCAAATTTCTTCATTGATAATCCTGTTGTCAAGAATGCATAACTTAGCTATTAGGATTTAAGCTAAAACTCTATTTTTTTAGAAGTAATTAAGAAAATATCGTAACAAAGAAAACTAGGTTCATCAAAAGACTAGCATGTGTGAACCGAGGTTTGCTTTTGTTTATATATGAGTTTTAATGTGCTTTGTCTATTAGTGACTTGTGTATGTTTATGAAATTGTGAAACTAACAGAACCGTCTAAAAGCAAAGACAAGAGAAAAATGAATTTTGTTTAAAGCTTTCAATAAATTTCTGAGTGTTCAGGGATCACCACATGTATGTGCGAACCATAGTGTTAACTAGGAGCTTAGGATTTTTATCCTAAGTTCCGAGAGTAAGTCTTTTCTAAACTCTGTTTTGTGACTATGTTAAATATGTGTTTTTATGAACAATGATATGCGAGCTTTATATTGCGAGCTAATTATGAAAAGTGCTTTGCGAGCTCCTCATGATTTGCGAGCTCTATGTTTAAGAAAATGTTTTTGACACTATAATCTTTAGAAATCGTTGGATATACATGTCATATGATTGTGAATACTTACCTTTATGTTTTGTGTTTTGGGTGAGAGGCCTTGAGACAAGTTGGAGAAATAAGGGAATGTTGAGTTAAGCTCTATTCAATAGGACATGTTGGTGTGTTTGGAGAGTGCTTAGCTTTAAACTACACTTTTGGGACATGTTAGAATTTTTGAGTCAAAGTGAGGTGTTATAAGGAGATCCACTTATCCAATAGGAAATAACATGTGAATAAGATTGTGCTTTATGAAATATTACGTTTTACTATTTTTAATCTAAGTGACAATTTGTAACAACAAACCAAGACTTTGCGTAAGTATGGCGAACCTAGTTCGCAGTTTAGTGACTTTGCCAAAGATCTTGTTTAACTTATAATTTGTGCGTTCTATGTGGTAATTTTTTCCTGTATATTTACTGAGTTCGCAAGAGCTCACACACTCCTTTCTAAACACTACAGATAGTTAGATCGCACAAGGGGAGGCGGCAAAGCGAGTGATCCAAACGAAGCATAAACATTAGAAATGTAGTACAAGCGAACTCTGGATACAAAGGCAATGTGGAATATTATGCTTGGGCTTGGAAATATTTTTTTGTTGACTTCACCAATTGTTCTAGGACTTAATTATTTGTACAATTTCTTATGTTTTTCTTTTTGTTTTATTTGTGAACCTATAATACTTTATAAACACATTTGAATTTTAAGTATACGAATATAGTCCAAGTTTGATTGATGTTTCTTAAATTACAAATTCATACCTAAATAATTAATTTCTAAACATAGTGTTCACTACAAGCAATAGACTAAAATATATCAAATTGACTAACTTATATAGAGTTCACCAAGGTTGCTGCGAAATAACAAGATTGGCGAACTATGCAAAAGTGCGAACCCAAACATGTGGTAAACTAATATCTACTAACCCTTAATAAATTTTGACATACTGATTAGGAGAAACCTTGCAAAACTGTTCTTAGAACCGAAGCACATAGGGGTAGTTCGCGAGACTTACCTTGTATAAGGAAACTTACTCTGCGAAGTCTTAGAGTTCGAACCCCAATATCATATGGTTGGACTGTTGTATATTGTTTTGCAAAAACTTAGGCTTTGCATGTTCTTAATTCTTTTCTTCAAATATTTGTGACTTCGGAAAAGAGTAGTTAATTTCTTACAAGCGAAGTAGTTTCGTATATTATTGTCGCTGCGTATCATGAAGGAAGCGAAGTGTGTGTTTGCGAGCTTGTGCTTTCCCAAATTTTATATATGTTTTATGTTCTAACCTATGATGTGGTAGAGATTAGGTTGAGTGTTAATGGAGAATAATTTATGTGGCTAATGTGGCGTTCCATAGCTTGAGTTCAACGACCGAACCAAGTATGAGGTGTTATTAGATTAGTTAATGACTAAGTATAGACTTTCATAAATGGAAATGCTAAAGTTCATAGTCTGCCCTCTGAGTCTGACTTTTATACTAGCATTGCAAACAATGAGACCAAAAAGCTGAAATTTAAGGCATTCAACCAAGTAATAGTTCGTAATAGAATTAAATAGACTAGAAATTAAACTCTAAGGTTATTTTCAAATTCTAGCCAAAAAAAGAAAGAAAACTCACATCGATGTTTGAGGGCTCAAGGCACCTCTAATGAGCTACAAGATTAAATTAAGCAATGATAAACAAATAGAAAATAAATAAAAGAACCAAACAATTTTGTGACTCACCGTGTTGACAATAACTTGCATAAACAACATTATTAACAACTCCATACTGATCCAGTTCGTAGTCACGGACTTTGAGCTCAACCTCATGGAACGAAGTCATTCTGCAATTAGGAAAACCAATAAAATTTTATTCACTTCTCCCTTTTAGCATACCACCATTCCCCAATTTTAAAAAGTGAACTCAAATTGATGAAAAATTGATTCCTTTCAGCTCGAAGTTGTGCAAATGGGCTAATTCCGATTCTGGCTTTTTCTAATCCTTACCAAATACACAATATCCATAAGTATTCTGAACATAGATTATTTCAAATCTTCTCGATTTTATTGTAGTAAAGCAAATTTAGCCAAAAGCAAATTAATAAGACTGGAAAGTACCCTTGGCCGCCTTTGAGATCAAAATGTGCTTCGATAGTGAAGCTCCTTAAGGTGGAGAGCGTAGGGACATGCAGCGGCATCAACAGCGGAGAGATTGGAAAGGATGAGGATGGACGGTGAAGATTGAGAAAAGTAGCATTGGGACGAGGGGAAGGCAAGGCGGCGTGCGCCAGGAAAACCGAAGCATTGAGCATCTGGTTGGATCTTGCTGCAAGGTTGCCCAGGAAAGCTATGGTTATTTGAAGGTGTTCTCAGTACTGATTGGTGGGAGTTTCCATGCACGCTGCTTAACTAACACTGTCCTTTTGGAGAATAGGCTGTAAATGAAATTTGCGTAGGCCGAATTATTCATTATAAAGTGGGTTTCGGTGAACAATATTTTGAAGATGGGTTTAACTTAAGTATTAATAAATTGACTTGATATTTGGATAATGATTAAGACACATCTCAAAGATTGAAAGTAATTTCGAATATTAGAGATTAAAGATACATCTCAAAGATTGAAAGTAAATTTGAGTATTAGAGATTACTTTTTTTTTTTGGTAGAAAAAAGAAACAATATTAAGTGATTACATTAAATCAATTAATTACGTGTAAAAGCAATACTCTGAACTCTAAAATCTCTTGTACTGAATTCGGTGGATCCACAAATAACAACATATTCAGTATACCATTATTCACGTACTTGGCTATTTGATTAGCAGTCGCATTCTGAGACCTTGGAATATGACGAAATCTTTTCTCTCACTTTCGTCTGAAAAGAAAATTGACTAAACTTAAGACGACCAAACTACTATTGGCAGCTCCACCAGCTAGTAGAGTCTCCACTAGAAGTGCATTATCGCATTCTAGTTCTAACTGTCTGAATCCTTTCTCTCATGCTATGTGCAATCCTTCAAACATAGCTTCTGCTTCAACTCGGAAAATTGTTTCCTTGCTAACCGCAGTTGAAAACCCACACAACATGATGATCGCATCCGCATCTCTAAACATGCCTCCCATTGAAGCACTAATGCTATTGGACGACACTACTCCATTCATGTTGAGTTTAATCCATACTTTCTCTGATGGTGACCATCATATAGTTGGCACCATAGGATTCGGTAGTTTGAAGTCTATTTTGCATAACTCCTCGCCTAAATAATACTTAAATCTACAAGTTCTTGTACACAATTACTACTATTAGCAATAACATAAAGTTTACAATTCTTCCATAACAACCAACATAACATGGAGAAAAGAGACTACCACTCAAACTCCTCATATCTCCAACTCCTTGAATTCATAAGTTCCATAACAACCATTCACCAAGAGACAAGGAAAAGAATGCACTCTAATCATGTTTTGGCACTAGAGATTGTCATACCGCTCTTCAGAAAGAATAATTCCTAACAACATGTTTTAAAGATTTTTTCTAAATGTATTTGATATTTTTTATAATTTTGTAAACATTGAGAGCTAATGTTTTTTTTGAATTTTTTAGATTTAAGATCAAATTAAAAGAAATATAAATATTGGACGTGTAAATTTCTTATTAGGCCAATAAAAAAATTCACGTTAACTTCCGTTAATAAGTTAACAAAAAGAGTGAAAAAAATATTTAATTTCAAAAAGTTGAGTGACTAAATCAAAAAAACTAATAGTTGGATAACCAAAATAGAATGAACTTGATAATTAGGTGATTGTTCTTGTACTTTACCCTTTTTTTTACTTTGATCCTCCTATCTACAAATATCAATTCTTTCAAGCTTAGTAGTTATCCCTTTAACACTATCTTCAATATTTGAACCAACCCAAATTTTTATCATCTTTTCTAAATTTTTTTAACTTTTATGAATTTGTAAAAAGAATTTTTAAAAAAATTATTTTGTAATGGTTGAACCTATGATGTAGTGACCCAATATTTGATAATGTCGAAAAATTCAATTTTGGACCGAATTTCTTAAATGGAGGGAGAATTCACTTTGCCTTTGAAGTGACTACTCCCTAGATATGCACATCATGATTTTTTTAATTGATTCAATTTAAAAAAGACCTAAAGTTAGGGATTTATCAATCGGTAATGTTGCTCCAATACCCAACCAAAGGGCTACTGCAGTACCAATCAAAAAAACGGTTGTCATTACTAGAGGACAAAATGGATTTTGGAATCTATTAACATTTTCCAAAAATGGTACTGTTAATAATCCCGCAGGTACTGCAACCATTAAAAGAATACCCAATAACTTGTTAGGTACTGTACAAAGTATTTGAAATACAGGAAAGAAATACTATTCAGGTAATATTTCTAAAGGAGTTGCAAATGGATCTATGGGTTCACCAATCATTGAAGGTTCTAGAACCGCTAAGCCCACGTTACAAGCAATAGTACTGAGAATTACTACTGGAAAAATATATAAAAGATCATTGGGCCATGAGGGTTCCCCATAATAATTATGACTCATACCTTTACCTAATTTAGCTCTAAATACAGGATCGTTCAAGTCAGTTATTTTTGTTATTAGGATAGGTGAATTTTTCTAGATCCATCCCCGAAGGAACTGGACATGATAATTTTTCATCATATGGCTCAAGCAAAAGTCAATCAAAGCAAATGGATACAAACGAATACTTATAAAATAAATCTATATTCAATATGTTTAAAGTAAATCTATATGTTATCCCCACATATATGAATGGTTCCATATGTAAGAAAAAAGTTACCTGATTCCATTTTACAGAGTTGCAATTATACATTCCAAGGAATTTCATTTTTACAGGTAAATGCTCAATACTCAAGTAGGAGTACAAAGTTGATCGTGATGGAGCCATTCTAAGAAGCTAAATCGAGAGGTTTCCAGGAATGATTACAATAGTAGATTAGGGTGCCATTAGTAAGTAATTAGTTATTAAATTGAATTATTAAGGGGATAATTTTGAGAAGTTAATAATTAAGGCTTATGGACAAAATGGCAATGTTAGCAAAATTAAAGGGGTTAAAATGTGAATATTAAAAATTATGGTTTAGCACGTTAGCTTTTCTTAGCGAAAATACCCATTTTTGAAAAAATGCAAGAGAGGGAACGGTTAAGGGGTGGTTTCCACGATCATTTTCCTTACTTCTTGCAAAATATCCTCTCTACCTTTTCTTTCAAAATTTTTTATTTCTTTGGTTTCTTTAGAATTTGGTAACTAATTTTCATGAAAACTTTTCATTTTAACAAGAATTCAAGAACAAATTTCAACATTTTTCATTGTCATGATAGCTCTCCTTGAAATTTTTGGAAGAGTAAAAGGGTTTAGTTTTCTTTAATTTCTTTGCTTCATTTTGATCTTTCCTGCAAGTTAGGTTTTTTTTAAACCTTGATCTACGACTTAAACTGGATTTTAATTTCATTTTTCTAGATTTTTTTTCCATATTGGAAGCTTTCATGTTTTTTTTTTGTTATTTTTAAGCTTAATTCTAATTTAAAATGGGTTTAGAACAGAGTGGAATAATGATGAGCCCATGGATAAAAAAAATCACTGGAAGAAATTTTTGAAGACAATTACAACTCAAAATAAAGGAAAACAAAAAAAAAAGAAAAGAAAAGAAAGAACACCTAGCAGCCTTGGCTGATAAAGAAAATCCTCCGCCCCAAACAATAACAACTAGATTTGATTTGCCACAATCTTAAAAAAGAAAGGAGGAAAAGTGATAAAATTCGAAGTTACTTAAATAAGAGTGGATGAGAATTACAATAAGAAAAATTTATAAAATTTAAAATATTCAATATATCAAGTTTCATTACTAATTTATAGCAACTTGGGACATCCTCCAACCTAACTCAAAGGCTAAGTACATGATTAATAATTACATTAATAACCAAATAAATGCATTTAATCTTACATACATAATTTCAAAATTCATACTTACTTACTTAAATACATGTAATCAATATTCATTTATGTAACTGAAAGGCTAAGTACATGATTAATAATTACATTAATGACTAAATAAATGCATTTAATCTTACATGCATAATTTCAAAATTCATACTTAATTAATTAAATACATGCAATTAATATTCATTCATGCACTAACCGTTTAATCCATGCATTCTAATTTATTTAATGAAAGCATATAATTAAATAAACTATAAAGTCAATTAGGAAACTTTCATGTCCTTGCAAACTAGAAATAAAATGAACTTTTACTTGTCTTTAATGAGTTTGGATTCATTTTCTTTGAGTTTCTCTATTTGAGCCGAAAATTCTTGCAAGTACAATGCCATTTCAAATTGCATTTGTTAGGCCTTAGAGTTATTATCCCAAAATTATTCACTTGAACTAGGACAATTCAAGGGATGGACGTTTATTTTTAGTGCGGTGCGTTTAATTTTCTTTTTGTTTCATGCTACAGCATCGCTATAGTATCTAGGGTCAGCTTAGTATTGCTCCTCATAAATACTTTTAAAATAAAAACATTGCTAAACAAGATACTTTTGAATTTTTCAAAAGTGATTTTGGGACAAAATTTACTTTGAAAGAGAACTTTTTTTGGCCAAAAGAAGAAGTAAAAAAATTAAATTTTGTTCAAAAGAGCTTTTAGCCCAAAAGCACTTTTGAAAAACATTGTTAAACTAACCCCTAATCTCACCGCTACTGCTATTTTAATAGTAACTATAAGTAAACACACTACCCATCTAAAGGGCCCTTTATTTACTTCATGATTCTTATCAATTTCCCCCCAAATCAAAGCTCCTTGCTATCTTCCAAAAAAGTAGACAAGTCTCGAACGTTGAGGTAGAGAAAACATTGTAATCTTTAGGCAACTCAATTTTGTAAGCATTACCATTCACCTTCTTCAACACATTTAGTTCTTGGCATAAGTTTAAACTTCCTTTTCTTTAGAAATCGACCTTTACGAAGATGGATCCATACGACGTCATCTGGACCAAAATGGATCATCTTTTGCCCTTTGTTGGCTGCCTTTTTTATACGCTTAATTTTTCTTCTGAATTTGTTGTTTCACTCATTCATGCAAGCACCTGATTATTTTAGCTTTCTTTTTTCCATCTAAGCAAACTCTCTCAATGGTAATTTTTTATTTTTATTAAATTTCAAAATTTAAAAAAATATTTATAATTTCTTATAATTTTTAAATAATTTTCTATAATTTTTAATAATTATTTAAAAAGCCACTTTAAATTGAACCTACACAAACGTGTCCATGATCGTTTGAACCTAGACAACGATTTACCTAAATTCATTTTATACGGGATTTTAAATAAATTTAATAACTTCTAAAAAAAATATCATATTTATTTATAATTATTTAAAAACCACATCCAAGATGAGCACGACAATCATTTGTTTTTGCTCATTTGAACCTGAATAGCTATTTGTTCAAGTTCATCCTTAACATGATTTTTAAATAATTATAAAAAATAATTTATTTTTTTAGGATTTTAAATTTTTAAAAATATTTTTTAATGTGATAAAATGTTATGTAAATATGAGATACATGTAACACACCATGTGTTGCTCTATGGCTACTCTATCAGCCATGACATCACTTCATAGTAGAAATTGATAGAATTTTTAATACAAGGATCAATTTGTTCTTTGATCCCAAAATATAGAGATTAATTTGTCCATGTCTTGAGTAAAAGGGGCAAAATACAATCAGACTCCTTATACAAAGGCCTCCATGGTGTTTTTACCCAATCCTACTCATTCTTTAATTCCACATCACTTATATGATTTTTTTTAAAAAGTCAAAACATCACTTAACAATATAAATAGATAGAATTTTTAACATAATGACCAATTTGCACTTTCTTCTAACGTACAAGGTCTAATTTGCATATTTTTTTTGTGTAGAAGAAGCAAAACGCAATTTGACTCTTCTTGTCACAAGACTAGAACTTTAGTTTCGCAATCTGTACTACCTTAAACGATTCTATTGTTTTAAACACACTTTGAAAGAGCCATCAGCTCTTGGCATAAGTTTAAACTTCCTTTTATTTAGAAATCAACCTTTACGAAGATGGATCCATACAACGTCATCTGGACTAAAATGGATCATATTTTGCCCTTGTTGGTTGCCTTTTTATACGCTTCATTTTTCTTCTCAATTTGTTGTCTCACTCATTCATGCAAGGACCTAATTCTTTTAGCTTTCCATTTTCCATCTAGGCAAACTCTCTGCATGGTAATTTTTATTATTATTAAATTTTAAAAAATTTAAAAAAATTATAATTTCTTATAATTATTAATCATTTTAAATAACTTTTCTATAAATTTTAATAATTAATTAAGAAACCATTTTAGATTAAACCTACGCAAACATGTCCGTGCTTATTTGAACCTAGACAACAATTTACCTAAATTAATTTTGTAGGCCATTTTAAATAATTTTAATAATTTCTTATAATGTTTAATAACTTTTAAAAAAATATCATATTTATTTATAATTATTTAAAAATGACATCCAATATGAACATGACAACCATTTGTTTCTGTTCATTTGAACTATATAACTATTTATCCAAGTTCATCCTTAACATGTTTTTTAAATAATTATAAGAAATGATTTATTTTTTTAAGATTTTAAGTCTTTAAAATATTTGTTAATGTGGCGAAATATAGAGACTAATTTATCCATGTCTTGAGTAAAATGGGCAAAATACAATTATACTCTTGATACAAATGCCTCCATGATGCTTTTACACAATTTTGCTCATTGTTTTTTTTTGGTGAGAAATTCTATTCACTCTTTAATTCCACATCACTTATATGATTTTTAAAAAAGAAGCCAAAACATCACTGTAATGCCCAATTATTTCTCGGGCTCAGTTGAATAAATAAAATTCAATATTTAAAGTCCAAATACATAGGCCCAACGTGGCCCAAATTGTTTTAACCTACCAAACCTATACCCATTACACCGGTCCAAATAACTAAAGCCCAAACCAACTAAAACTCGAATCAGCCCAAAGCTAAGAAAACAAGAAACCCTAGGGTTTCTGGAGATCCCAGCGCCGCAGCATTCAGCCTCCAGCGCCGCAATCAAGCTCTACCCTCGCACGTGCGCCACTGCTGTACGCCAGCTGGCCTATGTACCTGCAAAGGACAAGCAAACGCAGCAGAGACAAAGAAAAAAGAAAAAAATTGTATTTGGGGGATTTCATTTTTATTTTTCTTTTCTTTTTCTTTGTTCGGCTATAAAAGAGCCTTTCAAAAAACCTATAAAGGGGGAGAAAAAAAAGGGGAAAAACACGAACATTGTATCAAAAATTTTGAAAAGCAATAGAAAAAAAACAATTTCTTCAAGGTGATTCGAGTTATTTTCGCTGCTTTTTTCGTTTTATTTTCTTTGATCGATTGATAGTAAAAAGGGGAGATAAAAGGGGGATTTACCTTCACGTTGACGCCGGTTTAGTCCTCGATTGCTTCGTCGGGATTAGAGCTCGAGCGAGGACGGTGGGGCGAGGACTGACGGAGCCCCCTGACCGGCGCGAAAGCTAGGGCTAGAAACCCTAGCAGAGAGCTTAAGCCTTTTTTTCTTTTATTTTTTTTGGTTATGCAAATGTTTTTTTAACAAAAAATTAGTTTAAATAGAAACGCAATACGACGCCGTTTAGAGGCTCGTGGCCCGCGCGGTGACCCGACCCGGGGAGGATCCGCGCATTCTGACTTATTGATTTATTTGCGCTGAGAGTCCCTTTATGTTTTGGTCAGTTTCAATCGGATTTCTTTCTATTTTTCTTAATTTGTATCGCATATTTAACCTTATTTTCATTTAAATCCATGGTCAAACGGTGTCATTTCTGCGATTGATTTGGATAATCTCAAAGTTTGCGTATAATTGCTAATTTGGTCTTACATTTTTAAAATAAAATTTTAATTTAATGCTAATTTAGTTTTCTTTCTCAAAATTCAACGTTATTTTTTTATTCTATTTTTTATATTATAGTATTTAATATTCTTTATAATAATTATTTTGGTAGTGTTTAAGTTTACTATTATTATAGTCTAAATTATAATGAATTATTATTTTAGTTTGCTTTTTTATATTTTCAAAACCATTATATATCAATATTTTGAATCTATTGTATATCATTTAATTTTGTTTTCTTGTTATTATTATTTTATTTTCATTTGAAACTTTGGTTTTAAAATTTATAGATTATTATTTTCAATTTCAAAAATGTTTTCTTCATATTTTATTTTGCTTTCAAAGTTTTTTTGAATAAATCTGTTATTATATTCATATATTTTTTTCATGATTTTTACTATTGGCTTAATATTATTTTCAAACCTATTAATAGTATGATTTCTAAGATATGATACACTATTCTTTTAAAATTATTATCAATATGTTTTAAATTTACAAACTTTTAAATTTTTTTTATATATACTTTTATTTTTTTCCAATTTGATACATTATTATTTATTTTATCACACTTAATATATTTTAAGAATTTGATATGTTACTTTATATTTCTCAATAATGTATTTTAGAATATAGTTACAAATTTTATTTTCACCATGATATCTCGTGACTATTATATCTATATGTATAATTTATATGGAATTGTTGGTGTATATGAATAAATGTAAAGTATAATAGATTTCAACTTATAAAATTTTATACGCATTTCATACATAAGTATCTTATTTCTTAAAGGAAGTTATTTATTTTGCTTGCTTTAGTTTAATTATTTATTATTAAATTTTTTCTAAATATCTTTTTTCAAAAATATCTTTATGAGATTGATTATTGATTTATTAGATACTTAATCATTAATGTTGATGTATTATTTGTTTGGTTGCTGCATATTGTAAACTTGGTTTGTTATTCATCATCTGCTTTATATATTGCTATTCAAATTATGTTGTTTGCAAAAATTGCATTTCTTTAAAGCATTACAATCGTTTTATTTCAAATTCCTAAAAAGGGCTTAGTGTTTATGAGTTCTCGAGAGAATTGTACCCTAACTTACTGGGCTTCAATTCTTCTCAATGAATTTATATCATCAAGTATCCATTTTATTAAAACCATACAATTGTTAAAATAAAGCTCTTAAGATTACAAAATGTTGGATCCTAACTTACTGGATGTGGCATTTTGTTGTCTCGATTTTCAAAAATAAAGGCAATATTTGAGGTTTAAGAATTTCGAGAAATTGAATCCTAACTCACTGGATTTTGATTTCTCGATTGACTTAAACAATCAAGTAACCTTCTTTAAACTCATGATTTTCATAAAAAAGGAACACATTTAATTTCGAAGATAGAATTGTAACACCTTAACTCATTGGGTGTGATAATTTATTTCTTCGAAATAAATGCGTCTTATCATTTAAGCTAGATCATCCAAGTTTTCTCATCAAGGATCGTATTTTCAAAATCTTTTCAAAAATTCAACAATAAAACATTGAACAATCAAATCGGTACCAATTTTGGGCGTTACGAGGGTGCTAACCCTTCCTCGTGCGTAACCGACCCCCGAACCTATTTTCTCAAATCTCGTAGACCAAAATCATTTTAAGGTGAGCCGATCACACCCCAGTAAAAGATCGGTGGCGACTCCCATTTACTTCAAAAAGTCGATTCCTTTTTTTTCAAATTTAAGAATGGTTTCGACAGCTTGGTGACTCCACTAGGGATTATAGAGAGTCAAGCCGTAAAATTGATTGTTTTCTGTCTTATTATTGAAAATTGAAAATCTGATTTGAAAATTACGATCCTCTTATTGCAGTTGCTTGTGATTTATTACTATGGATTGAACTCTATATTTTGGCATCATATTGCATAAAGGCTATTTTGGTCTTACCCTTTTAAGTGGGAGTGAGAAGCTACTCATTCGTGAGGTTTTCACCTCCGTGCAGGATAGTGAATCACTTTCAGGATACATCCATACCTATGTCTTCGTGAGATTTTCATCTTCATGCAGCCATAGGGAAATGTATTCCCCTGAACCGAACTCGGTCTCTATGAGCCTATAATGAGTGAGGATCGAGGAATCTGCTGGTTCAGGTACCTCAACTTTAGAGCCAAACTGCATGTAGGAGACCTTAGGAACTCATCTTAGGTAGAGCCACTCCAAACCCCTAGTGGTACCCGACTAGGTACTTTTGTTTTCCTTATTTGCTTCTGTTTTGTACTAACCTATCTTGTTTTGTTTCGATTATGATTGCATTTCATTTGCATCTTAGGAAAGAGATATTGATTCAAATCCAATTACTAAATTAGAAAGCTTGTCATGAAATATGAATTCCTTGATAAAGTGGAAAACAATACGGCTGTCTGAATATATCTTGAGAAACACAAGAAGAGCGGTAGAAGAGCTCGTGACCTTTACTTCGTGGCCCGAAGATTCAAGATGACTATTTAAGAGCCTTCGACATTCCAACTCCCTTAAAGAAGCTGACGAGCCTTATGAAGATGGGCAGATGATGGATCGCGACCAAGATCAAGAAAAGGAGCTAGCAGTGGCATCTATCGGCGAGATTATCTCAAGTATGCGGATGAAGAAAAAGATCGATGTTGTCTTTTGGAATATAAGGGAGAGGCCGTACATTCATCTGCTTTATGTAAAGGAATTTGCTTTCTAATAAAGTTTTGTAAATGTAATTGAATCAAAATTAACATTTTTTTAGGCATTCATTTCATGCATCTGCATTACATGACATCATTAAAATCCATTAAAAGAGTCTAATTGAGTAAATTTATTTTAGCTAATCTGGAAAACCAACCAACCAAACACCTTTACGGTATCCAAGCAAAGATTAGAGAAATGGAACAAAGGTTGGAAAAATTAGAGTGAATGCAGATACAGATGCAGGAGTAATTGACCAAATTTCAACAGGAAATGAGAGAACAAATGCTAGAATTGCAGAGAACTATGATGAGCCAGTTCAACCGATTGCTAGCTGGAGAGTTAGAAGAAGTGAAAGACCCAATGTGGTCAACTTTGGGGTTAATTCTGACGATCTTGCCTATTCCCTAGATTGTACTCCGATAAGTGCACAGATCCAACCAGATGGGCGTTCACACGGGGTACTCCTTACCATCAGATCACAACAATATCAGACTGGTACATCGATACCAGTGAGTTGCTTGACAGGCCCAAGATCCAATTTGAGGAACAATTTTCCTGATAACCCGACAGAAATAATACAGTCGAGGGTGGAGTATCTAGATACTACAAAGGCCTCAAGGAGGAAGGGGAATAATGAGGATAATAGAAGGTCAGTCCCAAAGAAAAATGAGAATGAAGTGAACCAAGTGAGTACACATAACAAGTCAATTACAGTAAACCAACCAAGGAAGGTGGTTGCTAATCAACAAGGCTCATTGAGACAAGAATCTGGAGTGAAACCAGGTACTGAGAAGCTCCAGTTCACACCAATTCCGATGTCATATGAAGAGCTATATCAAAGCCTATTTAATGCAATTGTGGTGTCCCCCTTCTACTTAAAACCCATGCAACCTCCGTATCCCAAATGGTATGACGCGAACGCACAATGCGACTACCATGCGGGAATTACGGGGCATTCAATAGAGAATTGCATTGCCTTCAAGAAACTGGTTGAAAAACTCATTAACATGGGTGTTGTCAGATTTGATGACTCGTCTAGTGCAGAAAATCCACTACCTGATCATGATGATAATGGGGTAGACGTGAGAGCAGGAAGGGGATTAGTTATTTCTTATTCAAGAGGAAACCATGGAAAGACAATGAACTATTGTAAGTTCCATCACGAGAAGGGGTACGAGACCTAGGAGAGCGTGAAATTCAAGGCCTTGGGCGTGATGGACGACAAGGAGATGAAGCTTTGTAAGGAAATTAAGGAGGAGAAAAACATACACACAATGTTGGGAAACATTCACATCAATGACGTGTATGAAGATACAAATGAAAAGGGACCTTGTTAGATGCTCGCCCTTATAAATTTGGAAGCGTTCCAAGCAATTGGACTGCAGAAGAAATACTTGTAGTTTTTGTTACCTATTTAGAGTAATGTTCAGAACATTTTTATTATTTTTAGCCTAAAAGTGATAGAAATTCCTTTGTGAAATAGGCTAATGTCTAAATGTCATTATTCTAATAAAATACATCTTTGCATTCATTTTTGAGCCAATATTCTTTCATTCTTTTTGAATAATTACTCATTTATTCTTTTAAATTGTCTACCACATCATTCTTTCATTCATAATCATATGGTACAAATAATTATTCACACATTCTTTTGTATATTCTTTGGTACTTACTATAGGTCCTCAGATATCAATAACATGAATGACACCGCTGCAGACTTAGAATCTCCTTTTGAGCGAGACATGTTTTAGAGGGATCTCATGACTTTGAAAATGACATAGATCGTAGCTTATCTACGAACTTGTCAAGGATGGTAGAACAAGAGGATAAACAAATCCTACCTCTCAAGGAATCATTAGAATTTATGAGCTTGGTAAAGATTAGAATTGACCTGACTGCAAAGACGAAGCAATACCTTGCTGAGTTACCTCTAGAGCTCAAAGATGTCTTTGTATGGTCATACCAGGATATGGCAGGGTTAATCGCTGATAATGAAATCTGTACAACATCGCGATGTCAAAAATTTGTAGTATGAATAATGCAATTCTTTTCTGGGGCAATGCCTCTCTCGTTCACTCAGCATAGCTTTGGCCATTTGAAGTCGAGTTTCCATCCCTTCAAGATGTTGTTGGATTTTACTTCGATTAAAGAGCAAAATCCAAAGTTTTTTGTCGTAGTTGCGGCCCAAAAGGCTCTATGAAAGAAATCTGATACCAAAGAAGGTTTTCGCATACAAGATGAAAGTGAGAGATCTTATGTGGGAGACTTTATCAAGAAAAATATTGGTTCTGGTCAAAAGGGATAATAAGGACTTACCTAATCCTATGAGTTCAGATCCAATTCAAAAAAAAGGAAAAAAATCAAAATCAAAATCAAAATCGAAAACAAAAAGAAGAAAAAGAAAAATCAAAATCAAATTCAAATTCAAAATGAAAATGAAAAAAGAGAGAAGAAAAAAAGGAAAAAAGGAAAAAAGAAAAGGAGAGGCCAAGGCGAAAACCCGCAAAGGGCGCTTTGTGACCAAAGGTGGTTTTGAGTTGAAAACCCGAAAAGGACGACTCAAATTTTGAGCAAAATGGGGCATGGACATTACCATTATCGAAGACTTCTAATGGGCATTGCTTCACTATTGATATCATTAATTACTTCATCAAATGGATAGAGGCTACTGCATGCGTCAATGTCATCATATGCCGATGGTATTGGAAAATGCATTGAACTTGAATTATAACGAGATAGCTGAGAGCTGTAATCAATTCAAAATTAGACACCACGGTTTGTCACTATATTGCAAGACAATGAATTGCAAAAATGACTGAGACTTACAAGGACTGGCATGAGAAATCACCATTTGCCCTCCTTGCTTGCCGAACATCTACCAAGATTTCTATTAGAGCAATGTTGTTCTCTTTGGTTTATAGGATTGAGGTAGTTTTACCTATTGAAATCTCCTCTCTCTGGGTATTAGAATTGGAAGAATCCAATCGTCATGTGATCAGTTGGACCTAGGAAAAGGGTTAAAAGCTATTCATCAGGGTCGGATGTACCAAAAACAAATGATACGAGCCCATAATAAATAGGGTCGTCTTAGAGAATTCCATAAGAGGGCTGGATGTTGAAAAAGATCCTTCCTCAACAAAAGGATTCTAGAGGGAAATGAATGCCAAACCGTGAATGTCCGTATGTTGTAAAGAAGACCTTTTTCAGAGGAGCACTGATCCTGAGTGAGATTGCTAGTCCTATAAACTCAGATCCAGTTAAGAAATACTTCGTTTAAAGAAGAAGAAAGGACCAAGGTGAAAACCCGCAAAGGGCACTTTGAGTCAAAAAAATGAAAAAAGAAAATAAAAAAAATGAACAATGAAAAGTAAAAATGGAGAGGCTAAGGGGAAAACCCGCAAAAGTCACCTCAGACCAAAGAGGATTTGAGTTGAAAACCCAAAAAGGGTGGCTCAAATATTGATTAGAATGGGGCATGAAGGGATTAGAGCAACTCGAATCTTCGGGCATATGGTAATCTTGTTACACCTGAATCAACAGGAAATGGTAGGCGACATCTTGGGGCATCGACAAAGCATTGTAGATCTCCTAAACACATGTCAAACTCAGAAAGGTCTTTAGAAAGTTTGTACAAAGAAGTTCAAGCTGGGATATCTAGGGCACCCAATTCTCATATTATTTATATTGAATTTGTTGTTCTTGGAATACTTTTTTCTTTTTCAAGATACATATTCCCAATCAATTTCTTTATTATCCTTCTTTACTATTTTTGATAATTTATTCCTTTCGAGCTATGCTCAGAACCAACTTTATTCTTATCCATTGTCATGACCCTTTTTGCAAGCATGTTGCATTGGAATAATGATCAATGGATTAATAAAAATTTCACAAAGGAAGTTTTGCATATTACTTTGAAAAGTTTCTAAATAATATAGGAACCTGAAACAGGACTATTGTTTAGAGCACACCAAATTTAAAGGTTGGAAATTTAAGAAGGAAGAGTCTAAATTTGGACTTTCTCTTTGGATTTTGTTGTCAAATGCATTGTTGAACAAAATGATAAGATGACGGGTTAATGACAAAGCTTAAATAAACAAGAAAACAATAATCATCAGACAGGAGGAAGAGTTACCTCGAAAAAGAGAGCCTTCATCTGCGCATAAGTCTTTGGTACGACACCTTGGGAATGGTGTAAGGAACTAGAACGATTTAGATCATGTATCCTTGAGTTGTGACAGAAAGATTGAGGAAAAGCCACATATTTCTACACTTAGATTACAGTGGGAGAATAATGGTACAAATTTTGGGCCCCAATGGATTAAACTTTAAGGTTTACAATGGGTTGCAGCCTGGCTAAATATTTCTTCAGAAAAGCCGGTCAAGCGAGAAGGCGTTGTAGCACATCAGTGTCAAAGCCTTAATAAACTTCAAGTAATGACAACCTAAGCGGGATCATCCTCAAAAAAATAAAACTCTGCATTCATGCAAACATTATTCACATGTCTAGTTAGGAGCATTGGATTCATTTTGATCATGTCATCTTAATCATTAGGCATAATTAGGTTCATTATACAGGTCATGTTCCCCAGAGAACAGATCAGTGAAGATAGCGGATCTTGTCTTCCTGCATCGACAACAAAGCAGATCGAAAATACCAATTTTACTTCCCAGGCGATGCAGTGGAACAGATTAAAGACACATCGGTGAATCTTGCTTCCCCGACATTGCAGTTAAAAAGATTAAAGCTACAACAGCGAATCTTATTTTCCTAGCGGTGTAGTGGAACAGATTAAAGCCACAATGGCGAACCTTGCTTCCCTGACATTGCAGTTAAAAAGATTAAAGCTACAACAGCGAATCTTACTCCCTAGGTGATGCAGTGGAACAGATTAACGCCACAATTGCGAACCTTGCTTTCCCGACATTGTAGTTAAAAAGATTAAAGCTACAACATCGAATTTTACTTCCCTAGCAGTGCAGTGGAACAGATTAAAGCCACATCGGTGAATCTTGCTTCCCCAACATTAAAGCTACAACAGCGAATCTTACTTCTCAAGCGGTGCAGTGGAACAGATTAAAGCCACATCGGTGAATCTTGCTTTCCCGACATTGCAGTTAAAAAGATTAAAGCTACAACAGCGAATCTTACTTCCCTAGCGGTGCAGTGGAACAGATTAAAGCCACATTGGTGAATCTTGCTTCCCCTACATTAAAGCTACAACAGCGAATCTTACTTCTCAAGCAGTGCAGTGGAACAGATTAACGCCACAATGGCGAACCTTGCTTCCCCAACATTGTAGTTAAAAAGATTAAAGCTACCACAGTGAATCTTACTTCTCAAGTAGTTCAGTAGAATAGATTAACGCCACAACGGCGAATCTTGCTTCCCCGACATTGCAGTTAAAAAGATTAAAGCTACAACAGCGAATGTTACTTCCCAGGCGGTGTAGTGGAACAGACTGAAGCTACAACAGCGAATCTTGCTTCCTCGACATCACATTTAAACAGATTAAAGTTACGAGTTACAAATCCTATCTCCCCGACGTTGCGGTAGAGTGGATCGAAGCACCAATCCCTATGCCACTGAAGATGCAGTAGGATGGGATGAGGCTACTTGAAGAAGAAAAGTACCAAAGTCTAGCACGACCGGGCAAAATTGGTCATTTTAGAGTATTGGCTCCGTTCCTGTTACACGATAGCGAGCAAAGAGGGGCAGTTGTAATGCCCAATTATTGCCCGGGCTCAGTTGAATAAATAAAATTCAATATTTAAAGTCCAAATACATAGGCCCGACGTGGCCCAAATTGTTTTAACCTACCAAACCTATACCCATTACACCGGTCCAAATAACTAAAGCCCAAACCAACTAAAACCCGAATCAGCCCAAAGCTAAGAAAACAAGAAACCCTAGGGTTTTTGGAGATCCTAGCGCCGCAGCATTTAGCCTCCAGCGCCGTAATCAAGCTCTGCCCTCGCACGTGCGCCACTACCGTACGCCAACTGGCCCATGTACCTGCAAAGGACAAACAAATGCAGCAGAGACAAAGAAAAAAGAAAAAAATTGTATTTGGGGGATTTCATTTTTATTTTTCTTTTCTTTTTCTTTGTTCGGCTATAAAAGAACCTTTCAAAACACCTGTAAAGGGGGAGAAAAGAAGGGGAAAAACACGAACATTGTATCAAAAATTCTGAAAAGCAATAGAAAAAAACAATTTCTTAAAGGTGATTCGAGTTATTTTCGCTGCTTTTTTTGTTTTATTTTCTTTAATCGTTTGATAGTAAAAAGGGGAGATAAAAGGGGGATTTACCTTTACGTTGATGCCGGTTTAGTCCTCGAACGCTTCATTGGGATCGGAGCTCGAGCGAGGACGGTGGGGCGAGGACTGACGGAGCCCTTTAAGCGGTGTGAAATCTAGGGCCAGAAACCCTAGCAGAGAGCTTAAGCCTTTTTTCTTTTATTTTTTTTGGTTACGCAAATGTGTTTTTAACGAAAACTTAGTTTAAATAGCAACGCAATACGACGCCGTTTAGAGGCTCGTGACCCGACCCAGGGAGGATCCGCGCATTCTGACTTATTGGTTTATTTGCGCTGAGAGTCCCTTTATGTTTTGCTCAGTTTCAATCGGATTTCTTTCTATTTTTCTTAATTTGTATCACATATTTAACCTTATTTTCATTTAAATCCATGGTCAAACGGTGTCGTTTTTGCGATTGATTTGGATAATCTCAAAGTTTGCGTATAATTACTGATTTGGTCCTTCATTTTTAAAATAAATTTTTAATTTAATACTAATTTAGTTTTCTTTCTCAAAATTCAACGTTGTTTTTTTATTCTATTTTTTATATTATAGTATTTAATATTATTTATAATATTTATTTTGATAGTGTTTAAGTTTACTATTATTATAGTCTAAATTATAATGAATTATTATTTTAGTTTGCTTTTTTATATTTTCAAAACCATTATATATCAATATATTGAATCTATTGTATATCATTTAATTTTGTTTTCTTGTTATTATTATTTTATTTTCATTTGGAACTTTGGTTTTAAAATTTATAGATTATTATTTTCAATTTCAAAAACGTTTTCTTCATATTTTATTTTGCTTTCAAAGTTTTTTTGAATAAATCTGTTATTATATTCATATATATTTTTCATTTTTTTTACTATTGGCTTAATATTATTTTCAAACCTACTAATAGTATGATTCCTAAGATATGATACACTATTCTTTTAAAATTATTATCAATATCTTTTAAATTTACAAACCTTTTAAATTTATTTTTATATATACTTTTATTTTTTCCAATTTGATACATTATTATTTATCACACTTAATATATTTTAAGAATTTGATATGTTACTTTATATTTCTCAATAATGTATTTTAGAATATAGTTCCAAATTTTATTTTCACCATGATATCTCGTGACTATTATATCTATATGTATAATTTATATGGAATTGTTGGTGTATATAAATAAATGTAAAGTATAATAGATTTCAACTTATAAAATTTTATACGCATTTCATACATAAGTATCTTATTTTTTAAAGGAAGTTATTTATTTTTCTTGCTTTAGTTTAATTATTTATTATGAAATTTTTTCTAAATATCTTTTTTCAAAAATATCTTTATGAGATTGATTATTGATTTATTAGATACTTAATCATTAATGTTGATGTATTATATGTTTGGTTGCTGCATATTATAAACTTGGTTTGTTATTTATCATCTGCTTTATATATTGCTATTCAAATTATGTTGTTTGCAAAAATTGCGTTTCTTTAAAGCATTACAATCGTTCTATTTCAAATTCCTAAAAAGGGCTTGCTGTTTATGAGTTCTCGAGAGAATTGTGCCCTAACTTACTGGGCTTCAATTCTTCTCAATGAATTTATATCATCAAGTATCCATTTTATTAAAACCATACAATTGTTAAAATAAAGCTCTTAAGATTACAAAATGTTGGATCCTAACTTACTGGATGTGGCATTTTGTTGTCTCGATTTTCAAAAATAAAGGCAATATTTGAGGTTTAAGAATTTCGAGAAATTGAATCCTAACTCACTGGATTCTGATTTCTCGATTGACTTAAACAATCAAGTAACCTTCTTTAAACTCATGATTTTCATAAAAAAGGACACATTTAATTTCGAAGATAGAATTGTAACACCCTAACTCACTGGGTGTGATAATTTATTTCTTCGAAATAAGTGCGTCTTATCATTTAAGCTAGTTCATCCAAGTTTTCTCATCAAGGATCGTATTTTTAAAATCTTTTCAAAAATTCGACAATAAAACATTGAACAATCAAATCGGTACCAATTTTAGGCGTTACGAAGGTGCTAACCCTTCCTCGTACGTAACCGACCCTCGAACCTATTTTCTCAAATCTCGTAGACCAAAATTGTTTTAAGGTGAGCCAATCACACCCCAATAAAAGATTAGTGGTGACTCCATTTATTTCAAAAAGTCTATTCCTTTTTTTTCAAATTTAAGAATGGTTTCAACAATCACTTAACAACACAAATAGATAGAATTTTAACAGAATGATCAATTTGCACTTTCTTCTAACGTACAAGGTCTAATTTGCACTTTTTTTTATGTAGAAGAGGCAAAATGCAATCTGACTCCTAGTACAAAAGTCTCCATAGTACTTTTATCCGTAGTTTTATCATTATACTAAATTATAATTTTATATTTTTCCAAAAAACCCTTACAAACAATTTTACTATTCTGAGACTAGAGGTGTTCATGGATTAGACCATGTTAGGCCTAAGCAGGATATTAGCATACTTTATGCTTGCTTCAACCCGATCCAAAATATGAGCTTAAAATTTTATCCAAGCCCACCCATATTAGCAAAAGACTAACCTAAGCCCATTTTATGCCCATCCATATTTAAAAAATATATATTTATATTATTTCAATTTAATATTTAATATTTTTTATTTATTGAAAATTTATATAGTTATCTTAACATTATATTAATGTTTACATTAGAGTAGTATTACATATTTAGTATATATTTAATTTTATGTTATAAATTACATAATATATAAAAATAACATAATAAAAAGTATTATAAACTTAAAAACAGGTTGGGTCGAGTTAAGCTCAAGTCTTGAATGTTCAATCGGAGCTCGATCCATATTTTAAATAGACATAATTTTTTGTCTAAACTCATTTTTTAAGTTTAATATATTTACTCAAACCCTCCTAAATTTCGAGTGGGCCTAGGCAAATAGCCCCGTCCATGACCGGGCTATTTGGGACAAATACCTTTCTTACATTCTTTTGCATTCACCTTTGCAGTTTATGAGGCAACACATTTTCATAAACAAGGCCTGTGGATCTAGTTTCCAAGTAAACATATTATTATAAAAAAAATAGTAAACATCTAATTAAACAATTAGAACTAGAAAACTCATATTGTCAGCCTCAGCCACACTTTCCTTATTATAGAAAACTAACATCTATTAGCTAAAAGCTAAAATTCATATGTAATGTAGAGAGAAACGGAACCATAAATGCTAGTACTAAAATTTAAGTATCCCACCATTGAATTAAATTAAGGTTGTGTTTGATAGGGGCAAAATATTTTTCGGAATTGGTTTTACACATTTTGCAGTGTTTGATAGGAGAAAAATATTTTCCTTTTGTAAAACCAATACCGCAACACGGGAAAACCAATTACAAATTTGGGGAAAATGTCTTACGCCCTTAATTTCGGTAAGATATTTTTTGTTTTCTCTCCTACCTTCTAATACCTTCATTCCTTCATTTCCTTCCATTTCCACACCCTCACAAGATCCGTCGACTGATTTTCCACTAACCCCCACAAGAACTCCTTCATTCCTTCATTTCCTCGTTTCCCAGTGGCAGATTATCGCAGTTTTCTTTCATTTCCTCGGTTCCCTCTTTTTCGACTGATTCAGTTACCGATCCAAACGTTCTTCTGACCATCATTTATTTTTGCTATCTCCACTCCAATTTCCGTCAGATCTGTGGGAAATTTCAGGTAACCTTATTATTGTAGACATTATTTGATTTTTTATGGTTTTATTTTCAATGTCGAAAAAGACTTGTTGGGTTTGTATTTTCTGTTTCTATGTTATGCATTGTTCACTAATTGTAAAAGGGTTTTAGGTTTTTATGCACGAAATTGGGTAATGCAAGGTAAATAATAAATATGCAGATCAGTAATGTCTGATCCTGCAAATTTTTGTATTTTTGGTAAATAATAAACTGTTGCTAGTTGTTGTTTTTGTATTTGGAATACTTGTAAAGTGCCAGTCTTTGGCTTTTTGAACTGCATGTGTAGTTAAACTGTTATTGGTTGTTTTTGTTGGATTGTTTGTGCTACATTGTTGGTTTTGACCTGTTTCTGATATTAAACTGTTGTTTTTGTTTTTTCTTTGGACTGCTTAAGTAATTAGGATGAGCATTTTGCCTATCTTTTCACTACTATTGGTGTTAGCTCTGAACTATTTACTAAAATGATTAAAATTGGTTCATGACACTCTTTTCCTATGCCATTGAATTGTTCTAAGTATGAGTGCAATCATACTCATAGTAGCTTTTATTATTTTTCATCTTCAATATGTACAGAATGGATGGAAGCTTTCATGCTTAATCATACATGTGTCTAAGCTCTTTTTATTGCTAGGATTGAGAATTTATTGTTTGTTAGAAATGGAAGGGGTCCTAAACCATGATAGTATTTTTCTTTTTTTTTATGGACAAATTTTTTGATTTTTCTGTAATTCACGTTTGTAAATGGACAAATCAAGTTGTTGTTGTAATATTGTAGATTTTAGCATTATACAGTTATTGGTTGTTAGCACCCTCTAGGGATTAGAGCCAAGAGGGATGCTTTTGGGTTACAAAGTTTATTTGATGAGTATAATTCACTGAATGCACTTCACAATTGCTATTTTTGGTCATATTTTTTTACCAGTTTTGGACTGTTTGTATTAAACCATGTGAATAAACCTAATCGAACTGATGAAGTTCAGTTCGGTTATTTTGGCAAATAATAAACATGCAGTTCAAAACTCGGCACCAGCTACTACAAAAAATAAACGGAAAAACAAAATGCCTAAGCTAGATCCCAATTCTTTCTAGATGAAAATGAAACCCCCTATAATCTCTTTACTTTCTATTACATTAAGCAGTAGCATGCAGGGATTTTGATTATGTTTATTAGGTTTTGGGTTTGAGCGAATCAGACTTATTGATGATGGCAAGACTGATGTTGTCTTAGCTTCTATTTTTTATTGCTCCTAACGGTTCTAATTTCTTTCTATGCTTGACCTCCAGCTGTATAGTTCTTGCTGTCCTAGCCTCTACCTCAACATTCTTACTCCTATTGGTGGCCTTGGTCGATATTTTCATAACAGGTTTGTGGTGTGCTTGATTTATGATTTGGTATAATATACATTTGTGGTTGTTATAATTCGGTTCAAGTGAATTAAATAGTTGTTGGATGTGTTTGGGTATGGTTTATTATTGATTTACATTTTTCTGTAATTTGTTTACGGGTTACTTGGGAAATGGCAGTAATGAGCTGTTATATTTGGTTGATGGTAGATGTTATAGATTTAAATATATGTAGTAATATAGAGTTTATGGTAAGGAATTATGCTTTTTTCTTTAAAATATAAGGAAATTTTGTTTAAATATTACACATTGATATCAATTTGCATGAAAGAGATTGTAGTGAATATACAGTATGAACAGGAGGGAAAGAATTCATGCACCCCACCATTTTTTTCACAGTTCAAAGACTCAGAATTAAAGAAAATATGAAGTTAGAAATGGGAGAGTCTCAAAACTTTTGCAAATGACGGATGAACCAAAATCAAATTTGTTTTTAACTTTTCAAGTAGATTTTGATTTAAGAAATCAGGAAGCTAGTAATAACTCATCTATATAGGCTTGTTGGATATTGAAATTATTGACAATGACAATTATTTAATGTAGAATGGGTAAGGGCAACAAAGAAGGGACCTCCAAGCAATTCAGGTGGACAAAACCGATGGAACATGTTTTCCTTGAAATTCTAGCAGAGGAGGCTTGAAAAGGAAATAAGCCTTCTAATACTTTCAAAGTAGTTTCTATTAATTGAGTTGTCGATGCCATTTCTGAAAGATTCCAAGTCCAATGTGATGCGAAGCATGTGGAAAATCATTTGAGGACAGTAAAAAACCAGTGACAGATTATATGCAAAATTCGAGGTGAAAGTGGTTTTGGATG
This sequence comes from Gossypium hirsutum, assembly GCF_007990345.1. Classification (NCBI taxonomy): domain Eukaryota; kingdom Viridiplantae; phylum Streptophyta; class Magnoliopsida; order Malvales; family Malvaceae; genus Gossypium; species Gossypium hirsutum. The sequence goes on from NC_053440.1 coordinate 50,011,694, forward strand.
GGATGATAACATGAAAATGATCACATGTGATAGAGCGACATATGATGCAGCAGTGATGGTAATATATGTATATATATGTTAAGTATATTTCAATTGCTTTTTACTTGTTATTCTAATTGTGTATAATATCCAACAGGCACACAAGAAGTATGAGCCATTTTTGAATAAAAGCATTGATCATTAAGATGAAATGGCTTTGGTGTTGGCAAAGATATGGCAACAAGGAGTTTTGCCAGAACATTTGCTGACATAGATTTAGATGATGGTAATCAAAATTCAATGCCTGTAGATTGCGACAATGAAGAGACTGAAGAGGTAAGAACAAATGTATCTTCATCTGGCACATCCAAACGTAAAAGAAAATGTGGTCAAGAAAGTCTCGTTGATGAACAAATTAAATTTGTGGGTGAACAACTTGGCAAAATTGCTAATGCTTTGGAACAATTTACTGCTGATAAGACATCACAGCTTTACGAACAATTGATGTCGATGGAGGAAGAAGGATTTGATGATGACTTCTTGTGTTCTGTGTTTGATTATCTAGTGAGTCATGAATCCGAGACCAAAGTTTTTTTAGTTAAAAGTAAGAAGCATAAAAAAATTTGGCTTCAAAAATTTTCTCAGGGTTAGAGATATTAATACTTTTATGTGGTGTAATATTATGCACTTGGACAATGTTGTTACTATGTGGTGTACTACTAATTATGTATTTGGACAATGTTGTTACTATGTGGTGTACTACTAATTATGTATTTGGATAATATTATTTCTAGTACTCATTGTGGTTTCGAAGCAATTTATAATTATTCAATACTTGTTTTTTTAACACTTACAAATAATTTATTTGATATTAGTTTTTTTGAATTTCTAACGATTAATATTGTAGCTTAATAATTGAGTATTATTATAAATAAATCATTGCAATATATGTAAAAACAATTTAAAATATAAAAATTTATTAATATATATGTAAAAACAATTTAATATATGTAAAAACAACTTTTCCGGAAAATATTTTCAGGAAATCTGTCAAACAGCAGAAAACATTTTACACAGATTCAATCAAACACCAGAAAATATTTTTCAGTAAATCATTTTATAGAAAAGTAAAACATTTTCCAAAAATCATTTTTCGGAAAACATTTTACTGCCAATCAAACAGACCCTAAATGTTTTCGTACCAATACCTCACCAGCCCATTGCCATTTGGAGCATCCGCCAAAAGGCTCTCCAGCATAAAGGTTCACCCAACTCAGAATCCTCCCATACATTGCCCAAAGATCTATTCCATCACATCCATCATATCTCAAATGGCATGACTTCCTGAAATCAACCACCCACTGAGTGACCTCTCTCATCCAATCACGCCGCCCAAAACCTTACAAAACAGGAAGGGCCATTGTTAGTTAGGGCCCGCCTACAGAATCCTCAAGGCCTTTTGCCTATAAAAACACCCTCTTCCTCAGGAAGAGGGGAGGAGCTATTCTTTTCTCTAAGACTCACGCATCAGGTCTCTTGGTACCTAAACCACGGTGTGAACTGCCTTTAGCCGCCAACTGTCAAACCATTTGTTGATGTTCTACTCTACCCACTATTCGCATACATCTAAAGATGCCATAACTTGTTAGAATACGTCTACTTCTCAAACATAATTTCCTTTTGTTTCATTAGAACTGAAATCTGGATAAGCAATCATTGACTAGTATTGTATGCTATTAATCTCAACATCCAAATTTGTTGGCATATAGATCTCAAAAGGTATTGCATGATGCTAGTTTCATATGTCATAAATAAACAAGAATTCAGGCATGCAGTATAGTTGAAGTGTTGGCTCAAGAAACACAATTATATTTATAAGAACATATTTTACCTTTCTAGAATCCAATTGGCATTTATTCCTTAATATTTGTAAATGAATGGTGTGTTCAAGAATCATATTTTTCATTCCTTGCCCAAATGAAAGAATCTCCCATGTCCACCAACAACTCAATTAGGTTCCTCACAACGAAGGAATTGAACAAATTTTGATTTGAATTCTGGATGAATACGAGCAGGATGATAATTTTTGTCAAGCCATACAACTGTGGCCTTTGCCTCCAGAATAAGCTGCACATCAAATCATCAGGTTACTGACGAAAACACCAAATCCTTGACTTGAAGAAGAAGAGTTGCAGGTTTGATCATAACAAACCTCTTCATTTTCCATCTTAAAGATGAAATACTCAAAGTACAGGCGATCCCCTAAGGAGTTGGAAATTCTCGCCTTAACAGCAAATTTGTCTCCACTCTGGTTTCTAGAATGTACATGAGAAGTAGACATAAGTAAGATTACTGAAGGGCTCAGCTAACATGGAGAAAAGCTAATCATTCTATAAAAAGTTTCAGCAGACATGCTGAACTGGCACAAGCTAACATTTCTAATGAAGTTTCCTGAGTTCAATTCTAGAATGATGCAAACATAACTGCATGTATGATATACCAACCTCCCCAAATTCAAATCCAATTTTAGTACTGTGTCAAGCATTTATTTTCTAATCTTTTTAATAAAACTCAATTAACACTTTCAGAAAAGCAGTTCTGCATATCCTAGCACTACATTTAGTTAAGTGTACAGGAGAGTCTCAAGTAGATTGCATAGAAGATTATTAGATTGAACTATTTAATTTCTATAGCTGCTGGAATAGAATTTAGAAGGAATCGTACTCTTATAGAACCTCGACTAACATATCAATTGCTTTAGACTTAGAAGTATTCTTAAGCTTTACCTTGCGCTTTTAAACTAAAGAAATTAAAAAACAAGAAATTCAAAAGATAGCAAGAACTTTAATCTCTTTTAACATAAGTTGTTAAACATATAGGTAAAGTGATTAAACAAATTGACCTACCCTTAAAGGTCTAAGAATTTTGAGTGACAACTTTGACAGTGTTAATGAATCACCAGCGCGGGCAACTTCATCACAGCTAATACCAATCCTTCCAAGTAGTTTTTGGAAACCTAATTATCCAAGAAAGAGAATGAGTCTGAATCAACAAAATATGATATATATATTTATATATAGCAATCAAAACACAATGAGCATGCAAGAGCTGAATCAATTGCCAGGGTAAACTACAAGGAAAACATTATTGCTAGAACCTCTATCATCCACTTCATCATCTGCGATTGCCAATGGAATAATTCCAGCAGCATGAAATCCTTTTTAATCATAATTTTAGACATGAAAGAGAACAAACCGTTCAAAATAAAACCTCTCCTTGGTGATCCTAAATTCAATTCATGGACCTCTATCTTTAGAAGTCCCAACATTTTAGAAAGTTTTTATTTCATAAATAAATTGAATGTGAATTACATAGAATATACTTTATACTTCAGCACCTAGTGTAACATCTCAGTATAGGGCTTTGGAGTTTGAAGCCTAACGAGCTGGTGTTCGCCAGTAGGCCTGAAGAGCTATGTTCGCCAATGGATTTAGCGAACTATGATTATTAGTGGGCTTAGAGAATGATCGGATGTGCAATAATGTGCAAGCATACACTGTCGATGCAAGTATAATTGACAGATATGAGTTTCTCAGATATCGATCCTACAAGGATGGTTGTCTTTTGTCTATCAATGTCAGTGCATTAAATGGATAGTCACGAAATAAATTGTGGGAGTAGTTGTCGAAGCAATAACTTGAAAACAATAAGACAAAATATTATATTGATAAACTAGGATCCCCAATGTGAATATTCAACAGAATACTAAGTGCTTACAAGGTATAAAAGGATAGGTGATTATCGGTGCATTAAATTGCAATGAATATCGTACCAAACTTAAATTTTATATTTAATTTAAGACTTAAAAATGCACATTAACCACACCTTCCAATGATGGCAATGGAACACTATTAAGAACAAGTGAATTAAATTCCTCTAATCCTCAAGCAACTTTCGTTGTCATGCTTGTTAGCTTTAACTGTCATTGCACCTTCCAGTGTCAGTGACTGCAATAACATTTCCATGCTAAAAAATTCAAACTTAAAGATTAAACAATAGAAGCAAGATTGAATAAAATAACATTTAACCCAGAAATCATGTGTACTTCCATACTAACATGAAATAGAAAAGTAATAAACAACGTTTAGAAAAGAAAGATAAAAGAAACAAGTGGACAATACTATTCCTAGATAACTCGACTTGAATCTCTCTACTCCCTCTCGTGTCACACACAGGGCTCCTTGTCAAGAGCTAAGTTGCATCTTTTTTATGTTGGTTCACCCGTAGGAGCTTAAGCCGCCATAGCCGAAAGCTTCAAGGGATAGGTTGAAGAAGATGATCTAAAAAGCTCATTTTTTTTCTTTTTATGTCAATATATATTTTTTCTCAAACAACACAAGTGTCCTTTCATCAGAATAATGCTGCCTCTGTATGTACAAGTTAGTTGTACCAGACTAGATAGCTCATGTATTTTTGTTCTTATCCGGACAACTATCAAGTGCGATGACAATTTTTGGTGCAATCTGGAAATACTCATGCAGCAACACCAGTACCAAAACATGACAAAATTAAGGATAAATAAGCTAAGATCCACTGAGTTATAAAATGTAAATTACTGAACTGAAAATGCTAAAATATATGCTAAAGATAACTAAATGGAGACAAATTAACCAATAGTAGGGAGAAAACATATGTTCTTTCAAGTACTATCACACCCCCAAACTTGAGTTTTTACTTGTCATCAAGTAAAACAGAAACTAGCAAGGCTACACAAGAATTTACTAAGGCAAATGATCATTTTTACAACTTGAATCACCTACGATTCCAATGAATAAGTCACATTCAGATGATAGAATATTGCATCGACAATACATAAGTATGAATCAATAAGATTGCAACTTCATCAAAACTAGCATCATGCATTAAATCCTAAATTCTATCTTCCAATACAACATTTATTGTACAACATACGTCTCTTTTTTGTTTTTGTTTTTGTGAATAAGGGATATCGTTGCATTACTGTACCCGAAATTAGCTTTGCAATAATATAAAAGAAGGAAAATAAAAGAAGTAAACCTAAAGCTTAGTAAGTTTACAAGCAAATAAATAACAACATTTAACATAAATAAATATACTCAAATGTCATGATCTCTAATTTCCTCTTTACTTAATCTCTTACTCGTTCACTTACTTGTTTACTTAGATAACTCATGATTATAACTTACTATTCTCTTGCTGAAATGTTGGTTCTCAATTGATAACATAATATGTTCTTAACTCTTATAACTCACCTGAATTTGCTATTTATGCTTTTACCTGAACTTTCATGGAACATAATTTGTTTACTAGCCCGTTGAGCCACATTGGAATAATAAGGATACTTGAGTCTCTTTTCTGATAATAACATGCTAAAGCCATGTCCCAGACATGGTCTTACATGGGATGTTTTCTGTACTGCCAATGCCATATCCCAGATATGGTCTTACGGGGGACCTCTCATCTCGGTGCCCATGCCATGTCCCAGACATGGTCTTACGGGGGACCTCTCATCTTGGTGCCAACGCCATGTCCCAGACATGGTCTTACATGGGACCTATTATCTCGGTGCCAATGCCATGTCCCAGACATGGTCTTACATGGGACTTTTTTACCCAAATGGCGTGACATTTATATCTGATACATTCCTTATGTTTCAACGGGACTTTTTAACACTGATTCTCTGTCATCTCATACTCGAGTCAACATTAAATAAATTAATGAAATAAATATATAATTTCTGGAAAATAAAAAAATTAATAATAATTATTAAAATATTACATTTATTTACCGTAAACTTACCTCGGTACAAAATATGGCCAAATCTATCAACTTAGTCTTCAACCTTTTTCTTTCCTCGGTCCAACTCCGAATTTCATTCTTCTTGATCTATAATAGCAAATTTATCTTATTTAATGCTCACATTCATCAAAACAATCCTTGACTTTAACTTTGGAAAAATTACAATTTTACCCCTAAGTTTTGCATAATTACACTTTTTACCCAAAGCTCGAAAATTAAACTTCATCCATTATTCTTATGTTTTATGACATGCTGAATATATTTTCCTTCTATGGCAACATCAAATTCCCACTCTAACACTTACTTATGAACATTAGGTATTTTTACCGATTATGTCGTTTTACTTGTTTTCACTTAAAATTGCTTAGCAAAAGTTGTTTAACATAATTCCAAGCTTCATATTCTACCGTTAAACATCAAAATAAACACATTTCACCTATGTTTATTTTTCCAAATATGAACCCTAGGTTAAATTATTGCTAGAATAAGCTAAATTAAGTTACCAGGGCTTAAAAAACGTAAAAAAACATTAAAAACGGGGCTTGGAATCACTTACTATGGATCTTGGAAGCGTGAAAACCTTAACTATGGCTTCCCCCCTTGATAGTTTCAGCCAAATGAAGAAGATGGCAACAATTTGCCATATTTTTCCCTTTTAATTCATTTTAATTACCAAATTACCAAAATGCCCCTAACTTAAAAATTTCCTATTTCACTTATCTCATGTCCATTTTTGTCCATAACTTAACCAATGGTCTAATTTCCATATAAAGACCTCCAATTTAAAATTTCATAACAATTGGACACCTTTAACATGTAGAACTCAACTTTTGCACTTTTTACAATTTAGTCCTTTTGACTAAATTGAGTGCCCAAACGTCGAAATTTTTGAACGAAATATTCACGAAATCATTCTGTGAAATTGTAGGCCTTAAAAATATAGTAAAAATAAATTTTTTCTCATCAGATTTGTGGCCTCGAAACCACTGTTCTGACTAGGCCCAAAATCAGGATGTTACATTTCTCCCCCTTTAGGGATTTTCGTCCTCGAAAATCTTACCTGTGAAGAGATTTCGGTACTGTTTTCGCATAGCCTCTTCGGGCTCCCATGTAGCCTCATGAACCCCATGCCTATTCCATAACACTTTCACAAGTGCAATACTCTTGTTCCTTAGTTGCTTAATCTTTCTATCTAGAATTTTTACCAGTTCTTCAACATAAGTCATGTCTGGCTGAATCTCAACCTCTGTCGATGAGATCACATGTGACGGATCGGAATGGTAACGACGTAACATAGACACATGGAATACATTATGAATCTTCTCTAACTCAGTTGGCAAAGCTAACTGATATGTTAAGGGTTCAATTCTTTCAGTCACCTCGAATGGTCCAATGAAACATGGACGTAGTTTGCCTTTCTTGTCAAATCTGAAAATTTTCTTCCACAAGGATACTTTCAAAAACACTTTGTCACCAACTTGATACTCGATCTCTTTTCTTTTTAAATTAGTATAAGACTTCTATCTATTTGAAGCTACTTTTAAACAATCTCTGATAACTTTTACTTTCTCTTACGTTTCTTTGACTAAATCAACGCCATAAATCTAATTTTCCTTAAGCTCTGTCCAATACAAAGGTGTACGACACTTACGTCCATACAAAGCTTCATAAGGAGCCATGTTCAAACTCGACTGATAACTATTATTATAGGTAAACTCTACCAACGGCAAATATTTCTCCCAACTGCCTTGAAATTCTAAAACACAACATCTGAGCATATCTTCAAGTAGTTGAATAACTCTTTCTGACTAACCATCAGTTTGAGGATGGAAAGCTGTACTGAAGTTCAACTTTGTACCCAAAGGTTCCTGCAATTTCCTCCAAAATCGAGAAGTAAACCTCGGATCTCTGTCTGAGATAATTGATAACGGTACCCCATGTAGTCTGACTATCTCTGAAACATACAATTCAGCCAACTTGTCAAGTGAATAATCCTTACGAACTGGAATAAAATGAGCTGACTTCGTTAACTTATCAATCACAACCCATACTGCATCTTTCTTTTTCGGTGTCGACGGCAACCCTGCTACAAAATCCATGGTAACTCGGTCCCATTTCCACTTATGAACTAACACAGGTTGCAATAAACCTGAAGGTACCTAATGCTCGGCCTTTACCTGTTGACAGATCAAGCATCTAGAAACAAATTCTGAAATATCTCTTTTCATTCCTACCCACCAGTACATTTTCTTTAAATCGTTATACATCTTTGTACTACCTAGATGAATAGGCAAAGAACTGCTAGGTGCTTCTTGTAAGATCTTCGAAATAAGCTCATCATTCTTTGGTACACATACTCTATCTCTGAACATCAAACAACAATCAGAACCGATCTAAAAATCAGACTCTATTCTCGACTCGCATTGAGCTCTTTTAGCTTGCAACTCACTGTCATTTTTCTGAGCTTCATAGATTTCTTCGAGAAATATTAGTTTAGCCATCAACTCAGCTAAAATGGAACCATCATCAGATAAAGCCAAACTGGTATTCAAAGCTCTCAATGCAAATAAAGATTTTCTACTCAAGGCATCAGCAACAACATTTGCCTTACCGGGGTGGTAATCGATCACTAACTCATAATCTTTAATCATCTCTAGCCATCTTCTTTGCCTTAAGTTCAAATATTTCTGAGTCATCAAGTACTTCAAGCTTCTATTGTCAGTAAATATTCGACACTTCTCACCGTACAAGTATTGTCTCCAGATCTTCAATGCAAATACAATGACAGCCAGCTCTAAGTCGTGCGTCGGATAGTTTTTCTCATGTGGCTTTAACTGTCTGGAAGTATATGCGATGACTTTATCTTCTTGCATAAGTACACAACCCAATCCGTTCACGGATGCATCACTGTAAATCAAAAATTGTTTACCCTATTCTAGTTGTACTAAAACAGGAGCTTCAGTCAACAATGCCTTTAACTTGTCAAAACTCTGCTAACACTTTTCAGTCCATTCAAACTTGACATCTTTCTACAACAACCTTGTCAAAGGGGTAGCTATCATGGAAAATCCCTTTACAAATCGTCTGTAATAACTAGCTCATCCAAGAAAGCTTCTAACCTCTGATACATTTCTAAGAGCCTTCCAATTAACAATTGTTGAAATTTTACTCAAATCAACTTTAATACCATAACCTGAGACAATGTGTCTAAGGAATCTAATTTCCCGAAGCCAAAACTCACTTTTACTAAACTTGGCATAAAGCTTATTATCTCTCAAAATCTGTAAAACGGTTCTCAAATGCTCGGCATGTTCAATCTCATTACGAGAATAAATCAGAATATCATCAATGAACACAACTACAAACTTATCCAAGTAAGGTCTGAAAATTCAGTTCATTAGGTCTATGAAAACAGCAGGAGCATTAGTCAAGCCAAATGGCATCACAAGAAACTCATAGTGGCCATACCTAGTCCGCAAAGCAGTCTTTGGAACATCTGATTCTTTAACCCTCAACTGATAATAACCAGATCTCAAATCTATCTTGGAAAACACAGTAGCTCCCTTCAATTGGTCAAACAGATCATCAATTCTAGGCAATGGATATTTGTTCTTTATAGTTACTTTGTTAAGCTGCTGATAATCTATGCATAATCTCATCGAACTGTCTTTCTTTTTTACAAAAAGCACTAGTGCACCCTACGGAGAACAACTAGGCATTGTAAAACCTTTATCAGTTAATTCCTGCAACTGAGCTTTCAATTCTTTCAATTCCAATGGGGCCATTCTATAAGGAACAATAGAAATAGGAGTTGTACCTGGAATCAACTCAATACCAAATTCAACTTCTCTAATAGGAGGCAAACCTAGAAATTCTTCCGAAAACACATCTAAATACTCACGTACCACTGATTCAGTTTTCAACGCTAGATCACTAATGTTCAATACAAAACCAAGATAAGCTTCACACCCTTTTCTCAAACATTTTTGAGCAGACATACCAGAAATCATAGCGAGAGAACCATCTGACTCATCTGAATCAACCCGGATAATATCACCATTTTCACATTTCAACTAAATGTATTTCTTTTCACAATTCACTATCACATCATGGGCAGTCAACCAATCCATACCAAGAATCACATCAATCTCATCAAATGGCAATAGCATGAGATCGGCCGGAAAACAGTGACCTCTAATCATCAAAGGGCAACTCTTACATACTTTGTCTACTAACACATCCTGGCCTAATGGATTTGATACTTTAATTACAAATTCAGTAGATTCTATAGGCATGTTCATAGTAGGCATCAATCTCATACAAATATAGGAATGGGTCGAACCCGGATCAATCAAAGCAATAACATTAGTATCATAGAGAGAAAATGTACCCGTAATCACATCAGGGGAGGATGCCTCTTCACGAGCACGGATAGCATATGTCCTTGCGGGTGCTTTAACATCTGGTCTAGCAGCTGTGTCTCTGGACATACCCCTCTTACTTGCTGCAACTCCCGAATTCCTCTATGGTCTACCTCTAGTAGAAGCATTTCTTGATCTCGCACTTGGTATTACTTCTCTTTTAGCTATTTCGGGACAATCCCGAATATAGTGATCTGGTGCACCACATCTAAAGCAAGCATTTCCATTTGCTCTACACTCTCTAAGATGACGTCTACGACATTGGGCACATTCTGGCCTAGGTGGTCGAATACTACTCGTACTTTCGACTGTAGTAGTCTGAGCTCTTGGACCTTCAAATCTTCTGCCTCTGTTTCGGCTAGAATACCTGGTTGAAAAATTTGATCCACTAGAGAACTCTCTAGGCCTCTTGGATGTAGACTGAAATGATCTACTCATTTGCCTTTCCTTCGTATCTTGTACTTCAATTTCAACTTTGCCCTTCTCTTTTTCTTTTAACAAATCTTCTGCCTTACAGGCTCTTTCAACCAGAACAACAAACTCTTTGATTTCTAAAACACCCACTGACAGTCGGATATCATCATTGAGCCCATCTTCAAATCTCTTGCACATATTGGCTTAGGTGGACACAAATTCCCGAGCATATTTACTAAGTCTGACAAATTCACGTTCATACTCGGTCACAGTCATCTTACCTTGTTTTGACTAAAGAAACTCTTTCTTTTTTTGATCTATAAACCTCTAACTGATATACTTTTTACGGAACTCCTCCTGAAAGAAATCCCAAGTAATTCTCTCACTCGGTACCACTAACACAAGAGTCTTCCACCAATGATAGGCCGAATCTCTAAGAAGTGAGACAACACACTTCATGCATTCTTCAAGTGTACAGGATAACTCATCAAAAACTCTGATAGTATTCTCGGGCCAAAATTTAGTTTTCTCTGCATCATCATCTTTAGTAGTCCGAAACTCTTCAGCCCCTTTGTTTTCTGATCTTATCAACTGGTGGTCTTTCTCTTATAACTATACCTGTGGCTGGGGAAGCTACATGGGGAATCTGAGAATCATGAGGGGGTGGAGGTCTAACAGCTGGATTTGTATGAATGAACTCGGTAAACCAATCATTCATATCTTGGAAGAAGGCTTCTCGAGCCCCTCCTCCCTGACTAACTGATACAGGCCTTTCACTACTATCGGGTGGTACCGGCCCTTCTATAGGAGCGGGCACATTACTCTCTAAATCATCTGCACCAGCTCATTTGGGATCCATAACTATAAAAGAAAACATTTTAAAATCGTCAGGATTCGTCACACTATCAAAATATAAGTATGGCATGTATAGCTTGACTCTTATTCACAGTGAATGTTCCAAGAACCGACTAAACCTGCTCTGATACCAAAAAATGTAACACCCTTTACCCGAGATCGTTGCCAGAGTTGAGCATGGGGCGTTACTTGACTTAACTTATTAGTTCGGGGCATAAAAATTTGCTTTTAAAATTTATTTCACTGTTTACCATAATGCTGTGCACCTTCGTAATAGTCACTAATTTACCTATAACTCGAGTTACGAAACTTGAAATTTAGATCTGTAAATTTTCACTGAAACTAGACTCATATATTATCTTACCATAAAATTTTTAGAATTTTTTCTTTAGCTAATTAGTACAGTTTATTCATTAAAGTCTCCCCTGTTTCACTGCTTGACAGTTCTAACCTTTATTCACTAAAAATCAATTTTCTCATCATATGATTTTCATATGGTGTTCTCACTTATTTTTATAGAAAATAGACTCAATAAGGAATCTAGACATATAAATTATAACTCATAATAAGTGTTGTACAATTTTTAATGGTTTTCTAAAGTAAAATAGGGGACTCCAAAAACCATTCTGACTCTGTCTAACCAAAATTCAAATATGTTAGAATATAAAATTTCTTTACCCACACCATTATTTTTCTATTGAAAATAGACTCGATAAGCTCTAATTCTATATATCATTCACTCTCTAATTCATTTTATAATATCCTTGGTAAGTTTTCAAAGTCACATCACTGCTGCTGTCCCAAAACTGTTTGAGTATTTGGATCAGTGCATGGTGGTCTTCATAGATGATATTCTGGTGTACTCGTAAAATAAAGAAGAGCATGATGCTTACCTTTTGTAACATCCCAAAACCTAACCTAATAGTTTCGAGTTAGTAGAATCGAGTTATTAAGCCGAGGGTTTGTGTCAAATATCGTAAATTAGGGTTGTAAATGAGTAATTAAAGTATTAGAGTAACGTAATTGGGTTTTTATTTTATTAACTAGCTTAAAAAATTAATTTTGAGGTCTAAATGGAAAAAAATAGATTTTAATTGAATTAGGACCTAATTGGAAAATGATAGAAAAAGGGAGTGACCAAAAGGTCAATTTGCCCAATTTTTGAAAATAGTCTTCTACATAGAGTATACCACTGTTTTCTTCCCACTTTTAAAGCCCAAATCATTCAAATTTTTTCCAAAACCTAAAATTAGAATTTTTTTAAAATTAATTCATTCCTTTAGATTTATTAACCAACCTCACAAACACCAAAATAACCCCCAATTCATTATTCTTCTTGAGTTCAAATACCAAATTGGAGTTGTAGCTTGTCGTTTTCATCAAATCCAGGTACTATTTTGACTTTCTATGATTAAATAAGGAATGTTGTTAAATCAATTTCAGTTTTAAACGATTGTATGGAGATTTATTTAGCTTTGATGTTTTTAAAGTAAGTTTGGATTCAAAAATGGAAAATCTTGAAATCTCGAGTAAACCTATGTTTTCAAAGTTATTTTTATTCATTTTAACTTAATCAAAAGGTATTTCACTTCAATTTGATAGTTCATTACTAAACTTCTAAGAATCAAGCGTTTTCCCCTTTTACATGTTCTTAAAAGCTCGAATCTTTTAGAAATTTTAGAATCATAGATTTAGGTGAAATTAATGGTTTAGGTATGAAATTAAATGATATTTAGGATGTTAGAAATAAAAAAATTAGGATTGGAAAAGAGATTAGAATGTCGAAACTTCAAATTTGGCAAAACTAGTTAGTTTTTGGTAGTGAGAAAGTAGAGGCTTGAATTGTGTTTTCCTTGCTATTTGGTAGTGTTCAAGGCTATTTTTATGAGTTTGGAATGTGTTTATTATGTGTATAAAGTTTTGATTAAATCGGGAGCCACTACGAGCAAGTCTACAGGCAATGAAAAGCTTGTTTGAGGTTTTAGCTTCTAAGTGGAAGCGTGATTAGTGAGTGTCTAGAGTTGCTGCTAGTATGCACAATTCGTAGTGTTAATCAGTAGTTTAGGAATAGCTTAAACCCCTATCCTAAGTTCCAACTGTAAGCCTTCTTTATACTTTTTTCCTTGTTGTGAAATTATGCCTAATGTATGTCGAGTTGTGGAATGCCTAATGTATGTCCACTTTTATGTTTCGTAATCTCAAGTTGCCAAATTATCATTAAATGATTCATGTATGAAATATGTTGAATCTATGTGCTTGTGAGTACTTAAGCTATACATGTGAGATAATGTAGCATGAATGTAATATTTTGACTTAATTAAAATATGAATGTGAAAGAGTCGTAGTATGCTCTTGCTTAAGATATGGCGTTGTGTATGTTTGTGGTAATTTTGAACATTCATTGAGCCTATTTAGGCTGACACCGTCCTCACTAAATCTTTACAGATAAGTAGCACTTATGCTGTAAGTGGAGGAGCCAAGGAAATGATCCTAATAAGTAAATAAACTTTCAAGGGGGTGGTTTTATAAACTTTGGACTCTTTGGATAAAGGCAATATGGGTTAGAGCTTTAGTCTTGATTATTAACATTATTTTATTGATTCTATTTCTTTTATTGGGTTAATGAAACGAGAAGGTTGCTTTGGACTTCGTTTATGTTTAGATTGATGTTTGAGATTAAAGTAGTTAATACATGTTAGATGTTTTTATTTAAATGTACGAATGTGGCATGATGAATGCTTAAAGGATGATAATAAGTTCGGTTAAATTGGACTATAATTGGGTCTTGAAAAAAACATTGATTTAGGCATTTTGGGAAACTTTTGTGAAATTTTTGTGAAATTTTTGGCATTTTGGGCGAATGTATCGATACTCAGGACATTAGTATCGATATGATAAGGTTGAGACATTTTGAAATATTGACAGTAACCCAATTTGGTATCGATACCCAAATCATGAGTATCAATACTCGTGATAGAAGTACCGATACTATTTCCAAAGTATCAATAAAATGGTTTAAAACATAACTTGGCAGAGAGCTAAAAAGGTACCAATTTTTACATTAGTATCGATACCTAAATTACTAAATACCGATACCTGCTATTTTGATTGATACCTACATTGTTTTCTCCGAATTTTAATAAATGGACCCTAATCACAGTTTTAAAACTATTTCTAATATTGTATAGTGTTTAATTAGACACGAACACCTCTATAAATGTTTAAATCTGGTAGCGGTTGTTCTTGTTTGAAGCTATGTCAGCATGTGTATAAGTTCTAATAGTTGATGTAGCATTTTATAACTTAGGTCTGATGATCGGGTTGGGTGAGGGGTGTTGTACCTGTGAACTATGTTACAAATTCTGTCAGAGAAGAAACTATTCGTGAAGCTCAGCAAATGTGAATTTTGACTAAAGAAGGTAACATTCTTGGGTCATGTGGTTTCGATAGAAGGAGTTTATGTAGAATCAAAGAAGATTAAGGTAATTATAAAGTAGAGATCACCGAGGTGTGTTACTAAAATGCAAAGTATTTTGGGGTTAGCATGCTATTATTACAGGCCCGTTAAAGTGTCCGCCACCATAGCCACAACCTTTACAAAGCTTTTAAGAACATAAGGTGATACTCACCAAAGCACCTATACTGATTCATTCAAAATCTGAAAAGGACTTTGTAGTCTATAGTGATGCCTTGCACATGGGGCTTGGCTACGTGCTAATGCAGGAAGGAAGGGTGCTGGCTTATGCTTTAAGACAATTGAAGCCTCATGAGTGAAACTACCCAACTCATGATCTAGACTTAGCAGGAATGGTGTTCGCAGTTAATAATTACCGACACTACTTATATGGCAAGCAATGTACAATCTATATAGACCACAAGAACCTCAAGTACCTTCTCATGCAGAAAAAGTTAAACTTATGACAAAAAAGGTGGATAGAATTGCTGAAGGACTACGATTGTATGATAGAATATCCCTTGAAAAGGCGATTGTGGTCGTAGATGCCTTAAGTAGGAAGTCAATGAGCGAACTATGAGCTCTATTCTCATAGTTAAGTGTGACAAGTGATGGTGGACTGCTCGCAAAACTGCAAGTAAAACCAACCTCTTACAACAAATAAAGGAGAAGTAGGACACATATAAAAACTTGGCTAGGTGGGTTCGCCAAGTGGAACAGGGGGTTCAAGGGGACTTCGCACTAAATAAGAAATGGGTACTTTGTTTCCGCTATGCGTACCCTATGATGTAAAGCTTTGACAAGCGATCCTTATTAAAGCTCAAAACAACCCTTACACAATGCACCCAGGGAGAAATAAGATGTACCATGATTTTCACGAACTATATTGATGGCCTAGATTTAAGCGAGATGTCACTGACTTTATGGTGAAGTGCCTAGTCTGTCAGAAGGTGAAAGCAGAACATCAATTTCCCTAAAGATTGTTTCAACCACTCAAAATTCTAGATTGGAAGTGGGAAAGGATCACCATGGATTTTGTTTCAAGCTTGCCGCTAACTTTGACAAAGAAAGATGCGATACGGATAATTGTGGACCGCCTTACAAATAGTTCATATTTTTTAGCAGTGTGTACAAACTACACATTGCAAAAACTGGCAGAATTGTACATCATAAAGATAGTGCGACTCTACGGTGTACCAGTTTCCATTACCTCTGATTGAGACCCTTGATTCACCTTGAAATTTTGTAAAAGTCTGCAAGAAGCTTTGAGTTCAAAAATTAACGTCAATACTGCTTATCATCTACAAACAGATGCTCAATTAGAGAGGGTGGTCCATGTACTGGATGACATGCTGCAAAGTTATATGTTAGAGTTAGCAGGATGCTGGGAATCTTATTTACCCTTAGCAGAATTCACATACAATAATAGCTAATAAGCAAGCATCCAAATTGCACCCTTTGAGGTGTTGTTAGAAGGAAGTGTAGAACCCTATTGTGTTGGGGAAAACTTGATGAAAAGTGGATAATTGGACAAAAGTTAGTTAACGAAAAGAGGAAAATGTAAAAATGATATACGAATGACTAAAAACTGCTTCAGACAGAAAAAAATCCTATGCTAATTTAAAACGACGAGACATTGAGTTCCAAGTGGGAGAGCGAGTGTTATTAAAGGTCTTGCTATGGAAAAAGGTTTAAGTTTTGGGTGAAAAGGAAAATTAAGTCCAAGATTTATCTGCCCATACAAAGTAGTTGAAAGGATTGGTCCAGTGGCCTGTCGACTCAAGTTGCAACCAAAACTTGAACGAATCCATGATGTATTCCATATGTCCATGTTAAGGAAATATCATGCAGACCCATCCCATGTTTTTTTAGTAGATGAAATTGAGGTATGACCTGGTCTTACTTATGATGAGGAACCAGTTGAAATTGTAGCTTGTGAGGAAAAAATATTGCAAAACAAGAGAATTCCCTTAGTCCAAGTGTTATGGCGAAACAACAAGATCGGTGAAGCCACTTAGGAAACTGAGGAAGCAATGAAGCATCAATATCCTCCTCTGTTCTGACATCGGTAATTTTGAGGACGAAATTTCTTAAGAGGGAGAGAGTTGTAACATCCCAAAATAGGGCCTAGGAGTTTGAGGATTGGCAAGTTGGTGTTCACCTATAGGAGCTAGTGTTCGCCAGTAGGCCTGGCGAGCTGTGATCACTGGTGGATTTAGAGAACTATGATAGTCAGTGGACTTGGCGAAGCAAGGATTGCCATTGGGCTTGGTAAGCTATGATCGTTGTTTTGGGCTGAAAGTCAAAATTAGGAGTAGTTAAAGAGTAGTTATACCAAAATTAGGAGTAGTTAAAGAGTAGTTATACCAAAATTAGGAAGTTAACTTACTTTTCTTTTCGTAACACCACCCATCCACGTAACTCCTGTATACTTCCACTTTGACTAGGGTTTCTTAAGAACATCGAAACACTTAATGCGTATAAATTAAGCTCCTTTCATTGAAAATTCATATTCTTTTGAGAAAGTCAAAACTCTCTCAAATTATTTCATTGATATTCATGTTGTCAAGAACCCAAAACCTAACTCTAAGGATTTAAGGTAAGACTCTTTTCCTTAAAAGTAATTAAGAAAAGTTTGCAACAAAGGAAACTAGGTTCGTTAAAAGACTAGTATGTGTAAACCTAGGTTCGCTTGTGTTTATATATGAGTTTTAATATGCTTTGTCTATTAGTGACTTGTTTATGTTTGTGCAATTGTGAAACTGACATAATTGTTTACAAGCAAAGACAAGAGAAAAACGAATCTTGTTTAAAGCTTTGAAAAAATTGGTGAGTTTTCAAGGATAGCCACATGTATGTACGTACCATAGTGTTAATCAGGAGTTTAGGGTTTTATCCTAAGTTTTGAGAGTAAACATTTTCGTAAACCCTATTTTGTGATTGTGTTAAAAATGTGTTTTTATGAACAATGATATTTGAGTTCTATATTGTGAGCTATTTATGAACAGTGCTTTGTAACTATGTTAGATCGCATGAGGTGAGGCAGTGAAGTGAGTGATCTAGACGAAGCATAAACAATGGAAAGGTGGTACAAATGAACTTTGGAGAAAAAAAAGCAATGTGGGATATTCTACTTGGGCTTAGAGCTAATTTTTTGTTGACTTCGCCAATTGTTCTAGGACTTAGTTATTTGTATGATTTCTTATGTTTTATTTGCGAACCAATTTTACTTTATAAACACATCTGAATTTTAAGTATACGAATATAGTCCAAGTTTGATTGATGATTCTTAAATTACAAGTTCATACCTAAGTACTAAAATTCTGAGCATAGTGTTCACCATAAGCAATAGGATAAAATATATCAAATTGACTTAGGTTATATAGAGTTCGCCAAGGTTGCTGCGAATAGGATTGATGAATTGTGTAAAAGTGTGAACCCAAACATATGGTAAACTATTATTTGCGAACCCTTAATAACTGTTTACATACTGAATAGAAGAAACCATGCGAAACGTGTTCGCAGAACCTAAGAACATAGGGGTAATTTGCGAGACTTACCTTGTATAAGGAAACTTACTCTTCAAAGTCTTAGAGTGCGAACCCCAATATCAGATAGTTTAATTATTGTATATATTTTTTTTGCAAAAACTTAGGGTTCACATGTTCTTAATTCCTTTATTCAAATATTTGTGACTTGAGGAAAAAGTAGTTAAGTTCTTGCAAGTGAAATAGGTTCACATATTACTGCCATTACGTATCATGAGCCAAGCAAAGTGTGTGTTCGCGAGCTTGTGCTTTCAAAAATATTATATATGTTTTATGTTCTAACCTGTGGTGCGTTGGAGGTTAATGATCTGTCGTAATTCAGTGTAACAAATTAAACGAGTTTTCATAGTTGAGGGGCTTGAATACAAACATTTACATTATATTTTAGTTATGTTTTCTTAGTTTAGTTTAAATCAAATAAAAAGAGTATTTGAGTCTTTTATTGACCTAAGGGGCCGAATGAGGCCTAAAGGTGAGCTAATATACTTAGTGAGCGTGCAAGAGACCATTCAAGGGCGTAGGAACTCAATATTGGTCATTGTGTTGCAACATAGGGAGCATATTGCAAGAATCTTGAGATTGTCTTTGGTGTCATGACTTAGCCATGGGATGTCACAACACACCTTTGAAGCTACTTGAACCTGAGCATACTACCTTTGATGTTGCGACACATGCACTAGGGTGTCGCGACATCGGCCTTTTATGGGAAATATTTACGAGCTAGGGGCATTTTGGTCTGCACAATGGAAATTTAACACTGGAACGTCAACTGACCTAAGGTTGGGACGACGACAACCCTAAGCCTATAAATATGCTCTTAAAACACTTTTTATAGACATCTTTTTATATTCTCAATTTTTTTAAATTTAGTTTTTAGTTTTCCTTTCTTTTAAGTTTTAGATTTCTTTTCAATTTATTTTCGTTAGCATTCGTTGGAGGATCTGATTTGTAGATTTGATCAAACTCTTTGTGGATTTTGCAATCATCTATTAAATAGAATTAGGATTTCCCATTACACTCTATTCTCGATTTACTCTTTCTGTCTATTTATTTTATCAAGCTTACTGTGTTCCTGAAATCCATGAGAAACTAATCCTCTTATAGGGGGTTAGTTAGTGGAGGTGTGATTAACTAATTTCTATGTAAGGTTTTCTTAGCAGATCAGTTGTTTGGGAAAGGAAGAACATAAACCCTAAGCTTGACAACCCTAGGAAGTCATTTCGGTGGAAATTAACCCAAAATTTGTTTGACCTATCCGTTAAAACCGTAGCCCCAAACTGGTCTAGACCATGAGGTTTAGAGATAAGTAGTTCTTGTCAACTCATTAGTTTTGTGGAAGATAGAAAGATCCTGCTAGAGTAATGACTAGTTGATTGAATAGAGACAAGAAATAGAAATTAGTTATGACCACCAAAGTGAGCTAACCACCCATGGATAGATTTGATCAAGTTTATAAATTATTTTTCTAGAGTCTTTCTATTTATATTTTTATTTATTTAACTATAAAAACCAAAAACCCCTCATTTATGTTTATTCGTAATAGAATTTATTCAATGTGCTAATTAGACCTATTTGCATTTAGGTTAGAATTAATCTAGTATTTGGCTCCCTTGGGTATGATCCTTGGAGTACTCACCCACTATGTTGTAATTATATTACAACCTAACCCTCATAATTGCAAACACTGCCTTAATTTCATATCTCTTAGTTGCAGTATTTATACTCATGGCATTAGTATATTCAAAGGCGGACAAGTTGTTGGCGTCGTTTTTGGGGAGGCAACATTACTAAATTGATTTTAAATTTTGCGTGAATAGAATAATTAGAAAACAAATAAATTATATATATGAATTTTATTTTTATTTTTACTATCATCTTTTATTTTCTTTTTGGTTTAAGTATACGACTCGTAGTAAGGGGACATCTACAGAGATAACTATTAATCGAGAGAGAATAATTCGCCAAAATCATCACCTGCATCAACAGGTGCTGAACCAGGCACCTGTTACAGGTAATTTACCACGTGATAACCTACTATTCGATGAGGGTGACAACGCTAACCCACAAGATCTACCATGTAACATCTTGTTTTTTTGTGGTGTCAGAAATAGTGGTTACGGGACCACAATTCCAGCTAGTGAGTTAATAGTTATTATTTATTTAATATTTACAGAGTTTCTCTAATATCTTATTAAAATTTGGCTAGGTAATTTTACCGTTTAGATAGTTAATTAAATAAAGAAGACTAAATCGTAAAAACTACAAAAGTTTTAATTTTTTTTAATGAGTATGTAATTATAATTTGAAGGCTTTAATTGGTAATTATACCATAAATAATATGAGTAGATGGTTTAAGGGTGATTTGGATTGAAATTTGAATGATTATTAAAGGGTAAATTAATAAATAAATAATTAAGCTTAAACTAAGAAAAACAAAGTCATCATCTTCCCCATTTTATTTTGTTTGGAATTGAAAACACCATGGAAATTTAGGGGAGCATTTGACTAAGCTCATTCCTATAGCATGTGAGTATTTTGCAAACTGTTTTTCACAGTTTTTATGTTTTTGAGTTCGTTGAAGCTTAGTCTAGTTAATTCAGGGACTAATTTGTGGAACTTTCAAATGTTTAGAAGTTTCCCATGTTTTATTTTTTGAATTTTTTGATGTTAAGTGGTATGGTTTAGAGATTGTTGATGGGTTTGAATCATTTTAGTAATGTGATTTTGATTAGTTTTTAGTAAAATGATTAAATTGACAAAATATTAAATTTTGCAGGGAAATTTTGTGAAATTTCGAAAGTTATGTCTGAACATATCCCTTAAATAATTCTGTTAAGCTTGGACTGGATTTAATTGGGATAATTTTGGATGTTTTGGGTTTAGGGACTAATTTGCATAAAGGGTAAAGTTTAGGGGTTAATTTGTAAAATGTGAATGAAAGGAGTTTAAATGTATAAATTTGATTGTTTATGTTGAGTGAATTGATTTAATTAAATTAAACTATACTTTAGATTAAGAATCTCAACGATCGAAAGACGTACTAGGAAAAGGAAAAATTATCGATTATGTTGTGTGTTAGTTGAATCACTTGACAGGTAAGTTCATACTACACTCCATGGATAAAATTTGTTAATAAATTTTTTTAAATAATTACATATAAACCACTAAAATGGAAATCAGATTATGTGATAATAAATTGAATTATGAGATAATTCCGATGGATCGAGTAAAAGTCTCAAACACGAGGTTTCTGAATGATTCACATTTTGGACCGAGCTCTAGCATTTGTTGCAGACTTGGATATACATGGGACACGGATTTAGCCTAAACTGGTAATTTGTTGTCGATTTAAAGGTTTAGCCTATACTGGTAACCTTAAATGTATACATACCCCTGGCCAAGTTATTTTTTCTGTGTTGTCAATGGTTTAGCTCGGACGGGTAACTTGACACATGTATTTTTGTACCTGACTAGCTCGAACAAGCATTAAATGTGTTCGCACGTGTGTATTGAGTTCTTTTACAAAGTTCCATCAAAAAATCAAAAAATACACAGTGTATTATTAACATGGACAAAATATGAATTTTGAATATCTGTATGATTGTTATTTACTGATATTGAATTATTGAACTTTGTCATGATAGGGATATTAGTTTGGATAGCTATTTGCAATTATCTATTAAATGAATAAGGTAAGTTATTGAATTGAATTGTAGGATCTTACTAAGTATTGTATATACTTACTCCTATTTTTATGTTCTATAGATTTTGGATAATCGGAATGTGTCGATAAGATCAACGGAGTTCACACCTACCATCTTTTGACATCGATAGATTTTGAAGTCTTGAATTGTGGTTACTTGTGGCATGTATATATATTTCATATTTGGTATCTTGGTAATGTGTAGTGATAAGGTATCTTTGGATGGCATTTTTAGATGATTATATGGTAACAAGTTTGGTATGCTTAATGATAGTTAGAAGGCTAGAATGGATGAATTGATTGGTTGATAAACGTTGATTATATGTGGTACGAATAAGAGCATGTTGGTTTTTCTTGGCACCTAAGGAATGTGCTTTGTTTTGGAAGTCATTTTAGGTGCGCATGACCAGGGACACGAGCTGTCACATAGCTGTGTGCCACACACGGTCGCACCACATGGTCATGTAGCCTATTAATTTTGGTACAGGTTTCTCTCATATGGTCTCAGGTTGTTACATGGTCTAGGGACATGGCCGTGTGAACTTATTTCAAATCACGCACGATTTGGCACACAGTCGTGTAACCCTAATTTGATTCACACACGGTCAGGTACACAATCTGGTGACACGGCTGTGTGACCCTATTTTTGAACTATACACGGTTTGGCCACACGACCTGGGTTATGTTACATGGCCTAGCCACACAGTTATGTGATCCCTATTTTCAATTTTTTTTCTACATTTTTCTGTTTTATTTCAAACCAGTCTCTGATTATTTCTAAATTGGTTTTTAGGTTCTTTAAGCTCGAAATAAAACCTGTGTTCGTATATATGCTATGGATGATGATTGGTTTCGAAATTTGATAATTAAATTAATAATTGAGTGGTTTTATGTTGCCATTTTATTCTATATGTGTTGTAGTACTCTATAATCCTAATCCAGTAACAGTGATGGATTAAGGGTGTTACATACTACCACCACAATTACTTGCAAACATAACTATGGCACGAAACGAAATGGACTATGTGCTACCAAATCTGGAGATGGTTCAGGGGAGTATAACAAGGCTAGCCATCATGGCTAATAACTTCAAGATAAAACCTGCCATGATCCAGATGATTCAAAATAATCTGCAGTTTAGAGGCACGATTATGTAGGACCAAAATTAGCACTTAAAACAGTTTCTTCAGCTTTGTGATTCGTTCAGACATAACGAGGTCATTGATGATGCTATTCATCTTTGGTTGTTCCCCTTCTCCTTAATTGATAACGCATTTAATTAGTTAGACTTGCAGGTACTAGGATCTATCACGACATGGAACAAACTCATGACATTTAAATAGCTAGAAGGAGAAAGCTTTCACGAAGCTTGAAAGCGTTTTAAAATGTTAATACAAAGATGCCCACATGATGGATTTTACTTGATTGGTTGAGGCTGCAGATGCTCTATAATGGGTTGGATGCATACGTACATTCAGGATTAGATGGAGCAATATGAGGGGCCCTAGTGAAAAGGACATATGAGGATGTGTATGACCTAATTGAAAACATGAAGATGAGTTCCTGCCAAATGCCAAACAAAAGATTCACTTACGGCCAGAGACCATCGATGGTAAAAGTTGTCCAGGTAGATGATAGATGCCAACAAATTATGGACAAACTCAATCGCATAGAATCCTCATTCAGTATGTCATCAATATAAGGAGGTGATAAGCCTCTCTTCTATTACATTAATAATCCAACTGAGGATTGCAATTACGTCGAGAATAGGGGTGGAAACGCTTATTCAAATACTTATAATCCTGGATGGAGAGATCACCCAAACTTGAGGTGAGGTGGAAACCAGGGAAGAGGTAACAATTCTAACCCGATAAAAAATGTTTAAGTATTAACCTCTTTATCTAAAAAAACCTCAGGAAAGGGCCAACCCAAATGACCATACCATATGTGGTCAATGCTTGGATTGGATCAAGGGGGATATATAGTCAATAAGGACAGAAGTATAACAGGTGCAGTCTAAGTGCATCAAAATAACGAAAATATTAACTAAATTAGAAGATCAAATGAGCGAATTGATGAGCATTATGGGCGACATCAAAAGAAAACTTGGCATCAGAATCCTAAGCAACATAGAGAATAATACTTAGAGAGAGGGGAAGGAGCATGTGAAATCCATTATGCTCTATTTGGGTAAAGTACTGAGTACCCTGGAAAAACTAGATCAAATTTCAAATAAAGAGAATCATGAAAATCTTCAAAAAAACCCCAGGAAGCATAAAGGAACTGAAACCAGAAGTGGTAGCCGAGCCGATAGCTGAACCGAAAAAAGAGCCAAATAAGGATTCTACACTAGCCAAAATAC
This sequence comes from Gossypium hirsutum, assembly GCF_007990345.1. Taxonomy (NCBI): domain Eukaryota; kingdom Viridiplantae; phylum Streptophyta; class Magnoliopsida; order Malvales; family Malvaceae; genus Gossypium; species Gossypium hirsutum. The sequence continues at coordinate 50,036,268 of NC_053440.1, forward strand.
TATTCCCATCATAGCTGGAAGAAAAAAAAGATGGGGTGAGGCTGAATTTGTAAGTTTTCTGAACTTATTCAAATCCTTAAATGTTAACTTGCCTTTAATTGATCTAATCAAGAAAGTTCCTAATTAAGCCCAATACTTAAAAGAAATCATGTCTAGGTGTAGAACAATTAAGACAGGAGAGCAAGTCAACGTAAGCACCTCGTGTAGTGCGAACATATCCAAATAGCTACCCCTAAAACTAAAAGACCCGGTGAGTTTTACTATACCTATAATGATAAGGGCCATACACTTTAGCAAGGCTCTATGTGATTTAAGAACCAATATCAATTTAATGCCCTTATCTATATATGAAAAACTCATATTAGGGGAGATTAAAAATACCTAGATCACATTGCAGTTAGCTAATATGTCTTCAATACAACCGAAAGGATTACTGTGAAGATGTGTTGGTTAAGGTGAGGGGCTTTATCATCTCGGTCGATTTTTTTATTTTAGATTTTGAAGAGGACCGTGAGATACCCATTCTGTTGGGTAGACCGTTCTTAGCTACATCTAAGTTTACCATACATTTGGGAAACAATGAATTAACAATGAGGATAAATAGTGAGATAGAAATTTTTAAATGTGGCCACTAGAAGAATGAGGTAAACAGGGAAAAGTTATGGATGCTATGTCTGGAAATATCTGTAAAATTCCCTAACAACCCAGAGCCTGGGAAAGTGTTTTCTGTGATTAGCGCAAGTTGAGAAAGTAAGTTCAAAGAACGACAAAAGTGGAAGAAGGCGGAGTGGCACGACGGATGCTAGACGAACAATGATAGAAACAAAACAAGAACAAAATCAACAAGCACATTAATGGAGTTGAAGGATGAACCTGACAGCAAGACTTCATATCTTTAAATAAAATTTTAACTTTATGTACATTATTGTATTTTTAACTAACTAGTAGTTTAGACTCTAAATTTTTTTTTCAACTAATGTTTAATAGAAACTAAAACACTTTGGGAAGAGAGAATCGGGGTTGAAATAGAGTCAATGTCATAACAAGACACCTCCATGTTCAATCACACCCATAGATTCAAAGAAATTAAGAAAATTATCTCGACGTCACGGCACAGAACTTCTGTGTCGCGACACAACAGACAATATACCCATGATTCCAAAATTTCGAAGCGTATCGTGACATCGAACCCCGATGTCACAACATCGTTGAATTGCCAAGGCTATCGCGACATAGGGGTTCTGTGTCGTGACATTGTTGCAATTTTCTGCAGACTAAACTGTCCCGTTGGTGAAACCAGTCAGTTTTAAACTTATTTTAACCAGGTTTCAACCCTAGAATACCCATAATTTAAACCTTAAAACATTATTCTAAACCCTTAAAATCCCTCTAAACATCATTCTCTCCTAAAAACACATAAACCCTAAAACCCTATTCAACTTTAAACCCTAGTTTTACAAATCTTTTTTCTCTCATGGTTTTTAAGCAGTGTAGGGACTAAGACAAAGCATTCACAGAATGACATCAAAATGATTCTACGAGGATTCGATGCACTACACTCGAGGTTAAGGGTTCGTAACTTACTTTTACTGTTCCATTAGGAATATTGCTTGATAGCTTGTTAGTTTCTAGATAGAGAATCTATTAAAAATACCTCCAAGGAAGTCTAGGAGAAATAATAAACTCAAATCATCAACGGTTACAAACCTCTTGAATTTTCCAACTCAAAATATGGAAAAAAATTTAGAACTTCAGGGGAAAACATTTATTCAGGAATGGGGTTTGAACAATTAACGATCTTGTGTCAAGAAATTTGGTCTCTGGTCCGATATTATAGACGGGAATGCTTTTATGTGATCCCTAAAGACTCTGTCGTGGTCCCGGTTGTACAAGAATTTTATGCATCTTTAAAGGATTGAGAGTCTAGGAGACTAGAGGGAACTACGTGGGAAACAATCTCTATACAGGGGAAGAAAGTAAGAGCCACCCCTGAAACGATTTGTGAATTCTATAATGCTCCATATATTGAGAAAGATTTTGTGGATGAGGATAAGGGTAAGGGTGAATGGAAATGTCATCCCAGTACCGAAATTCCCACATCTTTCAATCAGGCAATAATGTTCTTTATTGCTAAAATGTGGATTCAATTCTTATGCAGACAAATTGCTCTTGCTTTAAACATCTCTAATGTCAATACTTTTCGAGCGATTTTACTTTATGCTATTTTACATAGAAAACATGTATACATTGGGACATGGATATATAACTACATGAAAAGGTGTGTTAGTGGCCAGAAAGTCAGGATTTTCTTTCCACACTTAGTGACGGCCTTATACAAAAGAGCATGCGTTCCAATGGAGAAATTCAAGTAATCTATGAAACCTTCTAGAAGTATAATAGGAGATATATTGTATACACAGTACATGGAGCTTCGTTAGAAGCAAATAATATATTGGAATAAATGCCGAAAATTAGAAGATGGATGTCCCGAAGTCAAGTCCACAAAAAGAAAAACTAATAGCCATACAAGAAATTGGCGAGAAAACCATCCAAAGTTAGATTGAATGATGCATTGGATGTTTGAGACGGACCTAATTTTACAAGAATACACATGGCAGAATAACATGAGAGTACCAAATTATCCATTAGATATTTTCGGCCCGACGCATCTAAAATATGAAGAAGAGTAAGAGAGCAATGAAGGGGAAGAAAGCAAGGATGAGGAAGGATAAGAGGATGAGGCGATGGATTTTGATAAGTAGGAGGATGATTAAACTTTTAATTTTTGGTTTTAAGGATTCTATTAATTTTCGAATAATTTTTATTTGAACATTTTAGGAGTAGGATTAACAATAGATTTTATTTTTTTCTTTTCTATTTTAAGCTTTTTATGTAGGAACCCCAAATGATAAGCAGGACAAGTTCAAATAACAACAAAAAAGGAAGAAAGAGGCCACTAGTAGATTAAGACAACGTCACAATTAATCGGGTAACTTATTTCCTTATCTTTTCAAGGCTACACATTGGGTACAATGTGCTATCTAGAGTGTGGGGGGTAGCATAGGAAATTTTTTAATTTTTTTAAAAATTTTATACTTTTCTGTTAATTTTTATTGCCAAATGTGTGCTTGAGCTTCTAGAGGTAAAAGTGATTGGTTTGGAGCAAGTATATAGGTTGATTGTATTTACTATAAAGCATGATAGTGAATTATTTTAAATTCTTTATTATTAGAATACTAAGTCTATATATTACATTGTAAATAGGCATCCAACAATTGAAATATACCAAATGATATAGAGAATAAGGGAAACGAGCATGCTAGTATGAAAGATAAATTGTTAAATTTGTGATTGTTTGATTGATTAAATTTGTGAATATTAAGATACCTAGGGATGACCTAAGGCATTGTTTGGTATACACCCAGAACCAGAAAGCTAACCCTGTTTATTCATCCTTAGTACCTTTTTTTTGAGTCAGAAAACACTTCTTGGTGAACCTTCATACAAAACCCAAGCCAAAAATGTTAATTTATATTCACCATTTTTCCTTGGTCTTGAACTAAACGACTATAGATGTTTGGCCATACATATTGAGGATTAAGTAGATACATCACGACATATTTTATAAAAATAGAGTAAAATAGGAAGGATCCGTGTGATATAGTGATTATATGTTAGCCAATGTGTGCAACAAGAGAAAATTTCAAAAAAATAGAAAAAGAAAATCAAAACGAGTAGAAAAAGTACTTGAAAAAGTAAAAGCATTTGTGAGTGAGAAGTATTGAAAAATAAAAATGTGACAAAGTCACAAAAGTACAAAAACTCGTTCAGTAGTACACAAAAGTCTAAAAACTAGCCGTAGTTGTGGTATTATGCTATGACATCCTATGTGGAGAAATAAGGAAGGTAAGAAAAAGGAGAAATAAGGCGATGAGTGGGTAAGGGTTACTAAAAGGGGAAAATAGGGAACAATATGATGTGCCAAACTATGTTCGTGCTTGAAACTATTTTGACTCTTCCTGTTCTTGAATTTCATACATGTCCTAAGCTTCAGAACATTACAAGCTGAAAAGCCCCATGTGACCTAGGTAAACTTGTTCATAAATTGACATCATATTACACGATCTCAATAACGACTGTTTGTATTCTGCTAGGATAATCAAATTATCTATGTAATTTATTATTGGACTCTTATGTTTGAAAACTTTCATGTTTGTATACTTTGTAATATACTGAACTTAGGTGTTTGATATTAGAAGTGATAAGTCGTTAAATATCATGTCAAGATTATGTGTAAATATGAAAATACCTAGCTATGTACTTCAAAACCAATCTTTGTACCATACTTGCTCAAGGGCCGTCTTTCATTTTTTTTTTTTTTTGCTTTGCTTGAGGATAAGCAACAACTTAAGTGAGGGAGAGTTTGATCTGTCGTAATTAGAGGTAACAAATTAAACTAGTTCTCATAGTTGAGGAGCTTGAATACAAGCATTTTCATTATATTTTAGTTATGTTTTCTTAGTTTAGTTTAAATCCAATAAAAAGTGTATTTGAGTCTTTTATTGACCTTACAGGCCGAATGAGGCCTAAAGGTGAGCAAATATACTTTGTGTATGTGTGTGTGTAGGAGACCATTCAAGGGCGTAGAAACTCAATACTGGTCACTATGTTGCAACACGGGAAGTTTGATGTCGCAACATGGGGAGCAAAATGCAAGAATCATGAGACTGCCTTTGGTGCCGCCACACAGTCATGGGATGTTGCGACACACCCGTGAGGCTACCATGAACTTGTGCATATTGCCTTCGATGTCACAATACTGGAACTAGGGTGTCACGGCATTGACCTTGTACGGGAAATATTTATGAGCCAAGGGCGTTTTGTTTTGCACAATGGAAATTTAATATAGGAAAATCGACTGACCTAGGGTTGAGGACAACGAAATCCCTAACTCTATAAAAAAACTCTTAAAACACTTGGTACAAAAAAGTTTTTATATTCTCAGTTTTCATTGTAAGTTTGGTTTTCATTTTTCCTTTCTTTTATATTTTAGATTTCTTTTCAGTTTATTTTCGTTTGCATTCGTTGGAGGATCTGATTTGTAGATTTGATCAAACTTTTTGTGGATTTTGCGCTTATTTATTAAATAAAATAAAGATTTCTCGTTACACTCAATTCTTTATTTACTCTTAATGTCTATTTATTTTATCAAGTTTATTGTGTTCATGAAATTCATGAGGAAGTAATCCTCTTATGGGGGATTTGTGAGTGGAGGTGTGATTAACTAATTACTATGTAGGATTTTCTTAGCGGATCAACTATTTGGGAAAGGAAGAACTTAAAACCTAGCCTTGATTACCCTAAGAAGTCATTTACGTGGAAATTAACCTAAAATTGGAATTGCCTATCTTGAACACTTTAGCCCCAAACCGATTTAGACTGTGAGGTCAAGAGATAAGTAGTTCTTTCTGACCCATTAGTTTAGTAGAAGATCGAGAGATCTTACTAGGGTAATGCCTAGTTGATTGAATAGAAACCCGAAATAGGAATTAATTATGAGAACCAAAATGAGCTAATCACCCATACTTAGATTTGATCAAGTTTATAAAGTAGTTTTCCAGAGTCTTTCTATTTATGTTTTTATTTCTTTAACTATAAAAACCCAAAACTCCTTATTAATTTTTATTCATAATATAGTTTATTGAAAGTACTAATTAGATCTATTTGCGTTTAGGTTAGAATTAATCTAGTATTTGGCTCCCTTAGGTATGATCCTCATGGTACTCACCTACTCCTTTGTGACTCACCTGTCTTTTTTTTGAACCATTTTTAAAAAATTGTATATGGTAGTTTTACCTTTTTGCTGTTACATTTTAACTATTTTCCCTTCAACTAATAGTATAAATAGAAGGCTATCTTCCTCATCTTACACAAAAAAATATAGCTTCTATCATTCTTCTCGTCTCCCTCATTTTTCTTTCTTTGAAAGCTTTTTTATTTTATTAAAAATTACATTAGAGAATGTTCTGTATAAGAATTTGGGTTTTAAGAAAGACTGTTTGTGACCCCTCCAAACTTTCTTGGGAATTGATCCTAATGTGGTTTTTCTGGTTGAATTTTTTGGCCACCTTTAAATTTATTTTGATCTTATTTCTCATAAATTTAAAAAGAGAAATTTTGATTGAGTTCCATTTTCCTGATTCGAGTGTACGGATTTGGAAGCATTGTGTTAACCTTGGGGGAGATGTCCATTTTAGATTACATCGATCAGGGCGAAATCACTTTTATGGAAGTGGTTCTCCAGGACATAATATTTATTTATTTTCCTTATTATTTGTACTTGTCAACGCTAACGTCTTTGCTCTACAATAGTAATTTTCCAAAAAATGGCTCCCCGACTAACAAATTTTTCATCAAGAAAGGGCTTTGACAAGGTTATCCAATATCACCCTTGCTATTCAATTCAGTTGCCAAAGCATTAAACATGCTTATGTTGAAAGCTAGTCAGGTCAACATAATACATGGCATCAAGTTTGAGTGAGAGGAGGTGACCATCTTTCACCTTCAATATGGAGATGACACAATTTTCTTTTGCAAGGCGGATGGAAAACAAGTTCTGAATCTTAAAAGAGTGCATGGATGCTTTTAAGATATCTTTGGCTTGGAACTCAACCTATATAAATGCAAGTTGTTTAGGTTTAATGTTGAAAATGATGTGATATCTAGGCTATCAATATTGGGCGTAACGTTGAGAATCTACCTACAGATTATTTGGGCATCCTTTTGGTGCATAGGGTTAATGTTTGTAGCATTTGGGACACCATCCTAGAAAGATGAAGATTAGTTTGGTAGCATAGAAGTTGAATTTACTACCTATTGGGGAGTGTGTTAAGCTTATTAAGTCCCTACTATCGAGTCTACCAAATTTTTACATGTTTATATTCAAACTTCCTAAGACCATTGAAGCAAGGATGGAAAAAGTGTTGGGAGATTCTTTTTGTTGCGATGATGTTGAGAAAAGAATAGAACATTGGGTAAAGTGGGATGAGAATTGTTTTCCTCAGCAGTTTGAGGGGTTTTATTTTGGTTAAATTAAGCTTGAAAAATAAGTGGTTGTCGCATTTTGGGAACGAGGTAGGCACTATTTGGCACAATTCATTTCTACTAAGCATGGAATGAAAAACAATAGCCTTCTCCTATCCATCTTGTCTCTGTCCAGCCCCTCTTTATGGGTGTGAAGGGGTATTGTGGAGTCGTTTAAGAACATCGGGGGAAACTATTCTCGTTTTTCCTTAAACCTTAGATATTTCATTGGGAATAAGAATAAGGTTAGCTTTTGGTAGGATAAGTGGCTGGTAATTTCCTTTTGAAAGAAAAGTTTCCTTACATCTTTGTACTCACCTTGAATAAGAGTGACAAGGTAGTGGAATTTGTTGGATCTAGTGCCTTAAGTGTACTAAATTTGTTTTATAATGTTTGTTTTGTATACTTGCATTTTTCAAACAAAATGGTTTAATAAAATTATCCATTAATTACATCAATATCCTTTATATATTGTCCTCAATGTTTTTGTACACAAAGTAAAAATGGAAGCAAATATTAGCTCACTAGTTATCTAATGTTTAACTAATACTAACCTATACTACATGGTCAGATTGTAATACGGAAAGAATACTTGTATAGTAGATATACCTAAATATGTCCTTCATCTAATCGTAAATGAGAAAACCGATTGAAAGACTAATATTTTGTCTATCAAGTCCAATTGGGAGATGCTTTGTCTTGAGCAAAGAAGTGGATGACTCCCAAAAGATAGAGACATTGCTGTCACTGACTGAACTAATAGTACATCAGGTAGGACCCAACTAGAATAGATCTTAGATCCATTTATGGATTTATTCACTTGTGACATTCATAGCATGTCATACCTGAATCCATAGTAGATGATAGAATATGTATGTGTGACTCATATATTTTGATGTACGTAAAAGCAAGAGTTCCGTAACACTCGTAACCTGATCCACTTTGTTAGATTTGGATCTTGTGTGTTGCTACACAGAACTCTTCTCTTAAATAAAACAGTCAACAAATATTCTCATTGAATACATTTTTCCCATTAATTTAAAACTGTTAGACTATTTGATTACAAATAATTGATTTTGATGTTTTTACAACGACCTTTAAAACAATTCATAATAATATTGAGATTAATAAAAGACGTACTCAAAGGGTGTAATCCTAGGTATAACACACTTCTATTGTATGCACAATAGCCCCCCTTTCGCCATTTTTTAGGTGTAGTCTTGACGTTGTCCCTCCTGGCGCAGTCTGCTAGTATTAAATCTTGAAATATAAATACGCACGAAAAATTTCACAAGAACTTAGTGAGAATAAACTTAGATTTACCTTATAGATTTCTATGTATAGAATCTGAATAAACCATCCTTGTTTTCTATTCTTCCCTTATCATAAGTTTTTAATTTGAGTAAGTACCTTATCTTTTTCAAACTCATCCGTCTACAGCATCTATCTATTCTTAATCGTACTATTTCTTTATTTTCATTTACTAAATTCAAACTTTCTAGGACATTCCCTGATCTCTCATTGATCATAATTCCATACATGTACCTAACTTAGAATGCCTGAGCATAAAAACTTGTCTTTAGTGGATACACACAATTGGTGAATACCCTCGCAGACTTGAATTCTATCAGGACTAATACTCGGTTCATACCAATCTTTCACTAATAACAGACCATGCAGGTCATTAAAAAGAGTTTAATATCCCTCTAATAGAAAACCTCTGTAACTCAATATAAAATATAACTCTAACATAGTGGATTCCATTTAATACCCGTGTATTCATTATACAATGTAAATGAATTCACATTATCAAATTCTCAAGCCTTAGAACAAATATTATGCTCATTTCAATTCTATTAAGTCATCATGGTGAATAGCCTATTCTATCTTACATTTACATACTTCAATTCAGATATTCCTTAAAAACCACTCAAATAATTTACTAATTATCCAACTAAATTATTCTTGAACATCTCATAACTTTATCTTAGCAATATTTACCATTGATCAATCAGATTATTTCCTAAAACTTGCCAAAAGGGAAGATAAAAATATCATACCTTATAGACTTAGCAGAATACGCCTTAGGAATCAATCAAAATGTACCACTTTATAACATACAGAATATGCCACAAGGTTTCTTACAGAATATGCCATAAAGTATCATATGGAATGTTCCATAAATGTTTATTACCGAATGTGCCATTATATTTCCATACAGAATTGTGTGTTTATAGTCCATTTATACAATCATTTCATAGTTTCCATAGGTCAACCCTATGGTCTGATGTATATATTCATGTATCGCGATCTGCCATTTCGAATCAAATATATCCAAAGGCTAAGTCATGAATTTTCATGCAATTTCATTTCATTCCTTATCATTTTAATCTTTTTATGCTATGGAACTTAGCCACATGGACTTACACACATCATGTATAGCAATCTGCCAGTTTAGTCCTCTATATACTGAAAGCAATCCCACGAGTTTTTCCTTATCAAAGGATGCCATGAGTCATAACCACATGGTCTTTCATTTCATTCATATCGTGACTTGCTAGTCTGGTTAGCAATGACTGCCTTACCAAAGGCATCACCAATATAAGCATGATTATCACTTACCAAACCTTCTTTACATATAAGATAATTCTTAACTGTACTCAAATAAATACATCAATATAGATTTATTATGACATAAGTTCATTCATATAATCATATACATACCACATTTTTACTATACTTTCATGATTATTGGTTTGTAGTTCAATTACATTCGTTGACATACCTGAATATGAATAATATACATGCAAGAGTCAAAGTAGAGACTCTGATCTACCATGAATTACACTATTATTTACATTCTTTTTACACATAACTTTAGACTGTTTAATAGTTAAATCAAAGCATCTTAGTATATATTTAGGTTTTCATGCTTAAAGTAGTAATTTATGCTTTTTAGTAGTTTTTATTACATTTTATATATCTAAATAAGGTTACATGATCTTGTAGGACAAATCACGAGTTAAAGATGCATATTTGGGCTGAAATTGATGCCTATTTCGTGGCACTAAGACACTGATGTCTCAACATCGAAAACAAAAGTCGAAAACAAGTCTTAGACTAAATCTGCCTTCGATGTCGCGACACACTCCCGACTGTGTCGCGACATACCCCTAGTTTTGCAACATTGTAGGCCTATGTTGCAGCATAGCCCTTACGGAGCCCAAAAAGTGGAGGGAAATTAGGTGTATTTTTCCTAGCCGAGTTCTAAAGACTTCAAGGATAATTTAGGCACTTTAAAGTTTTGATTTTAGCTTTTATATAAAGGTCATTGTAACCAGTTTAAACACACAACTTTTAGGGAGACAAAAATTATTCTTAAGCTTTTTTATTTCATTCTTAATTTTCACTTAGGGTATTTTATATTCTTGTAATCGGAAGATCCTATTTCGAAGTGAGACTTTCGCAAGGGAGATTATCCCAGAGCCACGTTTTCATCGATAAATCCATGAGCATCACTTTTTCTTTATTTTATTCTTTATATTTCTTTCTTTAACATTTTTTAATTGAATGTTTGTGTAAAGAGTATAATCAATTTATGCTTTATACATATCTTGCATGTTTCAATTGTTCTAATATTATTAATTGATTGGCGAATAGAGTTTCTTAATGGATCAACTATTTGGGATGGAAAAAAATTATAACCTAAGCTTGACGACCCTAGGAAGTCATTTAGGTGGGAATTAACTCAAAATTGCTATGGCCTATCTGTGAACACCTTAATCTTGAACTGGTCTAGACTGTGAGGTCAAGAGATAAGTAGTTCTTATCGACTCATTAGTTCAGTGGAAGATCAAGAGATCCTACTAGGTTAATGACTAGTTGGTTGAATAGAAATCCAAAATAGGAAGAGTTATGACCACCAAAGTGAGCAAATCACCCATAGCTAGATTTGATAAAGTTTATAAATTAGTTTTCCAAAGTTCTTTTCATTTATGTTATTTTGTTCCTTTATTCCCCAAAAACTTCTATTTCAATTTTATCGTAATATGATTTATTTAAAATAAAAATTAGATCTATTTGTGTTTATGTTAGAATTAATTTAGTACTCGTCTCCCTTGGGTACGATCCTCGAAGTACTTACTTACTTCATTGTAACTATGCTATAACCTGGCTCGTATACTTGTGGACATTGCTTATTTTATATCTTTTATGTAGTATTCTTACTCTAGACGTTAGTATGTCTAGAAGCGGTCACTAGCCACTAAGGGAAAATGTATGAAACTCTTCATGATAAAATTTTTTTAATGGAATATTCGATAAACTACTAAGTCATTGATTATGGAACCACTAACCATCCGTGTGTTTCTCTACATCGATTCAGTAACACCCTAATTTTGGCAGATTATAAGTTATGGTGCATAGTCTTAAAATTGTTAGTGTGGTGAAGTGGTATCGACCCAAATATCTCTTTGTGGTATAGGATTAGGCGTACTCCAATCCTTGGGTGAGTATTGTATGTATGAAAACTATTTGGTGCACTGCGATAGTAAGCTGCCACTCAGGTAACGCTAGCAAGATAGAGTGTTAGCATTAAAGTATCCACCCATTGGTGGTATCTAAGGATTTAATTACATGTTATTTTCCAGTGAAGAAGGAATACGCACAAGAAGAGTACGCCTCAAAATTTTGGCTGGGCATAAAGAGCTTACTACGTGCATAAGAAAGTTGTAAGAGGATTAATTATCTTTAAGGCCATGCCAAACGTGAGTCACGACCATGGGATTATTTGGGATTCAATGGGATTGGTTTGACCTTCCCCATGTTTGGTTAGATAGTAATGAAGATCTTCATATGATTCTTTTCACCTGCCCCTGGATTTTTAGAAAAATCCAGAAATTTGGGATAGGTAAGCATCATCACTTGTTAGAGTCTACAGTAATGGGATATAAATTTTTTTTCTAATAGGGGAGAAGACTTTCAAAAGCACTTCTTTCTACTTTATGTTTTGGTTCTTTCCTCTTTTAAAGTGTTTCTATTTGAATATTAATAAACAAAAAAATATTTCTTTCTTCTTTAAGATGAAGTTGACATTGTGGATTTTATTCGTGGATACTATATGCCAAGGTAAGTTTTATGACTCTACATGTTATGTTATGAAGGGTTATGTCTGTAAGAGTGCATGAATAGTAAGATGAAGAAGTAAAGCTTTGCTTGGGGGTTATCTGGGTTTGAAATGATGGTAAAGGTTATACGAATGAGTTTTAACGGTGTTCTTGCGCTTTATACGCTACTGATTGTGTAATGGAGTCTGGGTCTGGAATTTTGAACTATAATAGGTGAGAATCAAGTGAGTCTCTATGTTGAATCTTGCATGTGTATTGTTCATACTTGAAGATCTGTGGAAAATTAGTTAAAAGGTGATGTTGAGATCTTGAGTGTTATAGTATGCTATGTATATGACTATGCAAGAAATTGGTAAAAGATATCTATGACTACGTGAATGTTGTTGAGAATGGTATGTATATATGGTATAGATTTGATGATTTTAAGTAATGTGATGTGAAGTACAAATGTATTTGATTGTCTGGAATGTAGGTTACGAGATGTATGTTATGTTGGTTGTTTGTTAGTAAATTAAGGTAATTGTGCTAGATTATTTTAGTGCATGAAGTGTCTGTGAGGTGAATCCGATTGAAACCGAGCTCCAACACTTGTTGTGGACTCAAAGATACATGTGATATAGATTAAGCCTAGACTGGTAATCTGTTTAAAGGTTTAGCATGGATTGGTAACCTTACATGTATTTTAAGCCATGACCATGTCATCTTCTGAAAGGAACCAAATGGTGGATGTCTATATTGTATGAAGAATGGAATTTGAGGAAAGTACTCACTAGAGAAAAGTTAAAAGAAAAGAATAATAAGAATATTATATCGTTTCATCAGTTGCGACGTGCAAATATCACATAGGTAATTGTTGTAACCCTCACTAAGTTCTTATGAACTTATCTATGTGTGTTATGTTATAGGTGAGTTGATATGGGTCTGCGCCAGGAGGGATGATGTCAGGACTACGCCAAAGAAATGGTGTATCTGGTTATTAGGCATACAGAGCGATTTTGGTAACGCATTCAAAGTCTAATTTGTCACTGAGAAATCCATACTTTGGCATATTTGTAATAGATTTGGATTTCAATATAGATATGTTTGTAATTTAATTATCGCGTGTTGTAGTTGTATTTACTAATTGTACATACTTATGTATCTAGTTTGAAATTTGTAATTAAGTAAGTCATAATCATTTATAATTTGGTATAAGTAGAATAAGTTTTTTTCTATATTACTGTGGTAATACCCAAGATTTGGATCCAATTAATCAGATCAGGTTGAGGGTGTTGCAGGTTCAAGGAAACAAAAGATCTAGAGATAAGAGTCTATCTTTGCAGACCAAGATGAGACAAGTGTGGCATTTGAAGCAGTGGGAGATGTACATATTTATTTTGATAATTTTAAGAAGATTGTTTTAAAATATGTTTTTTGTGTACCTAGTTTCAAAAGAAACTTAATTGTTTTTTGCATGTTTATTTAAACACAGCTTGACTGTGACTTTTAATAATGTATTGCAATTTTTAGAAATCGTACTATTATTTATAATGGATGTATGTCAAATAATCTCTACGTTATCAAAACAAATATGTACACAATATTTGAACTTGAATTAATGAATAAAAGCCTTAAGACATCTCACTCTAACGAGGTGTACCTTTTGCATTTGAGACTTGTGAAAGATGGAACCTTAAGTTCTCTTAAGGAAGTTGATATTCCACAATGTGAACCTTTCTTGGAAGGTAAGATAACTAGGTGACCTTTTAATGCAGAAGGAAAAAGGTCTATGAACCTTAGAATATGTTCACACTGATGGATGTGGCCCTATGAACATCAGTATGCGAGGTAGTTACGATTATTATGTGACATTTATAGATGATTATTCTAGATTTGGGTATGTGCAGCTATTGCACCGCAAAAGTGAAACCTTTAATAAATTCAAAGAGTTTCGTGCGGAAATGGAGAAACAAATAGGTTTACCTATAAATACGCTTCAATCTGATCAAGGTGAGCAATATTTATTGGATGAGTTCTTAGGTCACCACATAAAGAATGAGATATTATCCCAAATAATTGAATCAGTGTTAAGTTAAACATGGTTCATTCGATGTTAAGCATAGAGAAGGAATCGAACTTTGTTAAACATGGTTCGATTAATGTTCAATTATTCGTAGTTATCAGTCTCCTTTTGGGGATACGATTTACAAACAAATTACTAAATCTAAATGATGTACGAACTAAGGCCACACCTAAAAATTCATACGAATTGCAGCATAGCAGGAAGCCAAGCCTAAAGTATTTTAGGATTTGGGGATTCCCAACCCACATATTGGATAAACATGCAAGGAAGTTGGATCCACGAACAGAATTGCGCATGTTTGTGGGATATCCTAAAGTAAATAAAGGTAATTTTTTTACAATTAGAAAGAGCAAAAAATTATAGTGTAGACTCAAGCTACTTTTCTTGAGGAGAGTTACATGAACGATTTTAAAAATTGAAGTAAATAAGTACTAAAGGAACTATCGGGAAGTAAAAAATTCTCTATAGTAACAATTCCTAAACCAAATCCTAACAGTAGACTTGCAAACAATCAGAAACATAAGGAGCTTCATTGTAGTGAGAGGATTTCTTGTAGGCCTGAGTTCTTCTAGTCTGGCAGAAGTGCTTTAAACACTAAGTTTGTCAAACATGAAGGTGATGATCTACTAAAGTTTGACGAAGTGGTGCAAAGTGTTTATTCCAAACTCTGGGAAATAACTATAAAATCTGAGTTAGATAATCTAACCCAGTGTGGGAACTTATAGACTTACCGGAAGGAATAAAACCCATTGTGTGTGAGTGGATCTACAAGAAAAAAATAAATATGGATGGAAAAATGGAAAGTTATAAGGTCAGACTTTTACCGGAAGGAATAAAACCCATTGTGTGTGAGTGGATCTACAAGAAAAAAATAAATATGGATGGAAAAATGGAAAGTTATAAGGTCAGACTTGTAGCAAAATGGTATACTTAGAAAGAATGTATTAATTATGAAGAAACCTTCTCTACGGTAGATATGCTTAAGTCAATCTGCATATTGTTATCCATTGTGGTTATTATCAATTATGAGATTTAACAAATGTATGTCAAGACATCGTTCTTGAACGGCTATCTTGAAGAGAGCATATATATGATATAACCCATTGAATATATAGCTAAAGGAGATGAGCATAAAGTTTGCAAACTGCTTAGATCCATATATGAACTAAAGCAAGTATCCCACTAATGGAATCAAAGATTTGATCAAATGATCAAAAATTTTGGATTTGAGAAAAATATAGATGAACCGTGTGTTTATAAATCTATTAGGGACAGAAAAGTGATCTTTCTCATTCTATGTGTCAATAACATTCTACTCATTGGAAATGATTTAGGGATATTGTCATCTACTAAATTATGGTTAACTCAACACATTAGCATGAAGGACTTGGGAGAAGCTAACTTTTTCTAGGTATTTGAATCTTAAGTGATCTTTCTCGTTTTATGTGTCGATAACATTCTACTAATTGGAAATGATTTAGAGACATTGTCATCTGTTAAATTATGGTTAACTCAACACATTAGCATGAAGGACTTGGGAAAAGCAAACTTTGTTCTAGGTATTTAAATATTAAGGGATTAAAAGAAAAAAAAGTGATAGCATTATCACAAGCTTCATACATAGACAAGATACTGGAACGTTATGCAATGATCGAATCAAAGAAGAGAGCTCAATCTTCTATGTTAGGCTTTCATATTTCTTTAGAGGACTGCCCTAAGACAACAAAAGAAATAGAATACATGAGAAATGTTCTTTATGCTTTGACAGTAGGAAGTCTAATGTATGTTATGTTATGGACAGTCCCAAATATTTATGGAGAATGAATGATTATATGCTTGTCGATTCCGAAGGAGATCTTACTCTTATCAATTATACTAATTCTGATTTCCAAGCATGTTGAGATTTAAGAAAATAGACATCAGGTCGTGTATTTGTCCTAGGCAACGGGTCCATAGTATGGAGAAGTGTCTAGTAAAGTTGTACTGCTAACTCCACTACGGAAGTCGAATATGTGACTACTTCTAAGGCAACAAAAGAAGCAACCTGGCTTCATATGTTCCTTATGAACCTTGAAGTCATTCCTTGTATAGAACAAGCCATCACATTATATTGTGATAACAGTGTGGCAATAACTAACACCAACGAAACCATAAACCACAAGAGGACAAAGCACATTGATAGAAGGTATCACAACATAAAGGAGGCAATAGTAGACGAAATAGTAGATGCAGTTAAAGTTACATCAAACGAAAACCTTATAGACCTGTTTACCAAGACTCGAAGAGCTAGGAGTTTTGAGAAACATGTAGAGTTCATGAGAATGTGAAATATGACTAATCTACACCACTAGGGCAAGTAGGAGACTATTGGATCTACTGCCTTAAGTTTAGTATATTTGTTTTGCATACTTTTATTTTTCGAACAAATTAGTTTAGTAAAAATATCCATTGATTACATTAATACCCTCTATATATATTTTCCTTAATGTTTTTTCACGTAAAAAATGGAAGAAAATATTGGCTCACTAGTTATCTAACGTTTAACTAATACTAATTGTTTTTACGTGGTCGGTTCGTGATATGGAAAGACAACTAGTTACCTAAATATGTATTTAGTATAATCAGAAATGAGCAAATTGATGGAAAGAGTAATATGTTGTCGATCAAGTCTAATTGGGGAGATGCTTCTTCTTAAGCATCAGAGTGGATGACTCCCAGAAGATAGAGACATAGATGTCATTGGCTCGATTGACAATCCATCTGATAGGAAACAAGTGGAATAGATCCTAGATCCATTTATGGATTTATTCACTTGTGACATTAATAGTATGACATACATTAATTCATAGTGGATGATGGACTATGTATTCATGACTTGTATAATTTGATGGAAGTAAAAGACTAAGTTCAAATAAATAAGGAATCGGAAGCTAGTGCACCGGGTATACGACTTCTGTAGTATGTAGCATCACTCACAATAGTGGAATTCATAATCTAACTAATGGGTAAATGATATCCTCTCATCGACATTACATGATAAATGAAAATTAAATGTAGTCACGAGTCATTTGTCTTTGTGATAAATCATTTGATTACTATTCGATAGTAATTGGATTTTTATGAATGTAATGGTTATCATGAGATAAAATAAGATCATATTAAGAGAACGAATTTATCCCAAAGAGATTAAGTATATCCTATGAAGGTAACACTATAACACCCCAAACCCGACTCAGTTGTTATGGCTGAATTCGTAAAGCTACATTGGCCATAGGAATGGCCTAGAAAAACTTTCTTGATTTCAAACGTACTTTTTTTACACCATTTACGTAGTTCGTTCAAAACTGGTAAAATCAAATGTTCACATTTATTTTCAATCTCAATTCAAAATCCATTTGTCCACGAAAATGGTCGAAATAAACTTTCAGAATTTAATATATATATTTTAAAACTATTGGCTTATTAATTCAAAACAAATAAAATAAAGCATTTATTTTAATTTCATAAAAATCGTGCAAATTTCAGGAATCGAAATAAATAATATCTAAAATGTAAACATTCAATCATTTATTCAAAACTATTTCAGATTTTCAATCATACTTCTAAATCATTTTTCTATTCAAAATTGGAGAACTTGGTTATTCATCATTATTTCGGAAATAAAAAGATATTAACTTCATAAATCAAATGTATTTAGAAAACTCATTTGTAAACATTAATAATTTTGAAAACTAAGTCTAATTTTATTAAAAACTCATTTTTTCAGTAATGCAGTGGAAAATGTGTTATTAATAGATTCTATTTTAGAAACCGAATTTCAAAACGAAATCTTATCAAATACGAATTTATGCAATTTTTAAAACATAATATCATGCAAGCAATTTATGCCAACTAGAATGAAAAATCCTCGGAATAAAGTCTCAGGCCACAGTCCATAACCAAACTTATTACAAACCCAAAATATCAAAATACCAAAATATCACAATAAAATTTAATTACTTTAATTTAAAAAGAATTTTGAGAAACTCCTCCAAATGCCGTCGTCGAATCCTAAACTTAGGGTTGTCTATAACATTAGAAAACTATAGGGGGTGAGCTATAAAGCTCAGTGTCAACCACATACATATAACGTTATACAATCATAATAATCGTGTCAGTTTCATATAACTCAATATTTCACACTTATACAATGCATGATTATGTCAATACACATTTCGTAAAACGATACAGGTTTTGTGAAAACAACACACTAGAATTGAGTTTTCCTAGAACTCGCCCAACCAACACACCAAATTGTGAAAAGTGTCACAGTAACGTAGATAAACTACCATATAATCAAAATCGTGGACAAGCCACCAGAATCGTAGATAAACTGCCAGATAATCAAATCGTGAACAGTGTCACATTAACTCAGATTGACTGTCATATACTTCCAACTTTCACATATCCCACCCCATGCATGTGATATAACCAAAATCACTCGAAATCATATAGGCATGTTTAACATGCAAATCACATACATACTCATGGTACCAAAATTTCATATTTTATTTCCAAACGAATATCACATATGCCGTATAATCACATAACATGAGAATGAGATACACATATTATTCACATTAATAGTAAACATCAATATTATACAACATGCTTTTTACAAAATTTACAGTTTGGGAAACACTTACTTAATAAAATCCACAGCGATGATTTATCTCTTTTTATGGATACCTAAAGTATCCCCATCAAAAAATATTATTACTAATATAAAACAAGTATTAATTTTATTCAGTGTTAAAATTCACACCTGATCATAGATCCAATGTGCAATAAGTCTCTAAGAACACCCACACGTGGATTTACAATTAGATTACCTAATCAAGCAAAAAAATGGTGATCTTGTATTAGGACTATTGTCTTTATGGTTACTACGATAAATTTCTTATCGATTTCTATAAACGCTTACCATTAAAAGATCTCTTAGATTAGTGGTTTTAATCCCAACATTTAACAGTCTCTTGGGTTGATGTCAATTGGCCCTTCATCAAACAAGTCATATGATATATTAATTTTTGTGAAAATAAATCACTTAGGCCCCCTAAAGCATTCGACCAAGTGAAGAAAAATAGGGAGGAGAAAATATTTCTACACACCCATACACTTACTCTATCTCAAATGGAACAGAAGATCAACGAATTGAATTGATCACGAATCGGAGGAGAAAGAATGATCTATGAGGGGATTTATTCAAAAATAAGCCTATGGAAAAGTAGAGTTTCGAATTAGGATATAAATGGAATAATTATTGTAGAATTTTGACTATTGAAGTAAAAATAATGAACATTCAAAAAGAAAAGAAGAAAAAGGGAAAATAACACCACCATTAGTGGTGGTGCTATGGCAGCGACGACGGTGGCAGTCCGATGACAAAGACGTCGATTAGGTAGAGAAGAAAGAGGGAATGTGAGTTTGGTCACTCTCTTAAAGGAGGAGAAGTGAGAAGAGAAAAATAAATAAGAAAAAGGAGAGGTTTCATGGTAGAGCGTGGCGATTGTCCTGGTGGAGGAGGGCGACACTAAGGGCGGTGTTTGAATTATGAAAATATGAGGGGAAAGGTGGTAAGTGCTGGTTTGGTGGTGAGGTATTGATGGTGCACAACGAAGAAGGGTGCATGAAACAGTAAAAGAAAGGAAAAAATGGGAGATTGAGAGCTAACCAAAAGAGAAAAAGAGAGGAAATGGGGAGGAGTAAAGGGTGGTGCTACAATGAGAGGGGAGAGTGATAGGATGAATAGAAAGAGTGTGGTCAACCTTGTCTAGGTTCAATAAACCATTCATATGGAAAAAATCATGGATTGGCAAGTAAGGGGGACAGTGAGTGAAAGGGGATCATGATTTCCATAATTAAGGTATGTTGACCAAAAGAAAAGGAAATAATCTTTCCCCCACTATGGAAAGAAAGTTGGACGTCAATGAGGTGTTTTTCACATGGAAAAATCACAAAAATTAATTAAAAGGTTTATTAATAAGAAGACTTGAACCTAGGACCCATAGGATATTAATTAAGCACTTAACCACTCTAAGTCTCACTTCTTTGTGATTAATTTAGCAAGAAAATAAATAAAATATGGGATGATCTATGCTAAGGTTTGAAATAAATTTGCACCAAATAGAAATTAACGAAAGGGAACAGATTCGAAAACAGATCATCAAGGACAATTCCACCACTGCTCAATCACTATAATTGACATCTATTTGTTAACAAATGCGCGAAGATAAACTCAAAAAAATCAGGGCCTATCCGCTCTCGGTTCATTAACCCAATTTCTACTAACTCAGTTTTTGGGATGTGACAATTTTCCCCTCCTTAAATAGAATTTTGTCCTTGAAATTCCTATTTTCACGCCAATAAACTTATCCACAAAATTCATAACACTTCTTTCTAAACCAACCACCATGCTTTCGCGGCGCAACTCTGATTCTAATGTAGTTCCAATACTTCACCTTAAATCTCTAGTAGATTTCCTATTCACATTACACGGATTGTCTTAAGGGACTACCTATAGAAATATCACTAACAATTTCCTCTTTCCCAAATTCTCAGATTCACAGATACATTATTAACAGTAAAATTTTAAGGGAAACAAATTTTCAATCAGAGCAAGGCACAATTGGAATGGATCGTAAAAGTACCTTTATTAATGCCAGATGCATCTCGATCTTCTTGACGCTTAGTAGCATAAACCAATCTCTGATTTTGTTTATGAGTCGAAGCTTGCATTTAACTCAAAAATTTCATGAATGATCTTCAACACGATGCTCAATAGATCTTCATCTAAAGCATGCTCCTTACTTTTTCCAACATTTTCCTTAATGACACTTACTACATTATTTACAAATAAAAATTCTTGTTTGAACCAATAGAACCTCCAGTACTAGCTTTTACAACATTCTATTGTGGTCTATCCTCTCTAGCCTACTTCAAAGGTCGTGAATTTGGGCCAGTAGAACTAGACTTCCTCTTATTCCGTACTTTGTTCTTTTCCTTTCTCTCGCATTCCAATCACTTACATCCTTCTAATATTTTTTTCTTCTCAATCGTAGTATCAAAAACCCTTTTCTAAAACTCCCAACATTGCTTGTGATATTGTGTCCTCCTAGTCTCGCAATTTTTGCCTTTTTAACGGTAGACGCATTAACGATGCCATTTGTCTCAGTGTCAAGCACAAGTTCTTGAAAAGCTAACGATAATCTTGAGCTACTCAACATTGCACCTCGAAAATCACATATCACAGGTTCGCATACATCAGGCTTTCATATCGCTTTCTTAAATCTAAAGTTTTATATTAATCTATAGTTCAAAAATAAAGTGTCTAATTATTTTCTGAGTGTTTACAATCTAAGTTTTACAGTTTTAATTTATAATTTTTAACAGTACAATCTTTATATTTGTCTACATTTTAGCAGTGACAGTACTAACTTCGAAATGAAATCGGAGTTCTCGGATTTTAACTTTTTTGAAAATCTCATATTTCTTTTAACCATTAGGCTTTTTCCTCATTCTTGAAATAATTTTGCAATATTTATTTTAAAAACAGGGCATGTCACATAGTAGGGTTTAAGGAAAAATTTTCAAAATAATAAAAATGGCGCGAGAGAAGGGATTTGAACTTGGGTTTCAAGAAACGTTTCACTAACACTTAACCAACAAACCAATACCTCATTTATTTCCTAAAAATGCATAGATAATCAAAAATTAAGGCATGACCACTCTCTCTCGATTCACAAACTCGATTCTACTAACCCTTGATTTTTAGAATGCTACAATTTAAATATATTTATTTAAGTTTTAGGTTATTTAGACTTAAGGAAGACCCACACTTAATAAGTGTAAACACGAAACCCTAACTTAAATCCGTAGCTCCTAGGACTTAGATTCTATTAAGACTCGCTTACTTTTGTACATACTATGAATAAACACGAGTTAGAACTAACCTAAAACAACCCTACAGGGTTCAATCACAGTAGTTACATTAACCAAAATTTCAGATCTGAAGTTGAAACTAACACTTACACTATTCAGCTTTTGACAGATTCGCGAACAACTTTTTTGAAACTATGGTTGATCCATATGGGTCAGATCTGGATCTTGAATCAAACAAACATGAAAAAGAAAGACCTTATAAGATTTGGCCATATCATTAACCATTCGACCATTATAGAATATGAGAAGAAAAAAAGAAAAACTTAGATTTGACAGGAACAAAATTAAAATTCTACACTTGCGTTATTTGATCGGATTTGTGATGACAAAAAATTCAAAGAATAGAAAAGAAAACCAAATGGGCAGCGACAACAAAAGGTGGTGGTGTATTGGACAGAGGCAATGGAGGGTCAAAGGGCTACTGATGTGCGACAATGACAGTAAAAAAAGAATAGCAAGGTTCGACTTTTAAGAAGAAAGAAAGATGAGTAGAAAAATAAAATCAAAAGGGAGGAGAAGAAGAAAGAAAAGAAGAAAAAGAAAAAGACAAAGAAAACAGAGAACAAAGAACAAAGAACAAAGAGGGATGAGAGGTAAGGGACAGCAGAAGAGGAAAAAGAGTGAAAAAAAAAGAAAGAAAAGAAAAAAAAACTTCAACATAGTATTAATTTAATCTTTAAAAAGAAAACTAATAGCTTTTAGATAATTCTGATAATCTTTTTTTTTACTAATCAAGTTAACCAGATTTTCCCGGAGTTTGAGTACTGATAGGGGATGGGCGGCATAGGCTGAAAGGAAAAAAATTATGAGCAAGGGAAATCAAACTCAAGTCTCAAAGATACTTACACTACTACTTAACTACTAGACCAATTACTCATTTTTATTATAATCTTACAAAATTTATTTTTAAAACAAAGCGTGACATATACTAGGGTTTGAAGCAAAATTTGCAAAATAATAAAAATTGCGTAAGAAAAAAGATTTAACTTAGATTTCAAGGATCATTTCACTAACACTTAACCAACCAAATTCTACTAACCCAGATTTTTGGGATGTGAGGCTACTAACAACAACTTTTTCTGGTCTTGGTTTAAATTATTGAGTTTTCGTGCATATGAGGTCTGCACAGGCTGGTTGTTCTCTTGCTTTGTGAGGACTGTTTCGGAGCATTGCACTCTTAGACTCTAGCATGGGAGTGAATTTTAGTTTAATAAAATTGATGATTACTACTCTTCTAAAAAATTGCATCTCAACATAATATATATTTGTATGAAAATATTAATTTTAAAATTATTAATTATATTCAATAATTTAATTAAATGATGATATTGTATTTTACTTTTAAATGTAATTATATAAAAATATAAAAAATATTAAAAAATATTAAAATTTTGTACCAATTGATATTTATTGATACATATTGATATTGATTAAAATGGAATAAAACACATTAATACCATCAATGTGAGATCTAATACAATAAACAACGAAGTCATAATAGATTTAAAATAAAAATAAAAGAAAATAAAAAAGGTTGCCTCCTTAATTGAAGAAATAGGCCCAAGGATGTGAATGATGTTGCTAAATGGATTTAAGGTCCAATTGATGTGCTTGAATTTGAAAAATAAGATATGGAATAAACAAGTTAGATTCAGAACAAAATAAATAAAAATTAAAGAAAGTAGATAAATAAATAAATAAAGAGAAGAAAGATACTAATTAAGCTGTAAGAAATTTTAGAAGGGCTCCTAAAAATATTGATAATTGAGCTTGAAGCTTGACTTTGAAAGATTTGAAAGTGACAAACTCCAAAACATGGCAAGAAAAGAGAACTCTCAAAATAAATTTGTTTTATGCAAAGTAAAAAAAAAAAATCTTTTTAACTTTATTCAATCGTGTCTAATATGACTTGCCAAACCTATTTTATATAAAATTTAAAAGAAATATAAACTCCCCGGAAAATAATATAAAATTGGGCACTAATAATTTAATCTATAGTTAAACTTTATTTAATTAATAACCAAGTAATTAAAAATCTTAAAACTAATTAAATATTTAATTTTACAAGTATTATATAATTGAATCTCTAATTAAATGAATAAATAAACTCTATTCCTCATGAATATTTTTATCATTTCTCACTTCTTATTGTGTTTCTCTTTTCTTTCTAAATTTTTCTGAAATTGCTCTAAATTCCCATGATTTTGATGATTACGATGTTGCCAAAAATATTAATATTCTAATGATTAATTATTTAACTCAACTAATCATGTTTCATCAAAGATGAACTTTTTAAGACGTGTATGTAAGTTAATAAATAATGGATGATATGGTCCAATATTTTTGTTTAAAGGTTTAAACCTAGTGTCATTTTCAATTCCACACGTGTGATACTAATTTTCTTGCTTTCATCCTATTTCTTATTTCATTTTGTTTCAATGAAATGAGTTTTAGACTTAGAAGAAATCTATTTCCCCAAACTTCAAAAAAAAAAAAAAAAATCTTCCTTTTCTTTGTTCTAGTGTGAAAAGTGACTATTGGGTAAGGTTCATCTCATGAAAAAATTTATTTGGGACAAAAGAGGTAGCAAAAGATAGTTTACCATTTTATGGAAAGAATTACGGAAGAAGGCCATTTATCATAACAAATATGCAAAAATTCATTAAAGAACTATAGTTAAACAATATTTATTTATTTCACCTTTGGGATTAAATACCTTAGATACATGATTTTACCATCTTTTTTCACTTTTTCCCATAAAGAATATAAAACTCAATCATTTTGTTTAATGCCCCTAGTGAAGAGGATGATTCTAAGGGTCTACTTGAACAAAATGTGGGATGTGCTTTGCATTTATCGAACTCTTTGTAGGTACTTAGAAAGATAATCGATGAGCAATCGAAGAAGTGTCAAAACAAGCCCAACGTCACGATGAACCACTAAATGACGTCACGACGTGGTGATGTATTCCCACATAAATCAAGTTTTTTCTTCTAGATAAACTCTCGTATCTTTTCCCAATTGAACTCTAATAATTTTAGGGATATTTTAATCATATTAGCCCACAAATTTCAGCCTATAAATAGGGTTTTTAGCAACTCTAGATTGACATAACAACACAACAAAAAAGAGTTTAAGAGAATTTTGTGTTCTAGCCAGAGAGCTTTGTATTATTCGAGATTTGAAGGCTTATTTTCTCTATTTATTTTTTTGTTTGTTGCTTAATTCAGGTTTATTCCCAAAACAAAAGAATTACCTAAGCTCAAAAAAGGTAGTAGGGAAATGTTTTTTTTTTTTTTCAAGTTAAGGATGGATCAAAGATCTCTCAAATATGGATGTTTTTTTATGAAGAATTATTTGCTGAAGATTACAATCTTCCAACAATTCTTAATAAATGCTAAAGCACTTAAGAAGTAACTTCGAAACTCAATTTGAACTTTCCCTAAATAATCGTGGGCATGACTTTCACCATAAATGTTAGGGCACTTAAGCGGTAACTAATAGACTGCATCTGAACTTTCTTTTAGGGCATGGATATTAATTTTCAAGAGTACCAACGTAGATATGACTTTCAAAATTGAGTTACATTTTATTACCTTAATTGTCTTCACATTCATTATTTAGGAATTAGAAAGTATATAGAAATGAAAAGGATAAATGTCAAAATATATGAAAAAAGTTGAACAAAAACCAAATGTTATGGCAATGCATAATTTGTTAATTTATTGAAATGATAAAAGAATGCTCCCTTAATGGCGCGCTTTATGTCCAAGTAAGCAAAACGCTTCCTCAAGGACGCGTTTTGCCCGTGTCTCCTGCAATTAGGGTTTTGGGTTATTGGTTTAGGGTTAGGGTTAGAGCTTTGGTGTTTTTAAGTTTAGAGTTTTAGAGAAAAAAATTAAATAAATAAGGGATTAGGGTTTAGGGTTTGTCAATTAAATTAATTATAATTTTTTTAAAATTGGATTAGGTTTCGTGTTTATTGTTTTTTAAGAAAAAATCAATTAAATTAGGGTTTAGGGTTACTTGAGTAATTTAATTATAATTTTTTTTAAAATTAGATTAGGGTTTAGAGTTAAGGGGTTTTAAGGAAAAATCAAATAAATTAGGGTTCAGGGTTACTTGAGTAAATTAATTATAAATTTTTATAAAATTAGATTACCGCTCCCCAATCACCAGATTGAACAGACCCGGTGACTGCGTACCCGTCCACCGGCAATCCCAATTGCAAATTGACATCTTCCAAAGTGATAGTGCACTCTCCACATGGAAGATGGAATGTGTGCGTCTCGGGTCTCCACCTCTCAATCAACGCACTGATAAGTTTCGGGTCCAACTTGCATCCCCGGCCTACCGTCGCCTCGTGCCAAAAACTTGTCTCCCGCAGGTAATTCTCTACCAACGGCGATGGAGGAACATGCATATTACGGATATAGCATTGCAATACCCGATCTACAAACTTTTATAACAAATAATAAAATAATAATTATTTAAAATTGCATAAATAAAAAAATCTTAAATAATATTTAAAAATTAAATTTAACACTTACCATTTTCATTTGTTCGACAGATATGTGTTTGTCATCAAGACGAATCAATTCTCCGGCCATTGCTAAATTGGTACAAATTTTTAAGATTTAAAAAAAATTCAAAAAAATAAAATTTAAAACTTTTTTAAAAATAATTAAAAAATTAAAGCTCTTTTAAATAGGAATTTGAGAGGAATTTGAGAGAATATTAGAGAGAAATTGAGAGAAAGGATTTAGTTGTGAAAAAAAAATGAAAGGGGGGTGTATAGTTTTTTTTTTAACCATTGGGGGCTCACCAATGGTAAAAAAAGTAGTTGTTGCTACTGTTCACGCGCGGGCAAAATGCGTCCCCAAGGGAGCGCTTATGTGGCAGGAAAACGCGTCCTTGGGGGAGCGATTTCTGTCCATGTAGGCAAAACGCTTCCTCAGGGATGCGTTTTCCTACCACGTTCCCTAACTTCGCGCTGACGTGGACGCGTTTTCGGAAAATTGGGCCATTTCGGTAAATAATTATTTACCGGACCCATTTCGATAATTTTTTTAGAAAAATGGCTTTTATATGTAATTTGCCCCTAATAAATGTATAGGTAGAAAGGATCCTTTTTATAACTATAAAAAATTAATCGATGATGTCAACTTAAAACTTTCTCATCAAAATGCCCCATGGTGATTGGGCAAAGGATCTTCCCAAAAAGTTGGATCTGTTTTCTCATCAAGCTTCAATAAATCAACTTAGACTAAACATTTTACTTTGGTTACTTTTGTTTCTGAGAAAACTTTGTTTCGGTTGTTGTTGAAATTAATCAAGTATGTTTGAGTGAAAAACTTGTGTTATAAATCTTTCTATGAAGGGTTGTTTTTGAATTGGTGTATACCTTTAATGTATATATATGTGTGTGTTTAATGTGAAATCTTTTCTCCATTTTATCAAATGTGATCATGTTTAATTTAGAGAGGTAGTGTAAACTTTAAAAATTATATATTTTTTCTTGATTAACATATATCTATAATAATATAATATATATTTTTATCTTAATGTGCAGGAGATGAAAACTAGGAAGTTGGAACTCTTGGCATTAAGCATTTATTTTTGCATATTCATAAATATTATAATGTAATATTTATAAGCATATTATTATTGTAACTTTGACCATGTAAACTTACTTGATATTTGAATTCAATAATATTTTTATTATTTTTATATCTTATTTAAAATTTTCTATTAATGTGTATTTTAGTTTTTTTTTTACTTAGATTATTCATTGAAAATATCGTGGAGTTTCAAGGTAGACGGGGTAAAAAATTTAAAATGCACCAGAATTTTGTAAATGAAATTAACATAAATTATAAGAGACAAAAAATTGTGATAGATTTTTGTAACAAAATTTAAAATTGTAATAGAATTTAGTGATCGAATATGTGTTGTATTTAGTGTTTTAAGTGTACATTTGCATTTTTCGAACAAATTGATTTAATAAAATATCCATTAATTACATTAATATTTCTTGTATACTATCATCAACGATTTTGGCACGCAAAGTAAAATAGAAGTAAATATTAGTTCACTAGTTATTTAAGGTTTAGCTAATACTACGTAGTATTACATGGTCAGATTGTAATATAGAAAGACAATTTATATTAGTAGATAAACCTAAACACATCCTTAGTCTAATAGAAAATGAGCAAACCAATTGAAAGACTAATATGTTGTCTATTGAGTCCAATTGAGGAGGTGCTTTGTCTTAAACATCAGAGCTAATGAATCCCAGAAGATAGAGATATAGATACTACTGATTAAACTTGTAACACCCCTAACTCTTGTCTGTCACCGAATTAGGGTTAAGAGGTATTACCGATCAAACATAACATTTAATTAACATTTCACAACTCAATAAACATTCACTATCGAATAACATTCATTTACATACACAATGTCCCTTAAATAGGTCTACGAGACTTTAAACATACTTTAGAAGTCGTTTGGGACTAAACTAATCACATATAAAAATTTATGAAAAACTTAAAATTTTTCTAAGTTACAAAGTTCACACCTTTCAAGCATACCTAAACCGCCTTAGGGTTCGTTTGTTTGGAAGTAAAACATTTTCTGGAAAAGCTTTTTTTCCTTTTCCAGTGTTTGTTTGGTTGAAAATATTTTCCTCATGTAAAATCAATTACAAAACACGGGAAAAGAAACCCTTAATTTTGGAAAATGTTATACGGATTTCATTTTTGTAAGACATTTTCCAGTTCCTCCTTCGTCTAGGTAAGGCTCCTTCTCCTTCTTTCGTTCTTCATTCCTTTTCCTTCTTCCGTTCTTCATCTTCTCTTCCAGGTTTTTGTTCTTTTCGTTGTTGATCTCTCTTCATATTCATCTTTTACGTTTGCCTGAAATTCCTGATTTTATGCCTGAAATTCCCAAGCTTGAAATTTGTTCTTTTTTCTTTTACGTTTGTTGTTTTGTTTTATTATTACTTCTTGTTCTTCTATATATATATATATATTTCTATTACTAGCTTGAGATAAAATTACTGCATTTTTTCTTTGCATCGAGAAATGGTTTGAATACTTCCATTTCGATCTGCTCTTTCTCTGTTTTGATTTTTCCATCATACAGTGATTTTATCTTCTTTGATCTCTGATCTGCTATGGGTTTTCAGTTTGCTCTCTTTGAGTTCCACTTTCCAGTTTGTTCTTCCTTGTATATATTTGAATTCTTGTTCCATCTTTAGATGCTTCAACCTTTTTCAAATGGTGGCTAAGTTCCTGTGATTATCATTTTCTTTCTCAAACAAATGAAAAGTATAAAAAGAAAAGTGAGAGGTGCTGAATTTTGATCGACATTCATGTGGTTTGGGTTCTGTATTCGTTTATGAACAAAAGTAGTTATGTAATGTAAAATCTTCTCGATAATTTTTATCTGATTTCTGAGCCCTAAGTTAAATTGCTGTAAATTTCATCCAATAACATATAATATGTATATAGATAGATAAGATTGCTTGATATTGCATTACTTTGTGATTTTCTTTTACTTAAGGGAAATTACTTAACAGTTAAGTGCATTGAGCTAGTGTTGCTAGTACCTCTTCTTCAATAATTAATATTTTGAGTGTCTTTCAGAGAAATGCTATAATGAATTTGGCTTTGTCATACAGCAACCAGTTTTTGTAAGTAGTTCAAGTAGCCCATGTTTAAGTTCGAACCAGCGACTTCCTAGAGTTTTGCTACGAGTAAGAGCCGCGTCCATTTCTTCAAACAGGTTGGTGCTTAGAGCTCTCTGCAAGTTTCAAATTCATAGCACTTGCATTGGTTGTATTTACTGTGATTATTTACCATGTCAAGCAGAACTAGTAATTCTGCAAGTTTGAAACTCATAGGATGTGCATTAATGCACTTAAGGCACTTTTCTTGCTTTTGCTGCACTAGTTGAACTAAAAATGTATCCACCATTCTTGCTTTGACACCAATTTCAATTCAACCTGTTTAAATTCTCGAAGGACAGCATATGATATCTATAATTTTCTGAACTCTACTAGAATTCAAATCATGATTTTGCTTTTTTCTTCTGCTTTTATTTCATGGGATATGTTGAGTGGTGCAAAATGATCTAAAGGAGGCAACTATTAAACTATCAACTTGTGTCATAATCTGTATAGGACCATTAGTGTCATATATGGTTGATTGTGATCCATTATTGTTGTTGCATCCATAAACTGAAATTCTAGGTCTGACTGGATTTAGCAATAAGGAAAAGAGGTACTATGTGATCTTTTAGCGTGAAACAAAAAACATGAATCATTAATCGTTACATAAATATAATATCACTTATATTAATTATAACTTATATTAATACTACACTATGATCTACTATAAGAAAAAACACAAATTTTATACTTCTCTGATTATTTTATAATGCCATGTAACTTAAATATTTAGTAATTAAAAAGATTTTGCTTTGGAGTTCATAAAATATCCATGCGAAGCCGTGATGGGTACCATAGTTCAGATATGAAGCTTCGTGCTTAAATTCTTTTAGGCAGTTGACTTTTTATTTGCTGATTTTAATTCATAAGATCAGTGGTGGACTTCATTCAACTTCATTGTTTAGTTTCCAGCCTTGGTCTTAATACTCACTGCATTTGCTTACTTATGTCCTTGGTATTTGTTGTGCTTTTTACTTGCAAGTTTAATGCAATGTAACATATGTTAACCAAAACAGAGTGTCAATAGAGAATTGATGGTAGATCTTTGGAAATGTCATTATGTTTGGAGTTTTACCTATAATAGAAAAAGGCAGAGCAAGTAAGCTTTTCAAGTGCTTCAATTTCTTCCAATGAATGCTTGATTTATGTTTGTGCATGAACTGAGATATTGAGGCAGTACTACAACTTGTCAACAGATTTGCCTTCTTGATCTTATTCAACATTGAACCAATGCAACTTCTCAGGGTTGAAGATATTGATACTTTTTTTAATGTGGTGTAATATTAGTTATGCACTTGGACAATGTTGTTGTTGTTATGTGGTGTACTACTAATTATGCATTTGGATAATATTATTAATTTCTCGTATTAATTGTGGTTTGGAAGCTAATTTATAATTATTCAATCCTTGTTTTTTATTTTTTATAACACAATTACAAATAATTTATTTGACTTCGGTTGTTTTCAATTTAGGACGGTTAATATTCTAGCTTAATAATTGAGTATTATTATATATTTAATTTGATTTATTTATAAATAAATAAATCATTGCAATATATATAAAAACAATTTAAAATATAAATTTATTAATATATGTAAAAACAGCTTTTCTAGAAAATACTTTCAGGAAATCTGCCAAAAAACAGAAAATATTTTACACAGATTCATCCAAACACCAGAAAAGTAAATCATTTTCAAAAAAGTAAAACATTTTCCATAAATCATTTTCCAAAAAACGTTTTATTGGCAAACAAACGGAGCCTTAAATTCATGCCATTTTTCACATAATAATAGGCAGCCTAAACAGCTCATTCTATGTACATTTCATACCATTTTATAACCATTCATTTACCACTCATTTCATGTCCACAAACCAATTCAAAAGTTTATCAATTTAACTTACTATAATCATCAATTCATCTTAGGTTCAAACATGCATTTTCTCAATACATAAACAACCAACTCATACCTCATCCACATACCAATCTATCATCGCAATATCATACCAATTGCATCATTTGACCATCAAGACATCCAAACCAAATTGAACATATTCAATGGCATCACCTATCATAATAAGCATGCTAAACACTTAGCCATAATACGTACACATCAATTACCATGATTCATCTCATATCATAATCCCAAACACAACTTCATCACATACACCATTTCCAAGCCAACTCACATGGCTAGAATTGACAATTCAAACGTACCAAAAGTTCACTAGCCTATACATGTCATATACCATATATACAAAGCTTCAAAAGTACCAGCAAGATGTTCGATAGTGTGATGACATTTCCCGACGATCCCCGAGTCCGAGCTAGCTTTGATAATCTATAAAGCAATGAAAAAATGCACAAAGTAAGCTTTGAAAGCTTAGTAAGCCATAAGCAAATAATTCATCTAAATGATATTTATAATTCAATTCAAATAGATTGAATTTAAATAAATCTCAAACACATATACATTCAACTAACTCATGTAAATTCATACTACCACATTAAGTATTAAACTTACCTCAATATTTCATGAACATATAAACTTCACACATACTTGAACCATTTAGCTTAAATTCACCTTCGATCTCGATTTGATATTGCCCGTTGAACCATTCGAAATTGTTAAGGATACTCGAAAATCATGTAAGGTTCATACAATGCCATATCTCAGATATGGTCTTACATGTTAACACATATCGATGCCACTGTCCCAGACAGGGTTCTATACGAATCATACATGATGCCAATGTCCCAGACATGGTCTTACACATTTCCTCACTTCGATGCCAATGTCCCAAACATGGTCTTACATGAAATTACACCTCGGAAGTCATAATTTCATGACATCAGTATCCTATACTTTTCCTAAGGCTCATTCGGGGCTTTTGACTTCATAATTAAATCAATTCATGCACGAAACCAGTCATCCAATGCTCAAATCAAAGCAGCAATATATAAATACATATACAAATCAATTCGGCAATAGGTGTATACCTATACAATTCAATTCGGCAATATAAGTATACATATACAATTCAATTCGGCAATAAGTGTATACCTATACAATTCAATCCGGAAATATAAGTATTCATATACAATTTAATTCGGCAATAGGTGTATATCTATACAATTCAATTCGGCAATATAAGTATATATATACAATTCAATTCGGCAATAGGTGTATACCTATACAATTTAATTCGGCAATAGGTGTATACCTATACAATTCAATTCGGAAATATATAAAACATATACATTTAAATTTAAAAAAACATTTATTTACTTATGAACTTACCTTGTTTTCAGGATAAATGGAATGGATCGACTATTCGAGAACCTTTGATTTTCCCCGATCTAAATCTAATTACTTTCGTTCTTGATCTATATACATTCAAAATTAACTCAATTATTCATAAATCATTCAATTCAGTCCACAAACACATATTTGGACATTTTTTACACTTTAGCCCCTAAATTTCCATATTTATTTAATTTAGTCCCTATTTCACAAATACACAAAATTCATGCAATTTAATAGCTTCCTAAACTAGCCAAATTTTCCTAGTGCACATATCAGCTCATATTTATCATTTTTGTCAAAAATCACTTAACAAAATATGATAATCTATCAACAAATATCCATTTTTCATCATCAAACATTTAAAAGCTTAAACATTCATCAATGACACTTCACAAAAACATTGAAAATTTCAAAAATTAAGGCATGGGATAACTAGAATACAAAACAATGAACTCAAAAACGTAAAAATCATCAAAAATCGAGCTCAAAACACTTACCAATTAAGCTCCCAATTGACCGAACCCTAAAATGAACTAAATGTTTTCTTCTTCCACCATATTTAGCCAAAGAAAGATGAAATGAAGCTTAATTTTGGTTTTGTTTAATTGATTAAACTTCAATCATAAATTACTTAATTAACCTTAATGAAATAACATTAAATATATAAAATGGTTGTCCATAAATGTCCACTTACACAACCAATGGTCTAATATCATCATAAGGACCTTTGGTTTAATAAATCATAGCAATTAAACACATTTAACATATAGAATGCCACTTTTGCATTTTACGCGATTAAGTCATTTTTCTCAAATTGAGGTATTAAACGATAAAATTAACTAACGAAACTTTCACGCATATATAATCACATGCTGTAAACACCAAAAATAATATTAAACTAATTTTCTGACCTCAAATTTATGGTTCCAAAACTACTATTTTGATTTAGCTAAAATCGGGCTATTACAAAACTCATAGTACATCCGACAATACCAAAATAGAATACATTTTAAATTTGTTGATAGATCTATTAACTTGTTACATTTATAGTGTGACATACCTTAACCATGAGTGGATGATGGACTATATTCACATGACTTGTATACTTTAATGTAAGTAAAAACCTAAGTTCAAATATATAAGTAACTGAAAGTTGATATGTTGCGTACACAACTTCTGTGGTATGTAGCATTATCAAAATAGCGGAGTTCATAACCCAATTAAAGGGTAAATAATATTCTCTCATTAGCATTACATGATAGATGAAAAGTAAACGTGGCCACAGGTAATTTGTTTGTGATAAATGACTTGATTACTATTTGATAGTATTTAACTTTTCATGAAGGAAGTGTAGTGGTTACCATGATATAAAATAGGATCATATTAAGAGAATGAGTTTATTCCAAAAAGATTAAGAATATCTTATAAGGGTGATACATTTATGAAAAGTTAAATACTATCAAATAGTAATCAAGTCATTTATCACAAACAAATGACCTTCAGTGTTGCGACATCAGCCAGCGCCGCGACATCTGACCTTCAATGTTATGACACTGGTTGATGTTGCAACACTAAGGGTCAGAAGTTGCAACACCAGAGATAGTTCCAATATTGCAACACTGAAGGTTGGATGTCGCGGCATCTGAAACAAATTTCCCAAAACATATCTGCATGAACCCACCACTTCTATGAGAGTATTGATTATCATGTTGGTGTAAATTGAAGAGAAAGAAAACGGAAAAAGTGGAAGAGGTGCAGAAAAAGGGAAACAAGTGGATAAAGCTTGAAAAAAGTATAATTTGGTTAAAATTAGTAAGTATTTTAGAATTTTTCTTACCTAATTAGGTTTTTGGAGATAATAAAATTAATGAACATGTTATTTTCATGCATTTTAGTATTGGTAACTTAATAAATATGTGAATTACTCAAGAAAATAGTAAAGGAATGTGATTATTGCAAATGTGATTTAAGTGTGAAGCGAAAATGACTAAATTGTAAAATGCTAAAAAGTTAGGTGTCTCCGTGAATATCATGAAACTTAATTGTTCTTCTAATGAATGTTGATATTATAATAATGTTAAAAACCTTGTAAACAAGTTTTGAATATTTGGGATATAAATGGCATGCCATTAGGAATACCATAACGTGCTTGTGAAGTTAGCACTCTGGTGCTTGTGAAGTTAGCACTTCGGTGCTCTTGAATGTAGGACTTTTGTGCTCCTGATTTAGCACTTTTGTGCTCATGTATTTGTGAATCCATTTCGTTTATCCTTTTTGTTCATTCAATGTCTACAATGGGCAACATGAGTAATATATAAACGATGATCGGGTGATGAAAGCATGGTATTAATTGTCCTTGTAGTCATGATGTTCTCTATTTTCATATTAAAATTCTAGTTATGACTATACTATTTTAATCATTTACTAAAGTATCTAATTGATTAAAAAGGTAAGTATAAATTCTTGAATACTTACTAAGTTTTCACAAACTTAACGCGTTTGTTGTTTTAAAATGCATAAGTAAAGTTCGATAAAAAGCACTTGTTGTAGTGGCCATCCTCATCCTCTTCTCATCACCAAGAAAGTATTTGAAGAGTATGGGACTTAAATTTTCGAAATAGGGTGGCATGTACATAGAATTAAAATTATATGAAAATTTTTTGTAAGTAACTTAGTGCTTCTAAAACTATGGTTTTACATGTCTTTTAACATTTTGTACCTTGCGATATACTTAAGAATTATATGAACATTTGAATTTTAATTTGACATACTTAGAGTTCAAATTATAATAATATCAATAGTAAAATATTATAACTTATTCACAAAAATCTATCTTATCATCTTTATCCATTAACTCCTGGTAAAATTACCCTCTACGTCCTCACATATTTCATCATTAATTCAATTTAATCTTTTTTTTACTTTTAATTTCTCACAATGATCCCAACGCATTGTAAAATCTTACTGTGATGGGCGAATTTAGCCAGGGCCCAAAAAAACCCAAATACAAAAAATCATAAATAATACCAAAATAAATATAAATAAATAACAGTCCAAGTCCATTAGAATTACAAGCCCAAATCATAAAACCCTAACGGCCTAAATGGCCTAAAATCTAAATAATATTCAAAAAAAAAAAAGAAACCCTACCTAGCGTCGCACCCTAACCCTAGCCACCACACCTAGCCTCTGCCACCACCAACTACACCGCCAACCACCCCTACAAAGAAAAAGCAACACACGCAACAGCCAGTACAAGAAGAGTAGAAAGATATAGGAAAATAATATTGTAAATGGCTATAAAAGCCATAGAATAGATTGTATGAAGGATCTTTCTTTTTTTTTATTGTAATCAGAGAAAAAAATAACAGAGAAAAAAATATAAAAAAGATTTCGAAAAAGAAAGCAAATGTAGTTTTTTTTATTTTTTATATTTTTATTTTTTTTAAAAGAAAGAATACAATAAATATAAAAAAAGGGAAAAGGGGTCTCTTACCTACCGTTCCACCTTCCGCCGCCGTCGAGGACAACCGTCGACGCCCTGAACTCTCCGAACGTCGAGGTCCGATGAAAACAGCGAGGCCAAAAGTGTTTTTTTCTTTGCGTTTTCTTTTCTCTTTTTTTATTTCAAAAGATATTTGGTTAGATTTGGGTTTTTAGGTTTTTTTTTTTAAAAAAAAGATTGAAAAGGCAAAGAAAAAAATTTTCGGCCACCAGAAACGATGGAGCCGTCGTCGGCGGCCGTCGCGGCGGACATTCACCGGACTTATGTCAGGTTTAGGAAAATTGAGAGAAAAAAAGGTTTTCTAAGGTTTTTTTTTAAAACAGATGCAAAAATGATTTTTGAAACATATTTTTTTCCCTTTTATAGCCTATTAAAACAACGTCGTTTTAGGCTTATTGCCGAACTGCCAAAACGCCGTTGTTTTCAGCTAACCTAATCCCATTCGACCCGACCTAATCCAACAGGATCCGCTGTTTTTAAAGGGGGTCTAATTGCGCCCTTAGTGCTTCTGGTTTTTAATTATTTTCCAATCTAGTCCTTTTTCGTTTTTTAATTTATACCCTATGATTTTAATTTTGTTTCAATTCAATCCCTTAAGGAACGACGCGTTTTGGGACAGGGAATAATTTCCCAGTTAGTCCCTCCTCATTTACGCGTATTTAATTTTAGTCTTTATTCGGTTTTATTATTTAATTTATTATGATTTATACCTTTAATTCCGTTTAAATTTCAATTTAGTCCTTCATTCAATTAATTTCATCATTTTATATTTTTTTATCTATTTATTTATTTATTATTATTTTACTTATTAAATACTTAAATTTAATATTATGTAATTTTTTTTATCTATTTATTTATTATTCTTTTATTTTTTAAGTATTTAAATTTGATATTACTTATACTTCCATTTCATTAAGCCCCTTTCATTTTCATTTTTTATTTTAAATTACTTTATTTATTTTGTTGTTAATGACATGAATTGATATTCTTATTATTGCTATATTTACATTATTATTATAGTATTTATCCATTTATTTGATATTTATCATTCTAATATAAATGTTCTACCCACATGGCCATCTTATATTATTTCGTTGTCACTATATCATACATTAAGTTTAAGCATTTATCCATGTGTATCTTTCAGTCATTTTCCCATAAAACGCAAGTTGGGCTTGCTACTCGAGCGATCGCACTCCCGTGTGGTCTCAAACACGGTGTTTACGGCTTGTTGCCGATCTACAGTTGTAGTGGGTGATTACACACCTGAATTCGACCGAAGAGCGCAAATCTCCACGTACACCAACCTAGATTCAACCAAAACGTCATTTCATTAACTACCAAGATTCATTAATCAAAAAAACCCAAACGATGCTAAGGAAAAATCAATACTTGAAGCCCCTTACCGGAATCAACCGCACTGCACCTTCAGCTCCTTGGAGAAGCACCAACCAACTCTTGAACTCCACCTAGCACAAAAGCCACAAAACCCTTTACTTCCAACCCTTAGATTGCATTTTGCTTAACAATACAATTAAACCCAATAATGTACATACATCCTTTCGAACCGCATCTCATACAACGAATAGCAAGCACTTACTCACCTACCAAATTGTTGACAGGGTAGAGTGCAACTTGAAACACAAGAAGGAGCAAATCAAAAAGCGGATCCAGAAACTGAAAAGAGGCAAAGCAGGAAAAAACAAAAAGAGATCAATGGTTAGAAAAGCGCAAACCGAACTAGAGAAAGGGTGTCGCAAAACTCGCCTATCAACATTCAACCACGAAAATAGAGAAGAACCAACGCCAATACTCCATTTTAGAATAATCTATAGTGGAGAAGGGACAAGAATTTGGCAACACAGAGAAGAGTGAGGAGAAAGGAGATTCGACAGAGGGGATTATAGAACTATTCGGTCAAAACAAAACAAGAAAAAACTGAAAAGAATAATAGGGAAAAGCAGGAAAACAAAAGAGCAAACCCAAGAGGTACTCGAAGTCTTTAGCAAAATTCGGCACAACAAAAGGTGAAAGAAAAACTAACCAAAGCTGAAGCAAACGGAGAGAAAAACAACCCCAAAACCGATTCCCTCAATGTCTAAAGACCAAGTTTGGCACAAGCATTCCCCCAAAAGACACAACTACCCCTCACTCTCAAACTCCTTAATTTCCTCTTAAAATCTCTCCCTTTAGCCCTCCTTAAATCACTCCACCAATTTCTCCTCAACTCACTCTATGACCAATTCAAACTCCTTTTAACAATATTCTAGTCCAACTCCACCACCTACCCAGCCCAAGTAGCAAAATAAATATTCCATTGCGCAACCCAGGACTTGAACCTCAAACCTTACAGTCACACAACACACCACCTTGCCACCAAACCACAAGCTCTTTTTTATGTCATAAAACAAACACTATTATTTATAAGGCCTATATGCCAGTGTTCAGATTCATTTAAGAGCAAAACTAAAAATTTTGCAGAAGCCAAGACTTGAACCCAGGCTTCTCAAACACTCCCATACACGCCCAAATCAATTAGTTATTAAAGAAAACAAACAATTTGTGTCACTTCCTTGCACAACTAAATATTTATGTGCAGTCTCCTAACTGTTCCCTTGTTCAAAACCTATTTCTTCTAAGCCTGAAATTCGGGATGTTACACAGAATAACCTTTAAGAGTTGAAAGAAATATGGGACCAATGGGATGACAAAATGAAGCAGTTATTCTACTTTAGCATTGGGCCTTATTTACTTGATGTCAAAGTGGATAAGCACATGTTTTGAGCTCTAGTCCAATATTAGAATCTCGCATATAGCTGCTTCACTTTTGGGAAGGTAGATTTGGTGCCCACCGTAGAAGAGTACACAACTCTGCTTTGTTGTCCAAGAATCCAAGCCGACAAAGCTTATTCTAGAGCCGCCAAGGTCCCGACTTTCTTAAAGAAGCTAATGAGCATCACGGGGATGAGTGAGCAATGGGTCGCGCCCTGGATTAAACAAAAGGGAGATAGTAATGCATCTCTTGGAAAAGTTTGCTAGATTTGATTTTGGCACATCTGGATATGAAGAAAAGAGTTGATGCCTTTGCCTTGAGTATCTACGGGTTGGTCATTTTTCCCAAAGCATTAGGGCACATAGATGAGGCGGTTTCAGATATATTTGACCGGTTGACAAAAGGGTCACGCCCGGCTGAGCGATTTTGGCCAAAACTTTCAGATCTTTGAGTACATGCCGGAGAGTGGGTGAAGGAAGATTTATCGAGTGTGCACAACTCTTGCTAGCCTAGTTTCACAGCCACTTTTGGAAGGTAGAAAAGGTTTCATATCGAGTATTCTCTGAAAACCACTCTCTGTTGAAAGAAGTTGTGGCTACGCAAAGGCGAGACGACGTTTCGGGGGAAAAATGGGTGGCAATTCTTCAAAGTCTCCAAGAATAAGATGTTGAATGGAGGGCTCCTTGGATGATCCCTGATGAGATTTTGTACTGATGTGGAAATTTTGACTGGGTCCCTCTACTCGGGATATGGGGAGCTATTGGATATGCCCATCAACTTGTATTAAGACAGTATAGATTGAGGCAGTTCATATCGGCAACACAAGGGTTGGCTCAGTGTCAGCTTGCGTACAAGGGAGATAATTACAAGAAGAAGGTTCATGAAATATGAAACGTTTGGAACCAAACCCACAGAATGAAAAGATTTGCCAAAAATCCCATGACAACCTCCAAATATGATTGGCGGTGGGGTAAAAGAGTCAATGAAAATGTCCCTATGGCAAGTCAAGAAAACACTCAACCAATAGAAGAACGCTTACAAGTAATCCCGTTTGAGTTGGAAATCATAAAGTAAGACTTTGAAAAGAGGATTTTGAAACTAAAAAAAAGATAGAACAGTTGGAAGAAGAAAAGGTGTAGCTAGGATTAGACAT
Organism: Gossypium hirsutum; assembly: GCF_007990345.1. Lineage (NCBI taxonomy): Eukaryota > Viridiplantae > Streptophyta > Magnoliopsida > Malvales > Malvaceae > Gossypium > Gossypium hirsutum. Next base: position 50,076,987 of record NC_053440.1, read on the forward strand.
CGACGTCTAGAATTTAGAAGCTGAGAAAATAAGAAAAGGAAAGAACAAGGCTGAGGAAGACTTAGACATTTTAAAAATAGATTATAAGAAGCTGCGCTTGTTGATAAGGATTGACAGATTGGGTAAAACATCAGAGGAATGGCGGCAAGAAATCAAAGAAGAAAAGGTTAGAGCTGATCAGTGGGAAAAGAAATTCCAAGAGGCTTGAGTTCGAGAAGATGCTCTAGAAAAGGATTTACTAGAAAGTCGAAATGAAAAGGTTGGACTTAGAGCAAGGTAGCAAAATTAGAAAGGTCACTGCGTCAATATCATAGTCGCAACTCCGCAATTGAGTTGAAATCAAGCCTAAATAAGATTGAAGAGTTGAAGAGAAAAATAGAAGAGCTCGAGACCACACTACAAAATTGTGAACTTCGAGTTGAACTTCTAGAAACGAACAATGAACACTGGAAATAGTAATTCCAACACTGTCAAGGTCAAATTAAAGATAAAGATCACATCATGGGCAAAGTTGTGCCTCAAGTATGGGAAGTAGCCGACCGTTTGCAAACCCTAACGGTTCAAGCTAACAGGTTGAGCTTAAAATATGAATCAAGATTAGATCGGGGTCGAGAAATAGTTTGGCTTCTTAGGAAAGTCAAGGCTTTGAGTATTAGGTCAAGGCCATATATGTAAAATGTATTCATTTTATGTAAAGAGATTCATTTTATAGTAAAGTTATTCTAATCGAATTGCATCAGAATCAACGCCTCTTTTTGTATTCATTTTTCATTCATCAGCATTACATTTCATCACATGCATTAAGTTTCATAAAAAGACCTTAATTCATCAAAATTATGACAGTTACCCTGGAAACCAATAAGAATTTGCCAACCGAATATTGTTATGGTACCCGAGGTAAAACCAGAGCCATGGATCAAAGGTTAGAGAGATTGGAACAAATTCAGAAGGACGTGCAAGATCAGTTGCGAGCCCAGCTGCAAGAACGATTAACTAAGGTACAACAAGATATAAGGGATCAAATACAAGAGTCCCAACTAAGCATGATAAGCCAGTTGACCCAGTTGCTGGCCAAAGGGACTAAAACAGAAAAAAGTACTATGAATAACTCTGTGGATGATAATGAAGACCCTATATACCCTTCAGGCTTCACCCTAGTGAATGTCCAAGCCTAACCAGATACATATCCACGAAGGGTGCCTGTTACCATAAGACCACAACAATACCAAGCTGGCACCTCGGTACCATTGAATTGCCCTATAGGTTTAGATTCCCATCCCGAGGATAATCCGACCAACCCCGTCGTTCCAAATTTGGACGACATGGCGTAAATGGATAGAGCAAGAGTAGAATTTCCAAAAGATCTAGAAGATCAGTGCAAGTGGTTGGAAGAGAAATTCAGAGCTATGGAGAGTGCTGACTACCTGTGCAGGGTTGATGCTAAGGAGCTGAGCTTAGTCCCAGATCTAGTGTTTCCACCCAAATTCAAAACTCCAAAATTCAAAAAATATAATGGGACTAGTTGTACTGAAGCCCATATCACAATTTTCTGTCAAAGAATGATGGGATAAGTCAATAATGACCAATTTTTAATTCACTGCTTTTAAGATAGTTTGATCGGGTTGGCCGCCAAGTGGTACAACCAGTTAAGCCATGTCAAAATCAACTCATGGAAAGACCTGGGATAGGCTTTCATGAAATAATACAACCATGTGACCGATATGACACCCGATAGAATTACGCTGCAAAACATGGAGAAGAAGCAAAGTGAAAGCTTTAGGCAGTACGCTCAGAGATAGAGAGAGGTGGCAACACAGGTCCAACTGCCTTTTCTGGAGAAAGAGACAACAATGCTTTTCATAAACACTCTAAAAGCCTCGTTCATTAACTATATGTTGGGAAGTGCTACCAAGAGCTTCTCAATTGTAGTAATGTTTAGAGAGATGATTGAAAATGTAGTAAGGAGTGGGAAAATAGATGCAAGAGAAAACGTTAAAAGATCAACCCCGAGAAAGAAGGAAAATGAAGTGAACACCGCGAGTGTTATAAAGGTTATTCAAAACCGGTCACTATGGGTCAACCAAGGACTATAACAACCAGCTATCAAGGCCCTTCAATGCAAGAATCTAACTCAAGACCAAACATAGAAAAACTCTAGCTCACACTCATCCCGATAACATATAGGGAGTTATATGAGAATCTGTTCGATGCGCATGTGGTATCCCTTTTTTACTTAAAACCCATGCAACCTCCGTTCCCAAAATGGTATGATGGGAATGCTCAATGCAAGTACCACGCAGGAATAACGGGGCACTCAATTGAGAATTGCACTGCATTCAAAAAGTTGATTGAAAGGTTCATCAAGATAAAGATCGTAAGGTTCGATGATCCATCGGGACCTAATGTGGAAAGAAATCCGTTACCCAATCATTCAGACCAAGGGGTAAATGCGATAATTGAGATTGGAGGAAAGAAGGCCAAAACTGATGTTGCGAAAGTAAAATCCTCGTTACAACGGGTCTAGCAAGAAATGATAAGCATGGGATTAATCATTCAAGATTCGAATAAGGTACCTAAAGGAGTGAGGAGCTATTGTAAATTCCACACTGAAGAGGGTCATGAAATCCAAGAATGCACTGAATTTAGAGCTTTGGTGCAAAGTCTGGTAAATAACAAAGAGTTGGAATTCTTTGAATATGTCAAGGACTTGGAAGGATGAGATATTTTCGCCTTAGAGGAAGGATCAATGGAGAAGGTCCACAAGGTCAATCACCCAATGTTGATTATTTCACGACCAAGAAACAATGAAGTAGGAGCACAAGTTGCACTGAGAGTCATAATTTAGAAACCCGTGGCTTTTCCCTATAAAGATAGCAAAAGGGTTCAATGGAATTACGACTGCAACGTAATGATCCCAAGAGAGGATAACTCGGTTGGCACTTTAGAAGAGGGCCAAGATATTGGTTTCTAAACACGCAGTGGGAGGCGCTATGATCTTACAAGTGCAAGAACCGAGCCTATTAAAGGAAAAACCCTGATAGTTGAGCACACGAAAGAAAAGACGGCGAGGCTTGAATCACCAGTTAACAAGATAGTAACTGAGAACGAGGCTAAGGAATTCCTAAAATTCTTAAAGCATAATGAGTATAGTGTTGTAGAACAGCTACACAAACAACCAGCTCGCATATCAGTACTAACCTTGCTCTTGAGCTTAGAGACACATCGAAGCACGTTGATGAAAGTGCAGAATGAAACTTATGTTGCTAATGATATCTCTGTGAACAAGCTAGACCGTTTGGTTAACAATACAATTTTATCTTTTTCAATAATGATGAAATATCTCCAAGCGTATGGGATCCACGAAGGCCCTACATATCACTACCCGTTGCAAAGGATATACATTGCCAGGGGTGTTAATCGACAATGGATATGCGCTGAACGTCTTGCCACTATACACTGAACAACTTACTAGTGGATAGCTCTCATATGAAGACGTGTCAAAATATAGTGAGAGCATTCGATGGTACAAAAAAGAGGGTGATGGGAAGGATTGAAATACCTCTCCTAATTGGTCTAAACACATATGAGGTAGATTTTTTGGTGATGGATATCAAGCCCTCTTATAATTACTTATTGGATAGACTTTGGATTCACTTGGTTGGGGCAGTGCCGTCATTACTACACCAAAAACTAAAGTTGGTAACAGAGGGTCGGTTGGTGACGACAAATGCTGAAAAGGACATCATCGCATCCGTAACAAGAGACGCACCATACATAGGAGCAGGTGATGAGGTAATAAAATGTTCCTTTCGATCACTGGAATTTGTTAATGTAACTTTCATTGTTGAAGGAAACAAGATCCTAACACCAAGAATATCCAAAACCACGACGATGGGCCTGCAGTTGATGGCTGAAAAATGAGCCTTACTTGGAAAAGGACTCAAAAAATACCTTCAAGGGTGAGCCGAGACACCAATGCTGATGGACAAATGAGACCACTTTGGCTTAAGATAGAAGCAAGATGCAAGGCAAAAGAAGAGGGAGTTGGAGAAGAAATAAGAAAGAAGAAGAGTGTGACTGAGTGGGAGAGAGGTCAAATGGGAACCGATGACCTTTCTCTATATATCTAAAACATTTGTGTTAGGAGAAATCATTTATCTTCAATAAAGAATGGCAAAAAAAGAAAGCCTGGAAGTAATGTTGGGAAACTTGAGCATCAATGCCATATCCGTAGGAGAAATTGGGGAAAACCTATTAGGCATTCGTCCTTACACTCCCGGAAGTGTTCTAAACAATTGGACTGCAGAAGAGATCCTTGTAATTTTTAGAACTAATTCAAAGTAATATTTAAAACACACTTATTGCTCTAAGTCTAGGAGCAATAAGAATCCTTTTTGAAAAAGGCACATGTCCATTATTTTTATTTCAATAAAATACATCTCTGTGTCTTATTTTGGCAAACATTCTTTTGTTCATTCCATTTCATTCATACTCATACCACACAGATAATTATTCATAGATTCATTTGTTCTTTGAGTCATCCTTCATTCTTATAATAGGTATCCAAATATAAATGATATGAGTGATGCTGCTACTGATTCAGAATCTCCTTTTGAGCAAGATATGTGTTTAAAGGAACCTCAGGACTTTGAAGGTGATCGAGATTGTAACATATCTTTTGATTTGTTAAGTATGGTAGAACAAGAGGAGAAACAGATTCTACCTCACAAAGAGTCAGTAGAAATTGTGAGCCTAGAAGGCGAACAAGAGAAGAAAGAGGTGAAGATCGAAACTTGCATCACCGTAGAGACAAAGCGAGACCTCATTGAGTTACTCCAAGAATTCAAAGATGCCTTTGCATGGTCGTATCAAGACATGCCAGAGTTAAGTATTGATATTGTGGTACACCGGCTCCCCATAAAGGAGGAATGCAAGCCAGTACAATAGAAACTTCGAAGGATGAGGCCCGATGTCCTATTAAATATAAAAGAAGAAGTCAAGAAGCAATTTGACACTGGTTTCCTACAAATGGTTAAATACTCGGAGTGGGTAGCCAATATAGTCCCCATCCCTAAGAAAAATGGAAAAGTACGAATGTGTGTAGAGTATAGAGATTTAAAAAAAGCCAGCCCAAATGACAATTTCCCGTTGCCTCACATCGACACTTTAGTGGACAACACGACAGGTTATTCACTATTCTCCTTCATGGATGGCTTTTCTGGATACAACCAGATTAAGATGCATCCTAAAGATATGGAAAAGACCACATTTGTAACCATGTGGGGAATATTTTGCTATAAAGTGATGTCATTCGGATAGAAAAATACGAGAGTAATGTATCAAAGAGCCATGGTAACTTTGTTTCATGATATAATGCACAAAGAAATCGAGGTTTACGTCGACGATATGATTGCAAAATCTCAAACAAAAAAGGAGCATGTATAAGTCTTGAAAAAATTGTTCTTGAGATTGAGAAAATTTCAGCTAAAGCTTAATTTAGCAAAATGTGCCTCCGAGGCTAGGTCAGGAAAATTGCTAGGATTTGTAGTCAGTGAAAAAGGGATCGGGATCGACCCATACAAAGTCAATTAGGAATGCTAGAAAACCTTTGATAAGGTCAAACATTACCTGTCCAATGCCCTAGTGCTGATGCTACCTAGCCTAGATAAGTCGCTGATACTATACTTGCTAGTATTTGGAAATTCTATGGGATGCGTGCTTGACTAACACGATGAGTCGGGAAAGAAAGAAAGAGTGATATACTACCTCAGTAAGAAATTCACTGAATTTGAGACAAGATACTCGCCGATTGAAAAGTTGTGTTGCATTTTAATTTGGACAACCCGACGATTGAGACAGTACATGTTGTACCATACGACTTGGCTCATCTAAAAAATGGACCCTCTAAAGTACATGATGGAGTCGACTAATTTGAATGGAAGGATAGCCCGATGGAAAATTTTACTTGGCTCATCTAAAAAATGGACCCTCTAAAGTACATGATGGAGTCGACTACTCTGAATTGAAGGATGGCCCGAAGGCAAATTCTGCTTTCCAAATTTGATATAGTTTATGTGAATAATAAGGCAGTAAAAGGGAGTGCAATACCAAATTTTCTAACTAGTAGAGCTCTAAAAGATTACGAGCCTTTGAATTTTGATTTCCCAAACGAAGATCTGATGTATGTTGCTACCAGTAAAGAAGATGCTCAACATGGACACCCTTGGAAACTAAATTTAGACGAAGCTTCAAGCATTATGGGTAACAGAATAGGGCCAGTCCTGGTATCCTCTAACGAATATCATTATCCCTTTACTAGTAAATTGGATTTTGATTGTACGAACAATATGACAAATACGAAGCATGCATCATGGGTATCCGTGCAACCATAGAACGTAATATTAAAGTGCTAGAGGTATATGGGGATTCTGTGCTAGTGGTCTATCAACTCAAAGGTGAATGTGAGATAAGAGATCCCAAGTTGATCGAGTATAGAAGGCTAGTACTAGAGTTAATTAAAGAGTTTGATGACATCACCTTCTTCTACCTTCTACGAGATAAAAACCAGATGGCTGATACTCTAGCTACCTTACATGGTCAAAATGAACAAACAAGAGGATGTAAAACCTATTCAGATGAGTACTTATGAGTTTCTGGCTCATTGTTACAACATTGAAGAATAAGAAAAAGATGATCACCCTTGGTACTATGATATACTGCAACATATAAAGAATCTAAATACCCGGATCAGGCAACAAAGAATGATAAAAAGGCGCTGAGGAGACTGGCCAATGACTATGTCTTAGATGGGGAGATCCTCTACAAAAGAAGAAAGGATTAGGTGCTACTAAGATGTATAGACGCTGTTAACACTAAGAAAATATTAGAAGACGTCCATGAGGGTGTCTGTGGAACACATGCTAATGGTTTTACAATGGCTAGAAAAATCATGAGTTTCGGGTATTTTGGTCCACCATGGTAGGAGATTGTATCAATTACGCCAAGAGATGGCATAAATGCCAAATTTATGGAGACAAAATTCATGTGCCTCCTTCACATTTTAATGTTATGACTTCTCCATGGTCTTTTTCTATGTGGGGCATACATGTCATTAGGTTGATCTAGCCAAAAGCTTCTGATGGGCATCGATTCATCTAAGTAGTCATTGATTACTTCACCAAGTGGGTAGAGGCCACTTCTTACGCCAATGTCACAAAGTTGTCAGTTAGTAAAATCTTGAAAAAAGAGATCATATGTCAGTATGGGATGTCAGAAAGGATTATATCTGACAATGCATTGAATTTGAACAACAACATGATAGCGGAGGTCTGTAGTCAATTCAAGATCAAACGCCTCAACTCGTCACCATATCGCCCAAAAATGAATGGTATAGTGGAGGCAGCTAATAAGAACATTAAGAAGATTGTGGGGAAAATGACTAAGACTTATAAAGATTGGGATGGGAAGTTACCATTTGCTCTTTATGCTTATCAAACGTCTGCCAGGACCTCCACCGGGGCAACGCCTTTCTCATTGTTTATGGAATGGAGGTGGTTTTGCCCATTGAAGTCAAGATTCCTTCTCTCCAAGTTTTTCAGAATTGAAGTTAGATTAAGCAGAATGAATCCAATGCCGATATAACCAGTTGAAATTGATTGAAGAAAAGAGGTTGAAAGCCATCCACCATGGTCAGATGTACCTGATGCAAACACGGTTTCGTAGAGTTGTTTGAGTCATATGGGTGCCCAATCGTCAAACGAAAAAGTATCGTTTGATTTTGAAGTAAGGTTGTAATTAGGCTAAGTATAGAGTATGGTAACAAAGATAGGCTCAAAGAGTTAACTATAAAATGATAGAGGTTCGGCTAACAAGGAAAAAAAAGAAGGAAAAATGTTTGAGGGATGATGGAACGGAATAGGCTTAAGGGTCAAGTATGAACCAACACTATAGACGAGTGTCGACCCAAGACTTATAGGACTCTCAAGGTGATTTGTGAAGTAAGAAAGGACCTTGACCCGTTACTTATGAAGGTAAGAACCAGAGGTATAAGTTGGGTTGAATGTCACACTCGGTTTAGAGTGATAAGTTCGTAGCAGACAAAGATTGACGCCACTGACTACAGATAAGCCAAACTAAGTCTTTGGACGAAATTTGAGAGAAGTGAATCTCACAAAATAATAGAATTTCATTCATGTTGTAAAAAGTTCCTAAAACAACTATAGAGCTTCATATTTATAGCTCAATTACATGGCTAGTGGAATGGGCAATTAGGCAATCAATTGGACACTTGTGGGTAGCTTTAATGAGCTGAAAATTCCATGAAATTTCTAGCTAGCTTCCTTGAAGTTTTCTTGTGCATGGAGAACGTCAATGGACATCTTCTAGATGCCATGTTTCAGCTGGAAATTAATTGAAGTGTTTTGGGAGCAGAATGGAGCATGCTAGATTCAGCCAAAGGTCTTTTATGACCTTTAAAGGAGCTGTTTTGATTAGCTAAATAGACTTGGACTTTAATGATCAGCTTAGGGTACTTCATCATCCATGAAGTGTGAACTCGCGAAATTGAAAGGCCATTTGTGTGTGAAAACTCATAACCAAATGGGCACAAATGTGAATGGAATTTTCCAGCAAATGTGAATGCTTTCATAGCTAGTTGGAGAGTGGACAGTCAGCTTTGGAATAGAGGCAGCTATCTCTTTGGCTAAAAAGTCACTTAGGAAACACCAATCATCAGTACACTTAGCATTAATCATCATCCATGCATTCATGCCGCCTATTGTATGTACCTGGAACAATTAAATTCAGTAAATTAAATCATGTTAAGACACATTTAAATCGGCAGCAGTAAGACACATTAAACCTGCACATTAATTCGGCTGGAACTTAAGAAAATTAAAATGATGTAATAAGCTAAGACAAATTAATGACATGTATTAACTAAGACATACTAAATGCATGCATTAAAATAAAACATATTCAACACATAATTAAAATGTCCAGATTTGACTAATTAGACACTTACTAATTATTTGAACTGAACTAACTAATTTAACCAACATGTTTAATTTATTCCAGCAACTAATATTATGCATAAATTAAATCAAGATGAAATTGAGCTCATTGAGCTAATTCGAGCTCATGAAGCTAAGGTTGAGTTGAGTTCGGCTTGCAAAAGGATGTATGGTGAATTCGTAGAGCTGGTCCAAGCTCTCTCAATGTCTCCAGCTGATATCTCATTGCACACTTGATGGACTAAGGCTGAAATAGCCTCCTTGAATTGCTTGGCTCGAGCTCGTGTAATTTGTCCTTGGGGCAGCACCAATGGATCCTTACTTGAGCTAGGTGCACTCTAGGGTGTGATCGTATCATTCCCCCACTTCAAAGCGACTTGTCCTCAAGTCGGAACCTACATCGAAGGGAGATAGATCAGAAACATTGAAGATTGCACTTATGTTATACTCACCCGGTAAATCAAGTCAGTTGGCATTTTTGTTAATTCGTTCTAGAACTTGGAAAGGTCCGTCTCCTTGAGGCAACAATTTGGACCTCCGTTGGGTGGGAAAATGCTCCTTGTGCATATGAACCCAAACCCAGTCACCGGGTTCGAACACAACTCTCTTTCAACCCTTGTTTTCCTTTTGCACGTAAGTCACTGTCCTTGCCTCAATGTTGGCTTTCACCTTTTGATGCAAATCCTTCACATAGTCGGCCTTCTTTCTAGCATCTGCATGAATAATTTGATCATTAGGCAAAGGCACTAAATCTAACGGTGTCAAAGGATTAAATCCGTAAACTATTTCAAAAGGTGAATATTTAGTCGCTGAATGAACAGATCGGTTGTAGGCGAACACGATATGTGGAAAACATTCCTCCCACGACTTCAAGTTCTTCCGGATGATCGCTCGAAGTAATGTTGATAGAACGCGGTTGACCACCTCGATTTGGCCATCGGTTTGGGAAGGACAAGTGGTTGAAAACATTAACTTAGTTTCGAGCTTCCCCCACAATAATCTCCAAAAGTGACTTAAAAACTTTGCATCGCGATCCGACACAATCATTCTCGGAATTCCATATAGTCGAACAATTTCCTTAAATAAAAGATTAGCAATATGAATAGCATCATCAGTTTTTGTACAAGCAATGAAGTGTGACATCTTAGAAAATCTATCGACTACAACGTAGATAGAGTCCTTCCCCGTTTTTGTTCGTGGTAATCCGAACACAAATTCCATGGAAATATCCATCCAAGGAGCTTCGGGTATGGGAAGCGGGGTGTATAAGCCGTGTGGTTGAACCTTGGATTTGGCTTTCTTACACGTCACGCAACGTTCGCAAACTCGCTCAACATCTCTTCTCATCCTCGACCAATAAAACTGTTCTTGAAGCATTGTTAAAGTCTTACTTATACCAAAATGTCCTATGAGGCCACCGTTATGTGCCTCGAGTACAAGCAAGTCCCAAATGGAGCTTTGTGGAATGCATAATTTTCCTTCCTTGAAATGGCAGCCTTCGTACTTATAAAATTTCTCAACAGAAGCATTCTCACAAGCAGCAAATATCTCACCAAAATCATTATCGTTAGTATACAAGTCTTTCAATAAAAAAATCTAAGCAATTTAGCATCAAGAGTCGATAATAAAGCATACCTTCTCGAAAGTGCATCAGCCACAATATTATCTTTACCTTTCTTATATTTGATAACGTAAGGAAAATATTCAAGAAACTCGACCCATTTTGGATTACGCTTATTCAACTTTTGCTGGCCTTTAATGTGTTTCAACGCTTCATGATCGGAATGAATCACGAACTCCTTTGGCCATAGGTAGTGTTGCCACATCTCTAAGGCTCGAATAAGTGCGTACATTTCTTTATCATAAACAGGATAGTTGAGTGCGGCTCCATTGAGCTTTTCACTGAAATAAACAACAGGCCTTCCATTTTGAGTATGTACAGCCCCTATTCCGACACCTGATGCATCACATTCAATTTCAAATGTTTTAGTAAAATCAGGTAATAAAGTAAGGGTGCATTTGTAAGACAATATTTAATTAAAACAAAAGCTTTTTCTTGTTCTTTGGTCCAATAGAAGGCTGAATTCTTTTTAGTCACGATTGTCAAAGGCATAGCCAAAGTGCTAAAGTTGGGCACAAATCGCTGATAGAAGCTCGCCAAGCCATGGAAGATTCGAACTTGGCTAATATTTATTGGTCTCGGCCACTCTTGAATTGCCTTTATCTTCTCTTGGTCCACTTCTAGTCCTTTTAAGCTGACCATGAAACCTAGAAAAATAACCTTGTTAGAGCAAAAGGTACACTTTTTAATATTAGCATAAAGGGTCTTCTTTCGAAGAACCTCTAAAACAGACTTGAGGTGTATTATATGCTCTTCCAATGATTTGTTATATATGAGAATATCGTCAAAATACACAACAACAAACTTACCCATGAATGATCTTAAAACATAGTTCATTAGCCTCATAAAGGTACTAGGAGCATTGGTTAGGCCAAACGGCATGACCAACCACTCATACAAACCGTGCTTAGTTTTGAAGGTCTTCTTCCATTCGCCGCCTTCTCGCATGCAAATCTGATGGTAACCATTCTTCAAATCGATTTTCTAATATAGTTTGGCACCACTTAGTTCATCAAGCATGTCATCTAAACAAGGTATTGGATGCTAGTACTTAACAGTAATCTTGTTCACGGCTCAGCAATCAACACACATTCGTCAAGTTCCGTCTTTCTTCAGCACCAACAAGACAGGCACGGCACAAGGACTAAGGCTTTCGCGAATGTGTCATTTCTCCATCAACTCATTGACTTGCCGTTGTAGTTCTTTAGTTTCATCGAGATTTGTCCTATAGGTTGGCCGATTCGGGATAACAGCTCTGAGCACGAAATCAATCTGATGCTCGATCTTGGGAAGAGGTGGTAACCCACTCAAAGTTTCTTCCGAGAACACATCTTGAAAATCCTGCAAAAGAGACACCATAGAAGAGGGTAAGTTTTTGGGTAATTCGTTAGTAATAATCAAGTTTTCCTTGTACATGAGCATAAGAAGGGAATGTCTCAATGTCAAAGCCTTTCAGACATCACTCGCTTTTGCAAACACGCTCATTCTCTAGCATTCTTCTTTTTTTTGTTTCATCTTTTTCTTTTCTCATTTTCTTTTCACTTTCTTTGGTTGTTTTTCCTTTCTTTTTTCATTTTTCTTTTCTTTTGCATTTTCATTCTTTTCTTTTTCTCTTATTTGATCTACAGAATTTTTCAAATTTATTTGATCCTCGTGTACTTGCTTCGGCATCAATGGTGCTAACGTCTCGCTTTTTCCCATATGTTTGAACGTATACCTATTGGTATACCCGTCATGGAGGACTCGTCTATCAAATTGCCATGGGCGTCCAAGTAACAAATGGCTCGCATGCATAGGTACAATGTCACAAAGTACTTCGTAGGAATATTTTCCTATGGAGAAAGATACAAGTACTTGCTTTGCTACCTTTAGCTTGCCACCATCATTGAGCCATTGAAGTTTGTATGGGCTCGGGTGCTTAGTGGTTGGAAAATCAAGTTTCTCCACCGTGAGAGTGCTCACCACATTTGTGCAACTCCCACCGTCGATGATAACACTACAGATCTTCCCTTGGACTTAACACCGTGTATGGAAGATGTTTTCTCGTTGTTGTTTATCTTACACGCTTTGGAGACTAAGGCTCCTTTTGACAACAAGAAGTTAATCATCAATAGCATATTCTATTTCTTATGATGTTTCGGATTCATTTTCAATCTCTTCCTCCCACTCGATGTCACCATTCGCGTGCACCACCATGGTACTTCAGTTTGGGCATTGACTTGCAATATGCGCCCGTCCAAGGCATTTGAAGCATTTTATGTCCCTAGAGTGATTGGGAAAACTCTCAAAAGCCTTGCTTTTGTTGGATTCGGCCACAGTTTATTTGACTTTGGTGGCACGGTCGGCTCTTTGGCTCGGTTTGGTAGAGTGTTTTTGCTAACACCTTGGCTCCATTTGGAAGAATTTACGGTGGAATAGCCTCGAACAGCGCCTTTATGCTTCAATTTCTTCTCTACCTTGATGGCCATGTGCACCATGTCCACCACCTCACGTACTGTTGCAACTCCACAGTATTGGCAATGTCTCGGTTGAGACTAGCCAAGAAGCGTGCCATGGTTGCTTCACCATCTTCTCGCACGTCTACTCTTATCATTGTGATATCTACTTCTTTGTAGTAGTCCTTCACGCTCCTCAATCCTTGGGTAAGGTTTTGGAGCTTTTGATAGAGTTCACGGTGGTAATAAGACGGAATGAAGCGCCTTCGGATCACCACCTTCATTTCGACCCAAGTACATATTGGTGGTTCTCCGTTCCTTCTACGACTCGTGGATAATTGGTCCCACTATATCATCGCGTAGTCGGAAAACTCTATTGCGGCCAACTTCATCTTTTTGTTCTCGGAGTAGTTATGACATTCGAACACTAGTTCGATCTTTTTCTCCCACTCAAGATATGCTTTCGGGTCCGATCGACCTTGAAATGGTGGAATAAAAAGCTTGATATTTTTAAGGTCTTCATCAATCCGTCCACGTTCTCTTTGGCCACGGTTTCTTGGAACTCTTCGCCTTTCACTTTGGTTTGACCCTTAGTCACTTTCGGCCTCACTTCGGTCATAGAGGTCTTCTTGGTTAATTTCTGGGCGGCATCGTTCTCTTTCCTTGAAATGGTGGAATAAAAAGCTTGATATTTTTAAGATCTTCATCGATCCGTCCACGTTCTCTTTGGCCACGGTTTCTTGGAACTCTCCGCCTTTCACTTTGGTTTGACCCTTGGTCACTTTTGGCTTCACTTCAGTCATAGAGGTCTTCTTGGTTAATTTCTGGGCGGCATCGTTCACTTTGTGGACCTTGGGGAGTCCGCTCTTGTTGACCTCTCTCTTTGACTCGTTCCAAGCGCTCATTGATTGATTCCAACTCATTTCGAAGCATGCGTTAGAACTCTCACAAAAGGGCTTATTGAACCAAGTCTGGTACTCTACCTCCTCGAGGAGCAGCGTTTCTTATTGGTTGTCATCTGCCTGCCTCCGCCATATTGTGTTCAAGGCTTCTAAACATGTAAATTAAACCTCACAATAAATCCTCACGTTTCACTCGAAAAGAAAAGTAGCTGGCACTCCCACTTATGTTTGCACTCTTTAATGGCTTTTTCCTCTCTCTCTAATGCTCTTACAACACTCGTGTCTTTTTCCACTTGTTCTCCTCTCGTGATTTCGTAAAAAGACTTGTTTAGGCTTTATTGAAGTCTAGGGGTTGCCTAAAAGAAACTATTTTAGCTTTGAGTGTAGCGTGAAGGTAAATGGTGATAGTAGCAAGAAGTTGATGATCGGGAATTATAAAAAATGAACACAACTTTCAATTTTTTTATAACTTTGAATTTCTTCTTTTTTTATACAAAATATGTTGATTATATAATCCTTTCTTTTTGTACACGAAATTTTTTTCAATTTTTTTCACAAACCTATTCCGAGATAGCTTCGAACATCTGTATTTCTTGTTTTAAGCAGTTCTGATACCAAATGATGCAAACACGGCTTCATAGAGTTGTCCGAGTCATTTAGGTGCCCAATCGTCAAATTAAGAAGTATCGTTCCATTTTGAAGTAAGGTCGAAATTAGGCTAAGTATGGAGTATGGTAACAAAGATAGGCTCAAAGAGTTAAGTATAAAATGATATAGGTTCGGCTAACAAGGAAAACAAAGAAGGAAAAATAGTTTGAGGGATGATGGAACGGAATAGGCTTAAGGGTCAATTATGAACCAACACTATAGACGAGGGTCGACTCGAGACTTATAGGACTTTTAAGGTGATTTGTGCAATAAGAAAGGACCTTGACCCGTTACCTATGAAGGTAAGAACCAGAGGTATAAGTTGGGTTGAACGCCACACTCGTTTAGAGTGATAAGTTTGTAACAGACAAAGATTGACGCCACTAACTATAGATAAGCCAAACTAATTCTTTGGACGAAATTTGAGAGAAGTTAATCTCACAAAATAAAATAATTTCATTCAAGTTGCAAAAAGTTCCTAAAACAACTAAAGAGCTTCATATTTATATCTCAATTACATGGCTAGCTAAATGGGTAATTAAACAATCAATTGGACACTTGTAGGCAGCTTTAATGAGCTAAAAATTCCATTAAATTTCCAGGCAGCTTCCTTGAAGTTTCCTTGTGCATGGAGGACGTCAATGGACATCTTCTAGATGCCATGTTTCAGCTGGAAATTAATTGAAGTGTTTTGGGAGCAGAATGGAGCATGCTAGATTCGGCCAAAGGTCTTTTATGATCTTTAAAGGAGCTGCTTTGATTAGCTGAATAGACTTGGACTTTGATGACCAACTTAGGGTACTTTATTAGCCATGAAGTGTGAACTTACTAAATTGAAAGGCCATTTGTGTGTGAAAACTCATAACCGAATGGGCACAAATGTGAATGGAATTTTCTAGCAAATGTGAATGCTTTCATAGCTAGTTGGAGAGTGAACGGTCAGCTTGGGAATAGAGGCAGCTACCTCTTTGGCTGAAAAGTCACTTAGGAAACACCAATCATAAGCACACTTAGCATTAATCATCATCCATGCATTCATGCCATCCATTGTATGTACCTCGAACAATTAAATTCAATAAATTAAATCATGTTAAGACACATTTAAGTCAACAGCAGCGAGACACATTAAACCTGCACAATAATTCGGCAGGAACTTAAGCAAATTAAAATGATGTAATAAGCTAAGACAAATTAATGACATGTATTAACTAAGACATATTAAATGCATGAATTAAAATAAAACATATTTAACACATAATTAAAATGTCCAGATTTGACTTAAACACTTACTAATTATTTGAACTGAACTAACTAAATTAACCAACATGTTTAATTTATTCCAGCAACTAATATTATGCCTAAATTAAATCAAGCTAAAATTGAGCTCATTGAGCTGATTCGAACTCATGGAGCTAAGGTTGAGTTGAGTTCGGCTTGCAAAAGGATGCATGGTGAATTCGTAGAGCTGGTCCAAGCTCTCTCAATTTGTCCAGCCGATATCTCGTCCCACACTTGATGGAATAAGGTCAAAATGGCCTCCTTGAATTGCTTGGCTCGAGCTCGTGTAATTGGTCTTTGGGGCAGCATCAATGGATCCTTGCTCGAGCTAGGTACAGTTCGGGGCGTGATCATATCAGTACCAAAAATGAATGAGGCAAGCTTATGACAAAAAGTTTCACCCTAGAGAATTTCATGGTGGGGACCTAGTATTGAAAAAGATCCTTCCCAGACAAAAGGACTTTAGAGGAAAGTGGATGCCGAATTGAGAAAGACCTTATGTGGTCAAAAAGGCCTTTTCTGGAGGAGCGCTAATTCTGACCGAGATGGATGGCAAAAACCTGCTTAATCCAGTGAATTCGGATTTTGTCAAGAAATATTTCACCAAAGAAAAAAAGAGGAGAGGCGAAGGAAAAAACCTGTAAAATGGCACCTTGAGACCAAAGGGTTTTGAGTTGAAAACCCGAAAAAAGGTAGCTCAAATTTAGATCGAAGATTGAACATGTGATGGTCGGGTCTTCTCAGAAGGGGAAATGTCATATCTTGGGGCATCAACAAAGCACTCTAAATCTCCTAAACATATATCAGGCTCAAAATGGTCTTCGAGAAGTTTGTGCAGAGAAGCTCATGTTGCGATATTTGGGGCACCTATTTTCATCTTACTCATTTTGTATTTTAGCAGCATTTGCTATCTTTGATTAATCTATTTATTTCGAGCTCTACTCCCAATAAATTTCAATCTTGTCCATTGTTACAATCTTTTTCAAGCATTTTTCATTGAAATAACGATTAATGGACAAATAATATTCAAGTAAAAGGATTTCTGCATATTACTCTGAAAGGTTTTCTAAATAATACAAGGACTTGAAATAGGACCACTACTCAGAACTAACCAAATCTAAGAGTTGGAAATGTTTGGGAACGAATAGTTTGAATTGCGATTATTTCTTCGAATTTCCTGTCAAAGATACCATATCTGAACAAGAAGGCATGACAATACGTCAGTGATAAAACCTTGATAAACAACGAGCAATGTCAATCTAAGCATTAAAAGGGGAATCATTCTCGAAAAATGACATTTTGCATTCATGCAAATATAATTCATACACATCTTGTTAGGAGCATTTGATTCATTCTGATCATAACATCCTAATCGTTTGGCATAAATATTGGCCCATGAAATGGATTCTATAGGTCATGTTCCACTGAGAACGGTGTAACAGATCAGTGAAACCACAAATCCTATACCCCTGAAGTTATAGTGGGACGGATTGAAGTTATCGTGGTAAATCTTATCTCCCTGAAGTTGCAGTGGAGTAGATTAAAGCCACAAATCTTATCTCCCTGAAGTTGCAGTGGAGCAGATTGAAGATAGCAAATCTTATCTCTTTGAAGTCACAATAGAATAGATGAAAGCCACAAATCTTATCTCCCTAAAGTTGCAGTGGAGCAGATTAAAGCCACAAATCTTATCTCCCTGAAGTTGCAGTGGAGCAGATTGAAGATAGCAAATCTTATCTCTTTGAAGTCACAATAGAATAGATGAAAGCCACAAATCTTATCTCCCTGAAATTGCAATGGAGTAGATTGAAAATAACAAATCTTATCTCTCTGAAGTTGCAGTAGAATAGATTAAAGCCACAAATTTTATCTCCTTAAAGTTGCAATGGAACAGATTGAAAATAGTAAATCTTATCTCTTTGAAGTTGCAATAGAGCAGATTAAAGCCACAAACCTTATCTCCCTGAAGTTGCAGTGGAGCAGATTGAAGATAGCAAATCTTATCTCCCTGAAGTTGCAGTGGAACAGATTGAAGATAACAAATCTATCTCTCTGAAGTTGCAATAGAGCAGATTGAAGTCACAAATCTTATCTCCTTAAGTTGCAGTGGAGTAGATTGAAGTTACAAATCTCATTTCCCTAAAGTTGCAGTGGAGTAGATTGAAGGTATGAGTCTCATCGCCCTGAAGTTGCAGCGGAGCAGATTAAAGCTACAAGTCTAATCTACCTGAAGTTACAGTGGAGTAGATTGAAGCAAAAAATCCTGTACCTCTGAAGTTGTAGTGGGTTAGAATGAAGCCACTTGAAAATTAGAAGCACCAATGAGGTCGAGATTCTGCAAAACCAGGCAAAATTGGCCCTTTTAAAGTCTTTGCTCTGTTCCCGTTACACGTCAACGAGCAAAGAGGGGTAGCTGTAATGGGCCAATTTAGCCCGGGCCCAAACAGAAACCCAAATACAAAAAAAAGTAAAACCAAAATAAATAATAAATAAATAACAGTCCAAGTCCATTACAATTACAAGACCAAATCAGAAAACCCTAATGGCCCAAAATCTAAACAATTTTTAGAAGAAAAAAAAAGAAGAAAGAAAGAAACCCTAGCTAGCGTCGTACCCTAACCCTAGCCGTCGCCACTCCTAGCCTCTGCCACCACCAACTTCATCGCCAACCACCCCTGCAAAGAAGAAGCAACACACGCAACAACAAGTAAAAAAATAGTAGAAATAAATAGGAAAATAATATTGTAAATGGCTATAAGGGCCATAAAACAGATTGTATGAATGATCTTTTTTTTATGGTAATCAGATAAAAAAAAGAAAATAAATATAAAAAATATTTCGAAAAAGAAAGAAAAGGTAGTCTTTTTATCTTTATTTTTTAAAGAAATGATATAATAAATATATAAAAAAGGGAAAAGGGGTCTTTTACCTTCCGTTCCACCTTTTGTCGCCGTCGAGGACCATCGTTGACGCCCCAAACGCCTCAAAATCTATTAGGGTTCTACGAAGGTCCAATGAAAATGGCGAGGCCAAAAGTTTTTTTCCTTTGCATTTTCTTTTCTCTTTTTTTTTATTTTAAAAGATATTTGGCTAGATTTGGGTTTTTAGGTTTTTTTTTAAAAAGGATTGAAAAAGGCAAAAAAAAATTGGCCACCGAAAATGGCGAAGCCTTCGCCGGCAACCAGCGGCCATCGCGGCAGACATTTGCTGCACTTAGGTCAGATTCTAAAAAATTGAGAGAAAAAAAAGGTTTTCTAAGTTTTTTTAAAAACAGATGCAAAAATAATTTTTGAAACTTTTTTTTACTTTTATAGCCCATTAAAATAGTGTTGTTTTGGGCTTATTGCCCAAATGTCAAACCAACCCAAAACGATGTCGTTTTTAGCTAACCTGGTCTGACCCGACCCAGCAAGATCCGCGTGTTTTTAAAGCGAGTCTAATTGCACCCTTAGTCCTTCTGCTTTTAATTATTTTTCAATCTAGTCCTTTTTCATTTTTAAATTTATACCCTATGATTGTAATTTTTTTTCAATTCGGTCCCTTAAGGAACGAAGCGTTTGGGACAGGGAATAATTTCCCAGTTAGTCCCTCCTCATTTACGTGTATTTAATTTTAGTCCTTATTCGGTTTTATTATTTAATTTATTATGATTTATACATTTAATTCTGTTTAAATTTCAATTCCATCCTTCATTCAATTAATTTCATTCTTTTATATTTGTTTTATCTATTTATTTATCATTCTTTTACTTTTTAAATACTTAAATTTCATATTATGTATATTTGTTTTATCTATTTATTTATTATTTTTTTTACTTTTTAAATATTTGAATTTGATATTACTTATACTTCCTTTTCATTAAGCACCTTTCATTTTCATTTTTTTTATTTTAAGTTACTTTATTTAGTTTGTTGATAATGCCATGAATTAATATTCTTATTATTGCTATATTTACATTATTATAGTATTTATCCATTTATTTTATATTTATCATTCTACTATAAATGTTCTACTCACATGGCCATCTTATATTATTTCGTTGTTACTATAACATACATTAAGTTTAAGCATTTATCCATGTGTATATTATGCCCGAATAAGTAAAATGTATATCGTTTTAAGCGTTATGTTCTATTTTCGCACGATGCATAAAAAAGGAGGATTTTTAAGCCGAGGCAAATGTTCATTATTTTGGAATTAGAAAAGTTGTGTTCCTAACTTACGGAATATGACTTCCTTCTAAAACCAAGATAGTTGAATATCTATCTTAAAATAAATAAATAATAATAAGATTTTAGCGTTTGTTCTCGTTTATGAGGATTTAAGGCATTATGTCCTAACTTATAGGATATGATCTTTTCTTCTCGATTAACTTGAAATAAGCCACTTTTCGTGAAAATTAATTTAGTTAAGTAATGTCTTAATAAAGGATCGTACTTTAAAAACTCTTCAAATTTTCAATTTTCTACAATAAAGACATCAAGTAATCAATTAGGTACCAATTTTGGGCGTAACGAGGGTGTTAATCCTTTCTCGCGTGTAACCGACTCCCGAATCCATTTTTTTAGATTTTTGTAGACCGAAAAACATGTTTTAATAAATCAAACCTCTTATTAAAACGATCAAATTACGAGCTGACACGATCACGCCTCTTAAAAGTGATTGGTGGCGACTCCCATTTTCGTCTTTTCATAAAATAAAAAGTCGAATTCAAAAAAAAAGTTTCAACACTTACAATTTAGTCTATACCGCTGATTAATATCTCTCAATACTTGAGTCTTTTAAATTTTCTCCAGTTTCCTACTACCTTCTCCATTAATACTTATAAATTATATTTTATTTATTTAGAAAAATTGGACTCATAATTGCTCAAAGTTATATAGTTACAGCCAAGGGATTTTTAGGGATGTTACAAGAAATGGTGAAGTAAGAGAAATGGATCGCATTTTTAAAGAAATGTGTTTTCTCGCTAAGTACAACAACGACTTGATAATTAATTTGAGGCTTTTTTGAATTATTATTTTATTAATTAAATAATTGAAGTTAAAATGGAATTAAATTAGTTAGACATTATTAGTCTGTTGAATAAGAAAATTAAATATATTTTCTTATAGGTTTTACAATAAAGTTATTATGGCTTTAACGAAATTATAATTGGGTTTAGAAGCTTATTTGATTGGAAAATTAATTTAGTTAATTTAATTAATTAAATAGTATTCATTTTGAGAAATAGGAAACAAGTATTGAGTTTGATTAAATTATAAACTACTAGATCAAAAGTTGAAGAAGTACATATAATTGGGCTCAATACATAAGATGACCAATTCCCCTCATAGAAGAAAAGAGGGACAGCAACCCTAGTTATATTTACTAGGGTGTGCCGCCCACCCTTACTCTAGTTTGAGTAGAAATGTGTTTTCTATTTAAATATTATTATTTTATAAGGACTAGTTCAATCAGGATTCTTGTATCTTTACTTATAGATATATGACATCGGTTGATCTTAAATCATAAGTTTGATATCTCGTTATGTTGCGAGAAAATTGTGGGAATTTATTATCTAAGAATAAATTCTATTTTCTGGGAATTATGATATTTGTCGATTTCTATTGAAAGAAATTACTTTCCTACTTAAAGTAATTATATTGATGCTTTTCTATGTTTGATTTGTGATGCTCGAGCTCACACTTGATGCAATTTAAGGTATTAGGATAGCGGAGAAGGTCATTCGGTTGAAAGCCATGATCGACTCGAATAAATCTCACACAAAGTGCAAGTAATATTCGATTAGAGTTTATTACTATAAATATCATAAAGTGACTTAGTTTTGAAATTTTTTAAACTTCCGTTGTAACTGTTACAACCGTCTTCTATTTGGTGACCGACAATTGCTCGATTTAACAAATTTCAGTGACAAAAATTTCATCACAAATTTAATGATTTGCCATCCTTGTGACAACCTTATTAGTCAAGGGGTGTATTAGCGAGAGAAAATCTCGTCACTAAATCTATCACAAAGCGTAAACAATGATAGGTTTAGTGCATTTATGATGCACTTTATTTATCATTGTTGACTCAAATTCTAGTAGTGTACACATAAAATTGTTCTGTATCTCATTCTTGGAAACCTATCAATTTAACTTCCCATCATGGCTTGATTTTCAATTCCTACATGAAAATCAGATTTTTCAACTTTCCTTGAATTATTCGGTATCCAAATATTTTGGGCAATTACATGTCAACTCTTACTGCCTGAATTAGGGGAGAGCAAATGATTAAATGCTAAAGTTACATATTTTATGTAATTAAATTGGTTAATTTATGAGAGTGCACCACTAATTTTTCCATGTTTTTGTTGAATTTTGTGTAGGGGTGCAATTTGGGGCTAAATAGAAGAAAAAGGAAACAATTGGGCTAGATTGAAGAAAGAAGCGAAGAAGGAGGGCCAAACCAGAATTTTTCCAAGATTAATTAGCTGAAATTTTTGTTGATTTAGTGGGAGATTATTTTGGGATTTATTTTTATATCATGGAATATTTTTCCTTGATTTTCTATACTAGTTGGCTCTTAATTTAGCAAAGCCACTAGTATAAATAGTGGCTTATTTTGTTCATTTTAATCATAAATTCATAAATCAACCTTCATCTTTGAATTCAATCTTTTCTCCATTTTTTCTCATGTAGCATCTGTTGTTCATAGTTTTTTTTCTTTAATTTATTAATTCCTAGTTAGCCACCTCCTTAAATCGTTTGCAATTTTTTTTTCAAATTCCCTTTTCATTTCCAGTAGTCAACCATCCATTTTAATATATTACTAAATTTCTAGCCTCCATATTTAATTACGCCACCCATCCTTTCCACCTATTTTTTTACCTTATCCAATTATACCCAGTGCAATCATGTCCCAAACCTTAGCCAACTAAACCCATTTTCAACTTTAGGCTGAAATTAGCCTTGTCAAAACCCGTGAGTTACGAACCCGAGCAATTTAACTCCTAAAATTCCAGTACTTATTACTTCTCCGGATTAAGAGTTTGATTTTGACAACTCACAAAGTCAGATCAACATTAAATCAAAAAAGACGTCGTTTGATTTAGTGTGGTTAGACGTACATTTAGAATTCCGAAAGGAACATTTCTAATCGGTTTTCTGTGAACACATTGGCGTGCCAAGTGGAGATTGCTGTTTGGTTCCGTCAAGGGAAGTAGTAACCGGATTTAAATGTCCCACGCGGTTGAAGGCATTGGTTCGAGCTAGGCTCTTCTAGAACGCAAAGCTGACGGAGTTCTAAATCACGAACGTTTCGTGGTTGTTCGATCGGTAAGGGTTAGTTATTGGACGTTCCACAACTAATTTACACAAGGAAGAGTTGGTGTCCGAAGCGTCCTTGGTAGCTATAACTAGCTTATTGGAAAAGAGGAGTTCGTCTAATTTCGAGGATTGGTTCAAAGACGAGGAAAATTCGTGCCTAAAGCTGAGCTTATTCTAATTAATTTTTCTTCATATTTATTTAACTATTTTTATTATTCTGTTTTCAACTTTTACTTTTTACGTTATTTTTCTGTTTATTTCAGGTCTTCAAATTTCATCCCTCCGAACTTTTTCGGCACGACAACTGCCCGACATAAATCTTGTCAAGAGAGAAACAATTTACAGTAAACCCAGTCTCTGAGGGATCGACCCTACACCCTATACTGCATAATTTGCAATTTAAAGTGTATGCTTAGATTGGTGGATTCGACACCCATCAGTTTTGGTGCCGTTGTCGGGGACTGGCAACACTTACAAATTGTTTAAATCATCTTCATGACCAGATCTTCATCCAGAGATCTCGAATACGACCCAGAGATCGAGAAATCAGTACGAGCACGATGAAAAGAGATAGAATCTCTTAAACGTGTAAGTAAAGCAGAAGTTGAGCTAGGACAAGGGCTCTTAGAAACCGACATTGAAAAGTTGAGACAAGCAATTCGTGTAGAGTCAATTCGACGTGGAAAACAAGTTGAAGTGATTGATCTTGAGACCGAACCACTTCCTGAAAAAAAGAAGCAGAAGACAACCTCAGTGAACTAGAAAGGATGGCAAACCGAACCATTCGTCAACTAGCCGCTGCTCCCAACGAGCAAACACTGTTATGCATCAACTATCCAGCCGGAGAAACCATGTTCGAGTTGAAGTCAGACCTTATTCACCTTTTGCCCACTTTTCGAGGCTTGAAGAATGAAAATCCACACACTCACTTGAGAGAATTCCACATGGTCTGCTCGAGCATGAAACCTTAGGGAGTAACCGAATTGAAATTAAACTTCGGGCCTTTCCTTTTTCTTTAGTTGATACAGCAAGAGAATGGTTATTTTACTTACCTCCAGGTTCTATTACAACGTGGGATGACTTATCTCGTGTTTTTCTTGACAGATTTTTCCCAGCATCATGAGCAGCTGAACTTAGGAGAGATATAGTGGGAATTTGCCAAATGGAGAGTGAATCGCTTTACGAATATTGGGAGCGATACAAAAAACTATGTGCAAGTTGTCCTCAACACGGTTTGACCGAGCAATCACTTCTTCAATATTTTTACGAGGGTTTGCTCCCTATGGAAATGAAGATGATTGACGCTGCTAATAGAGGGGCGCTTGTCAATATGACTCCTCAAAGGGCAAGAGAACTGATATCCACCATGGCAGCAAATTTTCAACAGTATCGGTCGAATTCAGAACCCTCAAGACGGGTTAATAGGGTAAACGTTTCATCCTTAAAAGATAAATTGGATAAGCATACTAATATTGTTCAAGCTATGCTTACAGAAAAGAAGAATCTGACCCAACTGTGTGGAATATGTATTACGTCTGAACATCCGACGGATTTGTGCCCAATCCTTAATGAAAATTCAACGGCACATGTTGATGCTGTCAGAGGTTTTCCAGGACCTCTGCAAAAACGCTATGATCCTTTCTCTAACACCTAAAATCCCGGGTGGAAGGATCATCCCAACTTGAATTACGGATCTAATCCCCAATATAATCCATCATACCAACCAAGACCTCTGCAACCACCGCAATCACCACCCAAGCCAAGCACATCTCTAGAAGCTATTATGGGGAGACTTACCGTCGATGCTACAAAGTACCAACAAAGGACAGACGCATGAATACAAGAGTTAACTAATCAAGTTAGTAAACTCTCAATGGCAGTTAATCATTTGGAGTCTCAAGGTAAATTACCTTCCCAGACAAAGCCGAATCCTCGGTAAAATGCAAGTCAATAACTCTTCGTAGCAGAAAAGTTTTGGAAATAGTTCCAGAAAAAAGTCATGGGCAAGACAAGGAATGGGAAAAGCATATTTCTGATCCAAAAGTCAGACCAGAATCAGAAATTCAAAAACCAGTCGTGACGCCACCTCCTTTTCCTGGGAGGCTCGCAAAGAACAAGAAAGAAAAGGAAGAAAAAGAAATCCTCGAAACATTCAGGAAGGTGGAGGTAAATATCCCTTTGCTCGACACTATCAAACAAATCCCTCGTTATGCGAAATTTCTCAAGGAATTGTGCAGTAGCAAGAGGAGCTTAGTAGGTAACGAAAGAGTAAATGTAGGAGAAAATGTCTCCACAGTACTGCAAAAGAAAGTTCCGCCCAAATACAAGGACCAAGGTATGTTTGCTATTTCCTGTGAGATAGGTAATGTAGGCATTAAGAAAGCCATGTGTGATTTAGGGGCTTCCATTCATGTTATGCCTTATCCTATTCATAAGTTGATTAACGCGGGTCCTTTGAAAAAGACAGGAGTAATAATCCAGTTGGCGGACAGGTTAGTCATTTATCCCGAAGGGTTACTTGAAGACGTCCTTGTTAAAGTTAACGAATTAGTTTTCCTTGTAGATTTCTACATTATTAATATGGAGGATGATAACTCAACTAATTCGTCTGACATTTTGCTTGGAAAACCGTTCCTAAGTACCACAAGAGCAAAAATTGATGTTCAGAGTGGAACGTTGACAATGGAGTTTGATGGCGAAATCGTGAAATTCAATGTCTACGAAGCCATGAGTCATCCTAACTCATTATCAAATATTTCCAGTATCGATAGTATAGATTGTTTAACTCAAAATTATTCTGAATATCATGACTTTAATAAGTTGGAAACTGTCCTTTATAGAAGCATTGACATGGATGCTTTAAGTCATCTTGAAGAATTATCAATTATAGAAGATCCGATGCGAGAAATTGTCAAACACTTGGAGACGCGACCATCGTTGATGAATCGAGGTAACCAACTTGAACTATTACTTTCCCAAATTAAAATGTTACCTTCGATTTTGCAGCCACCAACCTTGGAGCTTAAAGCATTACCAGACCACCTCAAGTATGTCTTTTTGGGAGAGAAAGACACCTTACCGGTGATAGTGTCAAATAGGCTAACCAAAGACGAGGAGGAAAGTCTAGTTCGAGTTTTGAAGGATTATAAGGAAGCTATTGGTTGGACAATAGCCGACATAAATGGGCTAAGTCCATCCACTTGTATGCACAGAATTTCCATCAAAGATAACACGAAACCAAAGAGAGATGCTTAGAGGTGCCTTAATCCACCCATGATGGAGGTAGTAAAAAAGGAAATCCAGAAACTGTTAGATGTTGGAATGATATACCCCATCTCCGACAGTGATTGGGTTAGCCCAGTTTATGTCGTGCCCAAGAAAAATGACGTGACAGTGGTGAAAAATTCGTCAGGAAAGCTAGTTCCTACCCAAGTCCAGAATGGAGGGAGGGTCTGCATCGATTACAGAAAGTTGAGTGCAGCTACCCGAAAAGACCATTTTCCACTTCCCTTCATCGATCAAATGCTCGAGCGATTAGCTGGAAAGACTCATTATTGTTGTCTCGATGGATATTCAGGATTTTTCCAAATTCTGGTGGCGCCTAAGGATCAAGAAAAAATAACTTTCACGTGCCCCTTTGGAACGTTTGCGTATAGACGAATGCCGTTTGGACTCTGTAATGCTCCGGCCACTTTTTAGAGATATATGGTGAGCATATTCTCCGATTATGTCGAGAAAATCATTGAAGTCTTCATGGATGACTTCACGGTGTACGGTAACTCCTTTAATGAATGTCTCAATAATCTTGCTAAGATATTACAAAGATGCGTAGAATTTAATCTTGTTTTAAATTATGAAAAATGCCACTTCATGGTTGAGAAAGGATTAATTTTGGGTCATATAGTTTCCTCAGAAGGTATTGAGGTCGATAAAGGAAAAACATATATTATTAACTCATTACCTTACCCCATATCTGTGAGGGAAATTCATTCGTTCCTTGGCCATGCAGGATTTTACAGACGATTCATAAAAGACTTCTCGAAGATCGTGCAACCACTTTACAGTTTATTACAAAAGGATAAAGAATTTGAATTTGACCAGTCTTGTAAAGACGCATTTGACTTGCTGAAACAGAAATTGGTTTTCGGTCCCATAGTGCAACCACCAAATTGGAACTTTCCGTTTGAAATCATGTGTGATGCAAGTGATCGAAGTGTGGGAGCTGTTCTTGGCTAAAGAATAGGGAAAGAGCCTCATGTTATCTACTATGCTTCGAAGACACTAGATACTGCCCAAAGTAATTACTCAACCACTGAGAAAGAATTATTATCTGTTGTGTTTGCTTTAGATAAATTTAGATCTTACCTATTGGGAACTAAAGTAATTATCTTTTCTGATCATGCAACTTTGAAATATCTGATAGGGAAGAAGGAGGCAAAACCTCGATTGATTAGGTGGATTCTACTTCTGCAAGAATTCGATTTTGAAATTCGAGATAAAAAGGGATGCGAAAACATAGTAGCTGACCATCTGAGTCGATTACCAATTCCAGTAGACGACACACCATTGAAAGATAACTTCCCAGATGAAAACCTGTTTTCAGCAAAAGCGATTCATGCGTGGTACGCAGACATAGTAAACTATTCATGCTTGGTATGCAGACATAGTAAACTATCTCGTCACAGGTACTATAGCTTCAGAATTACCAAGGTCTAAAAAAGATAAGATCAAAAAGGATGCTCGATATTACATTTGGGACGATCCCTACCTTTGGAAGCATTGCTCCGATCAGGTAATCCGACGGTGTGTAGCAGAAATAGAGGTACAGTCTATCTTAACTTTTTGTCATTCTTATGCATGTGGAGGACACTTTGGACCTAAACGCACTGCACATAAAATTCTCGAGTGTGGACTATTTTGGCCAAACATATTTCATGATGCCTTCTTATTCTGCAAAACCTGTGAAAGATGCCAAAAAGTCGGTAACCTTAGTCGTCGAAATGAGATGCCCCTTACTCCTATTCATATTTGCGAAATTTTTTATGTGTGGGGCATCGATTTTATAGGTCCTTTTATTTCTTCTTTCGGTAATTTCTATATACTATTAGCTGTTGATTACATTTCTAAGTGGATAGAGGCAAAGGCTACTCGCAATGATAATGCTAAGACTGTGGTTGACTTTCTTAAAAGTTCTATCTTTTCCAAGTATGGTACTCCACGAGCATTAATAGTGACAGAGGAACTCATTTTTGCAACAAGCTCGTAAGTGCACTTATGGAGAAATATGGAGTGACTCAACGAATTGCCACTGCCTACCATCCACAAACAAACGGGCAAGCCAAAGTGTCAAACCGTGAAATCAAGTCCATCTTGGAGAAGACTGTTAAACCTAACAGAAAGGATTGGAGCTTGAGACTAAATGACGCACTTTGGGCTTATAGGATAGCTTACAAGGGACCAATAGGCATGTCACCTTATCGGCTCGTTTTTGGTAAACCGTGTCATCTCCCAGTCGAATTAGAGCACAAGACATTTTGGGCAGTTAAACAATGTAATATGGAGATGGAGACTGCAGGAAGGGCTCGAAAGTTGGACATTCAAGAACTCGAGGAAATTAGAAACGATGCATATGAAAATGCTCGAGTTTATAAAGAAAAGACGAAGGCATTTCATGATAAGTTGATCACGAGGAAGCAGTTTTCAATAGGACAAAAAGTTCTCTTATACGACTCCACCTTAAAAATTTTCGCCGGTAAGCTTCGATCCAAGTGGATAGGTCCATTCATTATAACTAATTTATTCTCGAATGGTGCAATGGAAATTCAAAGCGAAAAAACACGAAAGTGCTTTAAGGTGAATGGTCAACGACTGAAACCCTTCTATGAGAATTTTCAAACGCACACAATTGAGGAGATTGTCTCGAGGAGCCCAGAACTTGAATACCAGGTCATCGAGCTAACAACGTTAAACAAAGCGCTGTTGGGAGGCAACCCAAATTTTTCCTTAATGCAAATAAAATTTTGGTTAAAATGGAAAATGAAATTGCATGTCGAGGATTAGTTCTGTCTAAGGAAAGACTTGGTACTTAAGTATGTCCGTTGTGACTTACCTCTCTTTCCTGGGAACTTACTTGGTGTATTTATCACTACTATTTTACCAAATCTCGTAATCTTGGTTTTTTATAATTTACTTCTCGAGTTTATAGCTTAGATAATAAATTCAAGAAATAAAAAATACACATTTTAATTTTTATTTATTTTTATTTTATTTATTTTATTTTGTAGGGAAACATTCCAAGACAAAATTAAAATTCTGCATGTCAACCCCTAAATTTCTTTTCAGCCAAGGCCCACTCTACATACCCACCATTTTAAAATCAATCCAAGCTAAACCATTAACCCAAACCCAAACCCATCATACCTACCCAAAACCAAAAAGAAAAAAAATCAAAATTTAAACCCAGATTTTCCCACCCCAACTGTCCACCCCTTTTCCAATTAAAAAAAAACCTTTACATCCATCAAATCAAACTTTTCACCTAGAAAAAAAAACTACACTACCCCATATTAACTCACCCATTTCCACCCCAACCGTCCACCTCTTTTACAAATAAAAAAAAATCCTTACACCCATCACATCTTAACCTTTCACCTATCACATCCTAGCTTTCTTTTCACCCTAAAAAAACCCTCACATAACCCATTACCCCCTATTGACCGGCCAAAGAAAGAAAAATTCAAACTCTTTCTTTCTTTTATTTCCCTTCACCTTCAACACTGCTACCTCTTTTTCTTTCATTTACCATCTTCAACACCGTTTTTCTGCTCCAACCTTTGTCACCATCGACTTCGACGAGTCTCCTCCATCTTTGCCACCGCCATCGCACCGCCCTAGAAGAAACCGTAGCCCAATTTCAATCGCCATAGTCTACCCGCCCCATGACCCGCCTGTTTCAGCCGACCACCCTTCAAATAGCTCGCTCGAACCACTAAACTCATCCGACAACCAAGACCGCCCATCTCCTCGACCGAACATCTATGCACGTCAACCAACACAACCGAGACCATCGAGAAGAACTCCGTGATCACCAAACGATGGTACTAAACCACATTCAACGCAAAGACAAACTCGAGGCTGCCAACAGTCACCTTTGGCTAGTTCATCAACTCCAACGGCAGACGATACCGAAAATCACGAAAATGAAACAGAAAATCAAGACACTGAGTATCATCCACGAGAGCGAGGTCAATTTCGACAAGGAAGAGGATTCATGCCCCCGGAGAACATATTTCACGAGAATCTAACATTTACAAACCCAGCACATCAAGCACAATTCGAACAAATCCAACATCGCCCTCTTCCAGTATGTAAACACGTCGACTCATTCTCATTATATTCTTTAGATATTGAAGAATCTGTTAATCAATATTTTGATGCTATTGGGTGGACTGATTTTGCTGCTATTAATGAACCTGCATATTATGAGTTGGTTTTTGAATTTTATTCTACATTTTACTTTGACCGTTCTGCTAACACCATAGAGACGCCTCATGCTGTCAATTATCGCTTGCTAGGTGTGCATTATAATCTGTCTATTTTTGAGTTTAATGTTGCTTTCGGATTTGTTAGTGAGGACTATTTAGCAACTGATGACTATTATGACTCATTTCTCGACATACCACCTGACTTTGATGCTAATGAAGCTTTAGCTTTGTTAACTGAAATGAGACAGATTTCATACGATCCGAAACGTTGCAAGGACATAGGAATACATAGTCCTGCACTTCGATATATACACTGATTCCTTGCCTTCAATTTTTTGGGACGTAATAATACGTCTGCCTCTTTAACTAGAACTGAATTATTTTTTCTATGGTGCATGCATTCGGGTAGGAAGGTGAATTTAGGCTATTGGTTTGCTATTCAGTTTCAGCATGTTTTGCGATTCAATCGGCCACTAATCTTGGGCACTTACATCACACGTTTAGCCTCTAATTTGAATCCATCAGCTATCAATTTTAGTTCTTTGAATTTCGCATACAAAACGGACTCTTTAGATACATACTACTTGGATTCTATGGGGTTACTTACCGGTACCCCTTCTTCTTTTTATTTTGTCCCTCCAGGTACACGAACAGATCGGTCAGATAGAGTGTTCAGATGAAGACACCATCACGGGCCGGAGCCTCCAACTTCTGTCGAATCTCGGTTAACCTGAATCAAGGAAGGGCTCGACTCTTTACATACCTTAGTGACAGACGGTCTCACACATCTACGAGAAAACCCTCTACGACGTTGAAATAGATGGGGAGTTTATTTTTCTTGTTTTACGTACTTACTTTTACTTTATATCCTTTAAATTTACATTGGAACAATGTAAAATAAGTAGGGGAAAGGAAACATAAATTAGAATTTGCCTATCTGTCATCGCTATTTTTGCATGTTTTCGGTAAAAGGTAAATTTCTCTTTTGATAAGATGGGATGGTACACTTATAGTTTGACCTATTTAGCTATTTAGTTCTTTACACATAAACTTTTCAATAACCTAGACTTAGTGGGTAAGAAATTTTTAGGAATTATGAGTTTGCTTGACTGCCTACCTTATACTTTTCATCTTTCAAAAAAAAAAGAAAGGAAAAATTATTAATAATACTCTTCTGATACGAATGTTAAGAGTGAAAAATTAGAGCTGTACACCGGACCGAGTAATAGGAATGTGGTGCTTGGGTTGTCATTACATCTCGCGTTAAAAGGTTTGTGTGACTATCTAATTTCTTTGCACTCACTCCGCTAACAAGCTATCACGAGTAGGGCGAAATAACCCGCTTAGAGACGTCTGAATTGAGTAACCGGAACATGGTGCTTGAATTGTCATTGTGTCTCGCGTAAAAAAATTTGAAAATATCCTAAGTACACAAAAAATTATTATATTAAATAAAATAAAAAATAAATTAAGGGTAGGCCTATCAAGCTCTAATAATTCCGAAATATATTTACTTACTTCTTAGGCTAGGTTATTTGAGATGTTAATGTTCTAGGATTAAATTGTTGAATTGTGCAAACCATGAGGGTCAAGTCCTATTTTGCAGAAAATTTTTCCTTTTGCAGATTCATACAAAATGCTCGAGGACTAGCATAAGCTAAGTAGGGGGGATTTTATTAAATGCTAAAGTTACATATTTTATATAATTAAATTGGTTAATTTATGAGAGTGCACCACTAATTTTTCCATGTTTTTTGTTGAATTTTGTGTAGGGGTGCAATTTGGGGCTAAATAGAAGAAAAAGGAAACAATTGGGCTAGATTGAAGAAAGAAGCGAAGAAGGAGGGCCAAAGCAGAATTTTTCCAAGATTAATTAGCTGAAATTTTTGTTGACTTAGTGGGAGATTATTTTGGGATTTATTTTTATATCATGGAATATTTTTCCTTGATTTTCTATACTAATTGGCTCTTAATTTAGCAAAGCCACTAGTATAAATAGTGGTTTATTTTGTTCATTTTAATCATCAATTCATAAATCAACTTTCATATTTGAATTCAATCTTTTCTCCATTTTTTCTCACGTAGCATCTGTTGTTCATAGTTTCTTTTTCTTCAATTTATTAATTCCTAGTTAGCCACCTCCTTAAATCGTTTCCAATTTTTTTTTCAAATTCCCTTTTCATTTCCAGTAGCCAACCATCCATTTTAATATATTACTAAATTTCTAGCCTCCATATTTAATTACGCTACCCATCTTTTCCACCTATTTTTTTACCTTATCCAATTATACCCAATACAATCATGTCACAAACCTGAGCCAACTAAACCCATTTTTAGCTTTAGGCCGAAATTAGCCTTGTCAAAACCCGTGAGTTACGAACCCGAGCAATTTAACTCCTAAAATTCCAGTACTTATTACTTCTCTGGATTAAGAGTATGATTTTTTCAACTCACAAAGTCAGATCAACATTAAGTCAAAAAAGACGTTTGATTTAGTGTGGTTAGACGTATAGTTGGAATTCCAAAAGGAACGTTTCTAATCGGTTTTCTGTGAACACATTGGCGTGCCAAGTGGAGATTGCTGTTTGGTTCCGTCAAGGGAAGTAGTAATTGGTTTTAAATGTCCCACGTGGTTGAGGGCATTGGTTCGAGCTAGGCTCTTCTAGAACGCAAAGCTGCCGCAGTTCTAAATCGCGAACGTTTCGTGGTTGTTCGATCGGTAAGGGTTAGTTATTGGATGTTCCATAACTAATTTACACAAGGAAGAGTTGGTGTCCGAGGCGTCCTTGGTAGCTATAACTAGCTTATTGGAAAAGAGGAGTTCATTTAATTTCCAGGATCGGTTCAAAGACGAGGAAAATTCATGCCTAAAGGTGAGCTTATTCTAATTAATTTTTCTTCATATTTATTTAACTATTTTTATTATTCTGTTTTCAACTTTTACTTTTTACGTTATTTTTCTGTTTATTTCAGGTCTTCAAATTCCATCCCCCCGAACTTCTTGGGCACGACAACTGCCCCGACATAAATCTGGTCAAGAGAGTAACAATTTACAGTAAACCCAGTCTCTGAGGGATCGACCCTACACCCTATACTGCATAATTTGCAATTTACGGCGTATGTTTATATTGGTGGATTCGACACCCATTAGCAAAAAGCGATTCGACTCGAAAAAATTGAAAAAAATTTAAATTTTGAATTTCAAATTTGAATCAAATTTAAATTTATGAATTCGAATAACTAGAATTATTCGAATAAACTAAATTTCAAACCCTTTTATTTTCCTTTCCTCCAAACCCTCCTCAAACCCTTTTATTTTTCCCAAAAAAATTTTACTTCCCGTCAAACTCCCAAAACTTTTTTCCTTTTATTTTTCTCCTAAAATTTTAATTTTTACGAACCCCCAAAACTTTTTTTACTTCCCCCAAAACGTTATTTCCTCCTAAATCCCCAAAACTTTTTTTTTGAATTTATGTCTACTATTTTATTATTGAATTAAATTTCACATTTAGTATTATTTATTTTATTGAATTGTTTAATCATGCTGAATCTTATCAATTTCTGTTAAAATTGAATTATTGATGATGACATAAAATATTTGTGTTAAAATTTTATGTTAGTATCAATTTCATATTTTATCTTCAAGATAACTTTTATTAAAAAATCGCATTTTTTATATTTAATATATTTTTTAATTTCAAAATACATGGTGACAAGAATCAAAAGATAATTGAAGCAACTAAGTAAGGAAAGAAACTAACCCGTATATAAAAGATTAATAAATAATTATGAGGGGATGAAAGTTAATAACAAATTTTATTATGGTGGGCAAATTTGATTACAGTGGGTGTCAGTGACTATAAGGACCCAAAATCATTTTTTAATTTAACTCGAATAAATATATTCGATTCGATTCGATTCGAATTCTATCTCACTTGACTCAATTCGAGAAAATTTTAAATCGAGTTATGATGATAAAATAAGATTCGTCAACTCGATTAACTTGAATTTTTTTCATTCGGTTCGATTCGATCTAACACTCACCTCTAGCTTGAATGTCTTTTCTAGGAGCTTCCATCTCATCATGCCAAGCTTGAGGTTGTTATTGTGGATCAGTTACTTGTGGTTGATATTCTAGGTGTGTATTGTGCTCATGTCCTTTTACATTGAGTGATAAGGCAATTTCATCATGTTGTCTCTAATATTGAAGGGGGTTTGGACTTGCTCTTATTCTCTGATGATCTTCGCATTCTGGCAAAGCTGTTTTAGATATTATAATCATGTGTAAGCGACTATTGTATCATTTGGCCTCTTAGTGATCTCAATTATTTCTCTTTTAGTTCCATGAATTGTTGGGGGTGGAGTTGGGATTGGGATTGAGATTGAGATTCTTGGTTGTCTGGTCTTTTAAGGTAGGAATTGGTTGTATGGTAGGTGATGGTGGAAATGATGTCTGCTCATTTACGGATTATAATATCCAAGTTGTTGTGGATGATATTAACAGTATATATTCTCATATGGATCACTATATGGGTTGTATGGACGATCAATTGGCTGAAGATTACTACTTTGGCCAGCTTGAAAACTTTGTATTAAAGGCTTGGTAGCATTGGGGTTTTCAAGGAAGCTCTCATTAAGGTGAGACATGTATGTCCCTGCTCACCGCACTAAATTATTGATGGAAAAGTTACTATAGGTGGGGAGAGCGAGGTTCACTGATGCGGAACCCCGGATCTAGACACAAGAGAAATACAAATTAGAAATAAAATGAGAATAAATAAAATTAGTTAAATAATAATAATAATAAGGAAAAAAAAGGATAGATTTACCCTATGGAACCCTTGGTTAACTTGTAACCAAAAATGCCAATGATTAAGCGGCTCCCTACGAAACCCTAGAAGAAGAACCTCTAGAAACACCGATGAACGGGAAAGAAAATTGAATATTTGTAACTCCGAATACCCTCGAAAGTAACAAACTCCAAACTAAATAGCTAGAGAAGAATCACTCTGCTCTTAAAAATTTGTCTCACACAAATTTAGAAGAAAACAAATACTCTCTTTTTATTCCACCAATTTATGGGCTTTCACTATTCCAAGATTGGTCCAGTGAATTGCATTCCCGTATTTGTCAACGTCACGAACATGATGAATTAAATTTGTAGCAACAAAGTCTTGGACAAAATCATTCATCTTTGATTTTAATTGTTGTGCCTTGCTCCGAGTGATTGGACCACTAGGAAAAACAACCCCTTGAGTGTCACCTCCTTGGCTCGTATCATTCTCCCCCTCTTCAAGAAGATTCATCCTCGAATCTGAACCTATATCAAATTCAAAAGGAGAAAGATCAGAAACATTGAAAGTAGCACTAACACCATACTTACCAGGAAGATCAATGCGATAAGCATTGTCATTTATTTTCTCGAGTACTTGGAATGGTCCATCTCCTCGTGCATCAAGTTTATTCTTTCTTTTAGAAGGAAATCATTCCTTCCTCATATGCACCCATACCCAATCTCCATGTTCAAACAAGACTTGCTTTCGCCCTTTATTAGTGCGATGTGCATTGGACTCATTTTTTTTCTCAATGGCTTTACGAGCCTTTTCATGGATCTCTTTCACTAAATCAGCTTTCCTTTGACCATCTAAATTAGCAATCTCATTCAAAGGTAAAGGAAGCAAATCTAAAACAGTAAGTGGATTAAAGCCATATACAATCTCAAAAGGAGTAAAACCTATGGAAGAATAAACAGAACGATTATAAGCAAACTCAACATAGGGTATCATTTCTTCCCAAGATTTAACATTCTTACCTATTATGGCTCTAAGCAAAGATCCCAAAACTCGATTTCCCACCTTGGTTTGACCATCAGTTTGAGGGTGGCATGTAGTAGAGTAAAGTAGTTTAGTACCTAACTTACCCCATAACACCTTCCAAAAGTGACTAAGAAATTTTGCATCTCTATCGGAAACGATAGTCCTTGAGATTCCATGTAATCTCACAACTTCACAGAAAAATAGATCGGCAACATGGGTTGCATCATCAGTCTTATGGCATGGAATGAAATGAGCCATTTTAGAAAATCGATCCACAACCATAAAGATGCTATCTCGTCCATGATTTGTCCTTGGTAAACCTATTACAAAATCCATTGAAATGTCAGTCCAAGGTGAACTAGGAACAGGAATAGGAGTATATAGACCATGAGGCATCACAGTGGATTTAGCTTGTTTACAAGTAATGCAAGTAGAGTAAATTTTCTCAACAAGTTTTCGCATGTTAGGCCAATAAAAATGCTCATGTAAAACATCATAAGTCTTAGTGACTCCAAAATTACCCATAAGACCACCACTATGAGCCTCTCGAACCAACAATTCTCGCATTGAACACTTTGGTAAGCATAGTCTATTATTTCAAAAAAGATAGCCATCATGCTTATAAAATTTGTGAAATGCACCATGTTCACATGCGTCATAAATGCTTGCAAAATCAGAGTCAGTGGCATATAAATCTTTGAGATACTCAAAACCTAATAACTTAGTATGCAAAGTACTAAGTAAAGTGTACCTCCTTGATAGAGCATCAGCCACAATATTGTCTTTACCTTTCTTATACCTTATAACATAAGGAAAAGATTCAATGAATTCAACCCACCTCGCATGTCGCTTGTTCAACTTACCTTGTCCCTTTAAGTGCTTAAGTGATTCATGGTCAATGTGAATCACAAACTCCTTTGGTAAAATGTAATGTTGCCAAAATTCTAATGCTCTTACCAAGGCATACAACTCTTTATCATAGGTCGAATAGTTCAAATGTGCTCCACCAAGTTTCTCACTAAAGTAGGCTAGTGGTTTACTATCTTGCATGAGGACGGCACCTACACCTACACCAGAAGCATCACATTCAATCTCAAATGTCTTTTTAAAATTAGGTAAAACAAGAATAGGAGCATTACACAATTTATCTTTAAGTTCATTAAATGCTAACTCTTGCTTATCTGTCCAATGAAAAGATACATCCTTTTTAATAAGTGCAGTCAAAGGCGAAGTAATTGTGGAAAAGTTACGAACAAACCTGCGATAGAAACCGGCTAACCCAAGGAAAGACCTTACCTTAGAAACAGTTTTAGGGATAGGCCATTCTT
Source organism: Gossypium hirsutum (assembly GCF_007990345.1). Taxonomy (NCBI): domain Eukaryota; kingdom Viridiplantae; phylum Streptophyta; class Magnoliopsida; order Malvales; family Malvaceae; genus Gossypium; species Gossypium hirsutum. The sequence continues at coordinate 50,114,820 of NC_053440.1, forward strand.
TAATTGCCTTTACCTTCTCCTCATCCACATGGATTCCTGTAGAACTTATCACAAAACCCCAAAAAATAAGCTTATCCATACAAAAGGTGCATTTTTCAAGATTAGCAAAGATTCGTTCATGCCTTAACACATCCAATACTAATTTAACATGCCCAACATGATCATTCAAAGTTTTGCTATAAATCAGTATGTCATCAAAATACACAACGACAAATTTTCCTAAAAAAGGTCTAAGTATGTGGTTCATTAATCTCATGAATGTGCTAGGAGCATTAGTTAAGCCAAATGGCATGACTAACCACTCATACAGGTCATACTTAGTCTTAAAAGCAGTTTTCCATTCATCATCTTGTTTCATTCTTATTTGATGGTAACCACTTTTTAAGTCAATTTTAGAGAAAATGCATGCACCATTAAGTTCATCCAACATATCATCTAATCGAGTAATTGGATGTTGATACTTTATCGTAATCTTGTCGACAGCACGACAATCAACACACATTCTCCAAGAACCATCTTTTTTGGGACGAGAAGTATAGGGACCGCACAAGGGCTTAGACTCTCACGAATCAACCCTTTCTCTAAGAGATCTTCAACTTGCCTTTGCAACTCCTTAGTTTCTTCAGGATTGCTTTGATAGACTGGTCTATTCAGAATACTCGAACCAGGCACAAAGTCAATTTGATGTTCAATCCCTCGTAAATGAGGTAATCCCTTAGGCATTTCAGAAGGAAACATATCCTCAAAATCCTACAAAAGATCAACAAAACAACTAGGCAAATGTGTATTAGGGTTAGTCAAAACAAAGTTTTCCCTAAACCTAATAATTACAAATGTTTGTTTTGCACAAATAGCAAATTTGATATCTCGAAACCTAGCGAATAAACTCACACTCTCATCTTGTGACTTGTGTGTGCAATCACTCACCAATGTTGGGCCTTTAAGTTGGCTTTTAACACTAAGAACCTCTTTACTCTCAGCCTTTTTCAATGATTTTACCTCACTTCCCTTACCCATCTCACTAGCAAGTTTGAGTTGATCATTGTAGACTTCTTGAGGAGGAAGTGGAGCCAAAGAAAACTTCTTTCCAAGGAACACAAAGGTATATTGGTTAAGGAAACCATCATGATTTATTCGTCGATCAAACTGCCATGGCCGTCCAAGTAATATGTGCCCAACTTGCATTGGAACAACATCACACAAAACTTTATCAGAGTATCTACTAATGGAAAATGAAACTAAGCATTGTTTAGATACTTTTACCTACCCATTATCATTTAGCCATTGCAAGCGGTATGGCATTGGATGTTTCACACAAGGTAGGCCTAGTTTCTCAACAAGGGAAGAACTCACCACATTGGTGCAACTTCCACTATCGATGATCAATAAACTAGGTTGTCCACCAATCAAACATCTCGTGTGGAAAATGTTATCTCATTGTTCGCGCCCTTCTTCTTTAAACTGGACATTTAAAGCCCTTCGAGCAACAAGTGCTTTCTCACCATACTCCAAGTATTCTTCATACTCATCATGAGTATGCACATCATCAACATCTTCCAAAGGAGGCATCTCATCTTCGTTATCAGACTCAAAATCAACCTCGCCATCTTCTCAAATCACCAATGACTTTTTATTAGGGCATTCTCGAGCATAGTGACCCCTTTATTGGCATTTGAAGCAGGTAATATCTTTTTGCTGCGTAATGGCACTAGGAAAAGTAGAATAAGAAGATGGAGCTCGATTAGTAGAAGTAAAACCTTTAAATGAATTAGGCATACCTCTATCTTTGGAGTAAGTTCTAGGCTCATTTGGCTTGAACCGTGCATCTCTCCCATTCCACAATCTATCATATTGTTTTTGCCAATTTCCTCTCCAAGCAGGATTAGAAACTGAACTAGCACCCCTCGGTGTCCCTTTCTTTAGTAATTACTTTTCAATGGTGAGTGCGGTTTGAAGCTTCTCTTCAACATCCATGTAGTGTTGTAACTCAACTCAATTTGTAATCTCAGGCTTTAGGCCGGCAAGGAATCTAGCCATAGTCACCTCAGCCTCTTCAACAAGATTGGCTCTAATCTGAATAATCTCCATCTCTTTGTAGTAGTCATCCACAGATCTATCTCCTTGAACAAGATGTTGGAGTCTTTGATGGAGTTCTCGATAATAGTATGGTGGAACAAACCGTTTTCGCAAGATGCGCTTCATTTCAACCCAAGTAGTAACATGTTGCTCTCTATAAGGAATCCTGATTTTACATAATTGATTCCACCATGTTAGTGCATAATCAATGAACTCAGCGACAGCGTATGTTACCTTTTTCTCATCAGAGTAATTGTAACAAGCAAAGACTGCTTCCATCTTTTCCTCCCAATCAAGGTAAGCATCAGGATCATTCTTCCCTAAGAAAGAAGGAAATTTTGGTTTGGGGGTGTCATTATTTCGTTCCAACCTTTCTCTAGGTACATACTCGGACTCAAAGTCATCATAAAAAACATGGTCCTCCCTTCGTTTAAAAGTTCGATCTCGCGAATTTGATCGGCTTATAAAGGCTTCGTTCAACTTCTTGTAATTATCGGTAATGTATCTCTCTTGAGTTGTAAGTTTTGTATCAAGATACTCCCTTTGCTCTTGTAACATCTAGGTCATGTGATGTTCGAATTGAGTTTGTAACTTTTTCATCTCTTTTTGTAACAACTCGACCAAAGGATCGTTCTCTCTTTTTTGCTCATCCTCTTCATTTTTACTAGTTTGGGATCTAGTGAGCGACATGGTATCTATGAAAGATCAAACAAACATGAACAAGAAAGAAAAAATAATAACCTCACTCGTTAGCTCTCAAAAGAATAACTCTCTGAATGATTCAAAACTTGTAAATATGTTTGGAGAAGGTTACTAATCAAATAACGGAGGTGCAAACTTCAAAGAAACAATGAAGACCCTAATTGCTTTAAGAGGCCAATAAACTTGACGAGGCAATTTGTAATGGAGGCTACACGGATGAAGGAATTGTGCGTGCCTTTAATATCTGCTAACACAAGAAGAAACAAAGTGTTAGAAAGTGTAAGAGAAACAAAAAACGTAGACCTGCAACGATCCCTAACTCTAGAGTCAAAGAAAAGCTTTAATAAGAAGAACACTTAAGAAAAATCTACCCAATTTAAAAAAAAACAAAAATCGAAAACGTTTGGTGTCTTAAGATTTTCAAAAATTAAAGCTTTAATTATACTTGAGTCAAGAAAAGAAGAAGGAAAAAAAATTAAATTTTTGGAAAAATAAAAATAAAAATAATAACAATAATAGGCAAAGAAGAAACCTACGTATGAAAGGTAGGCAACTTTTTCTTCTTTTTTTTTGCGTTTTTTCCTTTTTTTCTGTTTTTTAAAGAATAAGAGGAGAAAAAAACACCGAATGGCCTGAAACTGATACCAACTGATGCGGAACCCCGGATCTAGACACAAGAGAAACACAAATTAGAAATAAAATGAGAATAAATAAAATTAGTTAAATAATAATAATAAAAAGGAAAAAAAGGATAGATTTGCCCTATGGAACCCTTGGTTAACTTGTAACCAAAAACGCCAATGATTTAGCGGCTCCCTACGAAACCCCTAGAAGAAGAACCTCTAGAAACACCAATGAACGGGAAAGAAAATTGAATATTTGTAACTCCGAATACCCTCGAAAGTAACAAACTACAAACTAAATAGCAAGAGAAGAATCACTCTACTCTCACAAATTTGCCTCACACAAATTTGGAAGAAAACAAATACTCTCTTTTTATTCCACCAATTTATGGGCTTTCACTATTCCAAGATTGGTCCAGTGAATTGCATTCCCGTATTTGTCAACGTCACGAACATGATGAATTAAATTTGTAGCAACAAAGTCTTGGACAAAAGCATTCATCTTTGATTTTAATTGTCGTGCCTTGCTTCGAGTGATTGGACCACTAGAAAAAATAACCCCTTGAGTGTCACCTCCTTGGCTCGTATCATTCACACAATAGAGGCAGAGTGGTCATGAGGAGAGTCGTCGATACAGTGACTTCAACAAAGCTTTGGCTTGTGAGAAGGGTCTTGCCTTAATGGTGGAGGATAAGGTATTTATAGATAGGTTTTGCTATCAACCTTCTCTCAAGTCTTGATTTGTTTCTACCAAAGTCAAATCTTGGTATGCTTCTTAGGGAGCAAGATAGCCTCTAGTCAGGTGGTGATTGGATTTGATGTAAATTTAATAGAGCCCCAAGTATTTTCCATGGATAAAGGAGATTCGATGCCTATCTTAATGAAGTTAGTAGAAGAGGCTCCACCTGGTGCACATATAATCTAGTGAAATGTCACAATCGGTGAAGGTGTACTAAGCATGATTGATGAGGCTTCTCTATATGAGGTAGATATAACAATTTTAATAAGCTGTTGCACATGAAAATTCTTATAAATATTTTTTTAGTGCAATAATTTATAATAAGGAATTGAATGGGAGGTTGTTATATATAAACATTTTTTTGATACAATATTATGAATAATAAATGTGAATATAATTCGAGTCTGTATAAAAAGAATATCTACTAATAATTGTAACTATCGTTGTAATCAAATTCAATACATATACAAATTTTTTTAAAAAAATGGAATATGATGAATTGAATGGAATGTTATTAAATGATGGAAATAAAGTAAGCTTCATTAGATGGATTTCATTGAATGAATATGGTGCCTTGCTTAGAAGTTAATTAAGATTGGAGGATGCACTGGTTTATGATGAGCTTTATGCAGTTGACATACGTGTGACATCTTAATGGTCAGTGCTCTTAGAACCTTGATGGCCTTCTAGTTATGATTCTCAATGTTTCTTTGATTTTCGACCAGATGTTTGTCTATTGTAACATGGGGATGGCCTTTTTTTTTTTTTTTATCTGAGCTTATTAAGGATGTCAGCGTTAAGAATTGTTGGGATTTACATATATATTGCTCTGTACTTTCTAGGAGTCTAGCTTATAATAAATTTGTGAAACTGTTACACAATATGTCAAATAGTACACCATATCAATTTGAATATATATAATCATTATATCAGGAACTTTCATAATACCCTTTTAATCATTATGTTTTATTTAAAGTGTTCCTATGATTTCGCCAAAAAAAAATCCTATGAAATGCATAAATCATTTTCCAATGGAATTGTATAAAAAATTTATTTGTTGTAAGCAACAATATGTCAAATTCCTGCTGATTAAAGAACAGAGTATTGAAAGTATATAAATGGGACAAAGATTTCATAAAGCGTCAAAGTGTGACGAGAGATGTACCATTAAACAAGTTTTTGTATTTGATAATTTCATAAAGTAAAATTGAATTAAATTTTTAAATGAAATAAAACTCGTAACATGTTTTTATTCATTCATAAAATTCAAAATTTTATTTAAATGAAATATAATCTCTTACAGCTGAATATTTTAAAATTTAAATAATATAAATTTAAAAGCATTTTTTTTAACATGTGTATGCAGCACTTCCCTTTAAAATTACTAGGGGGAGAAAGAAACATAAAAGAAAACAAAAGACAGTAACTTTTAGATTTTATAATGAAGGAAAAGGACCATGATCAAACAAGCAGAGAAGTTCCAAAGAATAAAACAACACTTATTTCTGGGGTTCAGTCTATATCCCAACTTAGATCACAAAAAACCTGATAATGAGATCTTGATAGTTACAGTTCCATGTTCCATGGCAAAGCTCAGGGTACAATGATGCCCCAGGAAGCCTCAACTACACGGGGACCAACCCATCCAACTTTTAGCATATCCCCCACTTCTTCAAATAATGAATAATGAGTAGATCGCAGCTTAATTTTAGGGCTAGCTAGCCCTTGAGTTCAAACCACATGTCCTCAATAATATTTCCCTTTTATCTTCCAACTTTTTGCTTAATTGAATGCAATGGACTCACTTAGAAGACATGGGGGGGTGTTTCACAGCAACCTTTTTACGGTAAATCCTGTTAGCAATCTCTGTAACTATTTTAGGCGCCATCATTGTTTCATGAAACTAGTTTGTAGGGCAAGGGCAATAGACCTCTATAGGCTCTCTTCACAAAGGCAAACAAAACCCTCCCATCCATCTCTCTCAATCCAACCAAATCCCCCATCCCCTAAACTCAAACCACTTGCCCTTCCCCTTTCCAAAGTCACGAGACCCACTGTCCCCTATTGTTCTTTCAATTTTTTTTTATGAGAGAGCGGGTGGCGGAGAAACTGATAGAGAACTTTCAAAATCTCCCTTTTTTCTCCACCTTCACACTTCACTCAACTACTAGCCTCCATATTGCAGTCTCAAACTGAAGTCTTGTAATCTTCCAAAGCTTTAGTTATCTTCAATCTCAAACATTGTTCACCTCATATTTTCCTGTCTTTCTCTGTCGGTACCATGTAGGTCTCCCCACCCTTCATTATCTTCTCCTTCTCTTCATCCTCCACTTTTTTGTCTCTTTCCCTTTGTAATTGTGACTCTCTTCATCTTTTTCTTTTTCCTTTTTTGTTTTGCAATTGCAGGAGACCTGAGAAAAACCCCTTAGACCTCAACAACTTGCCCGACGATTATACAAGGGATGGTAAACTGGTCTTTGAGGAAGGCTCCTCCTCCGGTATTTTCTCCAACTAGTACTACTATTATTACTATATGAATATATGTAATCAAATTTGACAATATAATCTAAAGGTTTTTTCATTTTTTTACGAAATAAAATGCTACTAACTATGGTATGAATTGTACGAATTTTACACACTCCTAGTCTCTTAAAAACCATCTGTAATATATAGAATAGACTAGCTGTGTTTGTAAGCTTAAACAGACCACACAAGTTTCTTTTGATGCTTTTAAAATGATCATCATATATATAAAATAATTAAAAAGAAGCAGTGGAAAAGGAGGGCTAGGAAATTGAAGGTTTTAATGACTTAGTTGTTACACGATTTGGGTAAGTTAGGGTTTGGGTTTTGGGCCAAGAATGGTCTCATCGAAGTTGCTTTAATTGGTGCTCTCTGAAACAGGCTCTAGGAAAAAGAAAAGCGGCGGTAAGGATGGGAAAGATGAGTGTGGGAAGGTCTATGAATGTAGGTTTTGTTCCCTCAAGTTTTGCAAATCTCAAGCTCTTGGGGGACACATGAACCGCCATCGCCAAGGCAAGTCATTTCACTTCTTTATTCCAATTTTATGTTTTGAGGTAGATTAGCCATGTCACTTTATTTTACTACACACACTTAGGGAAGCGTCAGAGGTTGTTATGATGATGGGGGGTTTGCCCATGAAGCGTGGTCAAATCAATCTTGATGAAAACTAAGTTGGTTTCGTTGCTGAATTTCTTGGCTGGTTTTCCGTGTTGATGAGTACTTTTGATTTGATTTGATTTGCTGTTTTTGTTGGGTGGTCAGAAAGGGAGACAGAGACACTGAACCGAGCTCGCCAGCTGGTCTTCAATAACGATAACTTGGCCACCCAAGGGCATCTAGGGTATGCTCCTTCAAGTTTCAAATACATCAATGAATGTTTTCATCTTTGAGAAATCAGAAAAAATATTAAATATATTCCCCCCATTTGATTTGAAGACTTGTGTAAGTAATTTGTTTTAGCTGAGGAAAAAACATGAAATATTCCAATCATTGCAGCTGCCATCCAAGCTATCATCCCGGAGGCAACGTGGGTGATCCAACATTACCATTTAGATCAGTTTACCCACCAAGAATGTTCTCTGGTTCTTCATCAACGCTGATGCCACCTACATTACAACCACCACCACCACAACCATATTTACACCCATCACCGTCACGCCTCAGCTCCTACCCTTCCCAATACCCAACTCACTCCATTAACGATTACTATGTAGGACATGTTCTGGGAAGCAGCGGTTCATCACAATATCCTCAACAAAACTTAAACTACCTTGGTGCACCAGAGTCTAACTACACTTGCATAGGGGCTCCTGTCGGACATGGACTCGGGGCAGGTTCAAATCGACCGGGAGGCGGAGGTACCGGAGGAAGAGACGTTTCACTGAGCAATCAGGAAGAGGGACTGAATTGGGGTAGGAGATATGCAGGAGGGACACAGCATCGTTTGGAGAACCCTTCAGCGATCAATCGATTTCAGGATGGGTTCTAAAGATTGTTTTATCTTTTTTTTCTTCCCCTTTAAAAAAACCTTTAGTTATGTTTATGAAATATTAACTGGTTTGACACGGCACCCAGAGAGAGAGAGAGAGACTCAACGAACTGACAAATGGGGTCATGCAATGCAAGGAAGGAGAGAAAGAAAAGTTTTTGGTTTATGTACAGGGATTGGGGCAGCTTTTTGAGCTTTGGACACCCTCAGCTAGTTTGGCTTGGAGCAGTGGCGATTGGAGAGGGTTGCGTTTTTGTGCAGTACCACGCCAACTGTGAGAAATGGGGACTAAAGCTGGGTGGTGGGACAAGTTAGATATGAACAGAAAGTTTCTAATCCCTTTTTGCATTTGGATTTTTCTTTTATTGCATGGCAATGAATTTTTCTTTATTTTCCATGTTTCTTAATCTCTCTTGCAATGTTTTCCACTTTATTTGAACTCATCATCCATCTTTGACTGGAGCTGCTGCTGGAGTGGGGTGCTCGTCTTTCTCTCTCTCTCTCTCTCTCTCTTTCCAAAACCAAATTTGGGATCTTCTTGATTTTTGAGACCTGTATGGTTACACCATGCTTGCACAATATGGGCAATTTTGGCCTAGGGTGAAGTTGCCAGTAAAACTTCATTCAACACTTTTTTCCTTTCTTTTTTTGGCTGAGAGTTCCCTGACGAGAAACAATCAAATCTGTCAAGAAAAAGCCTGATATTGAGCACTGAATTTCTTTTTTCCTTTACCTTGCGATATTAGTTTATTAAATGTTAATTCAGTTTCATGAATACTTCTCCTTTTGTGTCATCCTAGCCCTAACTCCTTTACAATGTGAAAGGGAATACAGAAAGCCTTTTCATATTGTTTGATTATTGTAATTATATATTCCATTACTGTAAGATGCATTAGAAATCTAAATATTTTATGAAGAGAAGTTGAAGCAACTAGGTATCAGCTTGCTAGCTGAAATGACATCCTTAACAAAGACAGAATGACATGTAAATCTGCTTCCAAAAAGCTAACCTACCATAAAATTTTCCTAAAGTATTAGCCAGCATCCAAAGTTGTCTTTCTGTTCGTTTTGTTTAAGAAATATTCTGCCACACAAACCGGATTTTATCAATCTACTGCCCAGATTTTATTCTCTTCCATGAGTTGATACACAAACACAAATAACATTAAGTTTTAATCTAGAGTTGGTAAGCTGTTTCTCTATACATTATCATTGAGTAAGTGTGTTTCCACTTTTGTTTCTAGACCTACTATATAATTAACTCAATTAGTGGTTTAATTCAATGAAAAAGGCAAGTTAAGAAACTTTTGGCTCACCATAAAATATTTGAAGAGGTAGAGAAAATAATCAAATATATATGAATGGGGTTAGTTGCATTCCATTTAAAACGTGTTGCTATAACAAGTGTCCGCTATACATTTAATTGACAATCTTGAACACCATGTTTAATAGAAGTAAATTGTTAGATATGGCAGTCATACAACAATACTTCTAGAACTTGGTTAAAATATAGTACAGTATTTGGATTTCTCTTCTTTCTACTTCAATAGGAAGCTGTTAATTAATAATGTCTTAGTTTTAAAGCTGATAAAGAAAACCCTACCAACTGAACTAGTGGTTAATGAGTTATACCTACTGGCACCATTTAATGCAGGCAGTGCCTCGAAAGACAAAGACAACATTTAAGCCAAAAACATGAATAATATTTAATAATCAAGAGTTTCAGGAGTTTTTGATTGCAAGATTAATTATGACATTGAAGGGTGAATGGTTGGGATGTTGGATTTAATTGAACATTGTTGGCCAGTTATGCGGTCCCTATTGGCTGATTGATGGATAAAAAACTCTATTATCAGGTTCAAGACAGGCAGTAATAGAGGAGGGGGGGGGAGGGGAACATAACTCTAAGTGAGCCTAACCCTAACCCTAGCTAGCCCTAACATGTGTGCCCTCAAGCAATAGGTTAAGCAGATGGACTGCAAAAACTGCCTACCACTCGTTTACACTTTCAGAATTCAGATTAACTCTCTCAAGGTTTGGGGGAAGAAAAGGAATTATCCTATAGAGAAAATGAAAATAAGACGGATAGAGAAAGCGATGACTGCATCTTGGGCCGTACTTATTTTTTCTTTTTCCCTTATATACTATGAAATGGAAATGGTTTGTGAGATATATATTTTCTGTACTTGGCTAGGTTTTCTTTTTAAGAACAGTACTCGGCTAGGTTTTTTCTTTAAAGATTAGTAGTTGGCTAGGTTTTATTAATCATATAGATGTTTTTTTCTATAGAAAGTGAAATTGGTTCTAATGAGATGGTCCACTTGGTTTTCAACGTATGACCAGTGTGGCACGTTTTAGACATTTTATTGCCCAATCTTGCTACAACGAGCTGTTTGAGTTACATGGTTCAATCCAGTTGAAATCTTCCCCGCTGGCCTTTTCTTCACTCTAAGTTTGGATAGACCGAATTGAAAGATGGAATCCATTTTTGAATAAATCATTTAAAATTAATAAAAAATTATTAAATTAATTTATAAATTATTTATTTATTAGACAGACCGAAAAATCAACTGTATGACTAGTTTTATCATTCATTTTATTTGTAAAGGGTTAAATATAACTTAGTACTTGAACTTGTTCACTTCTACTAAATTAGTGTCTATTGTGTTTTCTTTTTGTCTCAGTATTCAAATTTTTTTTCCGTTCAATATCTTAATACCCGATACTAATTGCTTTATTTTTTTTGCTAACATGATAGCATTGGCCACTCGCGCGCTGCCACATGTCACCTTCTTTTAGCTTGAAAAACTGTTCCCCTTTAAATATTTTTCATTTTATTTTATATATTTTTAAAAAATTTATTAATATTTTTCTTTATTTTTTCCTTTGATTTTTTTCCCTCATGTCTTCTTCTACCTCTTTGGCTGCTGCAACTTTTTTCCTTTCTCTCTTTTTTTTTTTCATTTTTGTCCTTTCACCATTTTTATCTGACCTCTTCCTCTTCTACCTCTCTTCTGTCTGTTACATTTTTTTTCCTTCAATCCCCCAATTTTTATGAACAACTTCAATATATTTGTACAGGAGGGTAAATGTTTGAAATTCCCTTATTCTCATAGCTTGATGCATACGATACTGGTGGTAGAAAGTTGTTGATGATTGGTTATTATTTCGAGCCTATTTTGATAGTGTAGAATTTATTTTTTCCAAGTTATCATTCAGGGAAATTTAAGGTTAGACCATAGTGATTTTCTTTATAAATCATGGTGATTTTCTTTATAAATAATGGTGATTTTCTTTATAAATCACGGAATCCGAGACCAGATGCCATCATCTAGCAACTATCGTATCCATGGAGTTTCTACAGATGAATATGTTTGGATATTTCTTAATCCCTGCAACCAAACAGTGACAGTAAGGGCAATCGCGAGTTCCTTCGTTGAAGCATTTGACGATCACCGCCTTACAACCGGCGTAGCGACCCTGAAGGAAAACCACCGCCTTGTTTGGCTTCAAGAACTACACCATTGTTGCTGCTGTTGCTCAGTGTCCGCTTTTCTTTGTTGGTTTCGTCATCGCAATCGCACTATGGTAGCAGTAACAGAGTGTAGGAGAGGGAAAAGAAAAAAATTATGGGTATAAATTGCACCAACCAAAATGAAACCCTAGCAGTAGCATAGCTTCTCTTTCTATGAACTGGCGGGCTCCATTGTTGAAACACTCTTAAGCCATAGCCAAACGATCCAAACCAGGTTGAGAGCGTCGAAGCTTATCCACCTGAAGCGCTCACTTCTACTCTTGTCCTGCGTCAAAGCTTGGGTTTTTGGGTTTGTTGTGTTGGAATTTTTGTAGGTCTGGGATTAAGGAGAAATGAAACAATGAAATGGATTAGAGAAATTAGGATTCCTTCATCATCTTCTTCAATGATGGAGAAAGAATGAGTTTTTTTATAGGAGAAAGAAAAGAAAACACTCCTCAACCATAGTCAATCAAGCAAATGGGTTTTTTTACGGAAGAAAGAAAAGAAGAATAAAAACAGACCAGAAAAAAATTAAAAAAGAAAATAAATAGGAAAATAATCCCCGTTAGTTTTAGGTACCAAGTGAAAAAAATTCAAATATTAATTTAAGGCAAAAAAAAATCATAAATACCAATTTGAGAGAAATGAACACATTCAAGTACTGATATTTTATTTAACCCATTTGTAAAACATTTTCTTTAGGGGAAAATTCAATACTCATGGGTATTCTTTTTTTTCCCTCATACTCTCAACAATTTTTTTTCTCCTTTTTACACTTAATTTAATTTAAATTTTTAAATAATTATTAATTTAAAATAATAAATAAATTTGTTATCATATAGTAAGCCAATGTATGGGAAAATTACACTTAAAAGCCCTATTTTTTAAAAATTTACAGAAATGGGCCCGGTAAATAATTATTTACTGGAATGGGCCCATTTTCCCGAAAGCGCGTCCACGTCAGCACGATGTCAGGGTACGTGACAGGAAAACGCGTCCCTGCGGGAGCGTTTTTCTCGTTTTTGGGTTTTAGGGTTTAGGGTTAAAAATTAAATAAATAAGGGATTAGAGTTTAGGATTTAGGTGTTCATGGGTTGGGCAGGTCCTGGTTTGGGCCGGGCCCAAAAAAATTTTTGGCCCGCTTCCTAGGCCCGGGGCCGGCCCGGCCCGCCCCGACCCATTATTTAATAAACACCAAAAAAATATTTTAAATATAAAAAGAATAAAAAAGTATTTTAAAATTAAAGAATAAAAATTGTTTATTTATTTATTATATTCGGGCCGGGCCGTGCCGAGCTCGATCCAAAAAAGTGGTGCCCGAGGCCCGACCCATTTTTACCCGAACCCTCCCATATTTTTTGCTCGGCCCATGAACACCTCTAGTTTAGGGTTTGTCAATTCAATTATTTATAAATTTTTCATAATTGGATTAGTTTTCGTGTTTATTATTTTTTAAGAAAAAATCAATTAAATTAGGGTTTAGGGTTACTTGAGTAATTTAATTAAAAAATTTTTAAAAATCATATTAGGGTTAGGGTTAAGGTTTAGGGTGTTTTTAAGTTAAGGGTTTTTAAGGAAAAATCAAATAAATTAGGGTTTAGAGTTTAGGGTTTGTCAATTAAATTATTTATAAATTTTTCAAAATTGGATTAGTTTTCGTGTTTATTATTTTTTAAGAAAAAATCAATTAAATTAGGGTTTAGGGTTACTTGAGTAATTTAATTTAAAAAAATTTAAAATTTAGATTAGGGTTAGTGCTAGGGTTAGGATTAGGGTTAGGGTTTAGGGTGTTTTTAAGTTAAGGTTTAGGGGTGGGAGGGTTTTATAGTTTTTCTTTACCGTTGGGGGGGTTCACCAACAGTCAAAAAATAGCCGTTGCACTATTCACGCGCGGGGAAAACGCGTCCCAGGGACGCGCTGACGTGGCAGGAAAACGCGTCCACATCAGCGCGCTGACGTGGCAGGAAAACGCGTCCACATCAGCGCGCTTTATGTCCACGTTGACAAAGCGCGCCCTTGAGAACGCGTTTTCCTGTCACGTACCCTGACATCGCGCTGACATGGACGCATTTTCTCGGTATGGGCCCATTCCGGTAAATAATTATTTACCGGGCCCATTTCAGTAAATTTTAAAAAAAATAGGGCTTTTATGTGTAATTTGCCCCAATTTATGTTATCAACCACCAATTTTTACTTGACGTTTGTAATTCTTTTATCAGCTTCTTAGTCATTTATTTTATTTTTTAAATTATTTTGATTGAAGTCATTTAATATAATAATAGATCTAAAGGTGATCATAGGTTGGGCTACCTGGCCCGGCACGACGGTCCGCCCAAAAAATGGGTGAGTTCGGGTAAAAATATAGGCCCGAAATATGGGTTTGGGCAAAAAAAAGAGGCCCATTTAGAAAACGGGTTGGACCTCGGGTAAAACTTTTTAGCCTAGGCCCGGCCTGGCCTAGCCCGAATTATATATTAAATATATTTTTTATTTTTAATCAAATATAATTTTTAATCAAATATATATATTTAATATATTTTTTTTGGTGTTGTAAAATTTAATATGGGCCAGGCCAGGCTCAGGCTTATCAATTTTCTTTCAGGCCGAGCTTGGACAAATTTTTAGGCCCATATTTCGGGCCAGGCCAGGTTCGGGCCTAGAAAACGAGCCTAAAATTTTGTCTGGGCCCGGCCCGAACTCGGCATATGATCACCTCTAAATAGATCTATATAATATTTATGTAGTCATTGAGTTAAATTTTTGGATAAATATACTAATAATGTGCTAATATCTTATAATTTTGGGTAAACTATACCCATGATCACTTTTGTTTACCTCAAGTTACATTTTAGTTATTTATATTTGAAATGTTACGTTTTAGTCACTTACGTTATCGTGTTGTAACATTTTAGTCACTAAGTTGTTAACGGTGTAATGGTAAGCTGACGTGACACGTTATATAATCATTTTAAACAAAAATTTTAAGTTCAATTATATAATTGGTCCTCATATTTTTCCGTTTTAAGCAATTTAATTTTTTCTTTTACATTCTTTCAACTTTTTATTTTTTTTCTTTATTTTCCATTCTCTTCTATTCCTCCTTCTGTTTTCCTACATTCCCCATTTCTTTTAACACATCAAGAAGTCGAATTGGCAGTGAAGAAAGAAGCATGGTATGGGTTTATGGGTTTTGGTTATAGGCAATGATGGCTTTCATTTTCCTGCTTCTTTTTTCACTGCCAATTCGATTTCTTGATATATTAATAGAAATGGAGAAGGCAAGAAGATAGAAGAGAATGAAAAAAAGAAGAAGAAACGTTTAAAGAATATAAAAGAAAAAAAATTAAATTGCTCAAAATAAAAAAAAAATGGGGATCGATTATATAATTTAACCTAATTTTTTTGTTTGAAATGATGATTTAACGTGTCACATCAGCTTACCGTTACATCGTTAATGATAATTAACAACTTAGTGATTAAAATGTTACAACATGATAACGTGAGTAACTCAAACGTAACATTTCAAATATAAGTGACTAAAATGTAACCTGCGGTAAACAAAAGTGACCATGGGTATAGTTTACCCTAAATATTTATTAAAATTTCAAACAAACTAGAAGTTCACTTATAATGTCCATAATTATTATTTTGTATTTTTACTACAATTCACCTCACTACAATTTTGTGTTTGCATTAAAAAACATATTTTGTTATAGATATTAATCTCACCGTTAAAGTATCACATCTCATAATTGCATTAATTAATCTCATCACTATTTTAGATATCTTAAAATTTAGTCGTACATATAGATTTTATGTAATTTAATAGGGTTATCCTTTTTAAATATGTTGAATACAAATATTGACTTCTAGCCCGAATTAATTAATGATTCTGATTGGTCTAATCAAGAGGGTAGGATCTTGCAGTGTTGGTTAGTAATATTAAATTGTTTTAATATTACAAACAGTGAGTGACATTTAGTCTTGGAATATTTTCAAAGTATATATAATGTTTCTATAACTATAAATTAAAGGGTGTAAGTAATCAAATGTTATAACTTTTGGTTATTAATAAAGAGTTATGACCATTCATAATAATGAGTCATGTCTATTAAATATGAAGAGTTATATCACTTGATTTTTTTTAACAAAGAATTATAACTATTCAAGTAACATTACTTGAATAGTTCGTTATGTCTATTTAAGATATGTGAAATTAAAAGATACCTATTGAAAAGTTATATCTCTATGAAGAGACATAAGAATTCTTATAAACAGGAGTGAGATTTCATTTGGATGATATACCAAAAAGTTCTAATCTGTTTTTTCTATTCTTCATCCATCTTCTATTATTCTTAAATTGTTCTCTAAAGAATTACTAAAAATATTCTTTAAAGAAAATGATTTTCTTGTTATACTTTACTCAGTGCTTAGTGGACTATTTCCGTCTATGCAAAACACAAATAGTCATTGGGCTTTATTATATAATTGAGCTTCATTTGCTTGAAACTCATTTGCAGACCAAGTATAGGTGGGGATGAATAGAATCTTAAAGATAGTGACTTGATATACACATTGGAGCTTTTTTCTATAGATTGAATTTTTTTTTGTTTCAGAAGTTTTGCACCAACGTCTAGTAATGTATCACTATTATCAAAGTAATAGGAATGTTGCAGTTTGAAAAAAAACCTTTTCATGATAATGTTAATATGATGTCTATCCCTTTGTCCATGATATCCAAACTGAACACAAGTCATGGAACAATCACACTTGTTTAGTCTGATATTTTATTTCTTAAATCTCGAGTAAAATTAGACAAACAAATGAGTTTGATATCTCATATGAACTCATTTGAGTATGACCATACATTTCTTATCTCACTCAATCAATGGACTTGAGATATCGCTCTCGCTATGCATAAGGGACTAATTCTGTCTTGATAATATAATCTATTAACAATAGTCTTTATAATACAACCATTTGCAAAAGATGTTTGACTATGTTAAAGCATATGAATCTCGATGTTGGAACTATGACAACCTCAAGTCTAAGGATCATACATACCATTATCACTATGAGAAACATTGTAACTTTTACATAATAATCCAAGAATCTCAAGATATATTAGTCTTGTATGTTATTATCTAACATGTCTTCATACGTTGACTTAATATCTCATATCTATAACATCTTATCATCAATCAACCACATATTAGTTGCAATACATTACTCTAACATTAATCACTCAATTACCAATTTAGTTTACCATCTCTGAATTAATATCAATCAAATGATGAAAAAATTTACATTACATAAAAAATAAATGGGGAAGAATTAAAGAATTGAATTCTAAAAGATAATTTGAAATCCAACTAGACTTATCAAAGGATGATGAATAGATTAGCAAGTTTCTATAGAATCCAATTTAATGATTTCAAATGAATTAAGATAATTTGAGTGAATTAAGGTAATTTGAGTGAATTAAGATTGAACCTAAACTTTATTTTTTCATCAATCTCCTAAGCTATGGCTCTCTTGATGCTTTTAGAGTCAATTGTCACTGAACATTTCATTGATTAATGATATCCTGATATATTCAAAATCAGAGGAAGACAATGATAAACATTTGAGAATTGTATTGCAAGTGTTGCGTGAAAAGCAACTGTATGAGAAGCTTAACAAATGTGAATTCTAGTTGTCAAAAGTTGTATTTCTAGGATATGTAATGTCGACCGAGGGAATCCATATGGTTCCCAAAAAGATTGAAGCCATTCTGCAATGGGAAACACTAAAAAATGTGTCAGAAATTTGAAGCTCCTTAGGTCTGACTAATTATTACAAAAGATTCGTAAGTGGATTTTCCAAAATAGTTTTTCCTATGACAAAAGTTTTGCAAAAGAATTTGTCATTCTTGTGGAATGGTCAATGCTAGGTGAATTTTGAGAAGTTGAAGGCTATGTTGACTGAAGCGCCGATATTGACCTTACCCGAATCAGGAAATGAATATTTTGTGTTCAGTGATGCTTCATTGAGTGGATTGGGTTGTGTATTGATGTAAGATAGTCGGGTAATTGCATATGCGTCCCAATAGTTAAAACAACATGAACGCAATTATCCAACGCATGGTTTAGAGCTATTCATTGTAGTTTTTGCTCCAAAGATCTGGAGGCACTATCTATTTGGTGAAAAGTGCTATATCTATACAGATCATAAGAGCATCAAATATCTCCTCTCTTAAAAGGAGTTGTTTAAGACAACGTTGCTGGATGGAATTGCTGACAAATTATGATTGCATAATCGATTATCATCCTAGAAAAGCCAATGTGGTGACTAATACCTTAAGTTGAAAGTTAATGTTTGAGCTAAAAGTAATGTTCCCTTTTCTATGCATTTTGGTGGTGCAAAAATGTATCGTGTTTTGCGAGAATCATATTGGTTATAAAACCTCTACTCCTCTCGTTCACTAGATCTGAGTACGGGAGTCACAACTGAACCGGTTTATCATTCGTACTAAAATTTTCACTACGTCAAAACATATTATATTGCCTATTAACAATCTTACAAATAGTTTAATTTTTAAACAAAGTTTACTGTCCGCACTACGGACTCTGATGAATCTACGTAAATACATCACAATAGCCCCCTTGGCAGAGTTCCTAAAGGTGACGTCTAACCTTTGTGCATGAGACTTCTCATAAACCTTTTGAAGCTTCCATCGAGTCATTCTAACCTCTCTTTTGAATGCCTCGCTGCTCTCACGGATTTCATCCTTTCCTTTCTTTTCTTATTTTTTTTATTTCTACTTATCCCTATCATGAGGTTTTTCTTCCCACCATTTTTTCGTATTAAGACAGCCTTCTAACTTACCCTCTTAAGTGCTCTTGGGGAGCACTCTCAATCTGTTTAATCAGCGGTGAACTCTTTCCTTATCTTAATTATGTATATATTGTTTATGTTCATCCATTAGTATGGCTAACAAGATCTCACACCATTATGGTAGACCCAACTCCGTTTGGTCTAAATAATGGTCGGATTATTTCTTTACAATCCGCCTAAATAGCATTTCCTTAACCTTAAGCGTAACATAGCCTTTTGCTACAAACCAATATGACATACCATACTAAATCACTGACGCCGGTCTCACAAATTTTCTTTCTTATTGTATTTCTACCTAACTAGCCTTTCTGGCTAACATTACCTTACTGATTTCCTCCTTAAAAGGAATAATCTTAACAAACACTTCTATCGTCCCGTGTATCCTCCTTTATTAATGGATTCTAACCACCCTTCCTTTCCCTAGGGACTAATCGACGTACATATAATACACTACTAGTCTATATGGTTTCCATGAGCGCCTTTGAGGTTCCTTAATAGTGAATACTTATCCACGGTCCTTGGTTAAATCTTTTCTCATTTGCCTGAACATTAGACACCTCTGGTACGCCGACT
The DNA here is from genome assembly GCF_007990345.1 of Gossypium hirsutum. NCBI lineage: Eukaryota > Viridiplantae > Streptophyta > Magnoliopsida > Malvales > Malvaceae > Gossypium > Gossypium hirsutum. Next base: position 50,133,938 of record NC_053440.1, read on the forward strand.
TTCATGACTACTTCCTGATTAACATCCTTATGCCCTAGTGGTTTACACGATTACTATTCTCATAATTCTTTTTAATTTTCATTACATTCTCATTCATTGGTGGATTTATTCGACCCGCTACTCGACAATTGCAAATCCATACTTCTATTTTCTATCCAACCCCTTTTTCTTTATTCATGGGTTGTCCACCATTACTATTTCGATTGTTCCCTCATTTTATTGTCCAAGCGAACCATTTTGTGCTTCCATAATCGAGCCATATTCTTACACCATACGATTACACATTGTTCGTTTTGGAAAACTCCATTGGTTGCCCTAGCCATACTATGGTTTTACCTTCGAATCCTTGAATTTACTGTCTCATTGGACTTCCTATGTTTAACGTCCCATCGGACTATCCTGTGTTTAACGTCCTGTCGGACTATCCCATGTTTAACATCCCATTGGACTATATACAATGCCACAGTGTCTTTCAACTATGGTCTTACTCATTATATCGTCAAATCATCTTTTGATGCCATAGCGTCTTTCAGCTATGGTATTACTCACAATACTGTCAAATCATCTTTTGATTCCATAGCATCTTTCAACTATGGTCTTACACAATATAAACCTGTGTTTTTTGTCTCGACAAACTACTTGGGTCGTCATAGTCCAACTATGCTCTTACACCTTATATTCCTCGTGGTTATTGTCCCGGCGAACTGCTAGAATGCCATAGTCCAACTATGGTCTTAGTCCTATTTACCATGATGCCATGACGTCTTTCAACCAGGGTCGTACTTATTTATAACATTACACCATAGCATCTTTCAACTATGGCCTTACTCATTTTAGGCGTATAGCCTCCGACCAGTTCTATGGCCTCGTCATGATCTTTGCTTTTCCTATTTTATTCCATCCACTCCTCATTTTCACCATCCTATACCTTGATGCTCAAGCACTGTAGTGTCTCCTCTACAAGGCTCGGAGCTTTACACATCACGGTTTGCACTCCACAATACTGTATGGCGGTATCTAACATAATCATCTCTCGCTGTTCCTTTCCTAACTTTGTCTAACCCTTCATTAACTCATTTTCATGATTTCCTTTTATCATGCATACTAATCTAGAATGGAGAATACTCATGAATTCAAGAAAATATGCATCATACTTTTGCAGTTTTGGTTTGAATACAGAAACTCACCTAATGCCTCGTCACCTTGTCTGCTTAGCTTCTCTAGACTCCAGAGCTTCTATCCTCCTGAAAGCTAAACAAGACAACCAAACCATGGGTTAAGCGTAGTGTTTTCACTTTAAACCTCAAGTTTCCAAAAACATGTAGAACCCTTAAAAATGGTTTTTGGGAACTCTTGACTTTGTTTTCTAAGTCTTATCTATACCGAAGGGCTTAGAACCTTACTAGTTTACTGGTTTCCCTACTTTTCAAACTTAAACTTCCCGATCGTCACTTTATGCGAAGCTTTCCATGACAATTGCTGCCTCAAAACAACTATGGAGGTTGAAGAAGATGAGAAAATGAAAGAGACTGAGAGAAATTCGTCTAAGGATTCATTTCTCATATATTTATAACCCTTCATTCGTGGTCTCCAACTGCATATCAACCGTTCATTCATAATCATTTTTTCACCCACTAAGAGATTGGTTAGTTCTAATCCAACCGAATCGAACTTGGTTATCAAACATGCTTCTTTTCGTTTCTAACTTTTCCTAGTTTTTCAATATAGACCACCAACTTACAGTTTCTTCCAATTTAACCCCTAATTGTTTTAATTTTCCAAGTTAAAAGAATTTTGGGTGTGACAACTCTCCCACCCTACTTGTTCCAATTAGGGGTGAGCAAAACTCGATTCGACTCGAAAAAATAAAAAAAAATTCAAATTTCGAGTTAAACGAATCGAGTTACTCGAGTTATTCAAATCAACTCGAATTTTTTCTTCGAATTTCGAGTTTGAATCGAGTTGAGTTTTTGAATTCGAATAACTCGAATAATTCGAATAATTCGAATATAAAACTATAATATTTTACATTTTTACCGCAAACTCCCAAACTTTTTTACTTTTCCCTCAAAACTTTTATTCCTTCCCACTTTCCCCCCAAAACTTTTACTCCCCTCCCCTCCCAACCCCCCAATCTACCCAAAATTCATTTCCCACCAAAATTTTACTTTCCCATTTATTTTTTCTCAAAATGTTACTCCCCAAAACCCCCAAAACTTTTTATTTTTCCCCAAAATTTTTACTCCCTCCCACTTTTCCCCTAAAACTTTTATTCCCTTCCCATCCCATTCCCACCTCCCATCTATCCCAAACCCTCCCCCCTCCAATTTTCTTTTTAATATTTTCCCTCCAAAAATTTACTTCCCCCTATTTACTTTCCCTCAAACTTTTATTCCCCAAAACTTTTTATTTTTCTCCTAAACTTTTACTTCTCACCCTTTACTCTCAAATAAAAAATAAAAATTATCCAAAAAAATCCCTAAACATAAATAGTAATAATTTTATATATATCTACTATTTATATTATTAAATTAAATTTCACATTTTACATTATTTATATTATTGAATTGTTTAGTCATATTGAATATTTATATTAAAATTGAATTATTAATTATGCCATAAAATATTCGTGTTAAAATTTTATATTGGTATCAATTTCACATTTTATTTTTAAAATAACTTTTATTAAAAAATTATATCTTTACATTTAATATATTTTTTAATTCTAAAATACATAGTGACAAGAATCTGAAGATAACTGAAACAACTAAGCAAGCAAAGAAGCTAACCAGTATATAAAAAATTAATAAATAAATTATGAAGTGATGAAAGTTAATAAAAATTTTGATTAAGGTTGACAAATTTTATTACGATGGGTGACAATGGTTACAAGGACCCAAAATTATTTTTTAAAATTTAACTCGAACAAATATATTCGATTCGATTCGATTCGATTCGAATTCCATCTCACTCGACTCGATTCGAGAAAACTTCAAATAAAGTTAGGATGATAAAATGAGATTCGAAAACTCGATTAACTCAAAAATTTTCGATTCGATTCGATTCGATTCGATCGAATGCTCACCCCTAGTTCCAATCTGAGCATGTTATCCAAGTGCTAGAAGACATGCTGTGAGCTTGTATTATTAAGTTCGAAGCTACTTGGGAATGTTATTTGCCTCTATTTGAATTTGTTTATAACAAAAGTTTCTAAATAAGCGTGTTTGTAGCTAGAATTACTTAATTGCTAACTCCTTTGGGTTCGATCCTCAAAGTACTCTTCTACCCCGTTGTACAAATATATTACAATTGACTTATTACACTTGCAAAAATTGCACGTAGTTATTGATTATTTGATTGTTGATTTTAGTGTTGATTTCTCTTGTAGTCTATCACACCCCAAAATCAGTAGATCTGAAAAGGTGAGTAAAGTAAGTATGTAGGCTATTGGGCGTGCTATAATAACATAATCCGCCACCCTATTAGCCTAATGGCCAGTTAGAGTATTAGCGCATACTAGTGTTAAAGCATCCATGGCATGACAAGGAACCCCTGTCGTCACAATGAGGCAAGTCAGATGGTCACGTCGCAATGAGGAACTCCATCATGTTGTGACGTTGTGTTGGAAATTTTGAAAATGTTGCAATTTGGTCCTTGTTCAATTCCGTGTTAATTTTAGAGCATACGTAGGCTTGTATAAGACTCAAGAAAGGATGTATTTGGTGATTATGAACTAAAATGACAATTAATGTATGATTTATGTTTAATCTAAATGTTAATATTTTGTAGTTGCTCCGATAATGAATGTGACACTCCGTAACTCAGACCCAACGACTGGATCGGGCAAGGGGTGTTACATTTTAACCAAGAAAATTGTTAATTAAAACTTAGAGGCTAAACTGTAAAAATCCAATCACTATTGAGTTTTAATTTAGAAAGGCTTAAGGGCCTAATTAACAATTATCCAAATGACTAAAATGGTAAATTAACCAAATTTAAATAGTAGATAGTGGAGTGTGATGGTGTTAACCATTAGGTTTAGTTAATTAAAATTAAGATTAACTAATGGTATAATCATGATTTACTTAATTTTAAATACCAAATAGTGAAAGATGAAAACTTTCATATTATTTCGTATTCCTTTTCCGTACTTCATTTAATAAGAAAAGAAAGAAAACGCTCAAACATTTTGTCATTAATCAAGTAAGGTCCTTAAGCTATTTTTCTTTGATTTTTATGAAATTTGAATCATAGGAGCTTGATTTAGCTAGCCCATGTATCAATTTATTAAATCATTAAGTTTTGAGCAAGTTGCAATTAAATAGAAATTGATGGTTTTGTGCTCGATTTGCAAAAATTAATAATTAATAAGCTTAGATGATGTTAAAAATTAAATTGAAAATTTAAATCAAGTTTGTTATATAACTTTGTAAAATTAGGAAATAAATTGAATAAATTGAATATCTGTCATGAGATTATTGTATGAATAACAAGTATAGGGTCCCTAATGAAAGAATGTGAAATTGGATTTTCATCCGATGTTAGATATCGAAAAATATACATATCCCAAGTATAGGGATTAAATTGAATAAAATGAAAAATATGAGTGACTATGTAGTTGGATGTGAATTGGATGTAAACTAATATGTTTTTTACTATTGAATTTAGCTAAAGATGACATCGGACTGCAGCGAAAAAAAGGAAAGTCGAGAATCGTAGACGAGTAGCGAGAAATTCAGTTTGTACTTTTATGATTTGAGATCATCATACTTATGTGTATATATTTATGTTGATTGCATGATTAACTAGTGAGGTAAGTTTATACTTGTCATATGAAATGATTCATGTTTGGTGATATTGAATGTTGAGAATTGGACTGAATTGAATAAAATAGAAATGAACAAGATATAAATTGATAAATGACTCATAATATGGTTTGATGATGGAAATGATATTGAATATGTGATGACATGTAATTGGTCTATTGGTACCCTAATGACTATTTGGGTAGAGTCAATTATAGTTGACATGCCTAATCGCCTCCGGTCGTACCAACGTTCATAGTGTGAATACTACAACGAAAAGATATGGAATCGAGGCGGTGTCTGCAAGTATATGGGTCAGGTTGTAATATAGTTACAAAAAAATAGGTAAGTACTCCGAGGATAGTACCCAAGGGAGGCAAGTACTAAATTAACTTTAACCTAAACATAAATAAATATATTTAATACTTTAAATAAATCATATTATGAACAGATATAAATATGAGATTTTTTAGTTTTAATAATAAAGAAAAAAAATAGAAAAAGTAAAGTGAACTTCGGATATTTGAATTCTAACTTAATCAAATCTAAGTATGGGTGATTAGCTCGCTTTAGTGATCATAACTAATTCCTATTTCGGGGTTTCTACTCAATCAACTAGTCGCTATCCTGGTAGGATCTCTCGATCTTTTACTAAACTAACGAGTCGGCAAGAACTACTTATCTCTCAACCTTACAACCCAGACCAGTTCAAGGCTAACGTGTTCATGGATAAGCCATACCAATTTTGGGTTAATTCCCACCTAAATGACTTTTTAGGGTCGTCAAGCCTAGGTTTTAAGTTCTTCCTCTCCCAAATAGCTGATCCACTAAGAAAACCCTACATAGAAATTAATTAATCATACCTCCACTCACTAATCCCCAGAAAAGGATTAGTTCCTCGTGGATCTCATGAACAAAATAAACTTGATAATAAAGATAAACATAAATAATGAATCAAGAGAAGGGTTTAAGAGAATCCTGAATTTTATTGATTGAACCGTAAAATCCACAGTAGTTTGATCATGGTTACAACTCACGTTCTCCGAAGAACACAAACTAGAAAAGAACTAAAATAAACCTAAAGCCTAAAAGAAAGGAAAACTAAAAACCAAAATTACAAAGAAAATTTAAAGTGTGAAAAGCCATCCTTAAACAAATGTTTTAAGAGTCTATTTATAGAGTTAGGATTGTCTTTGTCCTCAACCCTAGGTCAGCTGACGTTCTTGTGTGTAATTTCTAATGTGGGGACAATAATGCCCCTGGCTTATAAGTGCTTCCCGTACAGGATAGTGTCGCGACACCTTAGTCCCTGTGGCACAACATCGAAAATAGTATGCATGGTTCAGGGGTAGTTTTAGGGGTGTGTTGCAACATACCTTGGCTATGTCGCAACACCTAAGACAGTATAACAATTCTGACATTGTACTTGATAAGTGCTAAAAATAACATGTTTTCATCCTATTTTTAATGTGTTTTTGGGTGATTATTTGATGTTAATTATGAATTTTATGCTCCTAATCCTTTAAGTTTATGTTTTTATACTTAGGAAAGCATTTGGGAGTAAAATGAGTGAAAAATGAGTAAAAATTAGAAAATCGAAGTGAGTTACAAGATTAACTAATGGTATAATCATGATTTATTTAATTTTAAATATCAAATAGTGAAAGATGAAAACTTTCATATAGCTACCTAAGACATCAAGTTTAAAGTTCACACAGATACCAAGCCTTGGATCAAAAAAACATACTAAACTTATGGCTTCAAACATAAACATATACTTATATACCTAACCAACATTATACTTATAACTCAATTTACATCCCATTCACAAAAGGACTAACAACCAAGACATCCTAGGTGCATGTCATTACAAAATTAAACATAACCACACTTGAGGTCGGGATCGTTGTTGGATGATGAGTCGACAATCAAAAGAGAAGTACCTAACCTGCGCATAGAAAACAAAATCACAAGCTGAGTAAAACTCAATGATATTTCTATAATCTGAACATTTAAGGACATAATGATACATGAATGCTAAAATTGAATTCTACAATCACACTATCATCTAAGCACACAATTACAAGATATCATCATTTCAATTTCATGCATATTACTACATTATTTCATGTTATACTCAATTTTCACATGTTTTCATACTTAGATTGGTTTTAAAAAATATCTCAATTCATATAACTTGCTATATAAATAGCTTTTCATAGATCAATCAATAATTCATTTAAGCAACGGTACAAAACAATCCATATTCAATCCATAAGTGCATCACTTATATATTTCATTTATAATCACACTATATTTCACATTTCATTTTTCAATCCACTTTCTCATTTCCAATTTACATACTTTTCCATTTCAATATCAATTACAGAACTTTATTATTTATTAACCTTTATTAACACGACTCGGACTCGGACAAATACACGGATCCAACCAACACACCAGTTTGGCACCCAGTGCCTCGTCGAATAAATCTGAAGTAATAACTGCGCCCAACGCTATATAAATTGACACCTAGTGTCTCATTGGTTAAACCGAAGCAAATTGGCACCCAGTGCCTCATTTACTTGAAGTTGAAGAAATCCCTGAACTCTTCTCATCCTATGGCATGCCATCTATATCCGACTTAGCCCAAAACAGTTAATAGGGTTCCATTTCACTTACAAATACATCCAATATCCAATTATCATATTTGCACATTATCACACTTATACATATATTCATTTCAATTTCATAAAAACAATACATTCATAAATATATACCAAATCAATCCATTTCAGTCAACTGTAATTTCATTTTAATCTCAAAGTACTAAAGTACTCACCTTAACTACTTACCGTATGCAATAATTCAAAATACAATAATTAACAACTAGGTTCGGATAACATAAACACAAACCGTGGATTCCGAACTATTCGACATAGATTTTATCCTTCCCCTTTTTAGTCAAGGATTCCGGTATGACGTTAGCTATGGAATTAAAACAATTAAAATACATTAATACTACTCAATTCAATTCCACATTGAATATTTCAATTTTTACACAATATCTGCTTAATTTTCAACTTAGTCACTAAACCAAGACTAATTTTTATTCTTCGTATTAAACTCTATATTTTCATACTCATTTCACTTTTATCTAAATTTAACTCCCTATTTTCAATTATACCCCTAAATTTTGAAATTTTCATAATTTAGTCCCTATTACTCAAAATTTACAATTTGTTCTACAATTTAATCATTTTCCATTTCTAAGTTAAAATTCTATCAATTTAATCCCTAATACTAAAACTATTCAACAATAACAACATCTAAAATCTTAATCAATGCTAAAATTAAAACAGGGGCTGCTAGCCCTAAGTACTGGGATTCCAAAAAGGTAAAAATTACAAGAAAATGATCTAAACAAGCTGTATGTATATTTACCATTTTAATCCCTTTAATTTATTTAAACTATAATTCAACTTTCAACTCATATGCGATTTAGTCCTAGTACTTTAACAACTCCTAATTTCAAAACGTTCACTAAACCAAAAACTAATTCACTACTAAACTTAACTCGTAAATATTAAATAAAAATATTTACGGGTTCGTTTTACGAAAACAGAGTCTTGAATTTCATTTTCTGACACCCTAGCTATCGGGTCGTTACAATTGATTCATGTTTGATGTGCTTAAATCAAACAAGAAATGGACCCTGTTTAAGAGTAGATCTAGCATAATTGAGTAGAGTTGCATGCAATCCTAGAAATAAGACAACATAAATCTACCGGATTAGAGTCAAATCTAATAGAGGAATCCATAAATTGAGTTAATGTGATAATAGGGGTTTTAATTAGAAAGAAATTTCAATTAATCAACCTAGAGTCAGTTGCTCTTATTATTGAAGAGAGATATTAGCATAATTTAGGAATTTCTATGGATCAAGATACTAAGTGAAGAAATTGTGTAATTTAGATTGATAGTTGCAGATGACGTCTAAGTAAATTCTTTTCTAGGTATTGTTTCGCTTCTTGCTTGTTAATCGGTTATTTTCCTATTTTGTTCTTTATTGTGTTCTTAGTTAATTTAATTAGTTAATTTTAGTTTTTAATCAATCACACAAATGTATCAGTTAAATAATAGAAAGACGGTAATTACTAGTACTTTTAGTCTTTGTGGGAACAATATCTTTACTCACTATAGCTATACTATTAATTGATAGGTGCACTTGCCTTAGTCAGATTTTTAGTTGGTTTCATGGACGTCAAGTTTTTGGCGCTGTTGACGAGGACTAAAATATTATGAAATTTTTTTCTATTAATTTAACCATTTTTTATTTTTATTTTAATATTTTTTTTTGTTTTTAACTTAATTGTTACATTTTAATTTTTTGTATGTTTAATTCTTATAAGTTCTTTTGGTTTATGACTAGAGGAAACTCGTCGGAACTGTTAATTTTTTATAGTGAAATTGAAAACACTACTCATAGAAATTGTAGAAAGGTTAGAGAAGAAAAGAAAGGTCAACATATTTTAATAGACGATCAAAAGGAAAAGGATGTTACTGTGGAGATGAATGATAATAAAAATAATCAGTAGCCTCTTGTACGTCCTGCTATTCTGATTGGGGCTGAATCGAGTATTATTAGACCGACTGTTAATGCAAATAATTTTGAGATCAAATTGAACTCTATTCAGATAGTGCAACAATATGTTTAGTTTGATGGTTTGCAAGATGAAGATCCAAATACTCATTTGGATAACTTTCTAGAGATTTGTGACACTTTCAAGATCGATGGCGTTATTGATGATGTCATATGCTTACGGCTGTTCCCATTCTCGTTGAAGAGCAAGACAAAACAGTGGTTAAATTCATTACCACAGGCTTCTATCACGATTGGGGCCCAAATGACGGAGAAGTTTTTGTTTAAATATTTTCCACCAGCTAAAACAACTATGTTGAGGAATGACATTTCTTCTTTTGTTCAGTTTGATATTGAGACACTTTATGATACATGGGAGAGATTTAAGGATTTGTTGAGAGGGTGTCCTCTTCATGGACTACCTTTGGGGCTCTAAGTTCAGACTTTTTACAATTATTTGAATCTCTCGATTAGAAAGATGGTTGATGCAACAACTGGTGGAATAGTGAACAAACAAACATTTGAGGCAGCTCAAGAATTTATTGAGGAGATGACATTGAATAATTATTAGTGGCAAGTTACGAAAGTAAAACCTGCTAAAGCAGTCGAAGTTTTTTATATTGATGCAATTTCTATATTAGCAAACTAGGTTGAATCTCTTGGTAAGAAAATTGATGGTTTGAATTTTTCTAAGAAAATTGAGGAGATGACACTAAATAATATTTGTTCGCATGAATCGACATTTTGTCGAATCGTCGCAGTTTAGTAATCCTAACGGAACCAAACCCAAAAATTTAAACCAAAGAGTTAAAAAGTTCGGAGAGTGCAAAAATTACAAAACTCTCACAAAAGCTGGAAATTTAAGTAAAAACCATGAAATAATGATAATTAAAAGTAGTTTCCCATTGAGTGGTCACCATTGAGCTTCCGTCGCACCGACCCGCCTATGTTTGTGGATTACCTGAATAGAACAGACAAACATATGTGAGTTTATGTAAACTCAGTGTGTAACCCAACAGAGATAGACATGCAACATACGCAGAATCTCATGATCAGTCGGATTTAGATTTGGATCTAAGTCTATAACAGATACAGATATCAAAATCAGATAATCAGAACAGATATACTAAATCTTACCCCCATCCTCTACACACCATCTCTGACCATCTCATCACACCATGTGGGGTTAAAAACACTCATCCATCCCAACACACCATACAGTGCCGATGCGACACATAACAGAAAATATGCAGTGAAGCTGCCAGAATATAGGCGAAGAGTCGCCATACAGATCACTTCCTCCACATATTGAATTCCCACCCCAAATATAGATACAGAATGTAGATATATCAAATTAAACATGCTTAACATGCTCCTATACAGATAGATACATACTTAAACAGTACAGTCAGACATACGTATCAGTATCCAAGTCATATCAGTCTATCAGAATATCAAATCACATGAAATAGAGTTTGGTTAGCGGTTACCGACCCTACGGTAGGCCCATAGTTGATCGAAATGACCCGTGTGACCCTAGGGAACATTTCCAAATTAGACTTGCCCGGGTGGCCCACACGCCCCAACTGGCCTAGCCAGTGTGGCCCTCATGGCCACACTTGCACTGTCACACAACCGTGTCTTGCGTAGGGCCATGTTTTCGTCAATTACACGACCGTGTCTCACACACAGCCAACCACAGGACAGGCCACATGCTCGTGTGGCATTGACAGACCCCATTTTCTGCTTTCACCGAAACTTGAATTTTCGTGCTATGAGTACACACCTGGTTTGTTTGTTTTTTTGAAGAATTCACACCCTCGAAGTGAACAACACCTAAAATTGTCAACCAAAACACCCACAATTACTTTAATTCTCAAATCCAACCGAGACACCTCTTGGGCACTACTCGAAAACACAACAGAAAACTGCACTAAAATGATCTAAAAGCTTACCATTGACAATAGCAGCCTTGAAACTTCACTACACCACCAGGGGTCTCAGCTTTCCTAAAGAGCACCTACAAAAACGGTTTATTGGATTAACTCAAACATGAACAGAAGCAAAAGTACAAAATAAAGACTCCCAGAACACCACGACAACCCTTACCTTCAAAATCGTACGATGGAAACAAGAAGTAAAACATTGAAATTGGGAGAGGAAATTTCGATAAGAATCAAAAAAGGAGGAAAAGGGAAATTTGGACAGGGAAGGAGTATAGAAACGTCAATGAGGGAGAGAGGAAAATAATAAAATAATCAAAAGAAAAATAAAAATAATCAAAAGATTATCCAAACTCTTCTATTATCCCACTAACTACACAATCCCACTAAATCTCACCCACTAACCACATCCAATTACCTCAGACTCCCAACTCCACCGAACGTCTAACAGATATCCGGAACAAAAATTATCACCCACACTCACGTAGAGATTCAAACACAAGACCTCCAATACACAAACTCCTTAGCACTCGAACCAATAGGGTCATTTTGATATGGTTTAACAGACAATTTTAGATAAACCCACCCAACTGGGATAAGGCTTTGATTAAGAATAAAAAAAATTCTAAATATGGGACTTGAACCCCAGATCTAACACACACAGAGAACACTTAACTACAGAAGCATATACATATTTGTGTTAAATTTCAGAAAAACAAACTTAACTTATTCAGGGCATTACAACTTTACCCCCTAAAAGAAATTTCAGCCTCGAAATTTACCTGATCCGAATAGATGAGAATACTGGTGACACATCGAGTTCTTAGGTTCCCACGTGGCTTCTTTAGTGCAATGATTCCGCCACAGAACGTTAACCAACGGGGTGGACTTCCTCTTCAGAACGTTAAAAGCTCGATCCAAAATCTGAACTGACTCCTCCTCAAACATCAAGTTCGGTCTAACCTCAATCTCCTCAACAAATACAACGTTAGATGGGTTAAACCGGTACCGTCTCAACATCGAAACATGAAACACATCATGGATACGATCCAATTTTAGAGGTAACTCTAACTGATAAGCCATTGATCCCACACGCTTCAGAATCCGATATAACCCGATGAACCTAGGGCTTAACTTGTCCTTACGATTGAAGCGCAGAACCTTCTTCCATGGAGATACCTTAAGAAATATGAAGTCACCAACAGAGTACTCGATACCTCTCCTTATCAGATCAGCATAGGACTTCTATCTATCAGAAGCTGCCTTCAGACGATCCCGAATTAGTCTAACCTTATCTTCAGTCTCGAAAACTAACTCAAGACCCAAAACTTGTCGTTCACTAAACTCAATCCAGCGGAGTACAACACTTACGACCATACAAAGCTTCGTAAGGTGCAATCTGGATGCTAGAATGGAAACTATTATTTTAGGCGAACTCAGCTAACGGTAGAAAATCCTCTCAACTACCTTGAAAATCAATCACACAGCTCCGAATCATATCCTCCAAAATCTAAATCACCCTCTCAGACTGACCACCGGTTTGAAGATGGAACGCAATACTAAAGTCCAACCTCGAACCAAGAGCTTCATGTAATTTCTTCCAGAATTGAGAAGTGAAACTAGAATCTTTACCAGAAATTATCGAAACTAGAACCCCAAGCAGTCTTACAATCTCAAAAATATAGAGCTTCGCTAGCTTTTGTAGAGAGTAGTCTGTCTGAACTGGAATAAAATAGGCGACTTTGGTCAATCAATCCACAATGACCCAAATAGAATCCTTCTTAGTGGGTGTTAAAGGAAACCCACTAATAAAGTCCACCGTCAGTCGCTCCCATTTCCACAAAAGAATCTTAACCGGTTGTAGCAAACCAGAAGGCAACTGGTGCTCATCCTTAACTTGCTAACACGTTAGAAAACGAGTAACAAAATCTATTTTCTCACGTTTGAATCTCGGCCACCAATACAGTTCACAGAGATCTTGATACATCTTATTACAACCGGGATGCATAGCATAAGGGCTACTATGCGCTTCCTTCAGAATCGACTGTCTTAGATCATAATCGTTCTGTACACAAACCCACCCTCAAAAACACACAACTCCATCCTTATTCAGTCCAAAAACAAAAGTACTGCCACTATCAACCTGATAAAACCGCAGACCCAGAGACTCATCCTCTAACTACTTTTCTCAAATCTGCCCAATCCAAGTCGGCTTAACTTGTAACTCAACTAACAGACCTCCATCCTCAAACAAACTGGGATGAGCGAACATCGCCTTCTAATCAGTCATCGCTCTATGACTGACAGCATTGGCCACCACATTGACCTTACAAGGATGATACTCTATCGTACAGTCATAATCCTTAAGCAACTCAATCCATCGACACTGCCGAAGATTCAACTCCTTCTGAGTAAGGAGGTACTTGAGGCTCTTGTGATTAGTATAGATGATACACCTCTCACCGTACAGATAGTGCCTCTAGATATTTAAAGCAAACACCACGACAGCTAACTCAAAATCGTGCATCGAATAATTCCCCTCGTTTGACTTAAACTGACGGGACATATAATTCACAACCTTACCATCTTGCATCAGTATATATCTCAAACCAACGTGTGACGCATCACTGTAAACCACAAATTCTTAACTAGATTCAGGCTGTATCAGAATAAAAGCCTGAGTTAGAATAAACTTGAGCTTCTCGAAGCTCGATTGTTGAACATCAGACAAGATGAAAGGTACATTCTTTCGCAGAAGCTTAGTTAGAGGAGATACAATAAGAGAAAACCCCTCAACAAACCACCGATACGACTGAACAAAAAAACTACGGATCTCAAAAATGTTCTTAAGCTATTTCCAATCAAGTACAACCTCAATCTTTCTAGGATCAAATTGGATCTTTTCATAAGAAACCACATGCCCTAGAAAAGTTACTTCTCGCAACCAAAACTCACATTTACTCAACTTAGTGTAGAGTTGTTTCCCTCGAAGTATTCAAAGCACTACTCTAAGATGCTCATCATCCTCATCCTCAGTCTTAGAATAGACCAGAATATCATTAATGAAGACCACTACGAACTGATCCAGATACGACTGAAAAACTCAGTTCATTAGATCCATGAACGCAACTGGAGCATTCGTCAAACCAAATGGCAAAACTAGGAACTCGTAGTGCCCATAACGAGTCCTAAATGTCGTCTTATAAATATTAGCTTCCTTAACCCTAAGCTGATGATACCCAAACCAGAGATATATTTTCGAGAAAACTGAAGACCCTCGGAACTGATCAAACAAATCGTTGATCCTCGCAAGTGGGTACTTATTCTTCACAGTTAGTCTATTCAATTGTTAGTAGTTGATGCACATCCTCTTGGTACCATCCTTTTTCTTCCTAAACAAAATCAGTGCTCCCCACGGAGACAAATTAGGACAGATGAAACCATGATCCAGAAGCTCTTGAAGTTGAGCCTTAAGCTCTACAAGTTCCTTCGGTGCCGTGCAGTTTAGAATGATGGACACCGGAGCTATAACTGGAAGAAGCTCAATGTCGAACTCAACTTCTCGATACAGAGGTAAACTCGGTAACTCCTCAGGAAAAACACCTAAAAATTCCCTAACTGTTCTGATATCCTTGATAGAAGAGTCCCCAAAAACTGACACACTGACATAAGCCAAATATGCCTCACACCCTTTTCAAACCAATTTCTCAACCATTAGAGCAGAGATTACCTTAGACAAGTAATCGCGACGCGCGCCAATCACAACCACCTCTTGATCATCCTCGGTCCTCAGAACAAACCTCTTAATCACACAGTCCAAACTAACTTAGTGCTCAACTAACCAGTCCATACCCAGAATTAAGTTAAACTCCCAAAACAGTCGCTCTATCAGATTTGCCGAAAACACAACCCTTTGTACTTCCAACAGAACATTCCTATAAAGTCTATTTACCCAAACAGACTGCCCCAATGGACTCAGTACAACAATTTCACCAGTAGTACACTCAACTAAAATCCCCAAGTTCTCAGAAACAAAACTAGCTACATAGGAGTGTGTAGAACATATGTCTATTAAAGTAGTATATAGAGCATCAAAAATAAAAAACGTATCCGTGATCATATTAGGGACGTCTCTATCCTCTCGACGTTGAGCAACATAAACTAGTGCAGGCTGCATCGCCTCAGTCTAATTAGTACCTCTACCCAGTGCTCTCTGACCTCAACCCAAACCATTACCACCCCTAACCGGTCCACGACCCCTAGGTGGTTATTGTACTGCCCTCTAAGGCTAAACTAAACCTGATCCCGTAGCTTGAATCTAATTAGCATGATGTGGACACTCTTTAATCTGGTGCTCCAAAGACCCACACCGCAAACAAGCCCTTAATCTCATCCAACACTTTCCCGGATAACGCCTACCACAATCACCATAAGCCTGAACCCCAATAGGAGCAATAGGAACCCGCACTCTAACAGGCTCATCAGGTTTGACCCATTTCTTAGGCCTCTGAATAGAACTAGAGGGCTCGAAATCCCTCTTTTTCTTGCTTTTCTTTTGGTGTCTATTCTGGTGCTCCACGTGCTTAACCTCTTTGGTGATATTTTCCTTATCCACAAGAATAGCAAACTCACACTTCCTCTGTGGAGTAATCAGAACCCTTAGACTATCCTTCAAACTGTCCTAAAAATGGACACATTTCTCATACTCGGATGCCATCATGCTTCGAGTGTAGCGACTCATTCTCAGAAACTCGGCCTCAGACTTGGCCACAGACTTATCACCTTGCATGAAATTCATGAACTCATGCCTACGAGCATCCACATAGTTTGCATCCACGTACTTCCCCTAGAAAGTAGTCTTAAAGTAATCCCAGTTCAGTTGATCCGATTGTGTATCCTTCTCAACCAACAACCACCATGGATAAGTTTCATCTTGAAGCAAAGAGACTGCACCCTTCAATTTCTGCTCAAGATTGCAGGCGACACTAGTGACGCCCCTAAACAACTCAGCTCTATTGGACCGGAGTCGTTTAGTTACCAACCCATGGCCCTCAGATCCAGAATGAGGTCCAATGACCCTCTCCAACACTCTCAACATGACTTGAGATAGTGCGTCGTCTCCAACCGAGCGACTTTAAAACCTAGTCTTAGCAGTAGGTGAAACCAGTGTCTCACTCATGTCTAAATTTGGCATACTACCCAGAAAGGTAGACTCAGCTCGAGCCCCCTACAGCGCTCACCACGCCCACAAATACCACAACTGCGAGTTCCACGAACGCTCATCGTATTTTTAGTTTTCTGTACATTTTAGAATTTTATGCATCAGTAGGCTCAACTTATCAGAAATTCCAAACTATTTTAGAGGTTTTAGTCTTTAACTAACTCAGTACAGTTTCAGAAAGTACCAACAACAATGTTTTCTAAATTTAAAGATCCAAATTATTTTAAAACAAGTTCTTTTCAAAACACAAATTTGGAACCCAAAATTCACAGCCAAAGTTTTGTAACCTGGCACTAATACCACTAAATGTAAGACCCTAAACCTGGCCTAGACATTATGGCTGAATCCGGGAGTGTTATGAAGAAGGGTTTTGAAATCAATGATACTTCGATAAAATGGCCAAGTTATAAAGCGTATAAATTTGTACATTTATTGCTGAAATCGTTACATTTTATCTTTTAAGGTTTACCAAATCATATCGCAATGGAAGTTTGAAAAATCGTTAAAATCAAAACCATTCTCGTGTTTTCAAAAATAATACTTGTTCGCATGAAATCGACATTTTGTTGAATTGTCGAAGTTTAGAAATCCTAACGCAACCAATCCCAAAAATTTAAACCAACCAGTCAAAAAATTCTGGAGAGTCCAAAAATTACAAAACTCTCACGAGAGCAGAAAATTTAAGTAAAAACCATGAAATAATGATAAGTGAAAACAGTTCACCGTCAAGTGGTCACTGTTGAGCCCCCGTCGCACCGACTCGTCTATGTCTGTGGATTACCTGAATAGAACAGATAAACATATGTGAATTTTTGTAAACTCAGTGTGTAACCCAATAGAGATAGACATGTAACATACATAGAATCTCATGATCAGTTAGATACAGAATTTCATGATTAGTCAAATACAAATTCGGACCTAAGTCTATAAAAGATACAGATATCAGAATCAGATAAATAGAACAAATATACAGAATCCTACCTCCATCCTCTACACATAATCTCTGACCATCCAATCACATCATGTGGGGTTAAAAACACCCACCTATCCCTACACACGAAACAGTGTCGATGCGACACATAATAGAAAATATGCAATCAAGCTACCAAAATATAGGCGAAGAGTCGCTATACAGATCACTTCCTCCATATATTCAATTCCCACCCCAAACACAGATACAGAATACAGATGCAGATATATCAGATTAAACATGCTCAATATGCTCGTATACAGATAGATACATACTTCAACAACACAGTCAGACATACGTATTAATATCCTACTCAGATCAGTCTATCAGGATATCAAATCACATGACATAGGGTTTTGTTAGCCTTTACCAACCCTATGATATGACCACAGTCGATCGAAACGACCCGTGTGACCCTAGGAAAAATTTCAAAATTTTGGGCCCATATGCCCGTTTGGGCCCACACGCCCCATTTGGCCTAGCCCGTGTAGCCCTCATGGCCACACTCGCACGATCATACAGTCGTGTCTTGGGCACGGCCACACTTTCATTAATCATACGGTTGTGTCTCACACATGGCCAACCACACAGCTGGCCACACGCCCGTGTGGCATTGACAGACCCCATTTTCGGCTTTCGCCAAAACTTGATTTTTCGAGCTATGAGTATACACCTGGTTTGTTTTTTTTGAAGAATTCACACCCCCGAAGTGAACATCACCTAAAATTGTCAACCAAAACACCTACAATTACTTTAATTCACAAATCCAACCGAGACACCTCTTTGGCACAACTTTAAAACAAAAAAAAAACTACACTAAAATGATCCAAAAGCTTACCCTTGACAATAGTAGCCTTGAAAATTCACTACACCACTGAAGGGTCTCGGTTTTCTTGATGAGCACCTACCAAAATGGTTTCCCAGATTAATTCAAACATGAACATCACCTTCAAAATTGTACGGTGAAAACAAGAAGTAAAACACCGCGATTGGGAGAGGAAATTTCAATAGGAATAAAAAAGGGAGAAAGAGGGAAAATTTGATAGGGAATGAGTACAAAAACTTCAAAGAGGGAGAAAGAAAAAATAAAATAATAAAAAGAAAAAGAAAAAGATTACTCTTCAAGCACGCGATTTTGTTAGAGTTCTTAAGGAGTGAGATAATAGTCGTTATTTTGTTAATGTTAGTAATCATGTGAATTTACTAATGAATACACGTGTTCGAACAATATCCATCTCAAGGTGATAAAAATCAAGGGAGAGTGGAGAGCGAATGGTGCAGCTCGATGAATTAGATTAATGGCGAACAAAGGCTGATGAGATCCCAAGAACAATCAAAGAAATAACTAAGCAACGTCATAGTGTGCATGTAAAGAGGACAAACCATTTCAAAGTTGGGGACGATGTGTTTCTAGACAAATCAGATCCACGAATGTTCCCTTCAGAGCTTAAGTTAAGAGGGTCGAAACCATTTATGGTACAAAACATATTCCTATATAGAACCATTGAGGTAACACACCCTGATTATGACACATCCAAGGTAAACAATCTTCGTCTCAGACTTTATTTTTCTGATAATACTGACAACGAGAGAGAGGAGCTTTGGCTCCAAAATCAATCTTAACTGTTAGCTAAAAAGGAAAATTGAACTTAGACTCTAAATAAGCGCTTCTCAGGAGGCAACCCGAGTTTTTTTTAATTAATTTATTTTAATTTCATGTTATTTTAAAAAAAATTAGTACATTTCTTTTTATTATTCCAAAAAAATTCAATACATATACATATACATATACATAGTATTTTTATTTTTATTACTTTAAAAAAACTTCTGAAAAAAATTGAAAAAAATAAAATTTTGAATTTTTTTAAAAAAAGAATAAATAATAAAAAAGGATAAAATTGAAAAAAAAAAGAGAAAATCTTTGAAAAAAATTGAAAAAAGGGTCCGCACAGTCTGGGTGATCCACATAGCCATGTGTGACACACGACCTAAACATACGAATGTGTCATAGGCTGTGTGAACACTAGAGCTAATTTTTTCAATTTTCTTTTAACCCACATGGGCACAGAGACTTACAAGGCCTAGCGACACGACCGTGTGACCCACACGGCCTGGATACATAGTGATTACTGAGTTTTTTTTTTCTATTTTTGAAGCACACTTGGTATTGTTGATTCCACACGGCTTGACCGCACGCCCGTGTAGCGCACATGGCTAGACCACACAGCTATATGGCTCACATGGCCATGTACTTTTTTTTCCTTTTTTTACAGCTATTTTTTTTGTTTTTTTTGCTTTTTGTTCCTTTGTTCCTCCCTAACCCTAACCCTAGCCCTATTTTTATTTTTATTATCTATCTTTTTTATTTTCTGGATTTATATATTTTATTTTATTTTATTATGCAATTTTTTGTTATGCTTTTTCAATTATTTTTTTCTAGTTTGTAATCTCTTTATCTTATTTATTTTTGTCTATTTTCTTATTAGTTTGCTCAAAAACAAGTACTTCATTTGGATTTTCCTATGGTTCTAGATTTCACTATTCTGGTGAATTCATCCAAATTCAGGGCAGTTTTAGTTCTCTCCCTCTCTTTTGATATTGTGCTTATTTTGTTTATATTTGTTTGTACATTGAGAACAATGTACATCTTAAGTGTGGAGAGGTTGTTTATATTTTTTATGCGATAAAATCTCTGAATTATTATTTTTTCAGTAATTTTCTCAAACCTATCTTTGATTTATTTTTTAAATTTAAAGTTTTTATTTATTTTGTTTGGGATTTATTTGTGGATGTTTGTTCATTGGTTGATTTATACTTTAAGACACGAAAGAGTCAAGCATGATAAGTTGCTTTTTCAGAAATAAATATTTTAGGTTGTCTCCCTAAACTGAAATATTATTTTGAAAATTTAAATTTGTAAGTTTGGTATCAAAACCATAATTTTTTGTGAGTTGCTCATTTTATTTTTGGTTGAGGGTATGTTAACTTGATTTGTTATTCTAGAACTTGCTTTGGTTATACATGTTGAGACCACATTATTGATTTGATATACTGAGATGATAGAGACATTTAGGATTTAACCCACTTAACTTTAATCAACTTACCTGTTGTATTATCCCTTAGTAAACCCCATTGATCCTAACAATTTTTTTCTTATTTTTTTTCTAACCCATTTATGTTAAAAAGTAACCCATATCTATGTGGTTAGTTGCCTAACTATGTTTCATCATTTGTTTTGCTGGATTTCTTTTACAAAAAAATAGTGATAAAGAAAAAAAATAAAAGTAAAATTAATTGAGCCTGAATCGTTAGTTTCATATTGTGTTGAAAAGCTCATTTATTATTTGTTTCTTGTTGATGCGAATTCTTTTAATTCAGCATTTGATTTTTTTTTTATAATTTGATAACTATCAACTCGACTCTCGATTATAACTCACTTTTTTTTACCTTTTCCATACCCTTAACCTAAGCCCCATTACAACATTACAAAGACCACTTGATTGGTGTGTCATCTAATTTTATAGTGCTGGAGATTTGATTATCATGCAAGCTTATGGTAATAACATTTCTCGTTTGACTATTGAGTGTACATTATTTGAACCTTAAACACTTTGAATGCTTTGAGTGATTCTTTAGTGGGGATGTTATTTCTTGTTGAGTTTGAATTTCAAGTAATTTTTGAGATAGGGGAGATGATTAATGTTTTCAAAACTTAAAATTCTCTACTTAGATTGATTGTGCTATTTAGTGTCATTTTAGTATGAATTTCCAATGCATGATTATCTGTAAATTATCCTAATATATTATCAGTTGAATCAATAAATTAAGAGAAGTTAACTTGAGTGTGGGTTGAGGATTTTGCTTGAGGACAAGCAAATGCTTAAGCGTGGGTATATTTGATAATTGCTAAAAATAACATGTTTGAATCCTATTCTTAATTTGTTTTTGGGTCATCATTTGATGTAATTTATGAATTTTATGCTACTAATTCTTTAAATTCATGTTTTTATACTTGGGAGAGTATTTGGGGGTAAAAAAAGTAAAAAACGAGAGAAAATCAAAAAATCAGAGATAGATACAGGAGTCGTACGACTTGGACCATTCCACATGTCTATTTGAGCCACACAGGCTGCCACATAACCATGTGGCAGGCGTGACAATTTCGCGAATTACACTCCGAATAGTGGAAGAATGCAATTTTTAGGGTTTTTGAAGCATTTTGAGACTTATATATGAAAAAAATAAGAAGATATGAGTGAGTTGTCATTAAATACTCAAGAACAAAACTCAAAAAACAACATTGAAGTGAATTCTGAGGCAGATTTCCGTCAAGATTGAAGACTCCCTTTTGATTTCTTTGGAGATTATTATGAGTTTCTTTATTTCTTATGGTTATATTGTATTTTGGATGTTTTTATTTGCTAGCATTAACTAATTTTCTAAATACCTAGGGAGATGAACCCTGTGATGGATTTTATTGTTTGAGTTTTATTTTACACAGTAAATACTTGGATCTTGTTCTCAATTACGTATGCTTAATTTGTGGTTTAATATTTTTAGAATATTGATCCATTTTTGATGGGTTTAAATAAAGTGAGGAATAAACCCTATTTAAGAGTAGATCTAGCGTAATTGAGTGGATTTGCATGCAATCCGACATAAAGTTATAAGATTAGAGTCAAATCTAATAGGGGAATCCATAGATCAAGTTAATGTGATAATAGAAGTTTTAATTAGAAATAAATTTCAATTAATCAACCTAAAGTCAGTTGCTCTTATTCTTGAAGAGAGATATTAACATAATTTAGAGATTCCTATGGATCAAGATACTAAATGAAGAAATTGTGTAATTTAGGTTAATAGTGACAGATAAAGTCTAGGTGAATTCTTTTCTGGGTATTGTTTGCTTCTTGGTTGTTAATCGGTTATTTTTCTATTTTGTTCTTTGTCCTATTCTTAGTTAATTTTAGTTTTTAATAATCAATCACTCAAATTTACCGTTTAAATAATAGAAAGACGATAATTACTATTACTTTTAGTCTTCGTGGGAACAATATCTTTGGTCACTGTAGCTATACTATTAATTGATAGGTGTAATTGCCTTAGTCAGATTTTTAGTTGGTTTCGTGGACATCACTACACTTTATGTTGCGATATCGAACACCCCGTGTTGCAACACAACGACCAAATTTGAGTTTTTATTCCTTTGAATGTTCTTCTGCGCACTTACTATGAACTTTAGCTTGCCTTTAGGCCTCATTTATCCCCTAAGGTCAATAAAAGACTCAAAATACACTTTTTATTGAATTTAACTAAACTAATAAAACATAAGTAAAACATACTAAAATTGCTCATATTCAAACTCCTCAAGTACAAAAACCAGTTTAATCTACTACACTGAATTACAATAGATCAATGCCATAAGATTAGGTTTTGTCTGGGTTATACTTCGGCTATATGCCAATGAGAATTGAGTGCATATTACTTCGGACATTCCATTGAGTGGTGGGCACACATTTTTCTTCAGTTATACTGATGATTGCTGGGCAGAAGTTATACTTCGGATGTGCCGATGAGGCACTAGGTACCAGATTGGTGTGTTGATCAAATGATGTGTGTATCTATCCGGAGTTCGATTTAGCTTAAGAGGGATTATAAAGTATGAGCTCAAAAATGATATTGAATTGGTATGATAAAATAAAATAATACTGAATGTACACATATTTGGAATGTGACTAAAGTCAACCTATGAATGATCATGTGAACCAGTAAAATTAGCCCTAGAGGTTGAACTGAATACAAATGAGTCTATAAACTCAAGAGAGAGAATCAAATCATAAAACAAATGATTAGATGGAGTTGTATGAATATGAGAATTGAGTGTCATACTATTATATTCATAAATACATGAAATTGAAATGGAATGGATTGAATCTTTGTTAATAGGAAGTATAGCATAGAATGTTTTTAATTAGTTATTAAATGAGTTAGTGTTTGTGATTGGTGTTGAGCAATGAACACGTAAATTTAAATGGTTTTTTTCTTAACATACATTTATTTCGTATTGTGATTATATTCATTTTATGACTTGAATCATGAAAGTACCATTGAGCTTTATCGCTCAACGTACAATTTGTTTATTTTTATGCCTAGGTAATAGTGGAACTCGAAGGCTTGAGGATTGATCTGACATCCAAACAAAATCTCCTGACTTAGTAATGTTTGTATAGTCTCCCTATGTTTTAGTAAATGGCATGTACCTAAAGTTGAGTCAATTTTAAGTTGTTGTTTTGGAAATTCGGTACTTATCGGTATGTGTTAATTAAAGAATGATATTTAAATGGTTTAAATCATGTATACAATTAGTGTAAGGTTTTAATGGTTAAAGTATGTAAATGATATTATATGTTGAATTGGATTATACTTTTGAGGTCACTAGACCCATCAAAAATTGAAAATTAGCAAGTTGAATAAAACAAGTAAATGTTGAGGGAGTCTGCCCTCAAAGTCACGACACACTTCTGTTGATGTTCAAACATCAACCCCAATATCATGATGCCAACTTACTATTTTTGGAGTCGTGACATTGCACTATTGAATTCGCGACATTGAGCTACTGTCCTAGATGTCACAACATGATCCCTTCATTTTCACAACATTAGCACGTTAAATCTTAAAGGTTTTACATTTTAGTCCTCAAATGGCCTCAAATTACTAAAAGAGCTTTTGTAACCACGTATAAACCCCAATAAGATTATATAATATGTTCTAATGATGTATTGATATTAATAGTTGGTATAAAATGTATAATTGAATGAAAATGTGGTCGTAGTTGCTTTAAAAATGAATGTGGCATTCCATTATTAGAACCCGGTGATTGGGTTGGGTATGATGTGTTACATGAAATGTGTTAAAGATGCTAATGGCACATCAAAAAACCCTACAGTTGCAAACATTTACAACAATCATCCTTTCCTTAACAAACAAATAGAAGAAAAAAGCCACTAGACCTCTCGACTACTACCGAGAGCTCAAAATCTAAAACAATACCTCATCATAAACAAGTAGTGTGCATTTCATCCACACCTCCAAATTCACTTTAAGAAACAAGTCCATATCGACATTAATCACCTTTAAAATTGACCGTCTCTCACCATCATCACGAACTATGTAACACCCTATACCCAATTTACCGGATCTGAATATAAGATGTAATACCTACATACTTAAACAAAATTTTACAATTTACAAAAGCCATACTGAATATACATCTTATTTATTTAAAATCATTTTTAGGACAATAAGTTTGATTAAAACATTTATTGCTTGTCACAGACTTTGAAAGGTAGTATAAAATCTTATGATCTGCCAAAAATCAATGTGGCAAATTAGGCTTTTCCGACGCATTTAAGGAGCTTTTTCTCGAGCAAAATAAATTTTTTGGTATAGTTTTTCATTGTTTTCATATTTTTGGGTAATAAGTGAAAATGTCTTGTTTTTGTCTCATCTTTTCCCAAATTGATTAGTAGTTCCATTTGGAGGTCTAACATGTGTTTCAGTACAATAAAGGCGAGTTAGAGGTCTAAAACGAGCAACAACGACATCCAAGGAAAGGGTATCGAGATATCCAACCCATGAAATCGTGATACCTCCAACAGTGTAGAGACCAAAGAGTCCTTTCAGTGGTATCGCGATATCCCCTTGGGTTTCGCGATATCCACCTCCCAAGGAACACCCCAAGTTTCAATACTGCTCAAGATATCATGATTTACTCTTCTTCGTATCGCAATATCACCTTTGTTAAGGGCACAAACACGGACAAAAAAGGTAGCCTTTGTCTACCTGGCCCACCAATCACACAAGGCCCGTGTAAGGCATTTTTAGCATCGAAAAGTCATCAGAACACACTTCAAAACAACAAAAAATTGTTTAGGAGGAGAGAGACACAGAGTAGCTTAGTTTTAGGTTTAGTTTTCTCTAGTTTTTTTAGTTTTCTTTGTACTTTTCTGGGGTTTCTATTTTTCACTTATTCTACCTTAAATTAGAGTTTATTATTCTACATTTACTTCTTGTTCTTCTTGTTCTTTATGTTAGTTTAGTTAATATTGTAGCAAAGGTTTACTAACATTTCCAATCCCTGTACCTTGCTCTTAAGGCTCTTTAAGCTTTAGTTTAATGTATTTTAGTTTGTTTTACTTTAAATCTGTCAAAGTTTTTTCCTTTTATGTTTTTTGCCTTATATTTCTCTATTAAATGCTTTTGGTTTCATGCTATTTAAGTTGTCTTGCATAGAAATCTTAACTTTTATATTTTTCTCAAGCTTTACTTTCATGGCTGCCTTGTTTTCCTTGTTTATGTGTATTTTCTTTACTTTGAGCATGTGTAGCTAAACCTTTAAAGAGGTTGGTTGATGGAGATGTGGGTAAACTAAAATCTTGGATAAAGGGCTAAATCGTAACAAATTGGACTAATTTGAATAGAACTAAGAACTTAGGTAGTGACACCCCTAAGAGAATATCGAGATAAAGTGAGACCGGTCATTCGCCTCTTCCTTTGGGTTTAATCCTTGGAATACTTTGGTGTTCCATTGTAACACTATAAATACTACAACTGACATGTATGCTTGCAGTAAAACCGAGCTTGAAAAATAGTTTCATAAATTTAGTGTTTTAATGCGCACACGCATAGTCGGTCAAGTTGTTGGCGCCGTTTCTGGGGAAGGCGATGCTAGATTGAGTAATTTTTAGTGTACACTTTTAGGTAGAGATAATACCAAAAGAGGATTTATAGATACGACCTTTCCCTTTTTTTTTCGTTAAGTGACTTGAATTCACTTGATTTATGATCAATATAAAGTCATGTTTGATAATTATGGCAAGTTGCCTGAGGGACCATTGATGTATGAGGCAAACGAGAGGTCCAAACTTAGTTGGAATGATTACGACCCTTTTGCAAAACAGGGATTCGATGCTTACTATGACTGGTATACTTATTTGCATCTAGTGGCTAGCGACAAACAAGATGAGGAATTATCTTTAGAGGAACCAGAGGAAGATTACATAAAGCCTGATTTGGATGAAGCCTTTGAGGATGAAATGTCTAACTATCGGGAAAATACAAAAGTTATCAAGAGTAGGTTGGATCAAATACTTGAACTCTGACAACATCGAACTAGGATACAAAACCCGGTAGATGAATGTGTTGAACTAGATATCGCTGAAATGGAAAAGAAAGTCCTCAACACAATTATGGAATATGAAAGCTTGAGGATTAATTTCCAACACCAAATGGAAGTTGGAAAATCTAGTGAAGACGTGCACATCATCGAGGAAATTTGTAACTGCGTTAAGGTAATTGTGGAGGAGCCGTCACACTTCTTGAGAATCTTAGAAGAGATTCTTCACCACGAACCAATCAAAGGCAAACCTCCGCAAGGAGACATTCGATGAAAGGAAGAGAACTAAAAAAAATTTGAGTTTGTAATTCCATCTTCGAGTATCCTTCAAGATATGCAAAGGGGTAAAACGGAGTTAGATGAAAAAGGGTTCGAAAGAAAAATAGGAAAATAACCCCAAACGAGG
The DNA here is from genome assembly GCF_007990345.1 of Gossypium hirsutum. Lineage (NCBI taxonomy): Eukaryota > Viridiplantae > Streptophyta > Magnoliopsida > Malvales > Malvaceae > Gossypium > Gossypium hirsutum. The sequence goes on from NC_053440.1 coordinate 50,161,100, forward strand.
CGGGATCAACTTCTGAAGTTGCTGAAAAATGCTTTGATTAGCCACCTAATGAACAAATGATGGGTTAAGGTTTCTCGGACTTCGTCGAAATTTCATTCTGATGGAATGACAAAGAGTCTAGAAACTAGTGTTTTGGACACATCCTTATGCATTTAATTCTCATTTTCTGAATCATCTTTGTTTGGACTCAAAACTCACCTTAATGCTCCTAAATTTGAAAAGAGTCAATACATGAATGGGAAGACAGTGTAGTCATGATATCCAACACAGGATATCGCGATACCGCTGAAAGTTTAAAAAATTGGGATTTTTTAAATTCTTCTAAGTATCGTAATTCCCAATCTTGGATTTCACAATACGCAAGTCAAGTCGTGCAAAAATGGGTCAGGTTTTAGTAACCTAGTCTGCCATTAATTACACTATTATTTACATCTTTTTTACGCATAACTTTAGCTTGTTTAATATTTAAATCAAAACATCTTAGTATAATTTAGGTTTTCATACTTAAAGTAGCAATTTATGCTTTCTAGTAGTTTTTATTACATTTAATATATCTAAATAAAGTTACATGATTTTGAAGGTCAAGTTGGGAGCTAAAGATGCATATTCGGACTGAAACTTATGCTGATGTCGTGTCACCAAGACTCTGATGTCTCAACATCAAAGACAGAAGTCAAAAATAGGTTTTGGAGTGAAACTGCCGTCGATGACACGACACGCACCCTAGTTTGTTGCAACACTGAATTTGATACTACAACATTGGAAGCTTGTGTTGCAACACCACCCTTGCACAACCTAAAAACTCCATGCATGAGATAATTGCCTTTTTTTTAAGGAAATTATGAGTATTTGTCCTAGTCAAAATTTAAGGACTTCAAGGATAATTTAAGCACTTTAATATTTCAAGTTTAGCCTATATAAAGGCCATTGCAACTAGGTTGATGACTAGGCTAATGAATCTCATGTAGTCAAAACAAGGGATAAGAGAAACCGATACATGAACTTAGGAGTAGATTAACACTTAATTCAATTTATTTAGTTTATTAATATTATCATCAACTTGCTTCTATATTAACACTACTAATTCGCAACTCAAATAGATTAGTAATTAGTTCCAGTAATTGGCTTGATAGCAGTTTTCCCCAAAATGAAATCCCTTGGGTACGGTCCTTGAAGTACTTATATATCCGTTGTAACTATATTACAACCTGACATGTATACTTGCAGACACCACTTTTTCATATATTTTGTGCAGGATTTCTACTCTGGTCGTTGGTACATCTGGAGGGGATCATAAACCGCATGTTTTTAAAGATTTTTAAAAACCTCTTACCCTCCATAAACCCTAAACCGTCCCACTTAACACTCTATTCACCTATTACATTACCCTTTCAACTATTTTCTCCTAAAAGGGCTTTCAAAGGCTTCTTTCAAACTCAAACTAGGGTTAAAACCTTCTCTTAAGATTTCTTTCCTCACTTTAACTCTTTGTTGCAGATTTATACTCTAGAATAGCCATGACAAGAGGTGGTGTTTCCCTTCAAGAGACAACAATGTTGCATCTCACTACTCTGGGTATCCCAAACTTGCCTACTGCATTGTAAAAGTTCCTACCACACCCTCCTTGCTCTACTTTCACAGCATAAACTATTTTTGTTTTATATTCAAGAGGGCTAAAAAAAATGGAATCTTTTGATACATCGTATGAGATCACATACAATACTCGAAAATTTGTTTCCTTAGATGCTGAAGGATTCTTTCATAAACTTTATGGACGATCGATTGTTTATGAATGTGGGTTTGATCTGGATGCCATTTTTGAGAATGATTTCTAGGATATTGTATATCTATATGGATGAAGGGAATTAAGGCTTCGACCTTAAAGGCCCATAGTGCCTTCTGTGGTTCATGAATTTTATGTCGATTTAAAATTTTCTGAAGAGAATAAAGTGTATGTTAGGCGAAGAGAGGTTGAAATGTCCCCGTTCGTAATATCTAAGTATTATAGAGTCCCTTTTCTAGCAAATGATGAGATTTAATTACTTGAGACTAGAAATATTAAGGGTGTGAATGTGGTCTCTATAGTGTTTTATCTTATAGAAGGTAGAGGAGAATGGGAGAGAGAGGTCTATACAAATATTCGCCTTTCTTTCAACCTATTTTTGTTTACCCCATTAGCTAAAATATGGCTACATTTTCTCTGTACGAGAGTTTGCCGCGCTTCTAGATCTAGGATTGTTAACCCCTTTCAAGCTATCTTGCTAGCTGCTATTTTAAAGAGGAAACAAATTTCTATAGGTACATGGATCTACAAGTTCATGTTTGATCTGTCGTAATTTAGTCTAGCAAATTAAACTAGTTTTTGCACTTGAGGAGCTTGAACATAAGCACTTTAGTTAAGTATTAATTAAAATTTAGTAAGTTTAGTTAAATTTAATAAAGTGTGAAATTTGAGTCTTTTATTAACCTTAGGGCCGAATGAGGCCTAAGGGTGAGCAATATACTTTATGAGTGTGCAGGAGACCATTATAAGGTGTGCTAACTCAATACTGGTTGCTGGGTTGCAACATGGGGTATTCAATGTCGCAATATAGAGAGCAGAATAGAAAAATTCCAAGAGTGCCATCGGTGTCACGACACAGCTTGAAGATGTTGCGACACACCCCTAAAGATAGCTTGAAGATGAGCATACTGCCCTCAATGTCGCAACACAAGACCTGGTGTGTCGCGACATCACCTTCGTACGAAAAATAATTATGAGGCAATGACATTTTGGTCCACACAATCAAATGTTAAGCACGAGAACGGTAGCTGACTTAGGGTTAAGGACAACAACCATTCTAAGGTCTATAAATAGGCTCATTTAGCACATGTTATAGACAACTTTCATATGGTAGAATTTTCTTCTTAAATTTAGTTTTTAGTTTTTCTCTTTCTTAGGCTTTAGGTTTATTTCAATTCTTGTTAGTGAAACACAATCAAACTCTGTGAGGATTCTACACTCGATTCTAATATAAATCAAGCTTCTTCTCAACATTATACTCTTGATTTATTATTCATGTTTATTCCTTCTACCAAGATTATATTGTTTATTATATCCATGAGGAAATAATCCTCCTGTGGGGGATTAGTGGGTGGAGGTATGATTAATTAACTATTTTGCAGGGTTCTCTTAACAGATCAATTGTCCACGAAAGGAAAATCCTAAATCGCTAGTCTTGACAAACCTATGGAGTCATCAAGGTGGGAATTAACCCACATTTGGTATGACCTATCTGTGAACACCTTAACCCGAAACCGGTTTGGACTATGAGGTTAAGAGGTAAGTAGTTCTTGCTAACTCAATATTTCAGTGGAAGATCAGAAGATCCTACTGGGGTATTGACTAGTTGATTGAACATGAAAATCCTAAATAACAGTTGGTTATGATTACTGAAGTAAGTTAATCACCCATGCCCGGATTTGATATATATTTTATTATTTGATTTCTTGTGTTTATTTCTTTATTTTATTTTCTTTCTATTATTGTTATTATGAGTATATATCACTAAACCTTTCTTTTTATTCATCGTAATATAATCCATTTAAAGTACTAATTAGATCTATTTATGTTTCGATTGGAGTTAATTTAGTGCTCGCCTCCTTTGGGTACGATCCTCGGAGTAATCACCTACTCTGTTGCAACTATATTACAACTTGACTCGTAAACTTGCGAATAATGCCTTTTATATCTTTTTTGTAGTATTTCTACTCTAGATGTTGGCACATCCAAAGGCGGCCAATGTTACGTTGTGTAATTAAAGGCGAGATAGGAATTTTCTTTCTACATTTGATCATAGATCTATGCTAAGCCGCGGGAGTAACCATGGATCCACTTAAACCGTTTTACCAACAAACTATGCATAGGATAACAAATTCAATCTATCATAAATTTAAAGCAATCCAACAAGAACAACTAACTCGAGGACATGGGTCAGAAGGAGAGTGGACTCAATTGACCCCATCAAAGCAAAAAATAGAAGGTGTGCTGGAAAATATTCAAAAATAGCTAGATGAGGTTGTTGAATCAAGAGGTCACGACTCCCAAACAATCGAGATGATGAAAACATATGTGGAGAAATATGCTAGTAATCATGGAGAAGGAAAACTAATGTGGCCAACACAAATGAAAAGATACATGGTTGAAGAAAGGTGTGGAAGGAATGACAAACCCAACAGAGATCGAAACGCGGTGAATACAACATTCGTATCCACACCTGGAGGAAGGATCAATTTAGAAAAACCAGGAGAAAGATCAAACAAGGGTTACAAACCTTCAAGCACAATAGGGAAGGAGAAACAACCTATGGAACCAGAGTTAATCTCAGATGATTCCGCTTAGTTACATGCCTTTGCATTTTATTTATTTTTATGCGGCTTGTAAAACTTTAAACACTTTTGCTTTTGTCTTAGAAAATTTTTATTTTACGTCTTGTTATTGTTTCTTGTTTGTTTTTCTTATATTCAACAAGTTTCCCTAAAATACTACACAACATATAGAACTTCAATGAGAAGGTGGACGCCCGAGCTAGTCTGATGCTCCATTCTAGGGAAATTTGGTAGCCTTCTATCCTTTCTTTTAAACACATTGGGGACAATGTGTAGTCTGAGCGTGGAGGTTGCACATAAGTTTTTATGTGTGTTTATTTTTGTTTTTATGTTTTATTTGTGTGTTTATTTTTTTATATAGTTTTTAAAAAAAATTCATAAATTCCAAAAATATTTTTCGCTTTTGTTTTTAGTCTTTCAAAAATGAAAAATTATTTCTTGCTTTCATTGTTAATTTTTGTTATTGCATGGTGCTTGGATTGTAATTGAGTAATAAGTTAGTAGTTTCACATATCAAATGCGTCTATCGAATTGCCAAACTTGTAAATTTTGAATGATGCTAGATAATTTCTTCCTTTTAATTGTAGATTAATTAGTTCACTTAGTTAATATGTATAATAGACCAGAGGCAATAACCAAAATGAAAATGTATAAAAGGCACCGTAGGATGAATAAAAGATATGAATCATTGTAGATAAATAATTTGAATTGCTAATTTTTCATTTAAATACATTCATGATTAATAGATTATTGCTAGGTGGCTAATCCAAGAAAGACTTTAGGCATTTTTTGTATAGCCTTGAGCCTAAAGGACCAACTTAAACATTACACTATCCTTAGTTTACGAATTTGAGCCTTACATTGCCCTCCTTAATGAACCTCTATGTTTGAAACCTTGAGCCAAAATTGAGTTTGAAACTCAACCCTTCACAATTCTTGAACTTTGTAACGCACTATTGAATGGACGTCAGGTCGTGGGCATCGAGGGTTGGGTAGGAACATTATGAAGATTTCTCACAAAAATGTACCCGAGCGATTAGTGAAGAGGGATTAAATTAGCTCGTAATTGATTCGTATTAGAAATTATTCTTAGAAAAGAAACAAAAAACTTGAAAAAGAGAAAAGTGAGGATCAAAAGTATTGTGAGAGAAAAGAACAACTAAAGTACAAATATGCTCAAAATAATAAAAAGAAAAGAGCACAACATAATGTCTTGAAATCATAGTGCACAAAAATGAGCCAATATCAATCATATTCTTCCACATTGTTGGAGAAATAAGGAAGGTGAGAGAAGGAGAAATAAGGCGATGAGATGTAACAATAACATTTGGGGGGAATTGGGAACAATGTCCTGTGCTATACTATTCATAGTGCTTGAACCATTTTGATATGAACTTTATTTGAATTTGTACTAACCTCAGCCTCAGAACGTTACAAGCCTAAAAGACCTTTGGGACCCGAATAAGTCACTGACACATTAATTTGTACATAGCTTGTATTTGTTAAAGCGAACATGAACAATTCTTTTTAAAATATCCATAACCGATCCATATAATTTATTTTGATGGATAACATTTGTATATATGTTCATTTACATTGCCTCTACCTCTATTGACACTTTAACTTTTCCAACTAATAATGCTTACATTAGGAGTAAGTAAATTAGCTATATCATTCTTAAATTGCATGTGAAGTAATTCTTGTATAAATTTGATGTTGTATAGCTATATAACTTAATTATCTAATTTAGTCCAAGGATCGTCATTTTGCATGTTTTGTATGCTTGCTTGAGAACAAAAAAAGACTTAAGCGTAGGGGAGTTGATCTGCCAGAAATCGATGTGGCAAATTAGTCTTTTTGACACATTTAATGAGCTTTTTCTCAAGCACAATAGACTTTTTAACATAGTTTTTTGTTATTTTCGTTATTTTCTTATTTTTGGGTAATAAGTGAAAGTGTTCAATTTTTGTCTCATTTTTTACCCAAATTGGTCGATAGTGCCATTGGAGGCCTAATATGTGTTTGAGTGCTATACGGACATGTCGGAGGTCAAAAATGAGTGCGAACGATATCTAGGGCAAGGGTATCGCGATATTCAACCCTTGGATTCTTATATGTCCGAAAGTATAGAGACCAATGAGTCCTTTCAGTGGTATTGTGTTATCCCCTTGGGTATTGCAATATCCACCTCCCAAGGAAGACCCCAAGTTTCAATACTGCACAAGATATCGTAATATCCTATTCTGTGTATTGCAATATTACCTTTGTTAGAGGGACAAACTTGGACAAAAAGGGTAGCCTTTGTCTATCCGGCCAACCAATCACACAAGGCCCCTGTAGGGGCTTTTTTGGCATAAAAAATTCATCAAAACACAACTCAAAAAAGCTAAAAATTGTTAAGGAGGAGAGACATACACATTCGCTTAGTTTTAGGTTTAATTTTCTTTAGGTTTTCTTTAGTTTTGTTTACAATTTTCTAGGGTTTTTAGTTTTTTTCTTCTTCTACCTTAGATTAGAGTTTATTATTCTGCATTTACTTCTTGTACTTGTTGTTCTTTATGTTAGCTCAATTAGTTAACTAAAACAACCTATTTCTCAGTGGTGACAAAACAGTGGTTTCGGGGACATAAATTTTCATAATGCCAACCCGTAAATATTATTTATAGAATATTTACGGAGTCAATAGAGTCATTAAAATTTGGTTAAGAATTTTTAACGTTTAGATAACTAATTAAGGAAAAAGGACTATATTAAAAAATGTTCAAAACATAGTAATTATTGGATTTAAGTGATTAAATAGTTTCATTTCTAAATTAAGAAGGACCTATGTAGCAATTAGTCCCTAGTTATTAATGTGGGACGACATTAGGAATGAAAATGATAAAAATAATGTATAATTAATGGCGAAATTATAAATAACGTAAAATTACATAAAACAAATTGAAAAGTGAGATTTTTGTTCTTCATGTTCTTCATGTCTTTGCTGAAAACAACCATTGAAGACTTAGGGAGCTTCGGTCATCTATTGGCTTTGCATGGTATAGAAATTGACTCATTTTCTTGTAAGTTTTATGTTTTTGATATCGTTGCAACTAGGTCCAGCTAGTCTGTACCTTCGTTTTTGAATATATTAAAAATTTTCAAAGTTTCCATTGATGAATCTTGAATTTTTTTTATGATAACTAAGTGTTTGAAGCTTTGATTGTTGTATTTGGTTGTTTTGTGAAGTGATTTTGTTAGATTTTGATTTAAGGATTAAATTGTTAAAATGTTAAAATTTCATGGTTTCTTGATGATTAAGAGGTGTTTTGTGGATTTTTTTAGAAGCTTTGAGTATCTAGTTAAAAATTTTGACTTGTGAAAATGGTTAATTTGATGAGTTTTTAGGTTAAGGGACTAAATTGCAAAATTTGTAAAAGCTAGGGGCAATTGTCTAATATAAAAAAAGGTATAAATTGTAAAGTAAATTGGAATGTGAAATGTAAGCTAGTAATTTGGAATTTTACAATTTAGATCAAGACCCTATGATTTATGTGGAAAAGGGAAAATTACAGAATAGTTCGTAAACTTCTGCAACTCTACTTAGTCCAGGTAAGTTCGTCTGGTTTATAATTCAATATTTGTATGAATTTTATGATGATATGATATGAAATAGTTGATATTAATTCTTTAATTGATGATATAAGTTGTTGAAAAAATGTTACTGACTCTGGGTACTTAGGCCGGATGAACGCTAGATAGAGTACAACTAAATGAAGCCATGTTATGGGGGCTGGAGTGGAGATGGATGTGGTGTGTTACATATATATATTCTCTGGTACACCAAGGTTCAGCATTTGTTGTGAACCGTCGCGTTATACTCCCTGATTTGGCTTGTTATCAGGTGGATTAGCTCTTATGAGCATTTGGCGTGTTATCGGGTGGATTACCTCTTATGAGCATTTGGCCTGTTATTTGGTGGATTAACTCCTATGAGCATTTGGTGTGTTACCAGGTGGATTAGCTCTTATGAGCATTTGGTGTGTTACTGGGTGGACTAGCTCTTATGAGCATTTGGCGTGTTATTAGGGGAAGTAGTTCTTATGAGCGATTGGTGTGTTTCGGTTGGATTACTTGTGTACTCATATCCGTAAGTCATTCATCAGGTTGCAAATCATTGTATTATAACTTGTTTAATGATTTTGAAATGAATGACATCTATTTAAGCTTTGAATTGAATTATGCAATTTATCGGGTTGAGATTGTGGATGACAGGAAACACTTGTATTTGAGTTATTATTGATTGAATTGTTGTATTTACTTCGGTAAGATTTATTGTTTCTGTACATCAAACTTACTAAGCTTCAATCAGCTTACTTATGTTAATTTATGTTATTATAGATACTTTTGAATATTGGACAGTCGGATTAACATTCAAGTCACACTATCCATCCGTTTTCGGTAGTTTTTGGATCGTTATTTTGGATTATATAGCTTGTAATATGCTTGTTTGTCATTACTATTTTTTTGATATGTAAATCTATAAAGAATGACCTTAAGTGCAAGTAGACAACTTATTATGATGTATGCGAATGAAGGAAGATGTTTTTGGTACAGGTTTATAATATATGTCATATTGAAATATTGTGATTTGAGGTGCTTATGATAGGCATATCGGTTGAGTGTTAAGTTGTATGAATTGACATGTTTTGCTTGATGATTCATATTTTTGTATAATTGTGTATACTTGTGGTACCAATGAGGGTACATTGGTTAGGCACTTAGGATGGTTGAAATAGCATGGTTTGAGCTTGTTTAATGTCCTTTAGAATAGGTAGAATGGCTGTTAATGGTTTGCTTAGGTGCACACGGCCTAGGACACACCCGTGTCACTTGGCCGTGTACCACACACGGTCAGAGACACATCCATGTGTATTAAGCCAGTGTGTTACACGACCTAAAACACGGCGTAGCACACGGTCGTGTGTCACAAGTCAGAGAGTTACACAGCCTATAACACAGCCATATGGTTCAACTCAGTGATTTACACGGGCAAGGACACAAGTTAAGACACGACCATGTGTACTTATTTTGAAAGTTACATGGCCTGGGGCATTCCATACGGCCATGTGTCCCATGTTTTGAAAATTTTTCATATTTCCCTGAAATTTTCTAACTTGTTTCAAATTAGTCTCGATTTGCTTCTAAGCTATTTTTAAGGCCTCAAAGGCTCAATTTAGGGACAAAATACATATGATTGGTTGGTTTTTAATAAGGTTAATTTATTTAATGTTAGGATCTTAAATGGTTTTTGATTGATTGATAATGTTCTATAACCCTAATATAACAACGGAGACGGGTTAAAGGTATTATGTTAAAACTGTAACGAAGGTTTATTTACATTTCCAATCCCTATACCTTGCTTTCAAGACTCCTTAAGCTTTAGTTTAATGTATTTTAGTTTATTTTACTTTAAACTTGTCAAAGCTTGTTCCGTTTGTGTTTCTTTCTTTAGATTTCTCTATTAAATGCTTTTGGTTTCATCCTATTTAAGTTTTCTTGCATAAAAATCTTAACTTTTATATTTTTCTCAAGCTTTACTGTCATGCCTGCCTTTTTTGTGTATTTTCTTTACTTTGAGCATGTGTAGCTAAACCTTTAAGGAGGTTGGTTGATGGAGATATGAGTAAACTAAAATTTTTGGATAAAGGGCTAAATCGTAACAAATTGGACTAATTTGAATAGAACTAAGAACTTAGGTATCGTGATAAAATGATATCAGAAGGTAATGTTGTCGTGCACCCATTTTTTAGTCCTAGATTAACTAGCAAGATCGGAAGATAAACTAAACCTAATTCGTCTAAGTTAGTAAAATTGAGATCGGAAGATAAAATGGAGCCGTTTGGTAATTTACACGATTTATGTCCCTAGTCTGAGATTTGGTGAACCACATCGAATTCAACCAACCCCCATTAGTTATTTTCTAGATAGCCCCTCTAGTTTACATTTCTTTCAATTTAGTCCTTAGAGTGGTATATTTAATTTTCTTGCAAACTTTTTTATGAATTTTCATACTATAATATCGTATTAGTAGCCACTTAGACTCTATTGTGTATGTTAGTTATTGCCCAATTACATGTTCCTTTGGGTCTGATCCTTGGAATACTTCGGTGTTCCATTGTACCACTATAAATATTATAACTGACATGTACGCTTGCAGCAAAATCAGGCTTTAAAAGTAGTTTCATAAATTCAGCGTTTTAATGTGCAAGCTAGCAACTAGTCACCTTACAAAATAAATGTTTGATTTAATAAACATACTGGTCTATTGTAATTCAGTGTAGCATATTATACTAGTTTTCGCAATTTAGGAGCTTGAAATTAAGCATTATGATTATAATCTTATTACGTTTTAGTAAGTTTTGTTAAATTCAATAAAATGTGCAAATTGAGTCTTTTATTAGCATTAGGGGTCGAATAAGACCTAAAGTGAGCTTATGAAATTTAAAAGTGTGTAGGAGACCTTGAGAGGGTGTACTAAATAGATACTGGTCGCTATGTCGCAACACGGAATTCTCTATGTCACAACATAGAAATCTCAATGTCGCAACATAAGGACCAGAATAGAGAAATCACGAAACTACTTTCGATGTTGTGACACAGCATAAGGGTGTCACCACATACCCTTGAAGATATCCCAAAGTGCAGTATACTAACTCTTATGTCTCGGCACAAGTCCTAGTGTGTCGCGACATCGACTCTGGACGGCAAATAACACGAGCTAGGGAGCATTTTGGTCCGCATAATCAAACTTAAAGCTCAGGAACTTCAGCTAGCCTAGGGTTAAGGATGAAGGCCATTTGAGATCTATAAATAGGCTTCTTTATCACATGTAAAAGACACCAATTACTTAGCCTAGTTTTCTGCTTTTAATTTCAGGTTAGCCTTTCTTTCTTTCAAGGTTTTATATTTATTTTGAAGTTGTTCTTGTTATTTTAGAGTGATCTGATTTGTGGAAGGCGATCAAACTTGTGGGTTCAATTTATTATTAATACAAATTGGGCATTTTCTTAAACTTTATACTTCGATTTATTCTTCATGTTTTATTTTTACATCGTTTATATATTGTTTCTGAAAACCATGAGGAACTAATCCTTTTATGGGGGATTAGTGAGTGAAAGTATGATCCATTAACTATTTTGTAATGTTAGTCAACGGATCACCTATTTGGGAAAGGAAGAACCTAAAACCCTAGGCCTAAGAACCCTAAGAGGTTATCAAGGTGGAAATTAACCCAAAATTGGTATGCCCTATTCGTGAACACCTTTACCCCAAGTCGGTTTGGATTGTGAGGTCGGAAGATAGGTAGTCCTTGCCAACTTGTTATTTGAGCAGAAAATCGAAAGATCCTGTTGAGATATTGACTAGTTATTGATGAGGAACCCGAAGCGATAGTTGATAGGGATTACCAAACTAAGCTAATCACCCATAATCAGATTTGATTTATTTTAATTTTCGATCTCTTGAATTTTATTTATTTATTTTATTATATTTTATTATTATAAAAATCTTAAAAACTCATTTTATTATGTTTTCATACTGTAACTGATACAGAGTACTAATTAGATCTTTCAGTATTTAGGTTAAAATTTATTTAGCACTCGCCTCCCTTGGGTACGATCCTCAGAGTACTCACCTACTCTGTTGTAACTATATTATAACTGGACCAGTATAGTTACTGATACCACCTCACTGATATATCTTTTATTGTAGTATTCACACTCTAGACGTTAGAACGTCCGAAGGTGGTCAAGTTGTTGGCACCGTTGCCAGGGAGGCAACACCACTAGTTTGATTTTAATTTTTGCACTTGGAAAGAATAATTAGGAAATTTCTAGGTTATAGATATGATCTTTAATTTATTTAGCTAACTAACTATTACTCATCTGTTTTTCTTAAAAAGGTCTTAGTGCATCCTAAATCAGAACTACATTTAAAGGAGATCGATCAACAGGAGAATAGATAATTTCGGTTATATGTGGTCAGATGAAGACTTAGATTACGATGCCAATATTTATGAAGAAGTTGATGAGGATTGGGACATACAGGAGAACCAACGATTATTAATGCTTGAGTTAAGTCAACTCTGAGGAGAAACCCTAGTTTTTTCCCTAGATGATAATGATCACATTGGTATACCCTCAGAAAGGCATCAGGAAGTGCCAAATCTAGAATTGAGCAAAGGAGAAAATGCCACTGTAAATGCTTGTGAAGAAAATGAACTCCTAGACTACTATTCATCTCAGCAGATAGAAGAATATCTAGATTAATTGACTAGTGAACAAACAAATTGGATAGGCATAGAACTTATTTTCCAAGCAATCTTGAGTCCTTCCGATAAGACTGAAGCACAAGACAATATAACACAGAACCACCGATACAGGCAATGAAGTTCATGGCTAACTTAGTGGAAGAATATTTTTCGATTAAAGAAGTTATAGAGTAAAATAAAGAGAAACCATCAGTCCCTTATGTTTAGTCTTAATTGACCATCCACAGCATGACCTTAGTTCTAAACCAAGCACCCCCAAAATTCGATGGTCCAGGAATTTTCTAGATGCTAAATAGATTTGGAAAAAAATGTATATAGACATAACTTATGATCACCTAGCAAGCCTCAATCAAGTTGGGCAACTGATAAGCATAGGCATTGAGGTGCGAGCATCTTGGAATGTTCGGATAGTATAGGAGGCATTCAAAAAAATTATCTCTAACCAAATGGACAAAATCAAAAGGCCACAAATTCAGAATCCAAGTTAGATGGTTCAAAATTCTTTTCCAATCATCACCTCAAGTACCCCTGAAAAGCCATTTTTGATCTACAAGATGTGTAGAAATACAATGAGTGACGAGTATGAATCGAAATTCTCAACCTTCCTATGAAGCAGGAATGTTAAGTGAAAATTAATGTGGCTGTGTGGTTTCGTAATACCACCAATAATTAATAGCTATGATCTACGGAAAGAGTTGTCAGTTATTAAGGCAGGTCAGAAAGGAACGTTCAGGGAAAGAGACAATCACAGATGAATATAATGACATGATGGGTGTTGGACCAATACAAATAGAGATGATCTACAATGAGCACCGTGGTGTACATTGACTAAGCTGACGAACAAGTCCGGCAGCAAAACCTAATATTTTTACGTAAAAACTCTTACTAATTGTACTAAATGTTATATTTTGCTAACCAATTCATTAAAATATTACGGGTAGATCAAAGTCAGAATTTCTAAAGCACTTTGAAGAGCAAACATTTGGAAAACTGGCATCAACATTGTGACACAGACATTCTGTGTCGCAACATGGTGGACAGAAGCAACGAATTGCAAGAATCACATCGATGTGACACCATTGCCCTATGCCGTGGCATGAGAAAAAAATCCAAGATTTTCAAAACTACAAGGCGTGTCGTGACACCAAACCCCTGTGTTGCAACACTGCTACAATTTTTTGCAGGGTCAGCTCGACCCAATTGCGCAACCTGACATTTTAACCCTTAAAATACCAAAATTTTAACCTTAAAACCAATAGTTTTAATAATAAAAAATAATTTTAAATTAAATTAAACTAATTTTAACTCCCCAACTCTTCCAAAACCTTTCTACAACCCCCAACTTCCATACCCCCATTTTCCATCAAAAACCTAGGTTTCCAATCCTTCATTCCCAATATCAAAGACTATTGGAGGAAGTCGTCATCAATAGGCCGAAGAGGAAGTGCATATGAGTTCAAGGAGGTTGAGGTTAAGTGTTTTCGACTGTATTTTACTGTTTCATTGATTAATTGTTCATCCATATTTCTATTAGAAACCATGTCTATAGAATGCCTCTATGTAAAAAAAAAGAATTATTGTTTCGAAACACTAGATGTTTTGGATCCCATTAGATTTCATCATTTGAATGCTGAAAAATATTTTCTCGAGTCATAAAGGAGACCTTTCATTTGGGAACAAGGGTTCGAACACTCTATGGCCCACTGTAAGGAAACCTGGACTTTAGTCGGATGTCACCACTGGGAACGATTCTGTATCATTCCCAAAAAAATTATGCTATCCCGATAGTGCATGAATTTTATGCTTCACTTAAGTATCAAATAGTTCGAGATGCACCGTGGCATATGTCACTGCTGTTACAATCCGAGGGGGTAGAAGTTCCCTTATTCCCCGGTGATATTTGTGAGTTTTATGACATTTCGTTCTCTGAAAAAGATTTCACTGATAAAGTGGATTTGGATAGATTGCAAAATATTGATATGGAGGATGTTATAAAATATCTTACTCAAGGTAAGGGTAGATGGAATTATAAGCCGGATTTGGGGATGCCAACTAATTTCAATCAGGCAATTATGTTCCATGTTGCCAAAATGTAGATGCAATTAATCGGAAGCCGAATTACACCAACATTAAATTTTCTAATTTTAATACTTTTCAAGCTATTTTGTTGTATAGTATCTTGTAGCATAAACAAATCTGTACAAGACGTTGGATTTTTCTGAGAAATAAAGAGATGCGTCTAAAGTTAAAAAGCCAAACTCTTCTTTCCTCACCTAGTGGTAGCATTATGCCGAAAGGCGGAAGTGCCAATGAGTGAAAATTTGCAGTTCATGAAGCCAAAAAAGAGCATAATTGGAGACACATTATTCACACAATAAGTTAAGCTTCAGTGAAAGCAAATCAATTAATGGAATCAAAGGAGGAAAGAAAATTTGGATGTTCTGCCTTCACTCAAGTGGAAAGAACAAACAAAAGCCCGAATAGGAGCTAGAGGGAAAATGGAGGCAAAGCTTGACGTAATGATTTGACAGATGCAAGAGATAGGATCCGTCCTCTAGGAATTTGCATGAATGAATGGATTATGAGACCCAAACTATCCACCTGACCTATTCGACGCAGCACGAACCCATCATGATAAAGGAAAGACTAGTGAAGGGGAAGATTCCAAAGATGGAGGGGATGCTTAGGATCCCTTAAGAACAAAAGATGAATATGAAGTGGCTTTCCAACTGCAATTTTCTACTTTGAAGGGTCATGTTATCCAAAGCCCAACTAGCCATGCGCCTTCAACGGGTGGGAGCTCTCATAAAGAATATGCCAAAGGAAAAGGAAAAGCTCTGATAGAAAAGAGGCAGTCTCCACAGTGGGACGATGAGGAGGATGATTGAGCTTTGTTAAAATTTTGTTTTTAAAGACTTGTATTAATTTTTGGATGATTTTGACTTGAACTTGGTAGGAGTAGGATTAGGATTAGTAGTAGATTCTTAGTTATGTTGCATTTTATTTAATTTTTCTATGTAGGAACCTATCATGAAGGAGACACAAACAATTCGAGCTTTACACAATCAAATGAGGAAGCACACACCCTAAGCAAATGAAGCGACTACGATTAATCGGGTAACTCCTTTCCTTATCTTTGTATAGGTTGCACATTGAGAAAAATGTGTTGACTAAAGTCTAGGGGTGACAGAGAAAATTTGTTTTAAATTTTACATATTTCTTTGATTTTTCTTTTCTTTTTTGCACTTGAGCTTGTAGAAATACAAGTGATTAAGTAGGAGTATGTACATAGGCTGCTTGTGGTTACAAATAATTTGACATGATGATAGCTGATTTTAATTTTTTTATTATTAGACTACTAAGTTCTATATATTACACTGTAGATAGGAATTAAGCAATAACCTATACCAAAGGATATAGAAAATACAATGAGACGAGCATGCTAATATGAATGATAAATAGTTGAATTTGAGTTTGTTTGGTTGATTAAATTTGTGCATATTGAGATATTAAGGGATGACCTAAGGCATTGTTTGGAACACATCCAGGGCCAAAAAGCTTACCTATTAGTATTGTACCTTTAGTATCGATTTTTGAGCCTGTTGACACTTCTTGATGAACCTCATTACAAACCCCGAGCCTGAAACATTAATTTGTATTTGTCTTTTTTCTTTGGTCCTGCACTGCATGACTATAGACGTCTGGCCATACGTATTGAGGGTTAAATAGATACATCAAGGTAGATTTTGTAAAAATAGAGTGAATTAGGAAATATTGGTATGATATGGGGACTATAGGTTAGCCTAAAAGTGCGAAACAAAAGAAAACTTCAAAAATAAATTCAATACGAGTAGAAAAAGGTCTTGAAAAGAAAAAAAACAATCATGAGTGAGATGAACTGAAAAAGAAAAGTGACAAAGTCACAAGAATAGGAAAATCTCATTCATTAGTGCACAGAAACTTGTAGGCTAGCTGTAGTTACTATGTCATGTTATGATTTCCTATGTGGCGAAATAAGGAAGGTGAGAAAAGGAGAAATAAGGCGGTGAATGGGTAAGGGTCACTAAGGGGGAGAATAGGGATCGATACGATGTGCCAAACTATTTTCATTTTTGTAACCCCTCTTGATGCTTACTATTTTTGAATTCCATATCGGTCTTAAACCTCAGAACGTTACAAGCCGAAAAGTCCTATGTGACCTAAATATTCTTATGCATAATCGACAATTTATATTTTGCTCAGATAATCAAATTACTTGTATAATTTGTTGATGGATTCATACAGGTAAGACCCTTTAGTGTTTATGTACTTTGTAACATACTGAACTTAGATGTTTGTGGTTAAAAGTGGTAAATCAATTATTCACCATGTTAAAGTTATTTGTGAATATGAAACACTAAGTCATGTGTTCCAAAGTCAATACTTGTATGATATCTGCTCAATGGACATCTTTTACTTCTTATCCTTATTCATGTTGCTTGAGGACAAGTAATGACTTAAGTGTGGGGGAGTTTGATCCGCCATAATTCGATGTAGCAGATTAAACTAGTTTTCGCACTTTAGGAGCTTGAAATTAAGCATTATCATTAGGATCTTATTATGTTTTAGTAAGTTTTGTTAAATTCAATAAAATGTTCAAATTGAATCTTTTATTGACCTTAGGGGCCGAATGAGGCTTAAGGGTGAGCTAATTATTGTTATAACTGTGCAGAAGACCATGAGAAGGCATACTAAAAAGCTACCGGTCGCTCTATCATAACACGAAATTCTCAATGTCGCAACATAAAGAGCAAAATAGAGAAATCACAAAACTTCCTTCGATGTCATAACACAACCTAAGGGTGTCGCGACATACTCCTGAAGATATTCCAAAGAGGAGTATACTGACTCTTATGTCACGACACAGGTCTTGGTGTGTCGCGAAATCGACTCTGGATGGAAAATAAGATGAGTCAAAGGGCGTATTGGTTCGTACAATCAAACTTAAAGCTCATGAATGTCAACTGACCAAGAGTTAAGGATGACGGCCACCTGAGATCTATAAATAGGCTCCTTTGTCACATGTAAAATACACCAATTACTTAGCCTAGTTTTCTACTTTTAATTTCAATTTAGTCTTTCTTCCTTTCTAGGTTTTAGCCTATCTGTGAACTCATTTACCCCAAGTCGGTCTAGACTATGAGGTTGAAAGATAAGTAGTCATTGCCGACTCGTTGATTGACTAGTTGATTGACGAGAAACCTGAAGCGATAGTTGATGGGAATTATCAAAGTGAGCTAATCACTCATAATCAGATTTGATTTATTTTACTTTTCGATCTCTTGCATTTTATTTCATTATGTTATTATATTTTATTATTATAAAATCTTAAAAACTCATTTTATAATGTTTTTGTACTATAATTGATATAGAGTACTAATTAGATCTTTCGGTGTTTAGGTTAAAATTGATCTAGCACTCGCCTCCCTTTGGTACGATCCTCGGAGTACTCACCTACTCCTTTGTAACTATATTACAACTGGACTGGTATACTTGCAGATACCGCCTCATTGATATATCTTTTATTGTAGTATTCACACTTTGGATGTTAGTATATCCAAAGGCGATCACATACTCGTGGTTTGTATTTATATTTTTCATTTGATAAACATATTTCTATAAACGTCCCTGTGTATGCATAAATTTGCGCTCAGTCTACCACCATGGCACATTCCTGGCTTGGTCCCTCCCGATGCACTAATTCACTTCTCAAACCTACATACCAAAAGACGTATATAAGTTCAAAGGAACTTAGTAGGCCTCACTCATTTTTACCTTTAAATGATGTGGTAGAATTCTTCGACTTAAGCATTTGGATTCCTTCTTAGACCTTGGCGAATACTTTTTTGATTCCTGGTTGGCAGATAGCCATGTGTCAATCTCTACACTTAACCACGTTTTACATATTTTTCCCAATTGATAGATCACAAACTTCACCTCATAATTTGAATCCTATTACACACTTTTCGTACAGAAGGTAGTTGAATGCACTCCTTAAAATGATACTCAGCGGATATTATTCTGGATCGATTCTTTTACAGGACCCAGCTATTATCAGAACACCAGTTACATTGTATAATCAAACCAGTCCAGATAATCAAACTTGCTTAGAAGAATCTAACGTTTTAATCCAAGCATTAGAATCCCAAATAATGCCTTAGATATGCCCAGGTTTGCCACAAGGATGGAATGACAACTCACCATGACGGCTTTCCAAACGATACGCCACAAAGGCTTTTCAAGTAATTCGTGTTTACTATCTCGATGGACCATCTTTGTGGATGCCATGGGGCTTCTCCCACATGGTCTTATACCTACACGCCCTATTGGCATAAAAACATATGATGCCATGACCATGGACTTTAGGATACTCTTACTCCTCCTATTCTAACATGTTTTGGGGATTAGTGAAATTGTGATATCAATATATATTAATATAAGTATATTAATGAATGTGTTGAAATCCCAAAGAATGGCGTGTGGGTTTTCTAGGTTTTAGATAATTAATTTTTTATAATCAAATCAATATATTTCTTTATAATTGTACTATCCTAGTTTTAGAATTTTCATCTCTAAATGGTTAAGAACATAGCAAGTATCAATACCAAAACTCGCAAATTTCCAATCTTTGTAGCAAGTTTCCCATTCAATTGATTGTAACTCAAATGCAGGGCACTAAAATGCTGCATCTTGCTAATATCTAAAAGGGATCCCTTGAAAGTTGATTGCCACTAGGTTGAAGATAACTTGAGACTTGATACTTTTGAATGGGTAAACCTTGGACACAAACTTGGAAAAAACCATATCCTAAAGCAATTGATCCCATATGTTTTTGTAAGTCTTCTCTATAAGAATTGTGTATATAAGAAAAAAAATTCATAAAAAAATTTTTAAAAAAACTTGGGTTTAGCAGACATGCTTAATAAAGAAAAAGGAAAAAAATTCAAACCCAATGAGATAGAGAGGAAATTCTAAAAAATGGAAACATTTTTAGAAGAAAAAAAATAGGAAATTGTAATGTTGAATATAAAATTTGTAACACCCTTCGCCCAACCTTTTCGCTTGGTCCGAGTTGAAGGATGCTACATTCATTGCCAGAGCAACTACCAATAATTTTTTCTACATTCAACTAATCATACATGTAAATAAGTATCATTCACAATCAAATTATGCAACACAATCATATACAGGTCCCACGCAAGCTTACAAAAGCTCTTTTGCTAATTGAGCTTTAATTAGGACCAAATTATAAAGTTTTGAAATTATCAGACCAATATCGCTACTTCATAATTCCCATGTTGTGAAATCTTCAACTCAATGAGTTACGTTGTGACATCAAGCATCTCCACATTGCGATGCTACTCACTATCGAACCATGTTGCGATGTTAGGGATTCAAGGTCGTGACATTGCCCCTATTTTGGCAAAAATCACATTGTTACCTATTTCAAGTCATCAACCAAACATGTTTGAGCTTTCATTTAAACTTGCTAACTTCAAGTTCACATCAATTAACCAATTCAAACAAAACATAACATTAGTTAACTAGGACAAATCGACAATTAACACACTTTTACAATTCATGATTCACAAAACTTTATCACTTATTCAACTTTAACATTTCAAGTCCTACTTCTACAATTACATGATCATGTGCTTCATTTGACAACTTAGAGTATTTAAATTTGAATAATCTAGGTCCATAAGTACAATTGGCATTCATCATATTCAAACCAAGCATCAACTTAGCCAAATGACAAACTAGCAAGTGCAAGCACAAACATTACAAAAACCACATCCTTGGTACATACATTATGTTAACAATTCAAATGACTTATTAATCTTCTATACATGCCACAACATTATAACCAAAATGAGCATAACTTTACTGATTTGATGATAGTGTGAGCTTTTTTCTAATCTAACTCAAGAGTTCCACAAAGTGACAATGTACATGAGAAGGAAACAACTAGAGTAGACATATCGAATGCTTGGTAAGTTCAATTGAAAAATACTATGCTTACCTTGTTCTTATATAAGCATGAAAGAAAACCTTAGTTTGGCATAATGTTGGCTAGTACAAGGCATTCAAACATTAACTAGGTGAGCTTTTAACAATGTCCAAGATCATCGAATGCTACATGTAAATTAAGCATACCAATTTATATTACTTTCTCATACTTATCACAATGGCATATTCAATCAACAAATCATAAATTCATATCAAGCATACATGATTCAATACAATCACCTTTCTCCACCATCAATTATATAAATGCATCAATTACAATTAAATCCATTAAATGAAAATTCAATCTGATTACAAATCCATTTCATCCTCTTTTCAAGTTTCCAATTATATTTATATTGTTTCCCCCGATTAACCCTAGTAAAACAAACTCAGATACATGAGTAAACTACACCACACCATGTTGCTTTTTTAAGTTGAATATATATATCATGTTACTTGTCTAAGCTAAACCTGTGTCACATAATACCCGAGAATTCACGATGAATGTTGGATATCATTAAAATCTGTAACAATCCTAATACAAGTGCGCACAAGACCCTATTGGCATGTCAATCGTATCTTAACCTTTTACTAAGTTCACACGAGCATCAATTTCACATATTTCAATATCATGCCTGTAATTATCCATATTTCATATTTTACCTTGTATATGACCGTATGTTTCAGTTAGATGCCCTGTACGCATTCAGACTTCCACATTTGTACCATATACTATATCATTATAGTCAAATATCACATAACATTTCAATTCAATCCATTCTAGGCATATATGTCAAATTCACTAATGTTCCAATTATGTTCAAACATACGTATATATGAAATCAATCATAAAACAACACATAAAATAAAGATAGTAAGTACCATATGAACTTACCTGTTCAAAATGTGAAAAGAGTGGATACTTTAAGGACTAATCCACAATTTTAGTTTTTCCCTTATTATCTCCACTTTGATCAAAATCTTGATCTATAGAATTATTTTATATAACCAATCAATACCAAAATTTTTTATATTATGCCATGATATGAATGATCCTATCTAATTCTATTTTTTTGATTCCTCTCATATTTTACATTTTATTCAATTTAGTCTTTAAACTCAAGATAAGCATAACTTTCGATTCCTAGCTTCAAATTAAATTTTAATTTCATATATTGTAATTAGGGACCTTATACTTTCTATTTCTAACATAATTTCATGACAAGTTTTACATTTATTCAAATTGATCCCTATTGTAACAAAGTTAAGAAATAAGTTAAATTAACTTTACAATCTAGTCCCTTTTCACATTCTAAGCTTAAAATCTATCAATTTCAAGTCTAATTCTTCAACAAATAAACAATGGTAATTTTCTAAACTTTAACAGTTTTACAATCTAGTCCTTTTTCACATTCTAAGCTTAAAATCCATCAATTTCAAGTCTAATTCTTCAACAAATAAACAAAGGTAATTTTCCAAAACTTTAACAGTTTTACAAGTTTGTACATGGGTTAGCTAAATCAAGTTCTCATGACTCCAATTCCATAAAAATTACAAGAAAAGAACTTGAATTTGCTTACCAATTGATGGCCAATTATTTTTAGAATTTCCATAGGATTTTCCCTTCCATGGACGGCAGGAAGAAACAAAATGAAAAATATGACATCTTTTTACACTAATTTATGCTTTTATACCTTGATTAAACCTTAATTAACATTAATTAATTAACTTAAGCTTTAATTAGTTTACTTTAATTATCATTAACCTTATTAGTGGAAAACATCATCATCCACTATCTTAGGATAACCATTTTGGACATTTAGTTAATTGTTATTTAGGTCCTCAAGTCTTTTGAAGATTAAAACTCTATAGTGTTTAGACTTTACGATTTAGTCCCTGAGCCTTAATTAACTATTCAATTAACAAAATTGCTCGACCAATCTTCAATATATTTTTATATTATTCTCGTAAATATTCATATTTAATATTAACAGACTTGGTTTACGAAAATGGGGTTCTGAAATTACCTTTTTAAAATATCAAGATAAGAATAAAAGAGATTATCAAGAGGGATTACGAAACGTTTTTACCTATCAAGAAGTCAAGGTTGACGAGAGTTTGGTATGTCAATCAAACATGGTCATTGGTGTCAAAATCTGGATTCTTTGACTTTTGGATCGGAGTGAGAACATGTTAGAGAAGGGTTACTTAAATGAAAACAAAAGAATAAATATATAAAGAAAGGGTTTGGTTTTTTTTATTTTTTTGAATTTTTTATATTCTAAAATATCTTATAATTATAATTTTTTGAATTTTTAAAATCATAATCACAGTGATAAAATGTGTAAAGATTGAAAGCTAACTTTGCTAAATCTTTTAGAATTACGACCAAATTGACTGAATGTGAGCTAAATTTATTATTATACCAATAAAATAATTCTTCTATTTGGTGATCAAATACATTTTAGCAATGAAGTGACCATAATTTGAAGTTAACCTAAAGGGGTGACGAAGTTAATTTTTTTTCGTTAACCAAAAATGAACACACTCAAATTTGAGAGATTATATGGGTAATTTACATCAATCCTTTTCCGATCTAATTCCTCTGGTTAACTATTTGTCATTTTCAAAGAAAAAATATTTTGTAAGCTTTTCCTAATTTAATTATTAACTTAAGTCCTAACTTTCCCTCTACATAAAGCCTTTTCCATTTTGTTGAAACCTTCCAAAATCTTTATAATTAAACCAACTAGTAAGCGGAATCGACTCCCTTACTGGGAGAAGTCTTTGAAGTGTTGTCCTTTAGGGAACCAACCTCGACCTCGAGCAATAGAGGTATTATTCCTGAGGTGTCTATGCTTAGTTTTAGCCTTTGATTTTTGTCTCTCTACTTCGAGAAGAGCCCAAAGGGGTTCACAGAGTCTCGACAGGAGGGCTAAGGTCCACCAAGGAAATGTTTTATCATTTTGGCCTTGGTGGGTTTTGAACCTATAAGTCCACCAAGTGGTAGTGTTCTTACCCACTAAGACCCTTTAAGGGTATGGGTTCAAACCCTAACAAGGCCAAAATGATAAAATATTTCCTTGATGGACCTAAACACTTCTGCTGAAACTTCGTAAACCTCTTTAGGCTCTCCTCGAAGTAGAGAGACAAAAAAACTGGGGCTAAAACCAAGCATAAACACCCTAGGAACAATAGTTCCATCGTTGAAGGAGTGAGACTCTCAAAAGTAGATACTCACTTTCAACAAAAAGGCACATTTTTTGTTGAGAGGGAACCGACTCCATTATTGGGAGAAGTATTTGAAGTGTCATCGTTCGGAATGTCAAATCGAACCTCGAACAGTAGAAGAATTAGTCTCAAGGTGTCTATACTAGATTTTAGCCCTAGGTTTTTATCTCCCTACTTTGAGGAGAGCCCAAAGGGGTTCATAGAGTTTTGGCGAGAGTGTCTAGGTCTACCAAGGAAATATTTTATCATTTTGGCCTTGGTGGGGTTCGAAGCCATGCCCTTAAAGGGTCTTAGTGGGTAAGTACTCAAGGAGAGCCCAACGAGTTCACTGAGTTTCGACGAGAACACCTAGGTCCATCAAGAAAATGTTTTATCATTTTGGCCTTGGTGGGCTTCGAACCCATGTTGTTAAAGGGTTTTAGTGGGTAAGAACACTTTAAGGGCATAGGTTCAAACCCCACCAAGGCCAAAATGATAAAACATTTCCTAAGTGGACATGGGTGCTCTTGCTGAAACTCCGTAAACCCTTTAGGCTCTCCTTAGAGTAGGAAGACAAAAACATGGGATTAAAATCGAGCATAGACACCTCGAGAATAATACCTCCACTATTCGAGGTCCGAGTCGATGTCTCAGAGGATGACAATTCAAAAATATCTCCCAATAAGAAATTCGATTCCTCCTCAACACCAACAATCAAGGTATTTAAATGGCCTAGAATCCCTGCAACAAGAAAACGAGAGAGTAACCCAATATACTTTACTTTAACTCCATTGGATCAAATTTTGGTATTTTAACAACCATTACAAATTACCAAAAGTATCTATTTTTTTTCTCTTCTTGCTTTTCCACACCAAATACACTATATGCCATTCAAAGGTAAATCCAAAAATTCTACTTATTGAACTCATCCAAGCCCCACCTCATTTGAGGAACAATCTATTCTTTCTTCAGCATATCTATTAGTATTAAAGTATCCCCTACACAACAACCCTAGTTTCACTCAATTTTCTTTTACATTTCATTTAACTCAATCCACAACCTCTTCTCCTCCAACATACATTGTGCATACATATTCATTATGTGTCACTCAACCATTTTTAGAATTATATGTGACATTTGGTTATTTAATTGAAACAACGGATAAAAGAAGTTTTATATTGACCTCATAAGTGAGACCTTAATATCTCTTGGTAAAACATAGTGGCTTTGGGTGCATTGGTGAAATTAGTTCACATGGATTTCCGAGGACAAGGTTAAGAACAAAGATGCTAAAAGGAAGGCGGGGTCCCTAGGCCTAGTACACTGAAAGGGTTGAGGATTGCATCTAAAAACCAAAAGGTATGATAAGGTTTTATATTCTGCAGATCAAAAGCCCTTCCCCACCCTCCCTTTGAAATCAATGAAAAGTGAACCCATTCACTGTTTCACTAAAGGAACGTGGCCACGTATATACTTTATACACAGAAATCACTGTTTAGGCACTGTAGCTCTACCTCTTTCGATCCCGGCCCACATGCAGAGGATCTTTGTCAACCCCTTCAGTCCCGTACCTTTCTCGAATATATTTCGGGATCGCACATAGAGATAGAGGGGGCAATGGCATTGATTTGTGAGATTTCAGGCTTTGGGATGTATAGGGTTAGAACTACACTAAAAAAGTT
Organism: Gossypium hirsutum; assembly: GCF_007990345.1. Taxonomy (NCBI): domain Eukaryota; kingdom Viridiplantae; phylum Streptophyta; class Magnoliopsida; order Malvales; family Malvaceae; genus Gossypium; species Gossypium hirsutum. Next base: position 50,186,720 of record NC_053440.1, read on the forward strand.
GCATCTAACTGTCCATACTTAAATATGAGACATGGATGCCAACACAAATCAATTGAGGGCAGAGAAAGCAGTCGGCTATAGGGTCTGCTAATCCATGCAAATTACGAGTGAGAGAGACGGAATGTTTAAAGCTGCTGCATGGCTATACATTATTATTTTTTCTTTCTTATTTCAACATGTTAAAAGTAAATATAATAGCTATACAACCTTGTTTGATTTGTTTTCTTCCTCAAGAATCTGATAATCATTCCCTCATGTTTTTGCAGCTTTTACTGTAGTTTTTCTATCACTAACCCTCTTCCCACAGTCGTTGTGTCTTAATTATCCATTTATCTTTATTTATTTTGGCTAAGATCTGTCTCTCTCTTTCTCTGTTTGATCAAAAAGGAAACAATATCTTTTTTCCTTTTTGCTATTAAATATATTTTAGTAACAAAATAACTTTGTACTGCGCACACCGATTGATAACATGCTTTAAATTTTAATAGCCTGCAAGATGACAAGGCAGCGGTCATTTGGCAACTAGGAGCTTCCAAGAGGATTGCTTCCTAATTAGCCCGCCTTTCTTTTATTCTTTTCTCTGGATATTATTTACTGAATCGTAGGTTTAAAGTGCATTATTATAATTTATTTTCTTTTAATGCTTTGTTTTTATTTGTATTTATGAAATTTCTAAATTATTTATTCGTAGTTTTTCTGTTCTTTGAGGTAATCTAGAAATCGAAAAAATAATTATTGGAGTTGAGACAAAGTAAAGAAGTATGATCATGCATGATACTCTTTTATGTGCTTAACATTAGATGAAACTTTGTTGAGTTTTTATTCTCTAAACATTGAAAGTTGGGAGAAGAAAATTCTTGATTGGAAAGGAAAAGTTGTCACTACAATCAAAATGAACTATAATAGAATATTTTCACTGCCTTTTCAATGTAAGAAAAGTTTTCAAGTTTGATGGTTAGAGAAAAAATAACTCTTCCTTGTGCCACAGGAGGTTTGGACATTTAAACTACAATCGTCTTAAAGTTACTTTTTCAAAAGAATACGGTGTACAAGTCGCCAACAATTAAAGAAAAATTTGTGTTTCCAAGATCAAGGCAAAAATTATAAATTTTGGATGGTAAAAATGTAGATACTATTCATTTTATGCATTTTTTTTAATGTTATGGAGTTAGTCAAACGAAGGATTAAAAGATCTAGAAAAAGTTTCAAGGGAGCAACTTAAAAAATGAAATATATTCATTTTTCAGGTTTGTCATGAAGTGTAGAGGATATTATTAAATGCTTGTATAGTTGAGTTATACAGTGCAAATCCATGCACAAGAAAAATCATATCAGAAGGTTGAAACCACGCACAACTTGAAGCAAGACTGATAATTGAATCCTTTTATATTTAGATGGAGTGTTAAGGTCCATTCCGGATATGCTGCCGCGGGGGTATTATTAGGTATCAACATGGGAATTGGATTATTGGTTTTAATAGACGGTTGGAAAAATGTTCTGTCTTTAATGTTTAGTTTTGGGGTATTTTAGATGTTATGTTTTTTCTTCAAAGCTGAAGGTATGATAAAGTTTTGATTCGGATAGACAGGTTGGAAGTTTTCAGGACGCATTTTTAAAAACATCTCATTCAGTTCTGGTCAGATGTATTCAATACCTTCTGTTGGAAACAGGTCTTTAGGCATTTAAACATATTCCTAGATAATTTTGTTAAACTCTTCTGTTAGTTTTTACATAAAAAAATTAAAGAAAAAATTATGGGTATTACTCTTAGATGAATTAAAGAGGAGTCCTGAATAGCATATTTTCTATAATTGTAAAAATAAATAAATCTTAAAAAACCTTACAGAGATCGTAGACTAAAAAATTGAAAAAGACACACGGGTGAAAATTGTTAATCCTAATCTCTCAAAAGATATTTTGAGAACAAAAATAAAATAGAAAGCATAAATGAGCAACGTGAAGAGTGGCTTTTGCAGAAGTCTATGGCAAAATGATATTGTGATTGGTGGTGCAACTTTTTTCTTGAATCTTTCTAAGGGTGTTTGTTTATTTGTTAAGTAAACTATTCAAATGGTTATTTGGTTTGATTATAAAAAAAATTGTTAATTTCATGATCGTTGTTAGATCAATTAAAAATTATAGTCAGTCTACTATTAAAATATATTTGGTTATTTAACAAAATGTTAATATAGTCTATTTTTATTAGTATAATAATAAATATATCTATCAATGTTTATGCATTCTATCAATTTGACTTCGATAATTGAAAATTTTAATAAATTTAACCCCCACATTTATACATTATATAAAATTATAAAATTGATCTTGATTCTAAAAATTTTAAAACATCACTCAAAATTCATATTAAAAAAAAATTTCAACCCAGCCCGTCTATTTTTGTTTCATTTCCGTTAATTTTAAAAATTATAAAAATTACAAAAAAATTATTAATAATAATTAAAATGTTATAAAGAATTTAGTAATAATTATTAAAATGCTAGTACCTGGCTTATCAAATTGTTTAAGTAAATGCACATAATGCATAATAACATAAATGAAATTAAAGTATTACCCAACATAATTCTATAGGTTATACCCGAATAATTTAATCCGAACGAAAAATTAATATTTTCATCTCCGGTGAACAAAAAAAAGAAGATCAAATCCAATTCGACCATATATAGAAAAATGGAAAGTGAATTTGTTTAGGTGCATTGGAGGTATTTTATGAGTATCTGATACTAGGGGAGAGCATTCGATCAAATCGAATCGAATCGAATCAAAAACTTTCGAGTTAATCGAGTTTTCGAATCTCATTTTATCATCCCAACTTTATTTGAAGTTTTCTCGAATCGAGTCGAGTGAGATAGAATTCGAATCGAATCGAACGAATATATTTGTTCGAGTTAAATTTTAAAAAATAATTTTGGGTCCTTGTAACCATTGTTACCTATCGTAATAAAATTTGTCCACCTTAATCAAATTTTTTATTAACTTTCATCACCTAATAATTTATTTATTAATTTTTTATATATTGGTTAGCTTCTTTGCTTGCTTAGTTGTTTCAATTATCTTTAGATTCTTGTCACTATGTATTTTGGAATTAAATAATATATTAAATGTAAAAATATAATTTTTTTAATAAAAGTTATTTTAAAAATAAAATGTGAAATTGATACCAATATAAAATTTTAACCCGAATATTTTATGGCATAATTAATAATTCAATTTTAATATAAATATTAAATATGACTAAACAATTCAATAATATAAATAATATAAAATGTGAAATTTAATTTAATAATATAATAGTAGATATAAATAAAATTATTACTATTTATGTTAAGTGATTTTTTTTGGATAATTTTGATTTTTTATTTGAGAGTAAAGGGTGAGAAGTAAAAGTTTAGGGGAAAAATAAAAAGTTTTGTGGAATAAAAGTTTGAGGGAAAGTAAATAGGGGAGTAAAATTTTGGAGGGAAAATATTAAAAAAAAATTTGGAGGGGGAGGGTTTGGGGTAGATGGGAGGTGAGATGGGAAGGAAATAAAAGTTTTAGGGGAAAAGTGGGGGGAAGTAAAAATTGTGGGGGAAAATAAAAGGTTTTGAGGGGTTTTGGGAGAAAAATTTTGAGAAAAGTAAATGGGAGAGTAAAATTTTGGTGGGAAATGGATTTTGGGTAGATTGGGGGGTTGGGAGGGGAAGGGAGTAAAAGTTTTGGGGGAAAAGTGGGAAGGAGTAAAAGTTTTGAGGGAAAAGTAAAAAGGTTTGGGAGTTTAGGGTAAAAATGTAAAATATTATAGTTTGATATTCGAGTTATTCGAATTCGAAAATTCAACTCGATTCGAACTCGAAATTCGAAAAAAAATTCGAGTTGATTTGAATAACTCGATTAACTCAAATAACTCTATTCTTTTAACACGAAATTCAAATTTTTTTTCGATTTTTTTGAATCGAATCGAGTTTTGCTCACCCCTATCTGATACTAGGATGGTAGAGGCGCATCTATGTCATCACTAAATTTGGGTTTAATGGACCATATGCTTTAAGGAAGAGATTTTGGACTACTTTCGGATATATGGAAAAAATGTGGATTTGGGCCGTCGGGAGTCTTCATGGATAAATGGGTTTTTTTTTCTGAAATTTCAAGAAATAAATTATGATAATATACATATGCAAAACAATAAATGGTTGTTTGTTAGTGAAAACTTTTAAATTTCACATGAGAATTAAGAACTTGTTATATATTTCAATTCCTTTTAGTTAATTCTATAATTTTTTACAGTACTTTGAAACATATGTATCACACTATTAATTTCACTTTTGCAAATTAATAATTTTATAGCAAATCAATAATAATCAGTAAGTTACTAGCAATATTTAAATTAAGTGATATAATTGATATAGGAAATAAAATAAAGAAAACGTCTGGGTCTTGCCAATTCTCAATACCGCAATGCATGTGCCTACACAACTAGCAGATTATTCTAATGCAAGGTTTTGGTAGCAGACAACATAATAATATTGTTTCTACTTTTGTTATAATGAAATTTGTAATAGTCATCTTGCACTCTAATTATCTTTCTGAACTCCGGAAATATAATTTTTTTTAAAGACAAAGAAGCAATGATTAATATCAAATTTAGAACCCTTAATTTTTCCTTCTTCGTGAGAAAACTACTAAACTAGCAACACGTGCTAATCTGTACCAGATGACAAATGCATATGACCTAATATAACCTATCTATTATATATGACCCGTGGCTTCCAAGATGATATTGAATTTACAAATTTGAGTTGTAGAAGGTTATTTGGCGGAGAGAGAAAAAGTGTTACAAATAAGTGAATAGAATGTCTTCAGAGAATATATGTGCAGCTCAGAATAATTAAGAATGAACAAAGAATAGTTTAAAAGATTTTTAGAGAGACATTTGGAGTCAAAATGCTCAAAAGTCTTTAGATGAGTTGTGGGAACTCATATCCATAGTTGTCAAGAATGAGAGTTACAAAATTAAGTTTTTAGTAAGAGTAACTCTATGTTTCTAAAAGAAGAAGGGAGAAGCACCCAATGTTACGAAAAAAGGATAAAAACTTTAATCAACTTTATCTAATCCACCAGACTAAACTCTCTGAAACATACCAAGAGTGAAAATAATCCAAAAATCCTTTCATATTTTAAGATTATTTCCACTTTTTCTACTTCGGTGAAGTAGTATCTTGTGAAACGTCTTCTACGAAATATATCTAGAAATGCAAGCTATTTTTAAAGAAGGATTATTTCTAAATAAGAGTTATTCTTGAATAAGGGTTATTTTAACCTATTCCAAATGTAAGTTGCTCTCAACATAATTGTATTAATAGATGTTGTTCTAAACAAGATTTGTTCTATGGTTATACTTTTCTTGAAAGAGATTGCTCTAAATAATGGCTCTTCCTAAAAAACACAATTGATTTGAATGACGATTATTCTTAACATAGTTGTTCTTGAACTCTATATTCTAAACAAGAGTTGTTCCAAAAATTAGCTATTCTCAACAAGAGTTGTTCTCAAATAACAACTAGCTAGATGACAAATTGGAGCCCTATTATGAACATAGTTGTTCTGAATGTTGCTATTCTCAAACAATAGTTTTCTAAACAAGAGTTGATCTTCTAGAAGAGATATTAAGTAAAGCAACACCGCTACTTCTGATTTGACTTTGTTATTATCCTTAAAAGCACAATTTTCTAAAACATAATTTTATTTATCTCTAAAAAAGGATATAATATTAATAACCAAAACTAAGTATGTAATAGCCCGATTTTGAGCCTAGTTAGAACAGTGGTTTCGAGACCACAAATCCGATGAGAAAAATATTTATTTTTATTATATCTTTATGGTCTACAATTTCATGGAATGATTTTGTGAAAATTTCGTTCGAAATTTTCGACGTTTGGGCACTCAATTTAGTAAAAAGGACTAAATTGTAAAAAGTGCAAAAGTTGAGTTCTACATGTTAAAAGTGTCCAATTGTTATGAAATTTTAAATTAGAGGTCCTTAAATGGAAATTAGATCATTGGTTAACTTATTGGACAAAAATGGACATGAGATAAGTGAAATAGGATATTTTTAAGTTGGGGGCATTTTGGTCATTTAGTAATTAAAAGAAATAAAAAGGCCAAAATAGCCAAAAAATTGTCCATCTTCAAGCCTTGGCCGAATTTTACAAGGGGGGAGCCATATTTAGGGTTTTCAAGCTTCCAAGCCCCATAGTAAGTGATTCCAAGCCCCGTTTTTAATGTTTTTTTACGTTTTTGGATTCTTGGTAACTTAATTTAGCTTATTCTAGCAATAATTTAACCTAGGGTTTATATTTGGAAAGATAACCATAGGTGAAATGTGTTTATTTTGATGTTTTATGGTAGAATATGAAGCTTGAAAATTATGTTAAACAACTTTTGCTAAGCAATTTTAAGTGAAAACGAGCAAAACGACATTATCGGTAAAAATACCTATGTTCATAAGTAAGTGTTAGAGTGGGAATTCGATGTTGCCATAGAAGGGAAAATTGTTCAGCATGTCATAATACATAATAATAAGGGATGAAGTTTAATTTACGAGTTTTGGGGCAAAAGTATAAATATGCAAAAGTTTAGGGGAAAAATTGTAATTTTTCCAAAGTTTGAGTCAAGGACTGTTTTGATAAATGTGAGTATTAAATAAGTCAAATGTGTTATTATAAATCAAGAAATAAGTGAAATCGACCTTGATCGGAGAAAAGAAAATATTAAAGACTAAATTGCTAAATTTTTATACTGTTGCACCAAAGTAAGTTATGTGTAAATAATAGCCATATATTTTTATAAATTGTAAATTAATATTGAATGTGGAAGGAAAATTGTTCATGAATTATTCAAGTGATAAAGTGTTTAAAATAAAGTGTTAAGTGTAAATTCCCCGTTGAACTTAGGAATAGAAGTGGATACAAGTGACTTGTCACTAGAGACCAGTGTTACAATGTTACAGTGAGTCCCGGGTACTGGGTGATCTAGCATGTGTTGCAGACACCTGATAGCTTGTGTGAGTAGGCCCGTGGACATTTCCAATGTTATTGATCAGTGGTAGCTTCGGCTACATTTCAGCGGTAGCTACGGCTACGTATCAGTGGTAGCTTCGGCTACATATTCGTGTGGCACTTATGTGCTAATTCTCTACGTATCCGTGTATATTCCAAGTGTTCAACGGGAAATTGACTAAGTGAAAATACATGAGATAATGTAACGATTAAGTGTAATTGAATAATGAATATATGTGTGGAATTGAATTGAATAGTGATCGAAAGTGAAAAAGTGAAATTATGAAATAGTAGAATTAGCAATAAAATAGTTTTGGACAAAAATAATTGTGACTTTGAAAAATCACCAAAAATGGTGGAAATCTAATTAGAGAGTGAATAAGATACGAAATGAAATCTTAATGAGTCTATTTTTACATAAAAGAAACAGAGAAAGCAAAAAACTTATATATTTTGAGATATTTTAAGTTTAGTGAGACAGGGTCAGAATGAGTTTGGAATCCCCTGTTCTGACTTTGGAAAATTGTTAAAAATTTTAAAAAAATAATTACAGGCGAAAATTTATATGTTTAGAACCCTAAATGAGTCTATTTTCAAGTGAAATAAATGTAAGTACCACCGAGTTCTGTACAGTGAGATAATTAAATTTTAGTGAAGAGAGGTCAAAACTGTTGAACAGTGAAACAGGGGAAACTTTAAAGAATAAAATGTACTTATTGGCTAAGAAAAAAATTATGAAATTTTATGGTAAGAAGATATGTGAATCTAGTTTTAGGGAAAATTAACAGATCTTAATTTGAATCTCTTTAGCTCCAGATAAAAATAATTTAGTGACTCTAACTCGGATAGACAGCTTTGAATATACATGTGAGTGAATAGTAAAATTATAGAAATGTTATTTATAAGAGTGTTATGTCCATTAAGGATGTGGAATGGAGAGGAGGAGGAGGAAAAATAAAATATATGAATGATTTGTATATAAATTGGTCATATGCCGATTATATTTGATAAACGTTGAATTGATAATGACATAATGTTTCATTTCAATTAGTTATTATGAATTGAATTGTAAATTCATATGGATGAAACCAAACAATTATTTGTTACTATTATGCATGAAATAATGTATTATTATATATATATACATTCATGGTTGAATTATGATTGTTGAGAAAGATATATAAATTGAAAAGAAAGTTCAAATTGAGTAGAACGCAGGGTTGAGTACTTTCGTTCAGTGATAAAGACGAATTGACGGAAAATACCATGGATGGACCATAGCAATAACTGATATGTAATTCCGTGTAAGACCATAGTTGGGCTATGGCATCGGTATATGTTATGTGATTACGTGTAAGACCATAGTTGGACTATGGCATCGAGAAAATAAAGTACTCAATTCCATAAGACGTTCACTAACTTGACAAAGTTGGTAAGTGTTACATGGACTCACACTCAAGTGATAGATTTATTGTGATTGTTGATGTTGAATCCAATTAAGTGATTTCACCAATTGGATATTGTATATGGCAAGATGTGTTAGTGAATTACATATTTATGAAATGATATTTGAAGTTCAGTAAGTGATATATGAAATTAATAAGAAAAGATTTATGATTGTTATTAGTATTGTTTCTGACATTATGTGGATTCTTCGATGTTGAAATGATTTAACGGATTTATTGAGCATATAAATGATTATGAGACTCATACGAGTTAGTATAGATATGTACATGTGTTTTATAAGCTTTGAAATGATAAGACTTGTGAATTGTGAATTAATCTGTGTGAAAGTATATGGGATAGATTAGCGAATCTTTACAAGATATTGAATATTTAATATATTACAATGGTTTAATAGGAAAAATATAACGATACGAGAATATGAAATGATACGAATCAATTCAGGTACTCGCGAGAAGCAAGTAATAATTGATAAATTCATATCTCGAGAAAGTGAAGGATTATAAGTTCATATATGGCTATGAAATGAACAAATGGTGATAGCTATAAGGCTTGGATCGAATGAGTATATATATTGGGCCTTGTAAGCCTAATTAGTGATTCAAAGATAATAATTTGAAAGTTTTAATCTGTATGAAATTTTATAACTCAGTTTAATACGTTTATAAATGTATGTGTTTTGGCAATGCCTCGTACCCTATTCTGGCGTCGAATACGTGTAAGGGGTGTTGCAATGTGACATCGCCAGATTCGGCCATAATGTTTAGGTCGGGTTTGGGGTGTTACAAAGTATCTACATTTTACCCCATGCATGAAAATTCTTAGTAAAGGAAGTTCTAATGCAAGACTAATGTAGTAAAAAATGATAAAATAATTATAAACTTACAATGCAAACAAAAGTATTAAAACATTTCTCATTTTGTTGTAAATTGGAAAAAGCACATGTTGCTACTGTTTTTTTTTTTAAGTTTAGGAAAAGCTATTATTGCATTTCACTTAAAAAAATAGGAATATCAGGTTAAAAAATAGGGTATATCAGCTATTTTTTTTCCCTAAAGAAAGGAATAACATGCTATTTTTAAAAAATAAAAAATATGGAATAATATACTCGTTTGATGCTTTAAAAAATTGGAACAACATGCCATTGATTTTCCCTAAAAATCTGAGAATTGTTGGCTATTGAAAAAAAGTGGGAAGAGCATGCAACTGCGTTTCCTCAAAAAATTAGAGAAGAGCATACCTTCGCTTTTCCTTGAAAATTTGGATAGAGAACTCTATTGCTTTTCCCTAAAAAGTGAAAGAAATAATATATTCATCGTAACATTTTAAAGAAATGCTCTAACATGCTACTTCCAAGTTTTTAAAGAAAAATAGTTCTATTCTATTATGGTAAATATATATGAGAAAAGGCAACATGTTTTGACATACACTTGATTTTATGCATGAAACATTTTTTTTCATATATTCATCAAAGAATTTTTCATGCAAGGATCAACATGTTGTGGTGAGAATGATCTTTAACAATTAATTAGTGTTTACCTTCAAGGATTTTGGGCTTGTGGATCAATTTGGAAAAGTCTAGTTGGGAAGTTTTATATAATATTTGTAACCTTCCCAACTCAGCCTAGATGGTAGACCTAAGCAAAAGAGATCACATTCATCACTAAAGTGGCTTGGTCTTTAACAAAAACAATTTTTTCATTTTAAACCTGTTTTATACAAGAAATGCATCATTCTGATTACTTTAAAATTAACATCAATAAATATAAATGAAATATCCATCCATCTACTTATATGCCTTTTCATAATAATTAATGTCATGTACCCTAAATGTTTGAAATAAAAATATTATCCTATACCATGGTTTATAATAAAAAAACAATAATCATAATAGTAATAATAATAATAAATATTCATAATCCGCTTGTCAGAACAAGCCGAGACCCTCCGCATGTCGAGTTCGTGTCCTAGTCCGTTGGGTTATCTGAAAAGATGGAACATAAGGGGAGTGAGCTATGGAAGCTCAGTGTGAGTCCCTTTACAATAAACCAACTCAATATTCGATCATAAACATTATGAATAGCAAGTGAACATCCACATTCAATCATAATCAATCGAATGCATTCATTTATCAAAACATTATACTTTTCACAATAATCATATGCACATTTAACAATTCAATCGTTTCAATATATACTTTTCATGAGTTTGCACAATGTTTCATGCAATGATCTTTTTAACATTTCATTTAACAATCAATAATCCTACCATCGATTACGAAATCACGCCAAAATAGGGAGTTCCTAAAAACCCCTCCTCCAAACACATCAAATTGTGGACTTTATACCACAAACATTCCTCGGGTGCAAATAAAAGTTATCGTTTGGCTGAGGATCCACAACCACACGCAATTAAAAGCTATCAGAGGGATCATGGATGCCCAATAAAAATAATATTGCAGTTGGAATTTTCCATTTTGTGGGTACACAGTACGACTGTCACAGTTAAAATTTGTTGAGGCTGTGAGCACACAGCAAAAATTCGTTTAACTGTGGAGTCACGCCTACTCGCAAATAATAGCTGTCAAAGGGATCGTGCAACACAGTGAGATTACAGTTGGAATCTGTCGTTCTGTGGGTACACAATCAATCATTCGTTCATGCAGTCAATACGAGTTGCCATTCTTCCTCCTTTCATATCATCCCCCTATGCATATACATATGCAATGCAATAATTCTTTAATGCATACATTCATTCAATCATTAATACTTTCAACATTCTATTTCATTGCATAATAACAACATTCACAATTATATTCATCAATTGATAGTTCAATCATTTAGGCATATGAGACGTTCATTCGGCGTCTATAAAATTGATAAATATAAAATCATTCATGGATCAAAAAAATCAATCAAAAGCAATTAAGATCATAAATTTATTCATTCATATATATTCAATCATTCTAATCCTAGTCCAGGACTAAATTGCATACCCTAGTTCTCTAGATGCCATTAAAAACCTACTCAGGGAATGATTTGCATAAAATAATAAAATATAAAGAAAAATTTTAATTTTTGAGATTTAGGTGCCACAAGACCATGTGATTGGATCATGCATGAAGCCTCTGGCCGTGTGTGAAACGAAGATGCGTAAGGAGACAGGGGGACATGGCTTTGTGTGAGGTCGTATGATCCACACGCCCGCGTGATAGGTCATGTGTGGCTAGACATTTTTAAAATTTGACTTGATATTTCGTAAAAGAACACACACCTGACTTTTCTGGGTTCTCAGGCGATTACCCTTCATTCAAGCTTGATCCAATCTCCTATAGGGGTTTTTTAATTGACAAAACACAAGAATCAATGACGAATTTACAAGATTTGTAGGGGGTTTGGCAAAAACGTTAAAAATTGATAGCAAATTGAAAGATTTATCGAAAATAATGAAATTCCTAAATTGACAAGTTCTAATAAATCAAAACAAGGATTTTTTATCAAAATTTTGATGAAAATATGGGTTGTAATTAACGGAAAATCAACCAGTAGAAAAACGAGTTGAAATCAAGAATAGATTTTGATTCGAGAATAGAAATAATTATCAATAATGGAGAGAAAATATTTTCAAAGGAAAAGGGGAAGAAGAAAAGGGGAATAAATAGAAATAAGGAGGATAAATTCTATTAGGATTTGAAAAGGAGTAATTTGAATTCTAGTTAGGATAAGAAGATAAAAAGATATTAATTTCTATTTCTATTTTAATTTTTAAAGAAGGATAAGATATGATTTCAAATTAGGATAAGAAGATCAAAAGATATGGAATTCTATTTCTATTTGAATTTTGAAGAAAGATATGAGATGAATTCTTGTTGGGATTGGATTGGGGTGAATTTCTAAGCTTCACAAATCTTTAGGGCGTCATTATAATTATTTCCAAAGTTGATGGCGTTACTACAATTTTACCAAAGTTGGGACACCACATGCAATTTCTCCACTTTGACCAAATTTAAAAGGAAAGAGAAGGGAAGAGACGTGAATCAATCTAGGGCAAAGAGGGTGAAATAGGTGATGCTTGGCCATTAGGTTAATGCCCATTCTATGGTTATATTTTACCACAAATAATACATAAGCTACTTTAACCTTGGTTCATTTAAGTGCAGAAAAAATAAAGAGGTACCATAAATAGTACATAAGCTACTTTAACCTTGGTTCCTTTAAGTGCGGAAAAAATAAAGAGGTAAAAAGAATAAAATTCATAAGACTTGAACCTAAGTTCTCAAGACTTCCTACTAGGCTTTTAACCACTAATGCTATGTCTTAATTCTTAATAATTCTAAGAATTCTGACCCTTAATTTTTTGGATGTAATAATATCTTTGAAATGGTGTAAAGAAGGTCAAAATAGGTCATAATGAAGAATAAAACAACTTCGATTTCATGTTTAGGTATTCCTTTACAAGCCTAGAATGTTAAGAACATCCACTATTTCCTTTAAAGACACCCCATTTGGGCTATGCTTATTCCAAAATTATTTAGAGCTCAAACCTCATGAAAAGCAGTCTCTCAATCCCAAGTCAATAATATTGACTCAGGGTGAAAGATCCACTCAACAAAGGAGTAAAAAGTCAAAAAGACACAAACATGGTCCACATTAAAGAAAAAGGAAGTCTCCTAGTTTTTATTCCTTATTAAAGTATATTTATGGAGACAAAAGGTGACATTTCTAGGAAAGACATATACGAAGCACATATTATCATCTTGTGGTTAGAAATCTCCTCCACTAAGAGGGCTACCAAAATAAAGCGTGAACAAATTCCTGAAGCTACTTGTAAAAGGATTTTCCCAATGTTTCATATAATCCAAGAAATATAACACTATTAAGGAATTTTCAACCATTTTAGAGAAAAAATGAATAAGAAAAGCAAGCAAAAGAGAGGAACAATCGGATAGTAAAAAATGGGAAACAAAGAATAAAATGCAGTAAAGAAATACCAATCTTGATACCTAGTGGGAAACCAATTTATAAGTGTTTGGGTGAAAAAGAAAGTCTTCTCAAACCATCCAAAAGATAGCCACACATCATAAATTAATTAATATAAAATCGCAATATTTGAATGAGAATTGATGATGTTTCAAAACCAAGAAAGTCACCCCAAGTGATAGACATTGGCCTTAACCAAAGAATTAACTCAAGTTAAGTAATTTGTAATACCCATTGTCTTTCATCTAGAGGGACAATTATTACACCATCGCTTTAGAATCCCCCACCAAAATAATCGACCATTACAAAGACCGAGAGATGCAAAAGCTTACTATAGCTTGTTTAGAAGAACTCAGCCTTACGGCGTTGCATGAGCACCATACTTAAAAGACCTACACAATCTACAAAATATATGAGGAAGAGTCCTTAATGAAATCTATTAATCCATCACATCTGGAAGCCACCTCATCTAGTCCATTTAGGTCAACTACAACAATGACCTAAGCTAACATTTGCTAGCTTATTACAACACCTATAAGATAGAGAACTCAATAGTTGGGTCTCACTCTTAACTTCCTTTCCTCTATAAATAACATCTCATCACTGGGTAAAAATGACAAGAAACATACATGATCCTTACTCTAGAAAAAAGCCTCTATTCACTCCCTTCAAACCTCCAAACCTAGTGGCTCTCTACACCCTCCATAATGTGAAATGCCTTAAACTTAATGGCTTTCACCACCCATTATAGTGTGAATTGTGATAACAAATCACCTCAAATTTTTTATTGTAATAATAATAAACCCACAACTTTCCCATTTTAAAAAACCAACATCTCACCATTAGCATCCACCTTTTTACTAGATTCCTCCAGCAAAGGCTACCATATATTCATAACCATATTTATGAGTCAAGAAATTTTTTTTACATAATTATTTATTTCCATTTATTAATTACAACATTATATCAAAAAATATTTATTATTACTTTTTTAGTGATCGAGGAAAGTTTTTATTATAATAAAAATGTTAGAGATTGACCCGATTAAGTAAGGAACAAGTTAAAATAGCAAAAGAAATTAAGAAATTGAACACACAAATTTAACATGGAAAAACTCCTCCAAAGAGGATACAAAACCACGGGCAAATATAATTTTACTATAATGGAAAAAGAAACGAAGAGTACAAAAAGATGGAGATAAAAACTAAACCCCGAAAACTCAAAAACAAAGAACCCTCAAAACGTAAACACAAAATTCTCTAAATGTGTTATGAGTTCTAATATCTAATGGGTGTATTTTCTAAGGTTGTAAAAGAGCCTATTTATAGGCTAAATTCATATGTCAAATAATAATAAAAGAATCTAAACTAATCAGTGTTTAATTGAAACAAATAAATAGAGTTTAACTAGAAGATTATTTCTCAAATTTGACTGAAATAAGAGTCATACTTAACAAATCTCCACCTTGATTCATATTTCTACAACACTATCCTTGCCAAAGCTCGCCACGAGCCTATCTTGAACTATGCAGGGAATTAACTGAGTCAAATTTGTGCTTAAAAACTGGAAGACTTCTAGCGTTCGAGTTGTACACTGCTAAATCAAAACTAACCCGAGTCTGATTTTCACAAACATAGTGCCCTAAATTTTCAAAACTTGCATCCAAAAGAGAACCTCTCTTCAACAAAACGGTCATACATTTTTTCCTCCTATGACCAAGGTGCTTCCGCTCCAAACAAGTTGACCTAGGCTCCGTAATAGACGAGGGACGTCCGATTTCACCAGTCACTGTAGAACCTTCCAGAATATAAAGACTGCCAGTTCTTTTACCTTTTAACAAAATGAGAGCTTCACAAGATGCTTTAATGTCGCTCGACTTGATGTTGATTCTGTATCCTTTCAAGTCTAAAATACTCAAGGAGATAAGATTCTTTCGTAAATCAGGTACATACTTGACATCTGAGAGTGTCCTAATCGTCCCATCATGTATCCTAATTTTAATAGTACCAATACCAATTACCTTACTAGATGAATTGTTTCCCATGCGCACAACTTTACCTTCAACCGAACTGTATGTGGAGAACCATTCTCTATTGGGACACGTGTGGAAAGAACATCCCGAATCTAGGATCCATTCGAACGTGAGCTTGGAGTTATCGCTCATTGACACTAACAAGAAATCATCACCACTTTCATCGGCCAAATTAGCACTAGCTACATCTTCCTCGTTACTCTCAGCAGCTCTTTTATTTCGCAGTTTATAACAATTTGCTTTGACGTGACCTAACTTTTTACAATAATGACACCTTTTATCTCATTTCTTTGATGCTATCAAAATGGAAGCTTGCCTATCTGCCTTGCTATCCAAATGAAGCTCATTGTCGAGTTTGTCTCTACTCAACAAATAACCCTTCAGATCTTCGAGCGAGAGTTTGTCTCTACCATAAATCAGGGTCTCCGTGAAAGACTTGTATGAATGGGGTAAAGAGAACAATAATAGCATAGCTTGATCTTCATCATCAGTATGAACCTCAACGTTCTTTAAATCATTTAAAAGAGTAATGAATTGATTGATGTGATCTCTAAGAAGCTCACTTTCGTTCATGCCAAACGTAAATAGACGTTGTTCAACACAAAACGGTTAGCCAGAGACTTAGTTGCATAAAGAGTTTCTAACATTTTCCACAAGGCAGATGAGGTCTTCTCCATCAATACCTCCTGCAATACCGTATTCGCGAGGCACAACTAGATTGTAGACAAAGCCTTTTCATCAAACTCTTTCCATTCTGTTTTATTTAGATTCTCAAGCTTTTTCTCGATAACAACCTTTTTCAAACCAGATTGAACTAGAATTGCCATCATCCGAACTTGCCACAGATTGAAATTTGTCTCACCATCGAACTTCTTAATTTCAAACCTTGTTGTTGACATATCTGAATGGGCTGATTTATGAAAATTGAACTAGCTCTGATACCACTTGTTAGAGATTGACCCGATTAAGCAAGGAACAAGTAAAAATAGCGAAAGAAATTGAGAAATTGAACACACAAATTTAATGTGGAAAAACTCCTCCAAAGATAATTTTACTATAATGGCAAAAGAAACGAAGAGTACAAAAAGATGGAGATAAAAAATAAACCCTGAAAACTCGAAAATAAAAAACCCTCAAAACGTAAACACAAAATTCTCTAAATGTGTTATGAGTTCTAATATCTAATGGGTGTATTTTCTACGGTTGTAAAAGAGCCTATTTATAGGCTAAATTCATATGTCAAATAATAATAAAATAATCTAAACTAATCAGTGTTTAATTGAAACAAATAAGTAGAGTTGAACTAGAAGATTATTTCTCAAATTTGACTGAAATAGGAGTCATACTTAACAAAAAATTTGTAGGATTTTCCTAAAGTTTAATTTGCATTTGAATGACATAGAAATAGAATTTTACTAAAGTTATTTTTTTAATTCCTAAAATGATAATTATAAAGATAGAGAATAAGATATGTAATTAGTATGAATTTTTGAAAGAATTATTATTATTTTCTTAATTAGAATAATTGTTATGTTATGTTTTCAAAACTTAAGGATATTGTTGTATTTTTTCTTGTTTTCTTACAAATATTAGGATTTTTTATGCAATAAATGGCATAAGGCTTCTAACACTCCATAGTAATGAAAGAACCTAGATATTATGCTACCACATATATCTTTTTGAAGCAAGCCGAAAAGTTCAGGCTTCAATTGATTGAATGTGTAACACTCCATACTCAGTCCAATTGCAAAACCCAAGCTATAGGATACTACAACAGTAAACGGAAACATTCACATACAATTTACTCAATAGTATTCAATAAATCAATATACAAGTTAAGTCTATGTTAAACATGCATTACAAACAAAATCGAGTTTTAATCGAGCTTACAGAAGCCCTTAAATCGGCTCAAAACCAAATTGGAACCATTTTGAATCTTTTACAAAAAGATAGGTAAAAACGTAAAATAGGAGTCACACGACCGTGTGGCAGGCCGTGTGATAGGCTAAGGTCGTATGGTGTTGTATCACACAGCCGTGTCCCTGAACTGTATATCAGACTATTGTTGTGTAATCCAAAGTCACATGACCGTATAGCTAGGTCGTGTAACTAGTTGTGGTTGTGTCGAACCAAAACCATCCTGAGCAAACAGAGCATACGGTCGTGTCACCTACCCTTGTGTGACACACAGCCGTATGGAAAACTGTGTGCAACATATATAACAATTTTACTACAAGGAACATACCAACCCTACAAGGTTACCTAAAATGCCATTTTAGACCATTCAAACCTAATCCATAACACACACATTTCAAAGATAAAATATCCATCTATATAACCATCTAAACATCCAACCAATATGCCCTCATTGGCACCAATAGATATTCAAACTCAAATCATTATGATTCAACCCAATTCACCTAACCATTTATTACGACAAACTCAACAATGCCAAACATAAACACTTACTAATTTATATAAATAACACCATTCAAAACTTTGCATTATCATTAGCCTTCTAATACCAAACTTGACACAAACCATATCACACATATTAGGTTACCAAATAAACTTTTGTACAAGCATAACTATGCTAACACATTCATCAACTAAAACAAGTTTTAAACATCTTATGTACATGCCACAAGTAACCAAGTTGAAATATCAAAAGCCTGTTGAATCGAGAGATGATAAGTGTGTGCTTCTAGCTGATCCGATCAACACGTTCCAAACATCCAAAATCTCCAGAAAAGTAGTAACACGAGTAAATATTTAAAATACTTAGTAAGCTCATACTATATAAACATTAACTTACCTCAATCACTCAATATATACACAATTCATTCTGTGAAATAATTATCCCTATCAAGGCACAATGCAATATCATTAATCACATAAGATTTTTAGCTCAAACCATACATATAATCTCATTAGTTCATATTCCATCATAATCCAACTTGTATCAACTATCTATATCATGAACATTCTTTTAGCCAACATCAACCTCATATCGTCACATTTCCATTTATTCATTTCCACCAGATGAAACTTCGTAAAAGAACTTCGTATGCAGGTGAAAATAATAGTGTCTGGCTACCCGTTTGGGTCAAACCTACACGATAAATAGCCTAATTAAGGCTTAGTGAACATGTATTCTAGTTTGCCGATGTAACACCAAATTGTCTCACCGTATCACCGAGGATGTTATTCGAACCCTAATTTATTTTAACTAGTTTATTGAACCTCATATGTGATAACCAACTCGAAAAGTATAATTTTGGTCGTACTCTACTTCACTCCAGCGTTTTTAGTAAAACAAGTCTATGATTGGGCTTTATTCTTTACAAATGGTACACTGTCGGTATAAGTTTTTTCATCTTCCATGTCAAGTTACAGAATACCTATCAAGTTGCTCCTTCAAATGCCTATGACACCATGTGAATTTCAAACCAATGAAACCAAGGTCCTTTAGGTTATTATCAAACACAAACTCTTGAAACAACTTACAAATGATGCTTTTCCCTTTAGAGCCCTCAAGCTTCTCATACGTGTTCAACAAGGTATTAAAGTCCCTAGGTAAAGCCCATGCATTGATTAGTTTTTATGCAATCCCACTAAAACCATCCCAAAATGATTGTCTTTGTTTAGGATTCAAGCTCTTATAAATCACCGTAAAAAAAATTGCTTCTTCGAACTATGTGATGACACTGGCATATGGATAAACTGGTTGTGCTTAATCAAAATATCTATACTCACCAAGTCATCCCAGAAAACCTAGATGCCTCCTAAAAACCCATGTACCTCAATTCTATAGGAATTTTAATAACCCAACTTCCAAATAACCCTAATCGCTTGTACACCACTTATCTTTGTTTCAAACAAACTAAAAATAGATGGATGATGTTCCAAATAAAAATCTCACAAGACTCGATTGACCAAGGGTGACCAACCCCTTGAAAATTCTATATGAATAAATTCATGGACATTAATAGAGAAATAAAAAAGACGAAAGTCACACCAATTTGAACTCAAGCTAGCTACTACTTACTCGCCCCCATCAAATTGCTATCTTACAATCGTCTTAGCCTATTAAATATAATTCGCACCATCATCTATCATGTCCTCAAGCCGACCCATAATCTCCTACATAGCCACTAGAGTACTTATCGGCACTAAACCCTACCTGATACGAAACCTTGACCATGAACTTCCTTACGAACCTTACGCTACTTAACCATGTTGCAAGGCCATTCCCCAACAACACTAGACTTCAATTGTCCATCCTAAGTATTATCATCTTGATGCACCATGTTCGAATGCATATTGGGTAAGACTTTTCATCCAAGAAACCATCATATGATTAAGCGGGGGTCCAATGAAAACCCAATCTGTTGTCCACACTAGCAAGTTGAGCTCCCTTTCCACTTAAGAGTCGACTCTCGAATGGGCCCACCAATGAAACTTTCCCCACTTGAGCCTCTTGTCTTCTCACTCGGCCTACCATAAGCTTGTCATCCCTATTAGCTCCAGCAACAACAACCCTCTTCCCTTTTGCTCTTGAGCCCATTGTTCTGTGCACATTTGCCTAATCTTCTAAGTGGCACAAGGAGCCCAAGTTACCAATATTCAAACTTTACTCCACATCCCCTATTGATTCGTCCTCAAGATTAGATAAGGCATCAAATTTTGACTTATTAACCTTATCAACCAAAGCCTGTTTTCTCCTCATTTCGCCCCTCGCCTATTAATTTGTCTTCCACCTAGGGGTTAAAATTTTTTGTCTTCCACCTATTGATTATTACTTTTTGGAATACCATTTGCCGGTTCAACCTCAGCCTCTGGCATCTCCCTCTCATTATTTTAGGGGCACAACTCTTTCAAATGTCCATAACAACCACAAGTAAAATATATATTTAATAATGACTCATATTCTACACATTGCAATTGATCATCAATCCTAATTTTAGACACCAAAGGTTTCCAAAGATCCATACACAATGCCCTCCTAACAAGCTGACCCCTAATACCACAATCGGTATTTTAATCAATTTTAATGACTCACCCATCAACTCACCAATCGCCTTCAAAATGCTCATCTTGTACAACACCCCAGCTAATCCTGGAAGACGAACCCAAACAACAACTTCAATTAGGAAAGCCATAGATGTATTGAACCTCAGCCTCATGGTTGAATTGTCAAATACTTCCCAAACACAACCCACAGTCCTTCAGATAAGGCTTTTGTGTAGTCCTCCACTACTTTAAACTTTGCCATAAAATAATCATTCTCATGGTCCAATAACTGAAAGTGTTGAGCTAGCTTCCAAATCGCATAAAGCTTACTCTAAAGTGCATATATCCAATCCTCCTTCCAAGTAGCTTAAGGATTACTTCCTTTGACATACTCTTTTCTATAATTTGATGAGCCCATGGAGAAAACTTAATTGACAAGACACCATTCACAACATCCTTTATTACATCCCCTTCCTTTAAAATAATGTCATCATCAGCTATATATGGTCTGCGGACTACAAGTCTTACCATCCCCCATTAATGTATACTTGAACAATCTTATCAGTGTAACTATGCGAGATTCTATCACCCCTAAATCATTCAGGAAATCAAATTAACGAAACCTAACTTTCTTGGTTGCTTGTCCAACCCCTATAGATGAAACTGAGAGTCCATGCACTATATCCCCATGCTTGTCGTCCCACTCGCCAGCACAAGCCCCCGAATGCTAGCATCACCCATAAAGCTTATTATATATATATATTAACTTTTTACAAATATTAGGATTTATTTTTATATGCATAACCTATTTTTACTATAGCCAACAATGTATATGACTTATGAATTAGTGTTTCGTGTAGTGACAAATAACTTATTGTACTTAAATACCTATTGATATTAGATTTCGAATTTAAACTTGAAAAATTATATGATGTATAGATGGTATATAATTTTATGCATTATTATTTATTATTGAAGTGGATGGTGTTACTTCATTAAAAAATAATTTTTATTTGTTTTAAAAATTAATTATATAAGTTATCTTACTCACAGATAATGTATAAAATTAAAAAAAATTAATTATATACTATCAATGTAAAAATTATTTTTTACATGTTCCAAGTTGAGATTGGACCATAAAGGAGACTTGATACATCTATCATATAGTATATTCTTTGGCACTAATGTTATGTTATTAAAATTGTAAAAGGGACATTTAAGCTACCAACTTTGAACTTAAGTTTCTAAAATAGTACATCCATGTGGTGCATTACCACCATAGGCAACAACCCAGATTTTAAATTCGCTGTCGGGAACCCGAGACATCATTGTCTTTAGGGTTCGCCGACGCATGGTGGCCCAAAGATATTCCAACTTCTGCTATTATGGAAATATTGAAAAAAATGGAAACCAATGCAGCAATTTTCAAAACTGCTCAAAGCCGTATATAAAAGTAAACATAGTCAATGAAAAGCAGTAGCAGTGAGTAAGATGAATTGAGAAATGGTAGTTTTGGCCGGTTTTTCATCAAAAGAGATGGTGATGATGATGATGATGATGGCGCTGGTCGGTAGGAAAATAAAAAGTTGCATATTGCTAAGACCAAGAATATAAGAAAAAGGAGGAATTGAAAATCAAGAAGATGATATCTATTTATGATGTTCATTGAATAATTCGGTATCCGTCGATTTAGTCAATTCGATTACTACAATTATCTGTTTTGACCATTTTCATTTGATACTTTTCTTTGTATGCAACCTTAATCAATCCTCCTTTACGATATGGCCATATTTTTTTTAAAAAAAAATTATAATACATAATATCAAAAAAAAAAGTGTAAGTAAAATATATTAGGTTATGTTATATTTAGGATGTAGTTAAAAAATAATATTATGTAACAAATATATTTATAAAAAAATTGATATAATAAAATAAGATTATAATTGAAACGACAAAGTAGAGAAGTTGACACATTTAATGTTTGGAGTTTAAATCTCATTATTTGTGTATTTTTTTTATTTTTTTAATATTAAAGATATAAAAAGATAAAAACACTCTCAAGATTATATAATTTATTTTGTGAAATATAGTATTTTAATCATTATTCGACTAAGTTGGTGGTGTCCGATTAACTCGTGTTACTGACTCAATTATGAGTTTAATATATATATTACTTTCTTTTCTTATCAAAATTCTTCTTTATTAATTTTATCAAAAAATTATTTATTAAAATACTTTAAGCAATTGAATTTTTATTATTAATATTATTTTTGATTAATTTATTTTATAAAAAATAATTAAATTATTTTTAAATTCACATTTATATAATTATTAATTATTCGGTTTTCTATCAAGCAAGAGTTTTTTTAAATATATCATAATAACATCCTAAAACCACTTTTGACCTTTTTTTTTTATTCTAGTGACAGTAGATAGGATATGAGAACCCATTTGTCAAAAGCTCAAAATCAATTTAATTTTTTACTACACAAAAATTCTTTATTCACCTTTAACCTTTTTTTTTTACCATGTTTCACACCTTAATTTTTAAAGTTTAGTCAATTGTTGTTTTTTGAATGGAAAAAATAGTTGGACTAATAAAATTTTAATGACGGTGACGTGACAAATTGCATAATAATTCATGTATATTTTATCACTGACATAAAAAAAATTTTGAACTTTCTTTTAATATTTTTGAATTTTATTTATTTATTTTTATGGAGTACATACATGGACTACTATGTGTGCTACTATGTTTAATATTCGTGATTATTTCTCTCAACAATGTTATCATTAAAGTTTGAACTTGTATTCTCTAATCGAGGGTATAATGTATTTTATTACTATATTCAATACTTATTAATAACTCTATTTAAATTTTAATGGTTGAGTTAGTTTAAATAATAATAATTTAACTATGTTTAGAAAGTTGAGGATTGAATGATAATTAAAATTAAAATGAACCCTAAATGTATCCTCATGTCTATATATTAATAGACTGAAATTCTCAAAACATGTCTTCGTCACATCCTCAAAACATTAATTAGTTCTGGGCCTAAGCCCAAATATAATTTAAAAGGTAAACCCTAATTATGTTGTTCATCTTCCTATTCGTTTTTCCGTTGCTCATCATTTCACTTTTTCATAGGACGCTGTTCACTCTTTTTACTCTATTTCTTTTCATTTGGCATCCCCATAAAATTTTGTACACATGTTTCCTTTTCTCGTTTTCAGATGGTTTTTTTTTATTGTATTTGACGCATGTACAACTTAAATTTTCTTCTTCTTCTTCTTTTGTATTTTGAAGTATTTATTACGTACTCAAGCATGCATTGGTTTATCTGCGTCAAACATCAATACAACACAAAAATAAGAAATATTTGACGTGTCAATGCTCTATAACACATAAATATTTATATACCTACGATATATAGAAAGAAAGTCCAAAGGTCAAACATCAATACAACACAAAAATAAGAAAAAACCTTAATGCTATGTAGAGATGATCATAAGTCAGATTGGATTTTGGATTAACTGTATCACAAAAAATTTTAGATCCAGTTAATAGGCCTGGCCATAAAAATAAGTCTAAAATTTTTATCAAGCTCAACCTGGATTATAGATGTCAAATTTGAGCCAGGCCCAATTCGTATTAATTTTTTAAAAAAATATATTTTATTATATAAAATAAAATTTTAAAAAATAAAAATATATCAAATACACTAAAAATATTAAAACAAATATTTCCTAAAAAATTAAAAATATATTAAAAAGTCTATATACTCAGACGGATTAAGGGGTTGGGAAGTCCTGCCCCTCCTAAAATGGAAAATCTATCATTTTAGTTTTTTAAATTTTAAAAAATTTTAAATTAGTAAAGATAAAATTGTACTTTTCTCCCCTTAAAAATGATAAAAATTTGATTTAATTTTATAAAGATATAGAAAATTTAATTTCAACCTTCTAAAATTTTTTCTGGCTTCGCAGCTTTCTATACTAAAATCATTTTAGAGTCATTAGATTAATAACAAGGAAAACATATAAGGTGTAATTAGAAATACCCTGAATATTCATTGATAATATTTCTTCATTGGATTTCTATAATTTTCAACGATGAAAATATATTTACATAACTAACTTAGGTCATAACCTTCGACATACTTCATGCTTAGCCTGCATTCATTTATTTATTTTTAAAATAAAATAAAACCCAACCTAATTTGATGAGTTCTAAAAGAACCTGCATTCAATTAAAAGCTTATAGTTATCTAGTGGCATGTTGTTTCCTGATCATAGCAGTCCAGAGCAAGTCAGTTTTGACATTGCGAAAAGCCAACTAATTAAAAACCTATATTTCTCCATAATTATTATTATTTTAATTTTATCAAATGAATATTGCTTCACATGCACAGCTTCAGCACCATATGAGTTGATAATATAAATTTATTATTAAAATAATTAATAAATTTATTCCGGTTGGGCTGGGCCCGGGCTTGAAAATTCTTACCCGAGACTTGTCTCATTTAAAAAATAGGACTCATTTTTTGAGCCTATATTTTTTCTTAAATCCTCTCACTTTTCAGGTGGACCTCCGGGCCGAACCGGGTAACTCGACTCATGATTAGGTCTTATGCTATATAGCACATAAATATCTATCTATCTATCTATCTATCTATCTATCTATCTATCTATCTATCTATCTATCTATCTATATAAGGACTTAGGACCGATCTTGGTTGACACGTGTCACTTTTATTGTTTTTGCATTATAAAAAAAAGATAAAATTTTAATTTTGGTCCTTAAATTATCCTAACCTATATACAAGGGTCACTTTTTTTTTCATTATTTAGAATAATGGCGTAGCTTAAGTATCAATTGTGAAAAATAATATGTTTAGGTATCAAATTGAAAAAATGGTATAGTTTAGGTACCGATTTATGGGTTAATCTTTTTTTTTAAATAGACTTAACGATTTAATTAATGAAAGTACTAACTTGAGAAAAAAAGTTTTTTAGGTATCATTTGTGAAAAAAAAGAGTTTAAAAACCAAGATGAGAAAAAGAGTATAGTTTAGATGCTAATTTATGGGTTCTGCCTTATTATTTTTAATCTTTGAAAAATTGATGTAATAAGTTTAGTTATATGATACTTTTTTTATTTAAATCTACTAATGCATTTAAGTGACGGAGAACAAAAGTCTATTACAAAACCCTAAACCTACCTCAGTCATCCAACAATCTCACATGCACTAGTTGACTTGGGAGGTGCTAATAGAGAGAAAAAAAAACAAATAAAAATAATAATTATTAACTTCTACTTTTCCTAAAGAAATGCAAACAAAGCCCAAAATAATAAATCAAACCCTAAAAGCTCTCTATTTTATCTTCTCCAAGACTTTTCAAGTTCCATTTATTGCATAAATTCTATCGTCGATCAACCGGGTCTTTTCATACCATCAATGCTACCTTTCTTGATTCCTAATTTCTTCGTTGAGTTCTGAGTTCATCGGAATATTAAACCTTCATTTGCCTCCGGTCTCAGACTCTGCCATTACCCACTACCCTTTCATCAACACTCTCCCCTGTCTCTGTTAACCACCCCTCCCACTTCCTTCGGGACTTACTCTATCCAATACATCAGAGTATTGTATTTGCATCTTTCCGTTGCCAGCACATGCACTGTGTAACACCCCTAACTCGTCTCCATTGTTGAATTAGGATTACAGAGTATTACGATACAAATAAGAACATTTAATTTCAAACAGAAGCTGAAAACAAACTATTTTTAATGATATCAGAATAGTGGTTTCAGACCACAAATCTGATGTAAAAATATTTATTTTATTAATATTTTAATTTCTACGGTGGGTTAGTAGTGTTGCATAAAAATTTCTAACGAAATTTTTATGTTTCCATGTTTAATTAAGTAAAAAGGACTAAATCGTAAAAGGTGCAAAAGTAGAGTTCTTGTAGCTAAAGGTATCAAATAGCTATGAAACTTTAAAATAAGAAGACTTAGATGGTAAATAGACCATTTATATAGTTAGTGGATATTCATGGATTGGTTTTATTAAAATTATTAATGTTTTAAAAGGGCAAATTGATAAATAGGTAAATAAATCATAAAACAAAAGAAAGAAAAATAAAGTATCATCTTCATCTTTGTTTTTCTTCAACTGAAATCACCATGAGAGCATGCTAGGGTTCATCCAACAAGTCTCACTTGCATAGTATGATTTTTTATTCCGTTTTGAACGATTTTTATGTTTTTGGGATCGTTGCAGCTTAATTTAGCTAGCCTAAGGGCTAATTTGCAAAATTGTTAAAGGTTTAGAGTTTTACCATGGATGTACTTGCATGATTTTTAAAGTTTAATGGAATATTATGAGTCCTTGTTGTTAAATAAACAAGTTTTGTAAAGTGATTTTTGATGAAAATGTCATTTAGGGGCTTATTTATAAAAGTAGTAAAATTCATAGTGAAATTGTGAAATAATGGTTTATATGGGTTGATATAGGTTCTTAATGGTTTCGGTTAGCATGGAATAGGGATGAAAATGTTTAGATTTTAAATTATGAGCTTAAGGACTAAATTGTAAAAAGTTAAAATGTTCAGGGCAACACTATAATTATGCATAAATATGAATTATGGATTGAATTGAATGTTGAGATTGATTGAAATACTTAATTGAATATAATTATTTATTTAGATCAAGATAAATCTCAACCAGAACTAAATTGAGGAAAGGCAAAAATCACAGATTAGCTTGATCGCATTTCAACGCTCTAGTTGTTAATGTAAGTTCATAGCATTTCAATATGTAATTGAATTTCTATTTGTAAAATTTTACATTATAATTAATAAATTAAAAACTTATAATTAATTATACTCTGAATTGCACATATGAGCCCCTGTTTGTACTTCGGTACCCTTGAATTGCACATATGTGCCCTTGGTTGTACTTCGGTACCCTTGAATTACAGATACGTGCCCCTGTTTATACTATGGTACCCCTGAATAGCACATACGTTCCCCTATTTACACTCTGGTAACTTCAAATTGAGTAAAATATGAGTTGTACTAAATTGTAGTTAAGCTAAAACATATGCTATGTTCTTATTAAGCTCTATAAGATTATATATTTTTATATATTTTTTTGTAGATCGATATTGCTGACTCTTGGATGGATCGAATCTTCGGCTTACACTCTCCATCGATGTTGGTAGTTCTTGTTTTCCTTAGGGTCATGGAATGTATATGTTGCTATATAGGTTGTTATGGTACATTAGGACAAAAATACTAAACTAAAATGTTAGGTACTTTGTTAATATTGTAAATAGGTATCTTCTTAGTACAATTAGAAATGTATGGATTTGATCACTTGTGATTTGTTTTGGCTTGTGAATGAATGAAGTGCTATGCTTGAAATGGATCAAAATTTACATGTTTTAGTTCTTGATGTTGAATATAATTGTGGTGTCTATGAAAGGCATATTGGTTGATTGTTTTTAGGATATCAGTATGTTTATGTCATGTTGTGTTGCTTGTGGTCTCAATTGTGATATGCTTTAAGATGATATTGAATTAGTTGTGTATTTTTTAAGTATGGTAATGCATATGTTTAGGTAAGATAGTTTGATCATGATTGAGGTGCCTATAAGACATATTGGTTTAATGGATTTTGGTCTTTTGAATTGTCATTTTAATGCATGTTTTGGTATGTTTTGATTGCATTAGTTAAGGTTGCAAATGACTTATAGGTACATGCTTGAAATAGGTGAAGGAAATGGCTTGATTTTGGCCAATTTCTTGTCCACACGGGCGTGTAAGGCCATTTTAAGAGTTACACGGCCTGCCACATAGGCATGTAGCTTGGTTGTGTGACCCAAGTCAGTGAGTTACACGGGCACGGACACGGGCTATGACATGACCGTGTGTCCTTATTTCAATTGTTACACGGCCTACGACACGGGCGCGTGTCTCAGCCATGTGAGTCACACGGCCTGGCTAGACTGTCGTGTGACCCTTGTAGTTTGAATTTTTCTAACTTTTTCCTCAATGTTTCAAATGTTCCTGATTTAGTCCCGAATCGTTTCTAAAGTGATTCTAAGGCCTCAAGGGCTCGATTAAAGGACAATATGCATGTATATTAATAAATTATGCTATGTTTATTGAAATGTTTGGAAATGAATGATTTTAAGTTATGTTTATTCGGTAATACTCCATAACCCTAATTCGTCGACGGATATGGGTTAGGGGTTTTATAGAAGAAATTATAAAAATTACATAATAACATTCAATAATTTATTTTAATCAAGCTAAAAATATACTTATGGGACTTAAACCGAGCCTACAGGGCCCTAAAAATAGTTTGGGAATGTTCGGGGATCATTTTGAAATAAATAAATAAATTTGAAAAAATTGACAATTTTTTAAAACACACAGTTGTGTGGCCAGTCCGTGTGGCACAAGGACATGGCCTTGTGGCCAATCGTGCGACAGACCGTGTAACTTTCGAAATAGTTGCACACGACCATGCGACAGACCGTGTAACATTCGAAATACCATCACACGACTATGTCACAGGCCGTGTGCTACACCATGTTCAATTTGATGATGGGTCACACGGCCCTGTCGCATGTCGTGTCCCAAATTGTGTAACTTACTGTCTTGAAACACATGGTCATGCTAAGAGACTGTATGCAACACACGGCCATGTGACAGCCCATGTCCTAGGCCTTGTGCCACTAATTTTTCTTTCAAATGCAAGCTTACCAAAACATGCTTACTTGAACATCAAGCAACTTATTTACCAAGAATTAAACCTGTTTAAAACATACTTAAACAAGCCCAAAACATGTTAAAATCATCCAACCTAAGTGCCTAACCAATGTGCATTCGTTGACACCACAATTCAATTAAAAACTTAGCCACAAATCATATTAAATAAGTTACACTCTAACCTATAAGTTCATATATAAAAACACATATCAACTTACCATTTTATTCTATCTATTCAAATTCAATTCTACCACAATCCAAACATTTCCAAATGATTTATATCAACCAACCAAACACTAAGGTTATATGCACACTTCATTCCAAACACAAAAGGCACATACATAAGTGATCTAAAACCAAGTTTAAACAACTTTACATCAACCAAATATGTAACACATAAAAATATGTATTCAACATAAATACAAAACACACCTATTACATGTCATATAACCCAAAGATGAACATATCAAAAACTACCAAAAAAATATCCAGATAGTATGATTCTTTGAGTTGATCCGATTGCTCGATTCCACAAAAACATAATCTACAAGAAAATAAGAGAAAATACACGAGTAAGCTTGATAGAGCTTAGTAAGTTCAACTGTTAAAACGATAACTTACCGTAAAAACATATTAGTCACACATTAACAGTTAAATAACTATATTCCTTTCAAACACAACCATTTAACAGATGAGTCTTATATTAATACTCATAATAAATAATCAATTCAATTATACTAGATCATTTAATATCAACTCAAGTTACAGATTCGGATATGTCGTTAACCATCCAGGACACACCAAGACGCTTAAATGAGCTAGCCAACGAAGAACACACCTGAGCATCAAGTGCCAAGTCCATAGGCTAACATCCCTCCGAAACACACCTAGGCACCAAGTGCCAAGCCCGAAGGCTTTACATTTTCTCCCGGTAACACACTTGAATCACTGAAAATATAACACGATAGTCTGCAACAAATGCTGGACTTCGGATATTCAGTAAACATGCATAAAATAGAAATCATCATATCATCATCAGAAAATCCCGTAAGGCATGCGATTTAACCTATTAGCATGCTTATTGTTTCATATCTTACGTTCATTGGCTCAATTAATTATTTACTTTCTCAAAACATATCCACTTACTACAATTCAATACTTTCAGGAAATTCAACAATTTCAATTCATAAATAATATAACATTTAAATTTATACAAAATTTAACCGTACAACTTACTAGGGATAAGCTGTAGAAACAAAACAAGTTCAGGGACTATTCTGTAACTTTCTCTTTTCCTCAGTTATCTACTTGTTCTTAATCTTAATATAATTTTATTTTAAATATTAGCCTCAAATTCATATAATATTCAATTTAATACATATGACTTCTTATTTACAAAATTTCACATTTTCCCCAAACTTTTACACATTATTCAATTTAGTCCTTAAGACCAAAACTAGCTTATTTCTACAATTAAATCCTATACCCATGCAACCGAATTTTTGTTCATCTTATTAGAGCACTTTAATTTCAAAAATTCACAAGAAAACCAAGCCAACTTCAATATTTTACCTATTTAGTCCCTAAACTTAAAAATACTATAAATCACTTTACAATTTAAACCACATAATATAAAAAATTCAAAATCATCAATGGTAAATTTTTAAACGTTTGAAAGTTTCACAAATTAGTCCCTAAAGTAGCTAGATATCAAGACAATGATCACAAAAACATGAAAATCATAAAAAAAATGGGTAAGAAATAACTTACATGCAAGGACTCAAACACAAACTGAAGCTTGGAGCTCCCCCAATAATGGTGTTCGGCCAAAAAAGAAAAACAATGAAAAAGATGATGAAATTTCATCTTTTTGTTTACTTTAATTTGTTATTTAATTACCAAAATAACCTTTAAAATTAATGAAAATTTCAAAATAACCAAGCCAACACCACCCATTATAACTATTATGGTATATTTACTATTTAAGTCTATAAATTTTCATTTCCATAGCCATTTAGTATCTATAAATAATAGGAACTAATTTTTGTAACTTTTATGATTTAGTCCTTTTGAGTTAATTAACTGCCTAAACATTAAAATTTCATAACTAAAATTTAATACGCCGCTAATGACTTCGTAAATATTAAATAGTTAATAATTATGAATTTACACGTCCAAAAAAGGGTCCCGACACCATTCTTTTCAACACCACTAAAAAACGGGCTATTACACGCTGCTTCGTCTGCCTTCTGAGGTATGTACTGGAATGGTATTTTCCTATATATCAATTTCCTGTTCTTTATTTCATTGATCCAATTTCCAATTTTGACTGATTTTGTTGATTACTGATAAAGCATCTCCTTCAATAATGATCTCTCAAAATCCTAGTTCATTAGCAAAAACAACCGCTTAAAGACATGCCCTCATTTTTGCCATGGACGGGCTCGTGACATTCAACCATTGGTAAATACATAATGCCATAACTAATCCTTCGCTATTCCTTAAAATGATCCCAGAAATTGCTTTGTTTAGGTTCTGTTGATCGGCTGCATCAAAATTAACTTTAACTATATTATCATCTGGTGGTTCCCATCTGTCGCAAACTTGTGTGGGGGTTGGTATAGTCGACTCTCCCACCTGCTGAATTTCTAGGCTGTAGGCATTAATAAACACAACCACATCCCTAATTTTTTCCCTTATCCCCTCATGGTAAATTCTATTTCTATTATACCATATCGCCCAGTAGGATAGATCTAGCTTTGTGCATGTTTGAATACTTTGATTTTCTATTTCCAGTACTAACCAAAGCTTCCATTCTTGGTTTATGTTTGTCCATGAGGATATTACTCCTACTTCCTATAGGACCGATCTTGTGAAGGCACACTCCCGGAATAGATGAACAAGTATTTCCTCCACTCCACATACTAGGCAAAGGGAATTTATTACCAGATTTCTTGCTTTCAACGTACCTAGAGTAGGCATGTATTCGTTTGTAATTTTCATTAAGTTTATTTTAACCTTACTGGGTATATTAAGGTTCCATAGCTTCACGTAAAAAGTATTTAGGGCCATTCAATGTGATGTATTAATTTCCCCCAGCGTAGATTGAATATCTTAAGTTTATTTCAACGCAAAATCCCAACTCAAAATGGACACTCACCCTTGTACGAAATAGCAATGCACGAGACTAACTCATTGAAGGGACATTACTGTCAATATCCTCGCCTAAAAGAAAACCAATCGAAACTAAAACCGAGAAAAATCAAACGAAAAAGCAAGAATCAGTTTTTTTAGCAAAAGCTAAGAAGAACAAACATTAACAGAAATTCTATAAAAACTTACACAATTAACCTCACAGTCGAACTACAACGAAATGCTCTACTTCCCCAACCACACAATAGCAAAAATTTACAGCAACTTCAGAGATCAAGAAAGAGAAGAAAAAGAAGTAAAAAGAAAAAGGAACAGAAAAAAAAAGAAAGGAAAAAAAACGTAAAGGAGAAAAGAAAGAAAAATGTTTTAATTATTATGTTTTTTTATAAAATAACAAATAACTAATCTTGAGGAGCGATAAAAACAGATCTTCGCTTCTCTTACATAGAGACTCGAACATAGGACTAGAGGTATACAAAAGCTTAACCATTAAACCAGCAGAATCATTCTTAACACAAATTAATGCAAAAATAAACTTAAGTTGAAAGTTCAATGGTAGGGCTTAAACCAAAATAAATAGTAAAAATTCAAGAAGGAAGACTCGAACCCCTGATCTCCAACACATAAATCGCACACTTAACCACAGATACAAAGACTTAATTATTGACATAATTTATCAAACAAATGTTCAAAATTTGGGGCGTTATATAGGTCTCATGCCATTATTCAAAATAATATAATAAAATTTTTTAATAATGAAAACATATCAAATAAAAAGAAAAAATAATTTAGTAATTAAAATCGAACCGAGATCCTTTGAACGTTGGGTTCACGTCTTAACCTGGTGGGTTATCTTTAAAGATAAAAATAAAAAGGGAGTGAACTATGAAGTTCAGTGTGAGTTTCATCACAAGCAAAATCAGTGCAAACGTATAAGTATATAGAAACAAAACACATAAAACAATTCACAATAGCAATTTTAAAATATCTGTATTTCAGATCACTCAATAATTTGTATATGTCATCTCAAAAAATCCAAGTTGTATGCATATGCTTTATGAATGCCATACATTTTCGATTTAACAAAAAAGATCCAACCCCACCGCTATATACCATACTATGGGTCCTCCAAAACTTATCCAACCTTATAACTCAGGGTTGTGGATTAACCACCGCTAATTTACAGTTACTGCCACTTGTAGGTGTACAACATATTTGAAAATTAAAGAAACTGCCACTTGGTTCATGATTGAACCACATATTTGCAGTTACTACCATTTGTTATAGTTGCAAAACAT
This sequence comes from Gossypium hirsutum, assembly GCF_007990345.1. Lineage (NCBI taxonomy): Eukaryota > Viridiplantae > Streptophyta > Magnoliopsida > Malvales > Malvaceae > Gossypium > Gossypium hirsutum. The sequence goes on from NC_053440.1 coordinate 50,220,495, forward strand.
ATTTGTAGATTAAACAAACTGCCATTTGGTTCATGATCGAACCACATATTTGCAGTCACTGTCACTTGTTGTGGGTACACAACATATTTTCAGATTAAACAAATTGCCACTTGGTTCATGATCGAACCACATATTTGCACTTACTGCCACTTGTTGTGAGTGTACAACAAATTTGCTCATTAAATAAACTGCCACTTGGTTCGTGATCGAACCACATTGTTTACAGATTAAATTGCCACTCTTCCTCCGTACATATCATCCCACCCCATGCAATGCAGTATGACATGCTTTGTAATAGGATAAATCAACACTAGTAATAATCATGCCTTAACAGGTATTCAATAGGGTGGTGTCAAAATTAATTCTAACAGATTATATGTTTCACACTGGTAATAGCATGTAATATACCTTTCATATACGCTATAGCCATAATACTTCAATAATCAAATCAGCAGCTTCAAACTATCACAATATCATGGTCTTAATTGAGCAAATAAAAACTCTAAAAACAATTCAGGACATATACAGGGACTAAATAGAACATATCATAAATTTCTGGGCAAAACTATAAAATTTGTAAAATAGGGGCCACACAGCCATGTGGCCAGGTCGTGTGGAACGCTATAGGCCAAGTAACAGGTTGTGGTCGTGTGGAAAGTGCAAAAATTAACCTATAGGGGAGACACAACCATGTGGAAGGTTGTGTGGTTCACGAACTACACTAGGGTTTCCAGGGCATATGGTCATTTGGTGGGTCGTGTGGTCCACACACTCGTGTGGCATTAATCCTAGGCACGATTTGCTCCGATTCGCTTGTAAAAGAACACACACCTTTCATTAGAAGTACGATCGATGTTCCCCACAATCAAATCTAATTTGATTCACCTAAATAGAGTCCTTCAGATGAAATTTATACACGATTTAACGATTGATTTCAAGATTTATCAAGATTATTGAATGATTCAGCAAGAACCGAATCATAATTCACCCCTATGATGCAACTTAGTATTAGTTAAACCTTAGGTAATTAATGAGACAATATTTTCTTATTTATTTTTGTTTTAATGCAAAAACCATGGAGAACACATATACAAAATATAATAATTTAACTATGGAAATTTATTTAACCAATTTGTTCGAAAAATTAAAAGCACAATGACGAAATCACTAGACTAAGGGCACAAAAACCTAACACCGTAAAGTTCTAAAATATTAGCGTAACACCTAAGAAGGTTTTAAAATATTAGTGCACCCTTGATATCTCCCCCTGTATATCATAAGGGGGTGAAGAGAAAGATTAAAAAACTTCCAAAAGGGTTATAAACATGAATAAAGAGAAAAAAAAGGAGTTCTTAGATTAAACCTTCCTTCGCTTGATAAGAATCTCCTACCTTATTGAAAAAGGTGATCTAAAGAAAGTACAAGTTAACAAGATAAATAACACCTAATGGTATAGTCCTAACCCTCAGTGTAAGAAGAATGCTTCAATAAGTCAAAAGGATCAATTTAGCCATCTTACTTTTCAAATCTTTTTACTGGAAGCAGCATGATCATAGCAGTCAAAGAATGACATGACGGAAGATGAAGATAGTTCCAATACCTGTTTATCATAGGGTATAAAAAAGATGAAGACCTAACTTAGCATTTGGAAAAGAAGCATCAAAAGAACAAGGCAAGGCCCCATCTCTCTTAAGGAGTCAACTCAAGTGCGAGCTTTTCTCCTTTTTATGTCCTAAATGGTTAAGGTCAAAGGTCTCGTCCCCCTTGGTAGAATCAATTGAGGGCCAAGGCATGCAGTCTTGTCCCTATAAGGAGTCGGGTCTTGTTTTGTTGGTAGAATTAGCCAAATGCCAAGGCATGAGGTCTCACCCCTCTTATGGAATTGGCTAAGGTAAGAGGTCTCGTCCCCCTCACACCCCTGAAGGCTAATGAAAGAGGTCTCATCCCTCTTGGTAGAACCAACCAAATTCCAAGGAATGAGGTCTTATCCTTTTTATGAAATTGGTTAAGGTGCGAGGTGTCATCCCCCTTACACCTTTGAAAGCTAATGCGAGAGGTCTTGCCTCTTTTAGTGGAATCAGCCGAAGGCCAATGCATGAGGCCCCATACCTATTGAGGAATTGGCTAAAGTGTGAGGTCTTATCCCCATTACACCCTTAAAGTTTAAGATGCGAAGTCTCGTTCCCTTCAAGAATTGGATAAGGCACGAGGCTTGTACCCTTTATGCCTTTGAAGGCTAAGGCAAAAGGTCAGGCGTCCTTTGGAAGAATCAACCAAAGGACAATGTGAGATGTCTTGTCTCCCTTAAGAAAATGGATAAGGTGTGAGTTCTCACCTTATTATTCCCTTAAAGGCCAAGATGAGATGTCTTGACCCCTAGGTAGAATCAATCGAAGGCAAATGTGTGAGATCTCGACCCCCTTTAAACTCTAAAAATCTAGGGTGAGAGGTCTCATCCCTTTCGTAGAATGAACTGAAGGATGAGATACAAGTCTTGTCCCTCTTGAAAAATAATGGTCATAGAAAAATACCTATGCGTAAGGACTTTTGACCTTCCCACAAGAAAAAATTACCTTTTTAGACCTCAACAAACTTGCACAAAGCTATAACACCGCCTATTTAGGCCACACATGCCTCACCAGTCGTATAACTGTACAATTCACAAAAATATACAACACGTCGATTCAATAAGACACCAATGCAAGAATAAAAGTGTGAGAAAAAGATGACTAATTTCAAAAGCAGTAAAAGCCACAAAAGCATTTAAAGCCTCCTAATGACAAATACAACAACTCTTAAAGGTAATTTTATTTTTCAAAAAAAAAAAGAATGACAATTATATAATCTATTCATCTATTCTTGTTCAAAATATGTATATTGAGAAACAAGGTTAGCTATTTGTTTCCCTTCCCTCGTTGCTCGAGAATCTACACGCCATTTATTCAGCTCATTGGAAAAAGGATATTAAATATCAACTAATCTTTAAATGTTGTGCAAGGTGCTAAGCCTAACCTCTCACAAATAAAAAGGAGCATAAGCAAATTGAATGTTACTCACGATGGTGTTGCTAATATTCATGACATTCTTTGAAAAATCTTGTTCAAACTAAGCATAAAAATGTTTAATATTGACTTGATATGTCTCCATGCTAAACTTTGCTTGCAGCTCTCTCATCGTCGACTCATCTTGAGCTTTTAACAGTTTCTAAAACAATGTCTTTAAAGAAGCATATAAATTAAACATTTGTGTCATATAGATTACCTTGAGGGATATTGGCTCAAACAACTTGTTCCTCATTAGCTTTAAACTCTTATTTTCACGAAGCAATTTGACTTGTCATTTCCTCCAACTCCTACTCTAGTGATGAAATGCACTAAAAGAATCAACTCCAACTTCCCTTACATGTTTTATCACCAATATTGCACATGGCCTAGTGAATGAATCTATACTCTCTACAAAAAGATAACCAAATTAAAAATACCAATTAAAAGCTCACAAAGCAAAAACAATAGAGTTACAAACCATCGTTACATGTATCTGTCTCAACTTAATTGCATTGTCGAACAACAATCTAGCCTATGCTAACCTTTGCCACCATGGCCTCTATTCATAGGTGTTTGCGTGCATAATAGGATACAAAGCTTGTAGGTTCTTCCTTTCTACTTAGAATCAACCTTGCCAAGTAATCCTCACCGTCACAGGGCCATTGTAGATGTGCCAACAGAGGAACACCTACAGTAGATATACTTATAATTTCTAATGTTTCATTTGGAGTGGTTTCATTTGTGCTCCATTCCCTAAAGTAGAACATCAAAAATTTGGATAGTGTCTACATGTTCTTAACAACAACCTTCACTTACCAAAGGCAACAATGCTACAACTACGATGAGGTCTCCACCGAATGAAGGGTGAGCTAGCAAGAACCAAAATGGTCTATTGTAAAAAAACAAAGTTTAAGGAAAGTCCACTAGCTTATTGCTTATCATGACATACTTTTAAGGGAAAAAGGTAATATATTGAGGAAATTGATAAATAACTGACATCTCCTTATCTCTTAAAAATAAAACTCCCTTATACTAAGAGAATCAATGAAAGCCAAGGAAAATAAGTTTTTAAAATTATAAATTGAAGGATTCTCTCGCATCTTTATATAATTAAGAAAATATAACACCTTTAAAAGATGTCCTCGATAGTTTCCCAAACATGACGTGATAAACCTACAAAATATTAGTATCCAATGATGGAGGGGTAGATGAAAACTCGCTTCAAATAAGTACATTGAATGAAAAAAATATCTACCATTGGCCGTCACCTCACTATACAGTAAACACCCAACGAAATGGTGAACTCATCCTTGTAATGGATTAATTAGAAACACCAATATTGCATCATGGCCACCATCTCTTTTGATGTCATCGTACGCTCTAATTCATCACTGAAACACCCTTTACTCGACCCGATCGCCAGATCCGAATAACGGAATGTCACATTCGTAGCAAAAGCAATCCACATCAAGAACATTCAAATTTAAATACAATTTATAATTATTACAAATCATATACCATACATACATATTAAATTGAGATCAATAAGGACCTAATTATGAAAATCTAGAAAGGAAATGGGATTAGATTGTAAGATTTCAAAGTTTTAAAGTCAATATAAAAAGTTCATAGTTGGTATTAATGTCGTATCAATACCTTTTTAAAAATTGATACCAAATTACGATTTTACTTTTTTTGCAAATCAAAGGTATCGATATTTATCAATTGGTATCGATAGTTTATGAAAAAGTATCGATACTTATATAAATATCGATACCATTTTGGCATTCTATTTGTTTCAAAATTGTTTATATGGTCAAGTATCGATACCAAATGCCAAAACATCGATACCTAAGTCCAGAAATGGTAAAATCTCATCTTTAAAATGTCCATTTCATGCCAAAAACACCTAAACCCAAATGTTACATTATAAACACAATTATAACATAAAAATCATCAACTAAGGACCTTCCTATTCATTTCTAACATGTCAAAAACTTCACTTTAAAAATCAACTTAATTGGCTAATCAATACATCGCAATTGGCACCTCAAAACTTTGAACCTAACATGCAATCATCCAACCATTCAAACCATCTTTCAATTGATTCCATATTAGCCTTATAACTTGGGTGCAAGAATTATCAAATCATCTCAAACATTGCATAGCATAAGCATCATCTTTCCATACTTATATACTCGTATATCAACTAAGTATCTTATAATCAAATAACATGCTCATCAACAACTTAACAAGTTACCCTTACCATGATCTTTACCATCACACACAAAAATATATACATATGATTCACAAAATGCCAATATAACCCAAAATGGACATTATATAATCATAAGACTTATTAGGTACATGCCAAGACCCAAAATGATACACATCACCAACACTTGAGTTCGAGATTGTTGCTAGATATTAGAATGAAAATCAGGTCTTGAAGTATCTAACCTATGCACGAAAAAAAATCGTACGCTGAGTATAACTCAGTAGTATTTCTATAATCCAGAAAATAAATCTACAATAATTCATAAAGGTGCATAAATTAGAAAGAAAAAATGATATGCAATTAATAAAGGTTAATATGCCATTTCACATAATCATAAATTCAATACCATCTTATTTCTCCAATATTAACATACATCTATCACATTTCACAAGTTAATGATCATACAATTCGTATAAGACACATTTCATCTCAAATTCCAATTTCATATTTTTTTATTGAACATAACATATTAATGTTCCCAATTCAATCCACAAACTTTCATTTCATTTCCCCAATTGCAATTCCAAATCTCATTCCTTTTGCTATATCAAAATCATATAATTCATTTCATCATTTATTTCCCTATTAACACGAGTTGAACTCTAACTGATACAAGGATCCAACCAACATACCGGTTTGGAATCCGATATACCAGTTTGGAATCCAATGCCTCATCGGATAAATCCGAAGTAAATAGTTACGCCCAGCACTATAATTAAGTTGATACCCAATGTCTCATCAGTTAAACCAAAACAAATTGGCACCCAATGCCTTATTGACTCGTAGTCAAAGTAACCCTAAACTCTTCCTATCCTATGGCATGCCAACTATATCTATATTTACCAGAATAGTTAATAGGGTTTCCGTTATATGATTCATTATGTTCAACAATCATCCCAATCCATAATTACTTTAATCATAATTACATTTAATCAATATATAGCAATAATAGATCATCACATACATACTCAATTTCACATTTGTATAAATATATACATTTTTCATATATATTCAATATAGTCCTCAAACATATCAACCAATCCAATTCAACTCAATTCATTATATTATCACAAATGAATCACCTAATATTCTTTCCATACACAAACAGTTCAAAATGTAACAATTTACGTAGAGTTAAGATTATAGGAACACAAACTGTAAACTCCGAACTATTCGTCGACGAATTTGTCTTTTCCTTTCTCTTTCGAGGAATCGAGATCGACGTTAGCTGCAGATTAAAACAACACATCAAATTATCAATTTACAACCATTTTCACATTCAATTGCTAAATTATGCAAATTTATCATTTTATTCAATTTAGCCCCTAAAATCGAGACTAACATAACTTCCAAATTTAACCCCAAATTTTTATACCAATTTCACTCTAAGCCTAATTTAACTCCTTATTTCTCATTTTTACTCCAAAATTTGGAAATTTTCATAATTTGGCCCCTATTACACAAAATTAATTGACTTTACAATTCAGTCCTTTTTCAATTCTAAACTTAAAATCTATCAAATGAATCCTTAAAACTTCGACTATTCAACTATAATGACATTCTCAAACTTTAACAATACTAAAAAATATGATATGGGTCTGCTAGCTCAAAGTACCGGGATTCCAAAAACATAAAAATTACAAAAAAATGACTAAATTGAACTAACTAAATTAGGGCCTGAAATCTTAGAAAAACCTAGCCATGCATTGAGCTCTTCTCTCTCTAGTTTGAAGCTTTGAAATTGGAAGAGAAAATTAGTTCTCTTTCAATCGACTAAATGTTTTAAGTTTTAGTATATAATTTATTAATTAACATTATTTTATTAAAATTTATAACATTATACATATATATATATCTCTTACCAACTGATCACTATATACTTATTAAGGGTATATTTACCTTATAAAACCCTTACATGAGTTTTAATTAAAGATTCCTTAAGAATTGAAATTTTGGCACTTTTATGATTTAGTCCTTGTACTCTAATTAAACACTATTTTGATGAAATTACCTATCCAAAATACAATTCACTTTTAATATAACTCCGTAAATATTTTTAATATTTACGAGTCTGATTTACGGAAGCGGAGTCTTAAAACCACACTTTCTGAGACCATTGACTTCCAGGTCGTTACAATCACCTTCCACCACATCTCTGATTAAAGAGTTATTGGCCATTTGAAAGAAAAAGGGGACAAACGAACAAAGTTAATATTGGAGAATCATTGTGAAATATGAAAGATAGCAAAAGAAACACTCAATTAAGAATGTTCTAAACAATAAAATATTAGGAAAGAAAATGAATTAATACGCCAAGCAGAAAAGATGACATCCAAACGAATATCACTTTAATTAACAAGAAACCCCTACCGCCAAAACAGACAATGCCTCAAGACAGATCACTTTATAATTGCCTTTGACCTATGGGGGAACAATTTGTTATACCCTCATATTCAACTCAGATTAAAGTATGAAAAACTCACTAATATAAAGCTCAAACTTACGATATCCAATTTAAACGACTCGACTTGGATCACGCAAATGCCACCTCATAATGCCCTACCCTTACAAACCGTGTCTAGGAAGCTTCACACTTGAAACCTCTTCACACCCTGGCCCAAACACCATCTTCTTAGAACCCACACAATCCGAAAAAGATATATTGGGAATACCTCTTTCAGGAACTCATCAACCCAATATCACATTCAATAGCTCCCCCATCTGGTCTTTTCATGTCAAGTTCAACAATACCCTAGGCTAGCACTCACCACACTACAATGATGCCTAGGCTCACTGAATAGGGGTTGATGACTAGCCTCTTTTTCCCTTATAATTACCTCCCCAAATGAAAAAAAGGGAGAAAAAACAATTAACCTTGTTTTTTCTAAGTCCTATCAAACTACCTTCTTGTCAACAATGCACCTCTCTCAGTGTGAACCCCCTTCATGGCAATGACTCTACACACTACAGTCGTTGTGAATTGCCCTTGCTAATCATCCCCTATTTTTATTAATCTCATAAATTGAATTATATAAAATATTTAATAATAACATTGAAGTGTATGTTAGGAAATAAATTCTTAAATGACAATCATGTAAATAATCTAATGGTTTGAGATGCCAAATCAATGTTATATGAAGAGTATCATGCTTTGATCAATCAGGAAAGAATCTTGAAAATCAAGAATAAAACATGAAAAATAATTATATATTTTCTTTTTTACTTTTTATCTGACCTATTAAACACATCAATAGAAAATAATTATACTTGCCTATTTATTTTCTATTTTCCGACATATTTTATTCTTCCATCTCTTCTACGGAAGAGTCTACATTCGCCGAGCCTCGTTTGTGGACAGCAGTGTGTATATGTTTAGGAGGCATGCGCAGGATGTGCTTGACATTTGACAAACTCCTACCGCGACTTTTCGTACATAAAAAAAAATGATTTGACAAAAAGCTTTAGAACAAACTGAGACTGAACCCTACCGGCCATCAAATTCTCGAATTCAATGCAATCATTCAAAGATGACACCACAATTGCCTCCTTTTTTCTTTCTCTTAAATTGCGTTCTCCAAATTTCTACATTTGATCGAGTCTTTGACTGTCACTCTCACTGTCTCTCTGTGATCCACAAATCATATCTAAGCACAAACGGCACTCGTCGTTAATACTCCACTAGCCTATTTTAAGTAACATTCTTAAGAAATTTTTTAAAAATTATTCTTAAGTAGTTCACATGGATTCAACTACCGAAAGAATGCCAAAGATTTATGTCAAATATTTAGTTTTAATCTCCAACGACACTTACCTTTCTTTTATGAGAAGAATTCCGTTTTTTACAATTTAAAACTAGTTTCATACCCGTATCATGTACGGGTTTGTCATGTCAAAATATTTATTTAATTTATATTTTTAAATATAATATATTTACATAAAATAGAGTTTTGAAATTTAAAAAAAATGGTAGCTAAAATATTGATAAAAAGGATTAAATAATAAAAATATATAATAATGATCGTTATAACTTATAAATGCATATTCGTTTTAAAAGGGTTTAAATATTAAAAATGGGTCAAAAAATCAGATTCCATCTTAATCATGAAAATAAGCATAAATTGGACAGTATGAAAGTTTTGAGGAAATTGCACTACTATATAAACCTGATTGATTATAAAACATTAACATTATACTCTTAATTATTACATATTGTAAATTTTTTTAACATTAATTTTATTATATTTTTTTATACCTTCTCTTTTTATACCATGTCTAGAACTACTCATAATCCCTCTCCAACCCATAAATAGGAAGATAACGTGTTTCAGTGTATTTTAACCCACGTTCTCCTGCACTGATAATAATATCTATGTTAATCGAACCCATAGTTTTATGTTAAATAATTTTGTAAAAATGATTATTATTTTTAAGTTTAAGTTTAAAAATATTTATTTGTTAACATTGTAGATTAATTTTTTTAAGTTTTACATTATTTAAAAAATTATAATTTAAATAATTTTTAAATTTAATTACATATATTAGAAACTTGTTTAATTTAAAATATTTATAATTTTAAAACAACTTTTTAAATAACTTGAAACAAATAAATTTATATTTACAATTATAGTCAATTATGGTCCGTTTGTTTGCATGTAAAATGTTCTCCGTAAAACAATTCATTGTTTTACAATGTTTGTTTGGTGGAAAATGAATTACCAAAGAAAATCATTATCCAAAAAAAAGGGTAAAATCAATACTATTTTAAGGAAAATGTCTTACAAATTTTTTTCCATAAGATATTTTCCAAACTGATAAGACTCTATTCATTGTCTTCATTGTCGAAGAAACAAAAATGAGAAGCTCTCTTCACTGTCGAAGAAAATAGTCCTTTATATCCTAATTTTATATTTTTTACGATTTAGTCCTTAAAATTCAAATTTCTACTATTCTACAATTTAATTCCTCAAAAATAGATTTTCTTATTCTACATTTCAATCCTAAACCTCATATTATAAAGTTTTGCAAAATAGTCCATTTTCTAAAATTTACAAATTTTATAATTTAGTCCTTAGAACTAAAATTGCCAAAATTTCCAAAAATTAGTCCATGATTTTTGAAAAATTAAACTTTCATATTATATTTTTCAGAATTGTAAATTCTCAAATAATTAAATTAGTCCTAAAACTAAAATTTTGAAATCTTTACAATTTAACCCCTATAATTGCAAACTTTATTATTTTATGCTCAACTTTCCAAATTTTCATATTTCATAATCATATAATTTAGTTACTACATCAATGTTTCAGATTTCACTACTCAAACCCTTAGAATTTTAAAATTTACAAATTTTACAATTTGGTCCTTCTTCAATTTTTATTAAATTAAAGCATTTTTCAACTAACTCATCCAAATAATATTCAAAATAAATATTTACCACTTTCAAATTAATTAAACATAAAGTTATAGATATAAATTTATATTCTCTAATGTATGAAATTAATAATTAAGCTTAATTAAGTAAATTAAGATTGATTATATTTGGGTAATTTTTCCAATCAGAATAAACTTATGCTTCTTTGCAAATATATATTATACTTTGATATTTCTAGATAAGCCCAAAATTTTGGGAAAAATAATTTTTAAAATGTTACATATATAATAGTGCCTAAATTAGGCATTTATGCCGTTTTTTTAAAATTGACTTTTTAGGCCGTTTTAGGAGACCTGGACGTTCTTTCCTACCAACTGTGCACAAAGTGGGCCCAATTGGACACACTTTCCTTCAACGATCATTTCCTTAATGGCTTTTTGAATGTTAGCAATGGTAAAATTTTTTAAGGGGCAACGGTAAATTTTTTTGTTTCCTATAAATACCAGGTCATTTTTCATTCTTTTCACTCAAATCTAACTCTTTCAATTCTCTCAAATTTCTCAAGTTTTTTTCTAAATTTAATGATAAACTTGTTTAAAAATATTATATTTTTATTTAATTATTTCATATATTATTCATTTCGATTAAATTTTCAAGAAATGACAAGCTTTCTGATTCGTTTCAACAACAAGCACGTTTTCGCCGCTCAAGCAGTAATGGTAAGACAAAATTTTAAATTTTGTTATTTTCAATTAAGTTAAATTTGAATTTATTTATTTTTTAAAATATTTTAAATTAGTTTACTTTTTCGATATAAATAGGTAGATGATCGTGTTTTGGAGGGGTTCATACATATCTTGTGAAAGAGCCCAGACACTGAAATTCGGGGTTACTTGGAAGGCTAGGGATTCTTGTATGCATCTCATATGCTCGGGGGCTACAAACTCGATCCCACACTCATCAGGGCATTGGTGGATAGGTGGAGGCCCAAGAGAGACATTTTCCATCTTTCATGTGACGAGTATACAATCACACTCGAGGACGTAGCTTTACAACTCGATTTACCAGTGGATGGGTCAGTCATTATGGGGTTAGCAGTTGTTCCCGGTCAAGAGGACCTTTGCAAGACATTTTTAGGGAAGGTGCCAAATAAGTTTCAAGGTTGTTTGATAGATATGAAGTGGTTGGAAACCAATTTTAAATATCTTCCTCTGAACGCACTCAACATCGTTAAAGAATAATACTCTCGAGAATTCATCTTAAGGTTAATTGTGGGCATCCTAATGCTTGATAAATCTCAAAATTTGGTGCATATAAGGTGGCAACTACACCTAGTCGACTTCAAATATTGTGAATGAATGAGTTGGGGATCAGCCGTGTAGGTCACGTTGTACCGAGAGTTGTGTCAGGTGACAAAACCAGATAAAATGGCAATCGATGGTTACCTGCTCTTGCTGTAGTCATGAGTGTAGTGGCGACTGCCATTTCTACATCCCCGAGTGAACGGCCCATACATTTCCATTGGTGACAAGCTAAACATCATTTGATAATAATATGTAGTTAGTATAGTAAATGTTGTTTTTTTATTATATGTTTGAATTAACATATCGCTTGAATAGGTGGAACTATGGACCAAGTTATGTGGGACTACCGGAGCAACTCAAAGATATTTGACTACTATTAGATCAATGTTCGAAAGCTGAGGCTTGTTATTTTTTTAAACCTATAACAATTATGCAATGATTCGTAATTTAAAATTCCGTACATAACGAAATTTACAATTGTGCATTGCTGTTTGAATGGATGTCATACACCGATTTGGATATCATAGAATGTATCCACCCAAAATTTTTGGCCATTCGAAGCATGTGAAATGCAAAGTTGCCATTGATAGTGTACGCGATGGTAGAGATGCACAAATCGGATCGAGTGATGCGATAGTTCAGGTGGAGGAAAAAAATTCCATATCCACCGGGAGACATGAAAGCACTACACAAGTTGGATTTACGGAGGAAGAACGAAGAGAATTGGTAAGATTACCACAAGGAGTACATCGACATTTGGAACAATAAAATGGAATTCTTACCTTTCCGTGAACCCTTTTTCTCATCGGACACGGTGGTCTATTTGGAGTACATGTCATGTTTCAGAGTTGCAGGCAAGCCATATCTGCTATTGGTGGAGGCAAGGAGTAGGCAAAATTTTCAAACCAGGTGATGATGACTGCCTTAGCAACGTAGGTCCAGAGGAGGTGTCGCAACGGGTTCAGCCCCAACTTTGACCCAACAAGTGCCACCGATGTCTATGCCACATCCGAGTTAGTTCACTCCAATTATTCATGTCCATTTCACTAACCCTGTGTTTTTTCACAAGCACCACACTATGCACCATTGTAGCACCCTATATCTACACCTCCCGTAGGTATTTTTTTGGGGCACCTTTATTCCCGACCCCTTAATTCTACCTATAAACTTTCACAGTTAGAGTCGGCTTGGAAATATTATTCGCCATGGTTAAGTATTCGCCAATGATATGGAAGTGTCTTCCCAAATGTCTCGGCGCGTAGAGTTGGTGTATTAGTCTATGCACATGAGTTTATAGTTGTAGTATTATTCTCGCTTTTGTATTTCATCAAAAGAGTTGAGTCTTTTCTTTTCTGGAGCTCACTAAGTTCTTATGAACTTACCCCTCTTTTCTTTTCCCCTCTTCCAGGTGGTACTCCATCGTAGATTGTTGAAGGGACTCAACTAGAAAGAGCGACCTTTATCGTGAGCTTCATCTGTATTTGTTTTGTAACATGAATATATTCTATGGGGGTGGCGTGTAACTCTAATTTGAATCTAAATTTGTAATAAAGTTTATTTTATTTAACTATAGTTTTATTTGAATGATACCCTTGACGAATTTGATAATTTTTATGAATTATGTTTCGCGAAGTATTTTTTGCTTATATACACCAAACTATTTTATATGTTATGACCATTGCTAGTAATATTGTATTTTCAAAGGAAAAGATTTTCAACTGAAAGTTTAAAAACTCAATTGCATATACAACATGGCATATACTAGGTTGGAAACTTGTGTTTTTGAAAATTTTCCAAGTTAACACACCATTGTAATTATTGTTCCTTGAAATTATGTATAAGTCTGCTTTCCGTGTAACACCTCAACCGAACGTTGAGGATTGGAGCGTTATAAAACCCTAATCCTAACCCTAAAAAAAATAAAACACTCTCTCTTTACGAAAATTGGCGTGAAAGCGCATCCAGCTAGGCGCGCTGTAACAACCCAATTTTGACCCTAATTGAAACAGTAATTTCAGGACCACAAATCTGAGTCTAAAAAAATATTTTAAAATTATTTTCTGTTTTTATTATGTATGAATTTACTTGTGTGAAAATTTTGTGCTTTAATTTCGTCGTTTGAGTGTCCGATTAAATAAAAGGATTAAATCGCGTAAAATGAAAATTAGGTGGTTATTTCTAAAAGGGATGAATAGTGGTTGTCTTTATAAAATGGAGGTATTATGTGGCAATTAGGCCATTTTAATGTTAGTGGACGGCATTAGGTGATAATATACAGTTTTTATATTTTTAATATTATTTATAAATGTTATAATAATGTATATTATATTATTATGATATAATAAAACATTATAAGCCATTATCATTTTATTTCCTTCATCTTTTATCACCGAAACTAAAAAAAAGAAAGAAAAAGAAAGAAAAAAACCTAGCTACATTCGGCCATATTGAAGTTTGATTAAGGTCAGTTCTTTGTTTGATTTTTTATAATTTTTATGTTTTTGAGATTGTTGCCTCGACTACTATCCGACCCATGCTAGAATTTTTTTATTTTGATGAATATTTTGAGTTATGCCATTGACGAATAATTGTGTTTTGTGATGTTTGATGCTGAATTATGAAATATATGTTTTGGATATATATGTTTTGTATTGAAATTTTTGATGATTTTGAGTAATTAGGGCTAAATTCCAAAAATAATAAATTGAGGGACTAAAATGTGAAATAAATGAAATGCATTAACTTGTATGAATACAAGGAAGATTCGGCCTAAATATGTTGTTGTGAGATTTTGCGTATTTTGTGTTTGGTGAAATTTGGACTAAAATGTATAAAGTGTAAAATGTCAGGGGTAAAATGGTAATTCACCCATTTATGTGTTTTTGGACTAAATTGAATGGAATTATATTTAAATTAGTTTATTTTGAATACATTTAGATCAAGAACCAAAGAAATCGGAGTTGGATCGGGGAAAAATCAAAGTCGTTGATTAATCGTTAAATTAGAGTGTATATGAATTTTATATGATGAATTTAATTGTATGAATTTTCATATTAATAGCTGAATGTATAAATGCTTGTGAGATTTGGGTACAAGTTCGATTTAATTGAGATACAACGTTTGAAAAGCTTAGTATGAACCTTAAAGAATAATTAGGATTTCCTATATATGAATTATGTGTAAGACCGACTTTGTATCAGTGATATTCGGGCTCTATGCCTAGCAGGCTTTATGTTGGTGAATTATAACTGGCTTTATGCCTAGCAGGCTTCATGCCGGTGTACATATCAGGCTTTATGCCTAGCAGGCTTCGTGCCGGTGTATCATATCTAGCTTTGTGCCTAGAAGGCTTTATGCCGGTGTATTTTAATAAGCTTCATACCTCACAGGCTTTATGCCGATGTGGTATCGAATGTGATTAATGAGTTAAAATGATCAGGTATGTGATGTTTAATTATCTATTTGATAATTCGGTAAGTAAGTTTGTTTGATATATAACAAAAATAATACATAATGTTGTTATAAGTATATGTGTGTATATGAAAGGTATGTTCAGCCTTATGTTAATTATAGGTATATGATTGGAAGCTAGTGTATAAACGATTAGCCATGACAAAAATGATTTGAGATTTGTGACTGTATTAGTAATGTTTATATATGTGTTTATTCGGCCTTGATAAATTGCTTATGAAATTATATGTTATATATATTTGCTTAAGGCTTACTAAGCTAAGTTAGCTTACTTTGTATATTTATTTGTCATTAATTTTTTTTTAGATTTTGGAGGTCATTACGTGCTTGGGGATCATCAGTGAAGTCATTCACATTGTCGTCTACTTTCGGTACTTTTAAAAGTTTTATTTCGAACTTATGGCATGTATAGGCTAATATGTATTTTGGTCTGATTTTGGACATGTATATAATAAGCCATGCAAAAACGGCTTGTTCATTTTCTAAATCTTGAAATTTATGCCTTTGCTTGATGATTTTGTATGGTTGCGGTTGGTTGATTAGGTTTCGGTATATATATATCTTGTGTCTAGTAATATGTTAAATTGGTTATTGATGTATTTTGAATAAAGGTTGGATGTGAGTAGTGAATATACTTGGTTAATATTCAGTTATGTTTTGTATTTATATATGTGAGTTTTGTTGGTATATTTTGCTAAGAATTATTTATAAATTTTTGGTATTGATGTTCTTATTATAAACATGTAATGTTGTTTAATTCATTTGTGATTTGGCTATTTGGTTTTGGGATGTGATGGAAAGTTTATATATATATATATATGTATGTTATGTTTAAATATTAGGTGTTTATGTTTAGTTTAATATGACTTATTTTATGAGTAAGTAACATGATCTACAATTATTTTGATGGTTGGATTAAGCTTTGCATTATTAGATGAAACATATTTCATTTAGATTTATTAAAATTGTTTGTGCTTAGCCGAATAGAAAATTTTGGGATTAGTCTTATTATGACGTTTGATACATTGCAAATTATGAGAGATTAGCATGTTTAATTCGGTTGGAAAATTTCAATGTATTAGCCAAATGGTTGCTAAGTTATTTGCTCGAACGCATAGTTTTGATGTTTTTAATATGATATGAAATTTTCACATAATATACGAATTGACTTTATACAAAATTATATGCATGTTTATGTTTGGCTAAGAATTTGGTAAAGCACCAAATGAATAGTATTTTGGTTCAAATATGCATAATTGTTTACATGCAAGGTTGGCTTGTTTGCATAATGGTATACTTTTGAGAAATATAGTAATTCATGCAATAAGAAAATAAAAGGGTTATATGCGAATTAGGTAAATTTTGGGTTGTCATTGTTTGAATTGATTTTCTTTTTAAATAAATCCCTTGGTTTAATTTTTGTTAACTGAATGAATGTTTTACAAAAAGGTAAGATATGCATATTTTGTATGCTAAATTGGTTAGTCCTTTTGGCTTATAAATCAATGTGATCATAAGTTGAACAAGCTAGATATGCCGAATATAGTATGGTCAAATGATAGGTGCATTGAATTATTAGTTTTATATGATTCATGCATGGATTAATAGAATGAGATAATTTTATTATCTTAGTTGTGCGCACATGCTTATGGGATATATTTGATTTTGGTGCTTATGATTTAAGTGGCTACATATATATTAGTTATATGTTAAAAAAAAGAGAGAGATTTGTAAGTGATTATTTAACTGTATTATTTAAAGTTGATTTATTCAAGAGAATCAAAATGTGTACATGTATAATTGTTCAAAAGTTGTGATTTGTTTGGTAATGCCTCGTAACCCCTTTCCAGTAATGTATACGTGTTAGGGATGTTACGCGCGCCTTTCTGCCACCTGTGCAAAAAGCGCTCCAAGTTGGATGTGGTTTCACTCACTCTCTCTTGAAAATCAGTCCATTTCCCTAATTTAAAAAAACAACCTAAAAGGCCAATTATTTTTTTTTTTTTGCATATACCTCTAATTTAGCCTAAAATAGTGTAAATAAATATTCGCGAAATTATGTAAAGGGAATATTTTTCTTAAATACAATCAAAGCTTATACACAATATGAAGGAGAAAATTTTAATATCACAACTTAAACCTTAAACTTTAAATTTTGAGGTGTCAACACAAAGTTTAACCATGTATTCTCTTTGAGTTGTTGGACAAAAAGTATATATATAATTATAATGCTACCAACTGAGTGAGATTCTTGAATATTTTGTTCAGTGCATTCATTTGAGGCTGTAAATAAAAATCTAATAATAAAATACATGTAAAAGAATAAGTCATCACTTATCAATTAAAACAAACTGAGACTGTTGAAAAACATATGAAAAAGAAGGATATTAGAAGCAAAATTTTAGAGCCACCTATTTATTGATCTTGCAATCCTTTTAAAATGAATGTTATAATATTTATAGAATTAGTGATGAGTAATTAAATTTAAAAATAATTAGGATTTAAATATTGAAATATTAACAGATAATAATGATTTCAAAAAAAAAAAACCTTGAAAACTTAAAAGATAATAAATGTTAAATCTAATCTATACTTTTTGAGAGCTATATAATTTAATAGATAATGAAAATTTAATTACAAAATAAATTTAAATAATTCCACATTATATTCTTTTGTGGCGCAATAAATAACATTGATAAAAAATTTAAAAATTTTAATCTGATAGATAATAAAAAATTAAAAAATTATAGAAATTAGATAAAAAAGAGATCGTCACTTGTCATTATTAGATGCTTTTGTACCTTGTTATATAATATATATATATATATATTAGTTTGTATATTCTTTCAATGCACGGGTTAATGTTATGTATTAATTAGTATCAATTAAAATATATTAATTTATTTTTTATAATTTTTTAAAAATTTTATAAAATTTTAGAAATAACATTAGTAAAAAAATAAAGGAACAATATTATAAATGTTTGATATTATGATCAATATAAAATAAAATAATTAAATTAAAAAAATTAACTTTTCAATATTTCATATTTTAAATGTCTGTCATTAAAGTTGTTTCAAGATGAAATTATAAGTCCAATTATGGAAAATATTACTAATGATTTATTATTGTGTTTAAATCATTTACATTTGTGTAAATAAATTAAATAATTATAATTCATGATTTGAAATAATTTATTTAATCACTTTTATCTATTTCTTTACTATTGCAAGATGTTCTCTTTTATGTAATAAATGACATTAGGTTCCAAAGTTTGAAATGTAAAAAAAAAAAACAATTGTTAAATCCATTATCACCATCTATATATAAGAATTTTTTAAAATTTATTTATCTAGTTAAATGTTTATTTTAAATATAAAATCGAAAAATATTAAATTAAAAATAGTTATAGGGTTTAAAGTTTAATATATGCTAATAATTAAAATAAATAAATACTATATATATAATATAAATAGTATATAATTTAGTAAATAAAAAATTATTTAATTTAAATTAAATAGAAAATAAATAATTTAATTTAATAAATAAAAATTATTTCATTTAAATTATTAACTTAAATTTTATATTTATCTAATATAATATTTACTTTAAACATAAAATTAACTTAAAAATTAATTATAGATAATATATAATTAAATCATTTTTTTATTTAAGTTAAATTAAATGAGTACATTTTTATTTAAATAAAATAAAATAAAAGTTGCATTATGTGTCACGTACCTTCTTATATTATATATATGATTTCTTTAATAATTATTTTAACTATTTGATAAATTAATATTTTTAATAAATTGTAGGCTCTAGGGTCAAAAAAGTTTAGCTTATAAAATCAATTAATTTGGGTGAAAAAATGCACTAAATTAATCCTTCGACCACAAAAAACCAATTAGGTAAATTCATTAATGAAAATCAACATTTATGGATTTGGCTTATAACAATCATTTATGCGTTTCAACAAAAAATAATTGTTTATGTGGCTGACAGAAGTAAAAAAAAAAAAATTGACATGTGACATGCTACATTGATAAGTATGCTAATGTAGCATACCCGTCAACATATATTTAAAAAAATCCTAAAAAATTTAAAATAATAAACTCAAAAAATTATATAAAAATCAAAATTACACGAAACAAAAAAAAAAAGTCTAATATACTTTCATACAAATTTCCCAAAAAAGTAAAATAAATGAAGAATATATAATAATTCAAAATTGAATCATAGTTAACTTCATTAGGTAGCCAAGATCTTGATCACAGATATGGTCCCAATCTAATGCAAAGCAACAACTGAGTCCTTTTTGCTAGCACTATCCTATCGACTTCGCATGATTTATAGCAAACCGCAAAGCTTCCTCTATATCTTTTCATGAGATGCTCTCGCAGACCCAACGTAAAACATTAGGATCAAACCACAAAATATTAAGTTGTAGTTTGTCAATATTTCATCGTTGTACAACCAATCTAAAGAGTCTATATTTTTTAGCAATAATAATGTAGACTAAAGAAAGAATGTCAAATTGGTTAAAAAATAATAATGCATGGAAGTATGTAAGTTAATATTTATAATTGATATACTTTCTTCTTAATTTTATTTTTTTTCTTTCAGATCTTGGTTTGATTTTCCTGTTTTTTGCCTTTTTCTGTTGATCCTTCTTTTTCTGATTTGATCTTGTTTGTTTACTGTGTTTTCCTCATTCTTTGTCCATGGATTAGCGATCTTTGTTTGTTTCGAATGAGGATCAAGTTCTTGAATTCTTTCCACCTCAAATCCACGATGGATTGGTCACTATTAAACCTCCTGTTGATGTTATTGAAGAGGGGGTACAAAAATGGTCAGTTTCTTTGGTAGTGCAATTTCTAGGTCGGCCTCCCATTTTTGGCTCATTGCATAAGCTTGTAAATATCTTTTGGAGCAAATAGGGAGCGGTCGATGTTAAGTTAGGTGGTGAGAACCTGTAAATATTTCAATTTACCATAACTGTTACAAGGGACTGGGTCTTAGAGCATGGCCCTTGGCACATTCAGAATAAGCCGATGAGAGCCAAATTTGAAGAAACATGAGTTTTGTATGGATCAAATGCATGTTTGGATTTAGGTTTCTCAAGTTTCATTAGATTTTTTTTTCACTCAGAAGGGTCTTAGTTATGCTGCTAGTGCGCTTGGCAAACCTCTCTACATGGATGGAATCACTGCATCTTAGCAACGTCTTGCTTTTGCCAAGGTATGTGTAGAAATTATTGTTGGATTTATGATTCCTAAATCTATCGATGTTGAGTTGAATGATAGACCTGTTGTTTCTGTAGGAGTGGATGTCTCATGGATGCCTCATTTTTGTTCATTTTGTAATTCCTTTAGGCAACCTGATAAAGGCTGCCCTCATAAGGATAAGGGGAAGGTATGGAAGCCTAAGTAAATATGACCTAATGTTCCTATAAGTGAGGCTCCTAAGTCTTTACCTATTGAATTAGGTGCGTCGGTTGCTAGTTCTTATATGGTTGATCTTGGTCTTGTCTCAGATGTTGTTAAGGTAGTTGAGAAGGTTAGTGCTTTGGATAAGGGCAAGGGGTTGTCATTGATAAATCTCCTATATTTGTAATGCCAAAATAGTTGAGCTTTGTTGGATCAAGTAATAGATTTGATGTTTTCAATCTGGCATTGGATGATTGTGATGGTTTTGATGATGTTCCTGCTTTGGATGAGGCATCTAAGCAGATGATTCATTCTCCTAAAAAGCCTCGAGTGGCTTCTAAAGAAGTTGTTATTGATGTTCGAGCAGTTGTAGGTAGATCTTCCTGATTTTATATTGATTAGTATAAAAAGAAAGTTTTGGCAAAGTCCCCTACCTTGGGAGATTCTTTTTCTAGGAAGGGAGATCCTTTCCTTTAGGAATGTCAGAAGGTTGAATAATCCTCTTAAATAGAGGCAAGTGATTGCCAGGATACAGAAGTTGTAGATAGATGTTATCTATTTACTTGAGATTAGGGTGAAAGTGAATAATTCTTTTTCTATTCATAGAAAATTCTTTATTGGTTGGAATTCTTGTTACAATTACGTGGAAGCTTTGAATGGTAGGATCTAAGTTCTTTGGAAGGATTTTTTTTGTCTATTAAGACTATTTTAGTTTTATATTAGAGTATTACATGTAAGCTTGTCTATCAAGGGTGTTCTATTTTCCTAACTGCTATATATACTGATAATGACCCTCTGGAAAGAAAACAGTTATGGACTCACTTAGGTGTTGTGAAATCCTTGGTTAGTGACTCTCATTGGCTACTTGTGGGAGATTTTAATGTCATACGTTTTCTTGAAGAGATTTTTGTGTTTAATGGTACACAATGTGCTTTTACTGATATGAGAGACTTTTAGGAGGCAATTGATAGTCTGGGGATTGTTGATCATGTTGTTTCTGGGGCTAGGTTTACTCAGTCTAACCATCAGGTTGCTTATCCCCTTGCTAAGAGACTTGATAGAGTCTTGGTAAGTCCTGCTCGGTTGATGCGTTTTCCCAATTTGAGGGATGAGTTCATTGCCCCAGGTGTTTCTGACCATTGTCTCTCCCTTGTCAGGTTAGATAAGGATTGCTTTTCTCCTCCAAAGCCTTTTAAGTTTTTTAATTTTTGGTGTAGGCATAAGGATTTTTTTTGTCCACTGTTAAGTAGTCTTAGCAACAGGTGGTTGCTGGTGATCTAATGGTGAGGTTGTTTGATCTTCTGTAATTAGATATGTCTAATTAGGCTCCTTATTGTACTTAATGAGATTTTTCTCAAGCACTTTTAATGTTTTTTCATAGTGTTCTTTTGATTTTTGTTCTTTAGCTTTGATTAGCTCTTCATGCCTTTTATGCTTATTTTGTGCTATTTTGAAACCCAAATTGGCCAATGGTGTTTTTTTGACCCCGATGAGTGATTGAGTGTTGTAGGAGCATATTCATGTCCCAAAGTTAAGTGGAAACCATGCCACAAGCAGAGATATCGTGATATCGGATCTTGGATATCGCAACACCTTTGTCAAACCCGAAATGAAGAAGAAAATTAGTCATCAAATAAAACATGAAGATGTGCATTTTAGGCAACATTTTGGGGTCAGAATCAGCTTTAAAAGGTCAAAAATTGGCTAAAAGAAAGGAGGTTGTAGTTTTAAGGTTAAAAAGCCTTGTAATTTAGGTTTTCTTTCATCTTTTAGCTTAGGAGTTGAGTAGATTTCTTCTCCATAGTTTAGGATTTACTTTTCCTACAGATTTTCTTGTTTTTCTTAGTATTAATAGTAGTTAGTTAATTTATTTATCACTATAGCTAGGTTTATTTTCATGTTTAGGACCTTTACTTTGCTTGTAATTACACTTTCATATTTGGGTTAATGGATTTCAGTTTTCTTTCTTATTATATGTTAAAGATCTTATCTTTATTGTTATTTTTTCTTCATCTTTATGTTAGTTGCTTTTTATTTAAGTTTATTAAGTTAAAAACCAAAGCTTTCATCTTTTTGTTAAAGTTTATGTTAATGGCTTCCGTGGTTGTTTCTTTCATGCTTGTTAGCTTTAATATGATAATAGGTAGCTAAACCCCAGGTGGTTGGTTGATGTAAATGTTGGGTAGTTGATTCTAGGATTTAGGGAGTAAATCATAAAATTGGACTAAATTGAATAAACATTAAAACTTAAGATTGGCGGCCCTAAGGGAACATTAAGATAAGTTAGACCGAGAGGTAACCTTATTGGGAAGCAATTTATTAGTCCGGGTTAGCCGATGAGATCGAGAGATAAACTAGACTAATTTGTCTAATTTGTCTAATTTGGTAAAGTCGAGATTGAGATGTAACATGGAGCCAATTTAAGAGTGTTAATAATTTAAATCCCTATTTCGAGAGTTAATTAACATGGAAACCAACCAACCGCTGTCTGTTATCGTATTTGGTAGTTTTATATTTTGCATTATTTACAATTTAGGCCTTTTTTATTTTAGGTTATTCACTAGTTTAATTTCTCTCAAAATAATGATTTTTCATACTATATCAATTACTGAGTAGCTAGCTAGACTACTTTCTTGCATGCACTTCTGAATAGAAACAACTAAATCATTGACTCTTTTGGGTTCGATCCTTGGAATAATTGGAACGACGAAAATGTGCAAGTGTACACAATCGCAACAAGTAATAAAGTGACAAGTAAATGTCAAGTTATCGTACCCACAGAGACTGTAAAAAGGAATATTTATGAAATTAATGTTAAAACACTTTGGTGATGGAAAATATTTTGGTTTAAAGATGATTAAAAACTAAGGGTTAAAAACTAAATAAAAAAATTTAAAAATAAAAAGGTTCTAATGCACGATTTCAAATAAAGTTTAATCAAGATGATATAATTGTGTCGGATTAATTACATTCCTTTAACTTAGAATTATTAAACTTATGTTTATACTGCTACGAACAAATTCACGGCAACTCGGTAATTTGCTAACTACTGCTCATACATACTTATTAAATTAATCAATCTCTTGAACATTTTCCAATGTCAATCCAAGCGATTAATCAATCTTCACAAGCATATAAAAGATCAAGTGAGGTAACAGAGTATTTCTACCTTGAAACAGTTTAATCACAATAATCTTGCAAGTTATGCAAGGCATATGTATCGCCAAATACAATGCTAAATTAACTTCAGCTACCTTAGAAGAATAAACATGCACTGATTAAGTATTGTGTCGATTAATTACAATTTCAATACAATTTAATAATTAATTCATTAGTTATCTAAAAATTAATATTGCAAGAATAACTTAGGCATGATTTTACTTAACATCTTCCCGAGGCCTATACCAGCACAAGCACAATTTTAATAATTTAAGCAGACAAAATATAATCAAGCCAACACGGATTAAATTCAAGCCAGATTAATTAAAATAACCATTTCAATAGCATAAATATTCATAAACATGTTTTTCAAAACAACAACGAAATTTAAAGAGATAGGGAACAAGAAGCAAATCCGATGTTTCTCCGTGGCTTGATTGATTTCTCCGTTCTTCGTTCTCCGTTGTCCTCAGCTATCAAGGTGGCATATGAACACTTTAATTGCTGCTGAACAGTGGCTGATGAGGACCTATTTCCCAAGAGAAGAAATCGACATTTGAACAAAAGGGAAAATGGGAAGGAGAAGTTGAGAGAAAGTGAGAGAGGAGAAAAGAGAATGAGAGTGTGAGGGATGAGTTGAATGATCAGCAATGGGTGGCTTTTATAGCTGATTGTGGCTGCTAAAAATAGAAAACTCCATCATCCAAAGAGACCCCCCTTTGCTGGCCACACACATGGCAAAGTTGAAAGATTCAACTTTGCTAAAAATAGCCCGGGGCAAATCCAAAAAGCCACATTTTTTGGAGGGGTTTGAATGCAAGGTTGAAAGTTCTTCAAGGGCTTATTTGCAAGCTTATTTAGTCAGATAAAATGTTGATTTGTGCCAGCATATAGATGGTTCAGGGCAGCCCAATTGGTGGCTGATTCGGTTCACTAGATTCGATTCAACCAATGCGGTTCAACTAGACCCTTTTTTCCATAATTAATTAATAATAATTTATTTAGCCAAAATTAAATTGGGAATAAATTAAAATTAATTATATTATGAATTAAAACACATTTTTGGACCATCTTAGGCTGGAAATAAATTTTCCTTAATGCTTCAAATTGTTTCTTGATTTTATTCTTCGAGCATTGTTTGTCGAGCCAATTTTCGCCCTTTGTGCGAATCTGTCGAAAATAGTCAAAATTAATCAAAATTAACAATAAAATTAATTAAAATTCATCATGTTCATATTTTTAACGTAATTTAATTATTTTATAATATTTAATTATTTTTCGACAAGAATTTAACTGAAATAGCATGATTTTATGTTAAAAAAGGCATATAAAAACACATAAATTTTTGTGTTTCCACACCCCCAAACTTAATTCATTGCTCGTCCCGAGTAATGCACAAATTTGAAAAGAATTTTTTTGGAAACACTTTTTGAAAAGCTCCTTCAGAACACATTTTTCCCAAAATCATGAAATCAATATACTTATGCTCAAAAACAAGAAATTTAATAATTATGCTACTCAAGTATATATATCACTCAAATTAATCTCAATAATTACTACAATAGCAAAATTAGACTAAATTATTCTTAAAGACATGTTAATCCCTACCAATTTGATTTTAATCCCTTATTCAAAATTAAATTGCAATCATAAAGCTTAACTGATGTCTTCATATGTTGAATAGAGCAATTTCTCTCCACTAATGTAGGTAACATTGGAACTTTGAATCAATAGGTCTTTAATAAGGTTGTAACATGGCTGGGCTTAGGGGTAGATAAAAGATAGATAATTTTAGGTTTTAAAAAAAAATCCTAGACTAAGCCTGTATCGAACTTTTCGAAATAATTACCTTCAATACATCAACTTTTCTTTCCTTTTCAAATGCTCTTTAGTGCAATTTACTTCAAGTACATATGCTTTTTTTTCGAGTATTTTACTACATGTACTACAATTTTTAGAGTATTTCATACTTCTTTACGACTCCCCCAAACTTATTTTCAAAGAATACTCTGAATAATACTGAGTCTAGTGTTTGAGACATTTTTAAGATAATTAAGAAAAATGATGGCTAACTTTGTAAGGGTTCAAATAAAATTAGGTCATAAAGTCTCAAAGTTGGTTTCAAAGGATAAAAATGTCATCATGGTTGGCTTAAAAGGCTCAAACGGTCCAAACAACAGTTGCCTAAATCATTTTCAACATTCCATGCTTCCTAGGATTTCGCCTCAAAAAACTACTAAGTCAATTCTAAAGACTTAAACTTTCATGCATGCCTAACTTTCCTAAAGAACCAAAATTTTATGGTATGATTTGCATGCTTTATTAGAAATACATTTCATGTCATTATTAAGCCAACATAACAATTTATTGAAATAATCAAACTTTATTCATACTTAAATTTAGCATACTTAACAAAATTCAAATTTATTGAACAAAAATATATCATATTCATAATTAAAAGAAAAATTTTATTCTGAGTGGAAATAATTTCAATTTTCGGTCCCCCCAACTTAAAATGACTAAAATGATTTGCTCTCAAAACTATGAATTTTCAACGCATCAATAATAAAAAGGACTTGGTACACAGTGCATGCACATTCACCAATTGTTAAATAAATTCATTGTTTAAGGGTCATCTTTTATTGCTTGTTTGATGTTTGCTTGAGGACAAGCAAAGTGTTAAGTATGGGAGAGTTTCATCTGTCTTAATTAGATGTGTCAAATTAAGCTCCCTGTCATTCTTAATGACCTTGTTCTCTAAAAATTTTAATGTTTTTTCATAATGTTCCTTTAATTTTTGTTCTTTAGCTTTAATAAGCTCTTCATGCTTTTTATGTTTATTTTGTGCCATTTTAAGACCCAAATTGACCAAGGGTGCCATTTGGACCTTAATGAGTGATTGAGTATTGTAGGAGAATGTTGGTGGCCCAAAGTTGATGGAAACCATGCCACAAGTAGAGGTATTGTGACATTGGAGCTTGGATATCGCAACACCTCTATTGGGTATCGGGATATCCCTTTCATATGAGGATAAAAAATGACATTAGGGGTAGTCTTTTTCCACCCAAATTACCAATCAAATAAAAGATGAAGAGGGGAATTTTAGGCAATATTTTAGGGTCAAAATCAACTTTAAAAAGCCAAAACTTGGATGAAGAAAAGGAGACTATAGTTTTAAGGTTAAAAAGCTTTTTAGTTTAGGTTTTCTTTCATCTTTTAGCTTAGTAGTAGAGTAGTTTTCTTCTTTATAATTTAGGGTTTATTTTTCATGCACATTTTCTTATTTCCTTTGTATTAATGGTAGTTAGTTAATTTAGTTATCATTGTAGCTAGGGTTTATTTTCATGTTTAGGACATTTACTTTGCTTGTAATGACACTTTCATCTTTGTGTTAATGTATTTAAGTTTTCTTTCTTGCTATTTGTTAAAGATCTCATCTTTATTGTTCTTGTTCTTTTATCTTTCTGTTAGTTGCTTTTCATTTAAGTTTATTAAGTTAAAAACCAAATCTTTCATTTTTTTTTGTTCAAGTTTATGTTAATGGCTTCCATAGTTGTTTCTTTCATGCTTGTTAGCTTTAATATGAATATGGATTGCTAAACTCTAGGTGGTTGGTTGATGGAAATGTTGGGTAGTTGATTCTAGGATTTAGGGACTAAATTGTAAAATTGGACTAAATCAAATGAACATCAAACCTTAGAATTGTAACACCTCTTACTTAGTCCAATCTTTGAGCTGAGTTAGGAGATGTTATTATTGTATTTAGAACCAAAAAAATTAATATAATCATTCATATCTCTATCATGATCATATGATGTTATTTAAATAGAAATCGAAACTAAAATCGAGCTTACGGAAGATCTATTAATGACCCGACAAGAATTAAGACCAAATTGCAAAGTCATTAAAAGTTGGGTTCCACGTTGTGACGAGCCATTTCAAACATTGTAACGAGCCATTTCCCACATCGTGACATCGACTGACAATGAGTCACGTCTCAACATTGGACCACTTGACGTCGGGACATCATAGGCTGTTGGCCTACGTTGCAACGAGAACTCTATTTTTGTGAAAATAAGAACACTTGGTACCTATTTCATGCCAAGCCAAACCATATGATCAAATGATGCATAATTGGCCATTCAAACCTGCACAAAAACAATTTAAATAAATACCAACATATCCATTTAACTAACAACAAAACCAATCAAGCTATCCCAAATGAAATAGATGTCTTGCTAAGCTTTTAATATATGAAATCATCATTGTCTCAAGTATAGCTCACCATTCATGTTTCACATTCCAAATTCAACACGGATCACATTCAAATTATAACATTCAATGACTTAACATATGTCTTAACACCATACCAAAATGCATATTCAAACTCACTATCTAAAACCATCCAAATGCAAGTATTATCTAAGATTTAAAACTATCATATTCATATGATATTATACATTTAATAATACTCAAAACACTCATTATGAACTTAAACATGTCATTTAATCCTTATTATTCAGCACTTCCTTCTTTGCTTAGAACATTGCTAACATTAACTTATAAGTATGTAATATTTGACCATTTCAAAATTTAAACTATAATCATAATTCCAAACATCATCACTTAAGTACACTTATGTACATAACATTTCCTATATACATGCCACATAATTGGGCTCGAAAACAATTAAAAGTTTTAGGCCAAAATTTTAAAAAGGAAGATAAAAGGAATAATTTTTGGGGATGGAGTGGCTCGAACTCGGGTATGCTAGAAGGAGGAGTGGCGTGTTGACCATTAGGCTGCTCCAAATAATATTTACTTTAGTGTGGTTTTCATCTTAATTTTTTGAAAATATAAAGAAAAAAAATGGGAGAGGAGTGGTTTGAACCTAGGATCTCTAGGGAGTGTAATAACTACTTAATCATTAAGCCTAGGCCATTTCTTAGTTAATTATTTCAATTAAACTCTATATTTTGGGGTGTGATAACTCTCACATCCTTAAAGAAATTTCACCCTCGAAATTTACCTTGTTCGAACAGATGAAGATATTGTTAACAAATTGCTACTTTTGGTTCCCACATGGCTTCCTCAATGCCATAGTCCCGTCACAGAATCTTAACCAGTGGGATCTATTTTCTTCTTAGAACCTTTGCCTCACGATCTAAATTTTACACATCCTCAAGGAACAGGTTTAGTTGCATTTCAATCTCTTCGATTAGAAAAATGTGGGAAGGGTCGGATCGATATTGTCTCAACATGGAGACATGAAAAACATTATGAATTCAATCTAGTTCAAGAGGTAATTCTAGTTGGTATGCCATTGGACCAACTCTTTTAAGAATTCAGTAGGGTCCTATGAACCTCAGATTTAACTTACCCTTTCGACAAAAGCTTAACACTTTCCTTCATGGGGATACTTTTAGGAAGACTTGATTGTTGACACCATACTCAATGTCATTCCTCTTTAAATATGTGTATGAATTTTGTCTATCCAAAGTAGTTTTCAACCTATTTTGTATTAGTCTGATTTTCCCCTCAGACTCTTACACTAACTTGAGACCCAAAACTTTCCTTTCACCCAGCCAACACAAAGGTGTTCGACATTTACAGCCATACAAGGCCTCATAAAGTGCCATTTGGATACTCGATTGGAAACTACTATTGTAAGAAAATTAGGCTAAAGAAAAATGTTCTTCCCATCTACCCTGGAGTTCGATAATGCAACCCCTTAACATATCTTCCAATATTTTTATAACCCATTTAGACTGTCCGTTAGTCTGCGGATGGAAGGCAGTGCTAAAGTCCAAACAAATAGTTAGTGACGCTTACAATGTCTTCTAGAATTGAGATGTAAAACGAGGATCCCAACCTGAAATGATTGATATGGGTACCCCATGCAACCTTACAAGCTCCAACTTTAAGGAATAGTCCATGCGGATAGGTAAGAAATGAGCTAACTTGGTTAATCGATCTACTATCACCCAGATTGAATCTTTCTTAGTGGGTTTTAAAGGTAACCCAATAACAAAGTCCATTGTCAATTTTTCCCATTTTCGCTCAAGAATCTTGATTGGCCATAACAACCCAAAAGGAAACTGGTGTTCTGCTTTCACTTGCTAGCATGCTAAGCACTTAGCTATCAATTCTATTACATCACATTTCAGCCCAGGCCACTAGTAAAGTTCTCTCAAGTCCCGATACATCGTATTTCCTTTGGGATGCATAGCATAAGGACTACTATGCGCTTCTCGAACAATGGACTATCTTAATTTCTTATCATTTGGCATACAATACCTCTATCAGAAACATAGGATACCATCGATGTTCAACCTAAAATCTTCGGTCTTGCTCTTCTTAACTTATTTAATCTAAGGTAACAAGGACAAGTCTAGGGGTTGTTTATCTCTAATTTCGCTAACCAAGATGGGTTTCACTTGTAGTTCGACTAACAAGCTTCCATCATCAACTAGACTTAACCTAGCAAACATTGATTTTAGGTCAGTCATTTCCTTCCTACTTAAGGCATCCGCCACAACAGTAGCATTTTTTGGATGATATCCAATTACATAGTCATATTCTTTTAACAATTCTATCCATCTCCGTTGTCTCAAGTTCAACTCTTTTTTGGTGAGAAGATACTCGAGACTCTTATGATTTGTGTAGATGTAGAAGTTCTCACCATACAACTAGTGTCTCCAAAGTTTTAAAGCAAATACCATGGCTCTCAATTCCAAGTCATAAGTCGAGTTGTTGCACTCATGTTGCTTCAAATGCCTCGATGCATAAGCAACTACTCTCCCACCTTATATTACCACACAACCTAGGCTCGCATAAGACACATCACTATACACCACGTACTTTTTTCCCGACTCGGGCTGGATTAATATAGGAGCTTGGGTTAACACAACATTTGGCTTTTCAAAGCCAGATTGTTGCTTATCCATCCATTTAAATAGAGCATTCTTTCTCAACAACTTGGTTAAAAGAGTAGCAATCAAATAGAACACTTCAACAAACCTATGATAATATCCATTTAAACCAAAGAAACTTCATATTTTCAAAAACATTTTTGGGTTGTTTCTATTCTATAATAGCTTCTACCTTTTTTGGATCTAATCAGATACCCTCTGCAGATACCATATACCTAGAAACGTGACCTCCTTAAGCCAAAATTTGCATTTCCTTGGTTTGGCATAAATTTTCTTTTCTCGAAGGATTTGAAGGATTTTTCTAGGGTGCTTATCAAGCTCAATTTCAGTTTTTGAGTATACTAAGATGTCATCGATGAACACAACGACAAACTAATTAAGGAAGGGTTGGAACACACGATTCATTAGGTCTATGAAAGCGGTCAGAGCATTGGTTAAACCTAAAGGAATCATAAGAAACTTGTAATGACCATACCGAGTCCTAAATGCGATTTTAGGCACATTCGTCTCCTTAACTTTTATTTGATAGTACCCCGATCTTAGATCTATTTAGGAAAGCATAGTTGCACCTCTAAATTGGTTGAATAAATTGTCGATTCTAGAAAAGAGATATTTATTCTTAATGGTTAGCTTATTTAACTGTCGATAATCTACACATAGTTTTAGGGAACCATCTTTCTTGGCAAATAGGACCAGAGCTCCCTAAGGAGAAACACTAAGTCTAATTAACCCACGATCCAAGAGCTCTTAAAGTTGGATTTTTAATTCTTGTAGCTCCTCAGGTGTCATGCGGTAGGGAGCAATAGACACTAGAGTAGTTTTTGGTAGCAGGTCGGTTCAAAATTTTACCTCACAATTTGGAGAGAACCCTGACAACTCCTTGGGAAACACATCTAGGAATTCCCTAACAATTAGAATACTGTCTATGGCAAAACCATTTGCATTCATATCTAACACGTAAGTTAGATAAGCCTCACAACATTTTTGGACTAACTTTTCAGCTACCATAGCAAAGATCACATTTGACAAATAATTACGCCGTTCACCAACCACAACTACCCTTGGCGTTTTCAAGGTTACCCTTTTAGATGCATAATATAAGCTAACATGATGTTCAACTAACCAATCCATTCCCAGAATTAGGTCAAACTCACTAAAAATTCACTCCATAAGGTCGATCGGAAACACTACCCCTTGCACTTCCAATGGACATCTCCTATAAAGTTTATTTACCATAAAAAATTGTACTAATAGGCTTACTACAGTAACATCAGTAGAGATTTTCTCTACCCCAATACCTAGTATACTAATCATATTATAAGATACATAAAAGTAGGTAGATCATATATCTATCAAGGTAAGGTATGACACAAAGTGGATGGTGAAAGTACTTGTTATGACATCGAATGCATCCCCATCCTCACATCCTCTAACGTTGTAAATGAGGGCAAGTTGTCTAGCCTCAGTTTGGTTCGCACCCGTTGCAACAATATTTTTGGCTCTATTTTGACCTCGGCCCCTCAAAGGTAACTTACCTGTTCGTTGATTTTGGGCTGGAACTTGTGTCAATTCGGTCCGTCGAGGACAATCCTTTACCAAGTGCTATGTTGACCCATACTTTAGACAAACACCCAATTTCCTCCAACATTCACCCGGGTGGTGCTTGTTACAATAAGTACATTTGCGAACCCTATCCCCAGAATTAGCCACAGCAACCCCTTGTTGCGGTCTACCCTCTCTAGCCCACTTCGGAGGACGGGAATTTGAACCAGCAAAATCAGAACCTCTTTTAACCGGAGCCTTAATCTTCTTCTATTTTTCGCGTTCTGTAAGTTTAATCTCTTCCATGATTTTAGTTTTCTCCATTAGGGTCTTAAACACCCATTCTTGGTGTAGAGCATATTGAATCCTGAGGTTGGAACACAACCTATTTTTGAACCTCACACATTTTTACTATTCCGTGGTGGCCATACCTTGGGCATTGCAACGTCTACCTTAAGTGTTCATATGGCTTGTTGAAGTCTAAAGTTTAAAGTATATCTACAGTTTTGACACAAAGATTTCAAGCGTTAGCTATCTAAATGTTCATGGTTTAAGGTCTATAATTTTTAATAATAATAGTAACTAAGTTAGGATCGAAATTAGAGTCCCGGATTTAATTTCTTTCAAAAAATCAATTATTCAAAAGTTAGTGGCATAATTTTTCCAAAAATACCCTTTTATGCATGCAGACTCACTTAAATTTCACAATCTGAGTTTAAAAATCCTAACTCTAATACCACCAAATGTAACCTCCCCAACCTGGCCTAGACGTTAGACCCAAATTCAGAAGATTATATTTGCCATCGAAATGGCCCAATAAGGTAGCGGAATTTATAGAGTAGTCATTCTAAAAAAATTATCTTTATAGGAAACTTAATTTATTTTCAGACAAAGTTAGTGTTTTACCTCCCTTGCAAAATAATACAATTAATCTGAAACCTGTTGTTTTACAAATTATCTACTCATTTAAAAAATCATTTTAACAATGCAGTGGAAAAGTGATAATAACGAAGTTCTAATGAAAACCATGTTTCATGCATGATAACATAAAATGAAAACTCATGTTTTAATAGCCTAAAAATACCATGCTTGCCCTAAATAAACCCGGAACTAAGTCCTGATTCATAGTTTAAATATGGCGTTACAGTTCTCAAATAATAGGAATTATAAATAATAATAGTTGAAATAAATATTTATATATCTTTAATCTGAGTCGAGTCCTCCGATTTGATGATTCTGCTTCCTAACCTGGTGGTTTATCTGTAAAGATGTAAATTAAAGGGGAGTGATCTATGAAGCCCACTGTAAGTTCGATCACAAGAAAATCGAAACAAAAAAGTAGGCAAAACACAAGGGTTAACAATTTTAAGAATAATCACAATCATAAACCACTTCAAGTTAACAAATTTTCATATCATTACTTCACTGCTCTATCTCAGTAATCATAGTTTTATATGCAAGTACTAATGAATGACAATGCAATTTCAATTTATCAGAAAAGGGTCCTATTCAACTCCGCTACACATCTCACTTATGAGTTCCCCAGAACTCATCTACCATATCACTCCAGGTTGTGGATGAACCATCACTGATTTGCAGATAACCTACCACTTGTTGTGGATACACAACATAATTGCAAATAAAAGTTGTCACCGGGTTTGTAAAAATTTGTGGGTAAACCACCAGTATTTTTAGATAAAAACATTTACAAACAAGTGTGAGTTCGATCACGAGAAAACCAAAACAAAATAGTAGACAAAGCACATGGGTTAAGAATTTTGAGAATAATCACAATCATAAAGCATTAACAGTTTTTCATATCATTATTTCACTACACTATCTTAGAAATCATAGTTATTATATGTACATGCTAATGAATGGCAATGCAATTTCAATTTATTAGAAAAGGGTCCTATCCAACTCTACTACACATCTCACTTTTGAGTTCCCCAAAACTCATCTACTATATCACTCCAGGTTGTGGATGAACCACCGTTTAGTTGCAAATAACCTACCACTTGTTATGGGTACACAACATAATTGCAGATAAAAGCTGTCACTAGGTTTGTAAAAAATATGTTCAGCATCAAAGATGTAAAATTTGGTGTAAAAGAGAGGAAAGAAAAGAAAAGAGAGAAAAAGAGGGAAAAATAAGAAAATCCTATTTAGTTTTGAAGAGAAATCAAAATCCTAGTTCTATTGGGGAAAGTTGGATTAAATATCTAGGGTTTGGGAACCCTAGGAGGGCAAGGGCAATTTTCTCAAATTTTTGGGCTGAAATTTTAAAAGGGAAAATAAAAGGAACAATTTTGGAGGATAGAGTAGCTTGAATTCGAGTATGCTAGAAGAAGTGGCATGTTGACCATTGGGTTGTTGCCCATTTATTATTTAGTTTCTACTTCAAATAATATTTATTTTTGTATGGTTTTCATCTTAGTTTGCTGAAAATAAAAAAAAAATGAGAGAGGAGTGGTTTGAACCTAGGATCTCTAGGGATTGTACTAACTAATTAACAATTAAGTTTAGGTCATTTCCTGGTTAATTATTTCAGTTAACCCCCTATATTTTGGGGCATGACATTAGAGGGCAATCCTTGCTTGTTGGGGTCTTGAAGCTTGCATGAATTGTCTTAATGCACACAAGTTGGTGTGAACATAATGCTCAGGTGTTTGGGCGTGCTCCCTCGTCTGTTGATGCTATTGTTTTGAGAATTAAGAGTATGGTTCAAATTTGTATGAGAGGGAAGCTGTTTAACAGAGTTGATTTAGTTAACATTTTAATCAGTTCTAATTGGGGTTTCGCCTGATTTTTTTTGGGTTTGTTTTGGTTGCTTCTTTCGTATTGTTTTGACAATTTGATTTGTTATTGTTGACAGTTTTGTTGTAATGTTGTTTGACTGTAGCAGTGGACTGCTTGTATAAATGAAATTCAATTGTCCCAAAAAAATAACTTTATCTTAAATTTATTTTATAAAAAGTGATTTTAAAAGATAAAATTATTATTTTCGTTTTAAAAATAAAATAAAATAATTTTAAAATTAAAATATATTAATTATTTAGCACGTTGAACTCATACGGAATATGATTACAAAATTATACAAACAATAAAGAAAAAAAATACAATTAGAAAATATATGCACGCGTTAAAATATTTTGTGGGGACAGTATAAGCACTTTTGTTAGTTTAGTATGAATTAAAATATTTTAATTGATAATTATTATATTTTATTTAAAATTTTATGAGTTTAATAAGTGAAATAAAAATTTGAAATTTTTTATTTATCCATTTTATTTAATTTATATAAATAATTTAAAACTTATAAAATATTTAATTTATTTAATTTAAAATTTATAAAAAGTAATTATAAAAGTAATTATTCTATCTTTTAAATTCTATAAAAATGTACGAGTTTACTAAGTGAAACAAAAATTTGAAAATGTTTATTTATCCATTGTATTTAATTTATATAAATAATTTAAAATTTATAAAAGGTAATTATTAATAAATGATCATATAAAATAATTATAAGAAGTATTTATATAAATAATTATTTTATATCTTAAAATTTATAAAAATTAATGATAAAATTATTTTCAAATTTATATAATTTAATATTATTTATATAAATAATTAATTTATCTAATTTATATAGGGAAAAATACCAAAAAATGCCCTATTTTTTTAAAATTTACCGAAATGGGCTCGGTATTTTATTATTTACCGGAATGGGCCATTTTCCCCAAAATCGCGTCCACGTCAGCGCGATGTCAGGGGACGTGTCAGCAAATCGTGTCCACGTCAACGCGCTTTGCTTACGTGGACACAAATCGCGCCTACGAGGACGCGATTTGCTGACACGTCCCCTGACATCGCGCTGACGTGGACGTGATTTTGGGGAAAATTACTCATTCCGGTAAATAATAAAATACCGGGCCTATTTAGGTAAATTTTAAAAAAATAGGGCTTTTATGTGTAATTTGCCCCTTTTTTTAGTATTTTGCCCCTAATAATACATATTAATGTATTACTGTAATATGTAGCTCAAATTATGTATTGTAGTTAATATTCATAATATTGTAGCTCAAATTGTCAATCCGTCTATAATATTGTACTAATAATATATATTAATGTAATATTGAAGAGTTAATTGATTAAAAAAATAAATGCAACAAGTACAAAAAAGATTTAAAATTATTACCAACAAGATTTGAACCAAGGTACTAAGGGAAAAGAGCGAGCATATTAACCAACTAAGCTAAACTAGTTAATTGATATATTATAAAAATATTGTTATTATCTTAATTATATTACTTACGTTCTAATGATTTATCGGACCTATTTCATACACGTGTCAAATAAAAAAATAATATAACAATTCTGTAAAAAAAATCCGGTGTTTACTTCAAATAAATAAGGAAAATAATTATTTGAATGTTTCAAAATTCAATTTTAAACCGGAAAAATCAAAATTTAGAGGAAAAAAAGGATCTTTTTCGATGAAAACTACAGCAAACCGCCTTCGGCTATTTGTCAGTGTGTAGATCTCGAAAAGTTATTCGAAATCAAAACAAAAATTGTCTCAATCGGACAACCGAGCCAAAAGTTATGGCCTTTCAAAGTTTTCCAAGCTAAAAAACATAAACTGTTCATGAATTATTGCTTCCATGTCAGCAAATCGCGCTTACGTGGATGCGATTTGTTGCCACGTAAGTAATCGCGCTGACGTAGACGCAATTTGCTGACACATCCCCTGACATCGCGCTGACGTGGACACGATTTCGGGGAAAATGGCTCATTCCGGTAAATAATAAAATAACGGGCTTATTTTGGTAAATTTTAAAAAAATAAGGCTTTTATGTGTAATTTACCCATTTATATAAACAATCTCGCCTTTTAAAAATGTTTATTAATCTAATTTAAATTTTATAAAATATCAATGTCATTTTCAATGAAATGATAAATTTTAATATTTTATAATAAAAAACACCCTAAAGTTCCATTCTAATCACTAGAATATAAAACTTAACACTAATTACTATTGTATTTTTTTTATACATATTACAAATAAGAGAAGGGATGACAACAATGTAAATTGAACCCTAAATTTTGGATGCCAACAAAGAAATTAATCATTACTTCCTTATGTTGTTAATAGTCAAATATAGAAATAATTCATTATATATTGGTTAATAATAATAATAATTATTATTATTATTTTGATTTATTTATCAATATTTTATAGATTATTATATGATATATTAATAGTGGAGATTTAACTCCGCAAGTGAGCAAAGGAGGCCTTGACAATGTTAGTAAAGTTGAAGTTTAGGTATCTTGATAACTCAAGTCAGAGACGATTCTAGGGGGCTGGCATAGATCTCGCCCTCTCCCCTAAAATAAAAAAATTGGCATTTAGGTTTTCTAAATTTTTAAAAAAAAATTTAATTAATAAAAGTAAAATTACACTTTAGCCCCTTAAAATTATAAAAAATTCAATTTAATCCTTTAAAAATTATAAATATATAGACTATAAAAAATTAAAATTTCATTCGGCCCCCTAAAAAATTGTTTTGACTTCGCTCCTAGCTTAAGTTGAGTCTCACACAATATAAATCATGTGTGAACTCTCTCTAAATTTATAACTTATTATGATCTAAGTTTGGAAATACTCCAAAAATTAATTTATCATACTTAAAAATGCTTGATTTTGATTAAAATAATTAACAACATGCTATGGTTTTAACTTTAGTTGTGGAAATAAAAAAAATTTAAAATTTGTTATAAGTCTCTATACTCTTTATAAATTTGAGATTCAATTCTTATATTTTTATTTCAAGAATTCAATCTTTCTACTTTTTCAATTTTTAAAATTCAAGTTCAACTATTAACACTGTTAATTTTTTATTTGTTAAGTTTATTTGTGCGGCATTTTGAAAAAAAAACTTACTTAGTAGCCATATAACTAAAAAATAGAGCTTTAATAAACCTAAATTTAATAAAATAATTTTAACACTATTAATATTTGGACCTAAATTTTAAATGTGAAAAGTAAAAAAAATTAAATTTTTATAAATATAAATACAGAAACTCACTTTGATGTGAAGCCGACAGTTGGGAAAATAGAGCCGTTTACTTTTCTGTGAATCTATTAAATAATTCAGTTCGTATCCAAGAATTAAAAGATCTAGTCAAGTATTAAAAAGGAAAAAAAAAAAAGCGGCTGAAATGATTGACGAAGGCATTGTTCATAATTAATGGGAAAATCTTTTTCCTAAAGAATTCTTAAAAGTTTATATGCAGCCTTATGGGCGGAAGGGTGTTGGTATTATTGTCACCATTCTCTCTCTTCATTTTCAATGTATTTCTCCTTCATGCATGACGCAATGCAAAATCAGGCAGCCTTTCTTTCATTTTTTCAGACGTATTGCATGCTGTTTATGAACGAATTACTAATTCAAATCATTTCATCTTTTGTAGGTTGGGATTCAAACTACAAATGGTACCCTATAAGAAAATCAAGATAGGATAACTTTTTTTATAAGATGTAAGAATAGAGATTGTAGAGGGATTTACATAATTATTACTTCACTTGTGATTTAGGTTACATTACATTATTAATCATTAAATTATAGATAATTTTTATTTTAATCATTTAGTTAAAAACTTATAATTTGATCACTTAATTATTTAGAAATTTCCATTTAAGTCATCAAGCTTTTAAAATTGATTTCCCCTTCTCTTCTTCATTTTATTTTTTTATGAAACAACTTTGAATGTCACAAATCTATGAACCAAAATTCAAACAGTTTTTT
This sequence comes from Gossypium hirsutum, assembly GCF_007990345.1. Taxonomy (NCBI): domain Eukaryota; kingdom Viridiplantae; phylum Streptophyta; class Magnoliopsida; order Malvales; family Malvaceae; genus Gossypium; species Gossypium hirsutum. The sequence continues at coordinate 50,259,837 of NC_053440.1, forward strand.
TCTCCAATCTTTGACACTGACTGTCAAGTCAGCTTGAATCTAAAGTATATTCTTCTACTTTTTGATGAGTACTGATCCACCTTATTGATCGTTGAATCGTTACTTGGAGCTCACTGGTGAAACTTTAAAAAAGAAAAAACTTTACAATCTAGCGAGTTAAATAAAAAATTTTAAATAGTTCAATGCCTTAAATAAAAAAATTCGGATAGTTCAGTGATCAAATTGTCACTTTTTTTAATTAAGTGACCAGAACGAAATCTTACCCATAATTTAGTGATTGATGATATAGTTTAACATAACTTTTAAAAGTATTATTTATAATTTTAATTTTTTTACAATTACAAAAGATAAATTTATTCAAATTATTTGCTAAATTAAGCTTATATACCTTTTTTTTAATTCGCCTTTTAGGCTTTTTTTAATTAGGGAAATAGGTTGTTTTTGGAGAAAATGTATGAAAGTGTGTCCAATTGGGTGCGCTTTCCTCCAACAATAATTTCCGCAGTGGCTTTTGAACGTTGGCAACGGTAAAAAATTTTAAGGCACAACGATAAAATCTTTTTCCTATAAATATATCCAATTGAATGAGATTTCTCATAGATCTATTGATTTGTCTCGGGTTAACCAAAAGGGGTTAATTACATGAGTTTCAAACTGTAATTGGGGTTAAATTAATAATAAGTTTTATCTTTTCTCCCACCTTCAGAAAAATAAAGCATAGGCATTTCGGTGCTGTCGTTCATTAGATATTTCTAAAAGGTAACTATCTCGATTTCATATCATATAGAAATTTATATAGAATCCTTGAAAAAGACTTCTTCTTCATAAAAAAGAACCAAGCCATTTTTCATTCTTTTCACTTAAATCCAACTTTCTCTATCATCTCTAAACTCTCAATTCTCTCAACTCTCTCAATTTTCTGAAATTTTGTTCTAAATTTTTTGATACACTTGTTTAAAAATATTATAGTTTTATATTATTATTTTTATATTATTATTTTTATTAAATTTTCACAAATAACAAGTTCTCTAATTCGTTTTGACGACAAGCACATTTCCACAGATCAAGCGATAATAGTAAGACAAAATTTTAAATTTTGTTATTTTCAATTAAGTTAAATTTAAAGTTTTTTATTTTTAAAATATTTTAAATTAATCTATTTTGTCGATATAAATAGGTGGATGATCGTGTTTTAGAACGGTTCATACATAACTTGTCAAAGAGCCCAGACACTGAAATTCGTGGTTATTTGCAAGACGCGAGATGCTTGCATAGGCTGCAAACTTGATCCTACACTTATCAGCGCATTAGAGGAAAGATGGAGGCTTTATACACACATTTTCCATCTTCAATGTGGCGAGTGTAGAATTACACTAGAGGATGTAACTTTATAACTCGATTTACTGATAGATGTGCCAGTCATCATAGGATCAACAACCGTTCCCGATAAAGAGGACCTTTGCAAGACATTTTTGGGGAAGGTGTAGAACAAGTTTCAAGGTGGCCAAATAGATATGAAGTGGTTGAAAACCAATTTCAACTATCTTCCTCCGAATGCGCTTGATGTCATCAAAGAACAATACGCCCAAGCATTCATCCTGAAGTTAATCAGGGGCATTCTATGCTTGATAAATCTTGGAATTTGTTACCCATAAGGTGGCTACTACACCTAGTCGACTTTAAAGAATGCAGACGATTGAGTTGGGGATCAGCCCTCTTGGCCACGTTGTACCGAGACTTGTGCCCAACGACGAAACCAGATAAGATATCAATTTGTGGTTGTTTGCTCCTACTACAGTCATAGGTGTGGTGGCGGCTACCATTTCTATGTCCTGCAGTGAATGACTCATATACGTTCCTATTGGTGACAAGGTAAAAATCATTTAATAATAATATGTAGTTAGTATAGTATATGTTGTTTATTTATTATCTATTTAAATTAACATATCGCTTGAATAGGTGGAACCATGGGTCGAGTTACATGGGACTACCGAAGTAGCTCGAAAATATCCGACTGCTATTATATCAACACTCCAAAGCCGAGGTTAGTTACTAATTTTTCAAATCCTATAATAATTATACAATGTTTGAAAATTAAAATATCGTACATAACAAAATTTTCAATTGTGCACTGCAGTTTGAATGGATGTCATACTCTGATTCAAATATCATAGAATGCGTCCCGTCAAAATTTTTGGCCATTTGAAGTATGTGCAACGCAAAGGTGTCATTAATAGTGTATGCAGCAGTGGCGATGCACAAATAAGATTGAGTGATGCGGCAGCTCGGGAAATGGAAGCATTGCACAAGTTGGATCTATGAGGATATCATAGAATGCGTCCGCTCAAAATTTTTGGCCTTTCAAAGTAAGTACGGCACAAAGGTGCCATTAATAATGTATACGAAAATTAAGAAGCACGAATAAGATCAAGTGATGCGGTAGTTTGGGTGAAAGCAAAAAATTTTGCCACCACCGCAAGACATGGAAGCACTACACAAGCTAGATATGTGAGGGAAGACAAACAAGAATTAGAGAGATTACCATAAGCAATACATCAAAATTTGGGATCGTAGGATGAAATTTTTACCCATCCACAAACCCCTTTTTGCTCACCAAGCACGATGACTTGTTTGGAGTACATGCCCTGGTTTAGAGTTACCGGCAAGCTATATCTACTACCGATGGAGGTAAGGAGTAGACAATTTTGTTAGAAGAGATATCGATGACTGTCCTAGAAACGTAGGTCTAGAGGATGTGCCGCGATGGGTTTGTCCCCAGCTTTAACCCAACAAGCGCCACCAATGTATACGCCACATCTCGGTTAGTTCACTCTACTTAATCCTTTTCATTTCACTAACCCCCGTGTTTTTTTATAAGCACCACACTATACACCACCGCAACACCTTACATCTACACCTCCCGCAGGTATGCTTTTCAAGGCACCTTCATCCCCAGCACTCTATGCACACATGTCAAAGTTGATGTCGATGTAAATGCTGACATAGATGCCGAGGCATGTACCAACATCGATGGCAACGCCAATGTTGCCATCAATGTTGTCATCAATGCTAGTATTGATACCCGAGTTAATGTCGAATTATTCAGGTTTTATGACATCGTACTGTTATTCGCCGATACTGTCACAAACACCCACCATGTTGTTGTTTTATCGTGGTGGGTCATCAGTGCAACCACCTTCTTTTGGATTTGAAGACACACGAATGAAGGCTAGGACGACACTACACTCAAGCATGAGGAAGGTGATGCAGACGAAGTAAAGCTAAATGTGGAAATGAATATGAAGACGACAGTAGAGATGAAGATGAGTACGAGGGTGGAGGTGAAGACAAAGAAGATGAGGATGATGATCACGATCAAAAGGAGGAGCTGACATCAGTAGTTGTGCGTGGAAATCCTACGCACACCTGTCAGCCACTGTCCTATAACACACAATTGACCCGACGACGGTGATGATGTATTATTTTAAATTCTGATGTAAATTATACATAAATTTCCATATATAATATTTGATATGAAATATGTAACTTTGGATAGGTATCTTTATCAAACTAGTGATTAATAAAGGTACAAGAACTAACTTGTAAAAATGGTAAAAGTTTAATCGCCCGAGAAATTATAATTGGTACTTGAACTAGCGCTTAAAGTAGTAATTTTTCCACTATTAAAATGTTAGTAGACAGTGGCAAATACAATTGAAATACAAGGTAAAAAGAAAGAATAAATTTTATACACAAAGAAAGAAAGCATTGTGATCAATTTTATATTGCTAAAAGAAATGAATGCTAGCGACATTGAGACCCCCTGTCAGCAAGGAAGCTTGCTTAGCTGGACGAGTTTTTATAACATGTCCACTAAACCTTGCTAAAAAAAATACCCTAATCCCAGGAATTTTTTTGGTACATTTGAAGCATGTTTTGAAGATATTCGATGAAAACATTGGTCCTGTGACGCGTTATTGACCACGATGATTTTTTCCTCTGTAATCTCACCCTTCCCCTATGCCTATAAAAGAGGGATCCACATCCATACTCCATGATCCTTAAAACATCATCTCTCCCTATAATACTCAGCTCGTCATGGTCCCAATTGATGGTTTGTGTGAGCGAATTTTTGGCTAAAGTATGAGTCAAGGAAGGTTGATTTATGCCCTATACTCCGGTTAAGTTAATGTTAGTTGTCGCGCCATGATTGGTGAATTTTTTGACTAATAAAGTAAGCCTATAAAGACTTGGTTAAAGGTTCGTCTTTTGGTGAAGTATAATTTATTTATCTACATCTTGGCATAGTCATTGTGGAGATCTCGCCAATCAGTAGATTCTCTTGGCAAGCCTTATGTTGGTAGACCATTTTGTTAGTATCCACTAGTGGCAGATTTTAGGTAATGGACTTGATAGTTTTCTTTATGAGAACGTGGGTATGTTGTTCAGGTTTAGTTGGGTTCTTGTTAAGATCTAGTTGGAAATTAACTAGAGTGCAGTGATGTTTAAGGTAGGATTTATTTAGAAATTATTATGTCGACCACCAAAGGGTGCTAAGTCAGCTTTGCATGATTTGCCACGTGTAAGGTTATTAAGAGAGTTGTGTAGGCTATAAATAATAGTGTGGCTATTGCAGTGGGGGTCCGTTTTCTTTCCTTTCTTCTGCATTGTTTTTATTTCTTGTACCCTAAGAAAAGAGGGAATAACCTCGATAGAGAAGAACCAGCAAGTGTCCGAATAATAAGTAAAGGTTGTGGAGTGTAGCAAAAAACTTTTAGTGTTACCAGCTACTTGAGATCTTCTGTGAGTATCCAATTTGTGTGGGTTTTTTGTGAGTCTACTTTGAGTCCCTGTATACCATTAATTTTCGGGCTGTATAGTTAAGGGTTATGAATTCAGGTAAAACCATCTCTTTTGAACGTGGTAAGTTGTTGCATGTAACCATCTACATGTGCATGTAACCATTTACATGTGCATGTATGTGACAAGAAGTAGACAATACTTCCTCGGTTTGCAAACTCAGTATTCGGATATGATGAGCCATTAGTAGGGCATATTAGTTGTGTAACATCTTATTTTTCAGTAGTGTTAGAAACAAAGGTTTCGGGACCATAATTTTGACGTGTCAATCTGTAAATATTAATTATTTAATATTTACGAAGTTATTAGTATCGTATTAAAATTTGGTTAGGAAATTTTAATGTTTAATTAGTTAGTTAAAAAAATGGACTAAATTGTAGAAGTTGCTAAAGTTAATATATATTAGTTAAATGTGATAAATGCTATAAAATCATAAAGTAATAGATTTTATTGGTAATTATGCCATTTTAGATTAGGGTGGATGGTTTAGGTAGTTTTTAACATGAAATTATATTAATTTTAAAAGGGTAAAGAAGTAATTTTAAAATTAAAGAAAAATTAAAATAAATTAAAGACTAAAGAAACATTATCTTTTTGGATGTTTCTTTCTTCTTCACGAATCGATTGCCATTGATGAGCTAGGGGAGAATCGACAAAACTTATTTTTCCTTGCATATCAAGAATCTCAACGTGTGAATGACGTACAAGGAAAAGAGAAAACTGCTGATTAGTCCCTGATAGCTAAATCATCTACCAGGTAAGTCTCTACTGATGTTTTGGTTATAATTTGATATTACTGTTATTAATTGTACCTATATACATATTGAGTTGTCATTATAGTGAATAATTTGATCTATAAGGAGTAGAAATAAATTTTCTGAAAAGATTTCGATAGATCAAGTAAAAGTTACGTGAGAATTCTGTCTGAATATTTGTTCTAGATCGAGCTCCTGCATGTGTTGCAGACTCAGGTTAATATGAGACTTGGATTTAGCCTAAATTAGCTATTCGTTGTCGTTTAATACGTTTACCTAGCTCATGCCAAGCTAGTTTACCTGTGCTGTCATTGGTTTATCCCGGAAAGGTAACCTGATGTAACTAATCTGTATTTGATTAGATCTTATGAGCATTATATGTTTCTGGACTAACGTATTGGTACTTGTACAAAGATCCATCGTAATAATAAAAGTTATCCGATACGGATTTGTTCCAATGAAGTATAATAACTTATGAATTCTGAATATCCGTATGTTTAAACGTTACTGACTTTGAATTTCTGAACCATGTTGAAACAAGGTTGAAGTTCAATTGATTATAGGCTCATAGCTACTTAATAAACATAGTAAGTAGTGTGTTGATTTTGTGGAAGCTTACTAAGTATTTCTTATACTTACTTTGGATATTATTTCTCTGTAGATTTTAAGCTATTGGATCGTGCTGGTCTAATCATTGGAGCATACACCGACCTTCATCTCTTTTTGATAGTTTTTGAAGTCTCAATCTATGGTTAATCATGGCATGTAAATAGGGTGTTTGTTTTGTAAGAATATGGACATGTTTGGTACCTTGTATTGTAATAGATCCTTATACAACTTTAGTGCTAATAACAATTGTCGAAACCATTTTTTTTAAAAAGGGGGTGGACTTTGATTTTGAAAATGAAAACGAACATGAGAGTCGCCACCAATCCTTTTTGATGAGGTGTGATCAGGTCACCTCGAAAAAGTAACTATTTTAATAAATGATTTGATTTATTAAAACAACAATATTGGTCCACAAAATTCAAGAAGACGGGTTCGGGAGTCGGTTACGTACGAGGAAGGATTAGCGCCCTTGTAACGCCAAAAATTGGTACGTAGCTGACTAGGGTGTATTTAGAAATATCGCTTAATTGAAAAAATTTAGAAATGGGTGTATTTCACGTTAATCAAGAAAAAAATTATATCCCGCAAGTTAGGACACAATATCTTAAATCCCAAAAAGAGAATAAACACCAAAAGTTTTATTGTTTTAAAAGATATTTGATTATCTCGATTTTAGAAAAATAATCATATTCCGTAAGTTAGAACACGATCTTTTCTTAATTCCCGAGATTATTAAAAATTTTTGCTTTCAAACGTTCATTTATTTGGATTTGTCAAGAAAACCGAAACCCCATAAGTTATGGTACGACCTTTCGACTCTCAAAATACGAAGTTTTACTTATTTTAAAGTCCTGATTTATGTATCGAATAAAATTAATGTGACACGAATTGGTAGAAATAAAGCATTGTGTTAATATGCATAACGAAATGAATGCGTTTATATGAATGACAATATAAAAAATAAAATAAAGTAAACGACCTAAGAATAATAAACAAAAACAAATAATAAGAATAACAAACTAAAAATTTAAAATTAAAGAATTAATGTTATAAAAGTAAATAAATAAATATTGTATGAAACAATCTAAGAATAACATTAATAATAATGATGATAATGATAATAATAGTAATAATAATAATAATAACAATAATAATAATCTAAGGTTTAAAGATTATATGGAAGAATATAAATAAATAAAATGACATAATAAAATAAATATATTTAATATATTTAGAAAAATAAATAAATAAAAATAATAATACAAAACTAATTAATATAATAATAAGTAAATAAATAAAAGGAAAAGTGATAATACTAATGATAATAATAATTAATTAATTAATTAATTTAATAATAACATAGCAAAAATAACACAAAGGATTAAATTGAACTTTAAAACAAAATTCTGGGGCAAATGAGAAATAAGTAAAAAAGGGAGGACTAATTTGAACACGCAAATAACAAGGAGGGACTAAAAGGAAAATTTTCCCTTCTCCTTCAAAACGGTGTCGTTCAGGTATGGACTAAAATGAAACAGAGATAAAATTATGCGACGAAATTAAAAGAAAAAGAAAAGAAACAAAAATGACTAAATTGCAACATGTTGCAAAAGCGGAAGGACCGCGCGCACAAATAACCCATGTGCTAGAAAACACGCGGATCCTAGCATTGTGGGTCGGATCGGACGCGGGTCGTGTCAAAACGATGCCATTTTGGGCGCCTAAGGCCAGCCTAAAAACGACGTTGTTTTGGAGGCCTATATAAGTTTTTTTTGAAACAAAAAAAAAACATTTATCCCTTGTCCTAAAAAAAACTCTCAACTCTCTCTCAACTTCCCTCAAGTTCGGCCTTGGCTCTGGCCATCGACCACCACGCTTACTGCCGGTCACCGGTGATGGCATCGCTGTCTGCGGTGGCCAGAAAAAAAACAAAAATACCCTTTTCGAAGCCCGCCACACGTAGAGCAAGGATCTTAGGCCAAAACTCTTGAAAACTCGGCCAAACCCGGTGGAGCAATGAAGAAACATTATGTTTCTTCTCCTTTCCGGCGTGGCGTTCGACGGCGAGTAGATCGGCCGACTCAGGTGAGTCTTTTCCTTTCCTTTTTACTTTATTTTCGTAGATAATAAATTAAAAATAAAAACAACAAAACTTAGATGTAAAAAATAAGCAGAAATCAAACGAATATCACCTTAAAAGTTTAGATTTTTTTTGTATTCAATGTTTTCGAAAAGAAGAACCCCATTTTACAATACATTTAGATTGGGCCTTTATACTGATTTCTACATATTATTTTTACTATTTTCCTATTGTTTGTTGCGTGTTTGCTTCTGCCTTTTTTCTCTTTGTTTGCAAGTGGCGTGAAGGTCAACGGTGGAAATTTCGGCTTTTTGCCATTTTGGTGCAAGGGAGACAGAGGGGTGTCAAACGGTACTAGAGGCTCACATGGGATTAAGGTTTTAGTTTTTACTAAAACTGAGTTTAGTTTCTGGGCCAAAGGGCCACCTAGGGTTTTTTGGTTTTTGGGTTCAGGCCAGGGCAAAAAGGCCTATTACAGCTGCCCCTCTTTGCTCATTGTCGTGTAACGGGAATGAAGCAAAGACTTTAAAAGGTTCAATTTTGCCCAGTCTTCCTGAGTCTTGACTCCTTTTGGTGTTTCTCTTTTTAAGTAGCGTCACTCTAGTCCACTGTGTCTTGTTGCTTCGATGCACTTCGCTACAACTTCAAAAAGAGATACGACTTGTAGCTTCAATCTACTCTGCTGCAACTTCAGCGGGATGAGATTTGTGGTTTTAGTCTGCTCCACTACAACTTCAAGGAGATAAGACTTTTTATGCTAGATTTAATCCGACCTACTGCAATTTCAGAGGTATAGGATTCGTCATTTTAATCCGCTTCACTGCAACTTCAAGGAGATAGGATTAATAGCTACAATCTATTCCACTGCAACTTCAGGGAGATAAGATTGGTATCTTCAACCTGCTCCACTGTAACTTTAGGGAGATAAGGTTGGTTATCTTCAGTCTGCTCCATTGTAACTTCAGAGAGATAAGACTTGTTATAGTAGATTTAATCCGACCTACTGCAACTTCAGAGGTATAGGATTTATCATTTTAATCCGCTCCACTGCAACTTCAGGGAGATAGGATTAATAGCTTCAATCTGCTCCACTACAACTTCAGGGAGATAAGATTGGTATCTTAAACCTGCTCCACTGCAACTTTAGGAAGATAAGGTTTGTTATCTTCATTCTTAATTTGCTCCGCTGCAATGCCAGAGAAACAAGATTCGCTACCTTTAGCTTTAATCTATTCCACTGTAACGCCAATGAGATAGGATTCGCTACCTTTAGCATTAATCCGCCCCACTTCAGCTTTAATCTATTCCATTGCAATGCCAGGGAAATAAGATTCACTACCTTTAGCTTTAATCTGTTCCACTGCAAAACCAGGGCAATAAGATTCACTGTCTTCAGCTTTAACGCTAGAGAGATAAGATTTGCTACCTTTAGATTTAATCTACTCCGCTGCAACACCAGGGAAACAAGATTCTCTAACTTTAGCTTTAATCTGTTCCACTGTAATGCCAAGGAGATAGGATTCACTGCCTTCAGTTTTAATCCGCTGCACTTCAGTTTTAATCTATTCCACTGCAATGCCAGGGAAACAATATTTGCTACCTTTAGCTTTAATTTGTTTCATTGCAAAGCCAGGGAAATAAGATTCGTTGTCTTCAGCTTTAACGCTAGGGAGATAAGATTCGCTGCCTTCAGCTTTAATCTGCTTCGCTGCAACGCCAGGGAAACAAGATTCGCCACCTTTAGCTTTAATTTATTCCACTGTAATGCTAAGGAGATGGGATTCATTGCCTTTAACTTTAATCCGCCCCACTTCAGCTTTAATCTATTCCACTGCAACGCCAAGGAAACAAGATTCGCTACCTTTAGCTTTAATCTGTTCCACTGCAACGCCAGAGAAATAAGATTCACTGCCTTCAGTCCGCTCCACTGCAACTTCAGAGAGATAAGACTAGTGTCTTCAATTCACTCTACTTTAACTTCAAGGAGATAGGATTTATGGTTTCACCGATCTGTTCTCTAGGGAACATGACCTGTAGAATCCCCTTCATGGGCCTATTTATGCCTAGTGATTAGGATGTTATGATCGGAATGAATCAAAATCTCCTAACTAAATGTGCATGCATGAATGCAAAATGTCATGAAAATGATCCCTTAATGTTTGAGTTGTTATTCATCATTTTTCATTAAGGCTTTATTACCAACACGTCAAAACTCTATCTTATTCAGCTGGTAACACTCATATCTTATTTAATTAGATTGCCCCTACTGTAATATTCAAGGCTCAATCCATTGTACTTTTGGGACATAAAATTTGAATCATCATCCTCCCACTGTAATTTAGGAGTATAAGATCTGGCTCTTTCTCAATCCTCTCCTACTGCAATTCAAGGATACAGGATCTGAATCTCTTTGGTCTCCTACACCAATCCTAAGGTGTCATACCAAATGTTTATGTACAATTGTAGAATTTTCTTCTCCAAGAAAAACCTCTTCTATTACTCGGTGATCATTGCTTGCTTGCTCATTAAAGCTTTATCACCAACACGATATCTTGTTATTTTGTTCAATCAATAATTTTGAAAACAAAATCCAAAGAGATAGTCTTAATTTAGACTCTTCCTTCTCAGATATTTCCAACCTTTAAACCTGGTGCGTTCTAAATAATAGTTCTGTTTCAGGTTCTTATATTATTTAGAAAGTTCTAGCATAATATGCAAAACTTCCCTTGTGAAAGTATTATTAGTCCATTAATCATTATTCCAATGCAACATGCTTCAAAAGATCATAACAATGGATAAAAATAGCGTTGATTTGGGAGCACGGCTCGAAATGAATAAATTATCAATGATAGTAAAAATAGAAGAAGAATTGATTGGGAACACGTATCTTGAAAAAGAATGAAGTATTTCAAGAACAACAAATTCAATATAAATAATATGAAGATTAGCTGCCCTAGATATCGCAGCTTGAATTTCTCTGTACAAATTTTCTAATGGCCATTCTGAGTTTGACATGTGTTTAGGAGATCTACAGTATTTTATCGATGCCCCAAGATCTCGCCTACCCTTTCCTGTTGATTCAAGTATAGCAAGATCACCACATGCCCCAATCTGATCAAAATTTGAGCTGCCCTTTTCGGGTTTTCAACTCAAATCCCTTTTGGTCTCAAAGTGCCCTTTGCAGGTTTTCACCTTGGCTTCTCCTTTTTCTTTTTCTTCTTTTTCTTTTTTTTTTAAAAGTGAAGTTTTCTTATTTAAATCAAAATTCACAGGATTAGGCAGGTTCATGCCTTCCATCTTGGTCAATATTGACGCTTTTCCAGATAAGGCCTTCCACAAAAGGTCATTCCCAATTTGGATTCCACTTTCTTCTAAAGTCCTTTTGTATGGGAAGGATCTTCTTCAATATCAGGTCTCCCTCATGGAAATCTCTGGGGCGAACCTTTTTGGTGAGCTCACATCATTTGTTTTTGGTACATTTGACCATGACGGATAGCTTTCAACCACGTTTCTTTAAACAAGTTCACTTGATCATATCGAGATTTGATCTATTTTGGTTCATCCATCTTCAGCTCAGCCGACACTCGGTGAGAAGGAATTTTGACTTCAATAGGTACAAACACCTCCATTATACAAATCACTGACAAAGGCATTGCCCTAGTAGGGGTCCTGACAGACGTTTGATAAGCATAGATGGTAATTTCTCATGGCAATCTTTATGAGTCTTAATCATTTTCTCCACGATCTTCTTCTTATTTTTTTGGTTACCTCTACTACACCATTCATCTTGGGGTGATATAGTGTTTAATCTTGAATAGACTGCAAACTTTTGATATCATGCTGTTGTTCAAATTCAGTGTATTGTCAGATATGATCCTTTTTGGCATTCCATACCGACATATGATTTTTTTTTCAAGAATTTGCTGACTATTAACTTTGTGATATTGGCATATAAAATAGCTTCCACCCACTTGGCGAAGTAATCGACGACCACAAAGATAAATCGATGACCGCCAGAAGCTTTTGACAAGATTGGCCCAATGACATCTATGCCCCACATGGAAAAAAGGCCATGGATTCTATTGATTCTTTGTAAGGTAGGATATGTTTCTCATCTTGGTCTACCATCCTTTAGAAATCAGAAGATACGTTATAGTCTCGGTTATCTTCAAAGTCCTATGGTTCATCTGGACACATATCTTACTCAAAAGGAGGTTTTGAATCAATAGCAGTGTCGCTCATATCATCGATATCTAGAGACCTATTATAAGGACAAAGAAAAATCTAAAGAATAAAAGAATCTAAGAATATTTATCTGTATAGTATGATTAAGAATGAAATGGAAACAATAAAAGAATATTTGTTCGAAGTGAGAAACAAAGATGCATTTTATTAAAATAGAGATGTTGGATATAAGCCTATCTCGCAAAAGGATTCTTATTGCCCCTAGGCTTAGAGAAATAAGCGTTTTTAGACATTACTCCGAATTAGCTCTAAAAAATATAGAGATCTGTTCCACAGTCCCATTGTTCAGAACACTTCCAGGTACATAAGGGCGAATACCCGATAAATTTTCTCTTCCAATTCCTTCTTCAGATATAGCATTGATGCTCCAATTTCTGAATATTCTTTCTAGGTCTTCAGCATTCTTAAAGAATTCTAGCTCCTTATTATCCATCAGGCCTTGCACCAAGGCCCTGAATTCATTGTACTTTTGAATTTCGTGACCCTCTTCATCATAGAACTCACAATAGTTCCTTGCTTCTCCGAGTTTCTCCCCTAAACCTTATGTGATTAATCATCTTTCTACCATCTTTTTTCCAAACCTCCCTCACTGGGGTTTTTACTTCTGCTAAATCTGTCTTGATTCTCCTCCCTACATTCTTAATTATTGCATTTACCCCTTTTTCAGAATGGTTGGGTAACGAATTTTTTGCACTAGATGGATCATCGAATTTCATAATACCCACTTTGATGAGTCTTTCGATTATCTTTTTGAAAGCGGTGTACTTCTCAATCGAGTGTCCTGTGATTCCCGTGTGATACTCGTATTGGGCGTTCGCGTCATACCATTTAGGGTATGAGGGCTGCATAGGTTTTAGGTAGAAAGGGGAAACAACATGTGCATCAAATAAACTTTGGTACAACTCTCTGTATGTCATTGGAATAGGCGTAAACTGGGGTTTCTCCGTTCTTTGCCTAGCATTGGACTCTTGTCTTGGTGGGCCCTGATGACCAGTGGTTATCGTTCTTGTTTGGCTCACAGTGACTGGCTTCAAATAACTGCTGTTACACGTGGTTACATTATTCACGTCGTTTTCTCTTTTCCTTGGGGCCTTTAGCGTATTGATTTAGGAGCTCCACTCCCGCCTGTTTTGTTTCCGCTAGATCATCCAAATCAAGGACAACAGGATTGGTTAGATTATCCCCCGAGTTAGAACTTGAACCTGTCGGGAAGTTTATCGGTGTCGAGGTACCTGTCTGGTATTGGGGTCTGATGTTAATAGAAACCCTTTGTGGACACGCGTTTGGTTGTGCTTGGGTGTTTGTTAGGGTAAAGCTTGGAGGATAAGCAGGGTCCTCGTTATCTTCCCAGAATTGACCATAAGGTTCTTTCCTTTTTCTAACCCTCCAGCCAGCAACTGGGTTAACTGGCTCATCACATTTCTTTGGAATTCCAGCATCTGATCCCTCATATCTTGTTGAATTTTGGGCAATTGTTCTTGCATCTGTATTTGTATTTACTCTAATCTTTCCAACCTTTAGTCCATTTCTTTAGTTTTTCCTCGTGTATTGATATTCCGGGATAACTGCCAAGATTTTAGGGTTTTTTTGTGAGACTTAATGTATATGATGCAATGCAATGTTAATACATGAATGCAATGAATGCAAAAAGGAGAAAAGAGGCATTCATTATGATTCAATTCTATTAGAACAACTTTACTAGAAAATAAATCTCTTTACATAAAATGGATATTTACATATACGGTCTTCCCCTAATACTCAAAGTGAAAACATTGATCCTTTTCCTCATATCCGTACGTTAAGATCAAATCTCATGAACTCTTCAAAAGGAGTGCCTCCTTTATCTCCTTTTTGCTTGATCCAAGCCGCGACCCATTGTTCACTCATCCTCGTGATGCTCGTTAGCTTCTTTAAGAAAGTTAGAATGTTGGCGGCTCTCGAATAATTTTTGTCAGCTTGAATCTTCAAGCAATGAAACAAAGTCGTGTACTTATTCACCAGACTATTCCCTCGTTATGTTTTCTTGGGCCCTATTCGGACGACCACATTGTCTTCCACTTTATCAAGAAATCCATTTTCCATGACAAGCTATCTATTTAGCAACTGAACATGAATCAACACCTCTTTTCTATGATGAAAATGCAATGCAATCATAACCAAAACAAAAGAAAATAGGTTAGTACAAAGCAAAAGCAAGCAAGAAATAAACAAATAGAGCACCTATTCAGGTAACCATTAGGGTTTGGTATGGTCCTACCTAAGGCGGGCTCTTAGGGCTCACTATATGTGGTTTGGCTCTAAAGTAAAGGTACCCGAACCGGCAGATTCCTCGATCCTCACCCATTATAGGCTCATATGGATCGAGTTCAGTTCAGGGGAATACATTTCCCTATGGCTGCACGGAGATGAAAATCTCACGAAGACATAGGTATGGATGTATCCCGAAAGTGATTCACTATCCCATGTGGAGGTGAAAACCTCACGAAGGCATAGTTTCTCACTCCCGCTTAAAAGGGTAAATCGAACGATTATGCAAATACAATATGCCAAAATATATATATATCGAGACTTGAACAAATAAAGCAGACATAACAAAATAATGCAGACTACAAAAATGAAATGCAACGAAAGGATCGTAAATTTAAACCAAATTATCAACTTTTGACAAAAAGACAAGAAATAATCAACAAGTGGCTTGACTCTCTTATTTTGGGTCCCTAGTGGAGTCGTCAAACTGTCGAAACTATTTTTTAAAAAAAGAGGGTCGACTTTAATTTTAATAATAAAAACGAACACGGGAGTCACCACCAATCCTTTTTTATGAGGTGTAATCGGGTCACCTTGAAAAAGTAGCTATTTTAATAAATGATTTGATTTTTTAAAACAACAATTTTGGTCCACGAAATTCAGGAAGACGAGTTCGGGAGTCGGTTATGTACGAAGAAGGATTAACACTTTCGTAAAGCCCAAAATTGATACCTAGATCACTAATTAATGTCTTTGTGTCAAAAATTGAGAACTTTGAATAGATTGAAAATAAGATTATTTGTTAAAATATCGCTTAATTGAAAAAAATTAGAAATAGTCGTATTTCACGTTAATCGAGAAAAAGAATTATATCTCGTAAGTTAGGACACAATATCTTAAATCCCCAAAATGAGAATAAACACCAAAAATTTTATTATTTTAAAAGATATTTTATTATCTCGATTTTAGAAAAATAATCATATTTTGTAAGTTAGAACATGATCTTTTCTTAATTCCCAAGATTATTAAAAAATTTTGCTTTAAAACATTCGTTTATTTAGATTTGTTGAGAAAACCGAAACCCTGTAAGTTATGGTACGGCCTTTCGAATCTCAAAATACAAACTTTTACTTATTTTAAAGTTATGATTTATGTATCGAATAAAATTAATGTGACACGAATTGGTAGAAATAACGCACGGTGTTAATATGCATAACGGAATAATAATGAATGCGTTTATATGAATGACAATATAAAAAATAAAATAAAGTAAACGAGCTAAGAATATTAAACAGAACAAATAATAAGAATAACAAACTAAAAATTTAAAATTAAAGACTTAATGTTATAAAAGTAAATAAATAAATATTGTATGGAACAATCTAAGAATAACATTAATAATAATGATGATAATGATGATAAAATAATAATAATAATCTAAGGTTTAAAGATTATATGAAAGAATATAAATAAATAAAATGATATAATAAAATAAATATATTTAATATATTTAGAAAAATAAATAAATAAAAATAATAATAAAAAACTAACTAATATAATAATAAGTAAATAAATAAAGGAAAAGTGATAATACTAATGATAATAATTAATTAATTAATTAATTAATTTAATAATAACATAGCAAAAATAACACAAAGGATTAAATTGAACTTTAAAACAAAATTCGGAGGCAATTGAGAAATAAGTAAAAAGGGGAAGACTAATCTGAACATGCAAATAACAAGGAGGGACTAACAGGAAAATTTTCCCTTCTCCTCCAAAACGGCGTCATTCAGGTATGGACTAAAATGAAATAAAGATAAAATTTTGCGGTGAAATTAAAAGAAAAAGAAAAGAAATAAAAAGGACTAAATTGCAACATGTTGCAAAAGCGGAAGGACCGCACGTGCAAATAGCCCATGTACTAGAAAACACGCTGACCCTAACCTTGCGGTTCGGGTCGGACACGGGTTGTGTCAAAACGAAGCCGTTTTGGGAACCTAAGGCCAGCCTCAAAACGGCGTCATTTTGGAGGCCTATATAAGTTTTTTTTAAACAAAAAAAATCATTTATCCCTTGTTCTAAAAAAAACTCTCAACTCTCTCCCAACTTCCCTTAAGTCCGGCCTTGGCTCCGGCGGCTGGCGGCCGGCGCCGCTGTCCGCGGTGGCCAGAAAAAAAAAACAAAAGTACCCTTTTTCAAGCTCGTCACACGTGGAGCAAGGATCCTAGGCCAAAACTCTCGAAAACTCAGCCAAACCCGGCGGAGTAATGAAGAAACGTTATGTTTCTTCTCCTTTCCGGCATGGCCTTCGACGGCAAGTAGATCGGCCGACTCAGGTGAGTCTTTTCCTTCCCTTTTTACTTTATTTTCGTAGATAATAAATAAAAAATAAATACAACAAAACTTAGACGTAAAAAATAAGCGGAAATCAAACGAATATCACCTTAAAAGTTCAGATTTTTTTGTATTCAATGTTTTTGAAAAAGAAGAACCCTCTTTACAATACATTTAGATTGGGCCTTTATAGCTGATTTCTACATATTATTTTTACTATTTTCCTACTGTTTGATGCGTGTTTGCTTCTGCCTTTTTTCTCTTTGTTTGCAGGTGGCGTGAAGGTCAACGACGGAAATTCTGGCTTTTTTCCATTTTGGTGCAAAGGAGGCAGAAGGGTGTCAGACGGTACTAGAGGCTAACATGGGATTAGGGTTTCAGTTTTTACTAAAACTGAGTTTAGTTTTTGGGCCAACGGGCTACTTAGGGTTTTTCGTTTTTGGGTTTGGTAATTGTAAAATTGGGTTTAGGTTTAGTTGGGCTAGTAGTTTATTTTTTGGGGCTGTTTAATTATTTTGAAAATTGGGTTACTTTTTGGTTCAGGCCCGGGCAAAAATAGCCTATTACAGCTATATTGCAAGTTTGATCTTTTGGTTATATATGACATAACTCATATTGATTTGATATTTAATGGTTAAATGGATGAATTGATGAGTGAATTTGTGATAGATCAAAGTGCTTTTGTTTAGGTGTTTAAATTGTGGTGTAAATGAGGACACATTGGTTAGGCACTTAGGGTGAATGTTTTGGCATATGTTAGACTTGTTAAATGTGTTTTAAGGTATAAAATTGGTTAGTTTTGATACGTCTTGGTACCTAAGTTTTGGATGAAAATGTGTCTTGTTTTGTAAACTTTTTAAGGTATAAACGGCTTGGGACATGAGTTGTCACACAACACACGAACTACTCACATGGTCATGTGCCTTATTTGTTTCTTAGTACAGGTTGGTCCTCACGAGCACAGAGAGTCACACGGCCTAGTGACATGGGCGTGTAACTCTAGGCTACACGGTCACATGAGTTCCACGGCCTGGCCACACAGGTGTGTGACCTTATTTAACACGGGCGCGGTTAGTTACATGGTTTGCATACACGGGCGTGTGAAATAGCTACACGAGTATGTGGAGTAGTCACACAGCCATGTTTTGAGCCACACGGTTTGGGCTCTATCATACAACCTGGCCACATGGCCGTGCAACCCCTGTTTTTAAATATTTTCAAATAGTTTCAAATATTTCTATTTTACTTCAAAATGACCCATTATTGTTTTCAAATTATTTTTAGGGCCTCGTAAGCTTGATTTAAGGTCCATAAATGTTACCTTGATTTATATGGCTTATTGAATGATATAAGATAATTTGCATAATTGTTTCTATTTGTAATTAAATGTTCAGAATGGTACTGTAATACTCCGTAACTCTAATCCGATGACGGAAATAGGTTAAGGGTGGTACAAGTTGCTATCTAGATTGGCGTATGAGTTGGATGTCTGGTAGGGCATGTTAGTTGCTAACCAGATTGGTGTATGTGCTTGGTTTCCAGTAGGGCATGTTAGTTGCTAATCAGCTTGGTGCTATGGGTGATGCCATCGGTAGGGCATGTTAGTAGATAACTATGGCAAAGAGCCCTGATCTTGTGGGAAAACACGTATATGTTCGAAATAACGTGGAGTAAGACACCGACAATGAGTTGTAAATATGAGATTTGATGTTAGCACAAGGAAGGGTGTAGAAAAAAGTAAGAAAATGTGAATCTGGATTTGTCACATGTAATGCATGTTATGTATATTTGTAGTAAGTTCTGATATCCCAAACAGAAATATTAACTATGTAGTTGTATTGCATGATAAATATTAAGTCTTAATCTCAATTAATGTGTTTTGGGCGAAATGTATCTATTAGTTGTAGTGCTTGACGTATTTCATTCGCCAAAGGAGAGTCATACTCAGTAGGCGTATAAATGTCAGTCCACGGGTACATCTGGGATGATAGAGTAAGTAAAGGTAGCTTTTGTGAAGTATCTATTTTGTTGATGTTAGCAAAATTATTCTTTAGAAAAGTAGTCTTTTACTGTATTCGACAGATGATAGAGTTCGCCAGGGGATACTATCCGTCAGGGATAGGTATCCACCATTGTTGTATGTAAGAGGGTAGAAGCCTAATTGTCTCTACGGGAAATTTGTTAACTTATTGTTACTTGTATATGTATATCTACACCCAATTATTCCTGCTTATGGAATTTGTTTGGAAAGGGTTGAGCATTTTTATTGCTTGAGCTCATTATGTTCTTTCGAACTTACTCCCTTTCTCTTCCTTTATTCTAGGTGGTACACTGGAGTAAAAGGGCTTGTTGTGAGTCTCACCTATGTTTATTTTGTAACATGCATATATTTCATTTTAGGTGGGTGGCATGTAGCTCTGTTTAGTAACCAACATTTGTAATAATTTACATCTTTATCCAAATCACTATTTTAAGAAAATGTTTACATACTCGTGAAGTATAGGTTAAACCTTTGTGAATTATGGTTCATGAGATCATCTTTTAGTCGTATACGCCAAACTAATTTAAACGATATTTAACAGCCAATAATGCACTTGAAACTTTTTTGTGGAAAATAACTCACCTCACGTTTTATATAAACCTGTCGTCTTTTGTAAGGCTTCCACCAAAAATTCGTTTTCAATTATGTTTTATATTATATGGTGTTTCCTTGATTTGATTGTATTGTGATTTAAAAATTTAGGCTAACACCCAATTTCTGTGAGTATATGTCGAAACCTCAATAAAAGTACAAACCAAGTTTAAGCCTATTTTTAGTGTAATGACCGTCGAACCCATAACCACATCATGGTCGCTGACTAAGTCCTCCACTTAGACTTTGACCTATGATCGTATCAAGCATTGTCACCCCAAAACCTGACTTCCATAGGATGGGTTTTTGAGGTAATGGTGCTATGTTGGCATGGCATATGAAATGTATGGGTTCTTAGTTGCGTTATCGCATCCTCGGCCCGTCAAATCTATCTATAAACTTTCACAGTTTCACTCCTAAAACCCTAACCTTAATTCCTATGAAAAAAATCTAACTGTAACCCTAACAAAAATTAAAAAAAAAACAGGTCAATGAGAGAGAGTGTGAAAACGTGCCCAACAAGACGCACTTTCACACACTCTCTTCAAAACCAACCTATTTCGCTAATTAAAAAAAATGAAATAAAAATTAATTAAAAAAATGAAATATACATCTAATTTAGCCCAAATTCTTAGACCAAACGACTAAAAAGGTGATAGCACATTTTTTTAATGTTAACTTTTTAGATTTTAAAATTAGTACTCTGTTGTAATATAACAAAATTCTAAGAATAAAAGGAAACAAATCAGTCTGTCGATTTTCACGAAAATGGGGGAAAGAAAATTGGATGACGAGAGTATATCTTTTTCTAAGTTAATTTCAACTCCATAATAATTACAGGATCACATCAGTACTCGATATATAATCATTGTTGTTTACTTAGAGCTTTGACAATAATCGGTTCAGAGGCAAGCCAAGAAAAAGAAAAAAAAAAGCTTTAAGTTACGACTGGACATTCAAAGACCATGGTCCTCTTCTTCTTTTATTATTTGATTATTAAAAAATATATTGAAAGTTGGGACGCAGATTAGGATAAAATTATCTCAAATATGAAAACAAATCTTTGATGAAGAAATTGTTTTGAATATGCAAGAGTATAATACAAGAGAAAGCAGGGGAGTGTGGCTTGCAGTCAACAAAAGGTGATGGGAGATATATGATTGATTATATCCCGTCATAGCAAGTCTTCCTATGCTGGTTTATGTGAATGTAAATATATACAATAATTTTTATCTTGTACCCTCAGCACTTTAAAACTAGTATAATTCCCCTCTTCGCGTGGGATTTTCTGTCTTTTTCAATAAAAAAAAAGTATTTATTATATTAAAAAATAATGCTAACAAAAATTAATCTTAATAATGAATTCAAAATAATTATATAAGTGGAGTCTTAAGTTGTGGACTACAAGTGAGAGGTTGATTTTCTTTCAGAATAACTTAAGCTTAAATTGTTGTTGTACCAAAATGATTATGTAAGCCAATTGTATACACCTATGAATGCGGATGTACATCTTTTAATCCCTTTTTCTTTTATGAGATAAAACCTCTCCAATGTAAATATATAAGTTGTTTAATGTATGTATTAGTTGTAACAGTCTGTTTTTAATAGTATTAGAAATGATAGTTTCAGAATCTCATTTTCAATGTTCGAGTCTGTAAATATTAAATTATTAACTTTAAATTAAATTGTGATACAAGAACTAAATTATAAAAGTGATAAAAGTTAATCACTATAAAATTTTAATTAATCAAAGGACCAAATGAATAAATAGAACTTTATTACTTAGCCAAACGGTGGTGGATGACATCTTGCATCCACCAATTTAGTTAATTATCATTAATTTTATTAATTAAAGTTTAATTAAAATTATCCTAGTTAATTAAAGTTAAAATAAGTTAAATATAAACCAAACCAAGAAGTCATCTTCTTTATTCTTCTCCTCCACCGAATATCAAAGAAAGAAATAGGGTTGAAGCCTTCCAAACTTTCGGCCAATAGTTGAAATTATTTTTAAGTCATTTTCTTATAATTTTTATGTTTTTGAGGTCTCATGAGAATGAATTAGTTAGTCCGTGTATTAATTTATAAAACTGTTAAACTTTTTAAAAACTAAAAATGAGGAGTTCTTAATGAAATTGGTGTTAAATGGTTAGATTTTAAGCTTAGTTATGAAAAATGACTAGATTGTAAAGTGAAAATTGTTAGTTTGAATATAGGGACTAAAGTATAAATATTTTGAAATTGGTATGAAATTTCTAAAATTATGGATAGTAGAGAGCCTTATTATGATGTATTTGAGATCGGTTTTGAAATCAAGGCTTAAATTTGAAAGTTATGGCAATTTTGATTTTAGGGACTAAATTGAATAAAGTGTGAAACTTTAGAGAACATTCAAAAAATGAAATTGAACCATCATATGCATGTAATAGGATATTATAAGGTATTTAGAATTTCTAAATTGAAATGAATTATAATATAGGTAGAGAATTGAATCAAATGAAGGAAAATAAAGGAAAAGGCAAATTACGAATTAGTCCTTGACGTTTTGTTTGTTGTTGTTTTTCTAGGTAAATTCACATGGTTTGTTGTGTTTAAATTTTTATGTATTTAAAATTAGAATATATATATTTGTTTAATTAAAATTTGAATTGTTTACATTTTGATACAAAAGGTGATATTTGGATTGTTTATATATACATAAATTGTAAACCTTGGTTAATGTTGAATTTAGTATGTGAAAGTTCATATATATATATAATTGTATTTTTTGGAAATGTGGTAAGCCTTATATATGTCATTTGAATGATAATTTTAAATATGAAATGTTATGGTAAATAATGGTTTGGAATGACCAAAGATGATATGGAATAGATTGAACTTATAATAGTTGATTTGGTATATTGGTAGTCAATTAGAAATTATATTAGATTGCATGCTTGGAATTGGTTGAATTGAAATGTTAGATATGGTTTTGGTTTGGTTTTATGCAAGTATAAGTGTGCAATTAGGCACCAATTGGGTAAGTTGAAAAGTTGGCATGAAATAGGTACCAAAATGTAGATTTTTGACATTTTGGCTTAGAGGTATCGATACTTTAGAAAAGGGTATTGGTACATTGGTGATTTTTCTTAAATGTTCAAACATCAAATTTAAAAATGGTATCGGCACTTTGATTAGGGTATCAATACTTTATGTCTAGTATTGATATATTTGTTTTAATTCAAATTATTTTGAAACATCAATGGCCAAAATGGTATCAGTACCTTTATGGGGTACCGATACCTATTCTGAAAACTTTGAAAATATTACAATTTGGTTATTTTTCATGCTCAAGTCTATAAAAGAGCTTTTGTAAGCTCGATTTAGGCTCTGATTTAATTGTATATCTTAATGTGATTGTGTTTAAGACGTGTTGGAATGCTTTAATGATTTATTTATGGTTTATTTTATGGTAGTTGCTCCGACAACAACGATAGCATCCTATAACTTAGACCTGATGATCGGGTCAAGCGAAGGGTGTTACATTTACTGGTATCAGAGCTACAGTTTATTCAATTCTAGGATTGAAACATAATGCGTTTGAGTCTAGAAATACATGCTACAATACATGTCATAGTGTGATGCCTTCTGATCTTTTTGATTGTGTTTTTCTTATAGATTACCGTGTCAGACGAATCAAACTATGTCGTATCTGATGAAGTGGAAAGTAATGTTCTTTCTCCCGATCAGGAAGCTGTTCTTAGTGTGGCCGTTTCACAAAAGCTAGGGAATGAGATGAGAGATGCCTTCTTCTGAGTGTTAAACCAGTGGGTTACTCCATACTTGAGAGATACCCCTTTAGCTTCACAACCACAATTGCAACCTCTACCCTTGCTCGTGTCTTGCACGATACCTTTTTATCCTCAGAACCTTAAAATGATAAATGATCATTGGCCCTCGATGGAAAATTTCGGTAAATGTGGGGCAAATTAATTTAAAGGCAAAAAGAAATATAGAAGTAATGAGAAAAAGTAAGATGGGTCCAAGATGCGAGATTCTAAAAAGAACAAAATAGCTAAGTTATTTTTTATACCTCCACCTAAAAATTCAAGAGATCTCCAAAGTTAGTTTTCCCTTTATTCTAGTATTCCAAGGAAATAAATGTTGGAATGTAGTACCTTGCGATTCCAGGCTACATCTGTGTTTAATGCAGGGAATATTCACAATGTGGATAAAGCGGTTTGCAAACATTGTGGGAGAAACCACATAGGTGAGTGCAGGTTTGAAAGCAGGGCTTGTTTAAAATGAGGATCCAAAGAACATTTAGAAAGAGAATGCCTAAAAAGAGAAATGTCTAAATAGAGTTACCAAAGGCATCAAGCTACAATAGTGGCTAGTACATGTAGTGTTTGGAGCACAAGCAAACTAGTTTGCAAATATTGTGGCAAAAATCATCGCAGAGAGTGTAGGATGAAGACAGGAGCTTGTTTCAGATGTAGTTCCATTGAACACTTTATGAGAGATTTTCCAACAAATTCAGGTATTACCAATGATCATATTGTTAAACCAATGCCAATTTCATAGAAGGGTAAAAGGCTAGAAACTTGTAATAATGTTGGAACTAGTTGAAGTGGAACCAGGGGCATGACCGTAAGATCTGAAGCTTGTATTCTTGCTAGATTTTTTGTGATATGAGCCAGAGAGGAGACTATAGCTTCTGATATGATTGTTGGTACATTTTCTTTTTCCATGTTACTGTACATGCTTTGATTAATTCTAGATAAATGCATTGTTGCATGTACTACTTTAATAACTGAAAAGAATATGTCAATAGAGTTAATTGAATATGATTTTAGAGTAAGAAACCTATTAGACCAGAAACCTATTAGACCAGTATGTCTTTGTTAATAAAATATATAAAAATTATCCACTGAGAATTCGAGATCATGAATTTCTTACCAATCTGATGTTGTTACTATTTGATGAGCTTAACATTATTCTCGGTAGAAATTGGTTAAACTTACTTGATGCTATAGTCGACTATAGACATAAAATAATATTGTATTGAGATTTTAGAATGGTGAATTAATTAGTGTTGAGATTGACAAATTTAATTGTTCTACCAATATCATATTAAGGATATCTGCCTAAATGCTAATAAAAAGAGTTATAAAAAGTATTTAGTCTACATTTTAGATATCTGAGTACCAGAATCAAAGATAGAACAAGTTTCCATAGTCAATGAGTTCACTAATGTATTTTTCGAAGAATTTTCAAGTTTATCACCTGAGAGAGAGATTGTATTTGTTATTGACGTAGCATCTGGAACTACTCCAATCTCTATTGCACTGTACAGAATGACTCCAATGGAATTGAAAGAACTGGAAGCTTAGTTGCAATAACTATTAGACCGAGTTTTCGTCCGACTAAGTGTATGGCTTTGAGATACTCTAGTGTTATTTGTGAAAAAGAAAGAACGAACCCTAAAATTGTGCATTGACTACCGACAGTTGAATAATATGACCATAAAGAACCAGTACTCATTATCTTGTTTTGGCAACTTGTTTGATCAGTTGAAAGGAGCTACCATGTTTTCAAAGATCGACCTTCGATCAGGTTATTATTAGCCCAATGTTACGAGCCAGATGTACCCAAGACTACTTTCTGGACTCAATACAAACATTATGAGGTACTAGTAATACCATTTCGACTAATGAATGCCCCAACTTGTTTTATGGAATTGATAAACAAAATATTTTAGCAGTTCTAGACATATTTATTGTTATGCTTATTGATGACATTCAGATTTACTCGAGGATTGAAACTAAAATGATCAATAATTGAGAATTGTGTTGCAGACATTACACGAGAAACAATTATATGTGAAATTCAACAAGTGTGAATTTAATCTTCGAGAAGTAAGATTTTTGGGACATGTAATATCAACGGAAGATATTCATTTTAATTCGAATAAAATCTCAATGGTTGTAAATTAGAAACCTCCAAAGAATGTTGTAGAAGTATGCAAATTTCTGGGACCGGCCGAGTATTACAGACGATTTGTTAAAAGTTTCTCGATGATTACTTCATGGTTAAAGAAACTGTTATAAAAAATGTTAGTTTTGTTTGGTCAGAAAAGTTTCAATAAAGTTTCAATTAGTTGAAATCGATGTTAACAGAAGCTCTAGTATTGACTCAGCTTGAATCCGAGAAAGAATTCGTTGTTTATAGTGATGCTTCACTTAATGGATTAGGTTTTGTATTGATGCAAGACGAAAATGTAATAGCATGTGCTTCTCGACTGCTTAAACCACACGAGAAGAATTGTCCTACGCACGATCTGGAATTAGCTGCTATAATGTTTGCTCTAAATATTTGGAAAATTTAATTATACAAGAAGAAAGGTCACATTTTCACTGATCTTAAAAGCCTAAAGTATTTGTTGACACAGGAAAAGGTGAATCTAAGACATTGCAGATGACTCAAGTTGTTGCAAGATTACAATCTAATTAATGACTATCATCCGAGTAAAACTAATGTGGTAGTTGATGCATGAAGCCCAAAACCTTTGATTGCTTTGAAAGAAATAAACAATCATCTGACTTTGCAATGTGGCGATTATATTCTAGCTGAGTTGAGAGCTAAATCGTATTCCTATAGAGAGTTCAAGAATTTAAAAAAATGATTCTAAGTTGTAAGCAAAACAAAAACGGGTTGAAAATGGTTAGACTTATGAGTTCAGTGTTGATAATAACGGGAATTGGTACCTTCGAAACCGTGTTTGCTCACAACAATACATATTCAATGCATCCAGGCAATAATAAAATGTATAATAATTTGAAGCAGTTATACTAATGGCTAGGAATGAAAAGGAGATTAGCAGAATTGTACATCTTTGAGATTGTCAAGTTATATGATGTGCCACTTTCTATCATTTCAAATCGAGAGCTAAGAGTTTCCTCCAAATGCTGGAGTAAGTTACACGAAGCTCTATGCAGGAAATTGAATTTCAATACAACCTTTCATCCTTAGACTAATAAGCAATCAAAATGAATGATTCAGATATTAGAAGCTATGTTGTGATGTTATATAATTGAATTCAAAGGCAATTGGGAGAAATTTCTACCACTAGCTGAATTGTGTATAATAATAGTTAGCAATCAAGTATTAATATGGCACCATACGAAGTATTATACAAACATAAATACAGAACATTGCTATATTGGCTACAGTTGAGGATAATAAATTTAGTAGGGTAAATTTACTGTGTAAAACAATTGTTTTCGAGCAATCGAAGATGGTATTATATATCATTATAGCGTCATTGTCATCGAGCAACCCGAGGTGATGAATCTGTGTATCCATACCTAGTCTGTGTCTGGTTAATAGGGTTAATAATACAAGAATAGGTTAAATGGTAATGAAATGAAACGTGATGGCAATATGAAAGATGATATCATTCAATTGAGTTGAAAACAAGCCCCAAGGGCCAAATATGTATGAAAGAGCTATCAGTCTTAGAAATGATTAAAGTGTTCAAGTAAAAAGGGACTTATGAACTAAATGCTAATAAATTGAATGTTATTCGAGAAGATAGTATGAATGCATGAAAAACTATTGTCTTTGTAGCACCCCTCGCTTGACCCGATTGTCAGGTTCGAGCTACGAAATGCTACAGTCCTTTCCAGAACCACTGTAACATCCCTCGTCCATCTTCTTCACCAAGATCGACTTACAAAATGCTACAGTACAAAACAAAATCATTACGAACGATTAATAGTCAAATTACAGTAACTTTGATCATATAAAGCATTCAATACTATTTTAAACCTTTTTCGAGTCTCGAACGAGCTTACGTGAGCTCTAAGGTTGATTCAGGAATGAACAAGGATCAAAGTGCAACAATTTTAAAAGATAAGTACACTTATACAAAATAGAGGTCACACGGTTGTGTGCCTAGACCATGTAAGAAACTGAAGATGTGTGGGACAACACCAAAATTTCATCAAAAGTCACTTGACAGTGTGGTTGGGCCATATAACTAACTAAGGTCGTGTGAAATCTAGATGATTAATTCTACAGTACTCACACGGGCGTGTGGCCAACCTGTGTGACAAATGAGAACTGTGTGATTCTAATGCTTCCTACCTACCAATGGACACACAACTGTGTTACCAATCCGTGTATAACACACGGCCGTGTGGTAGAAAAATATGCCATTTGGTGCCTACTTCATGCCAAACTAAATCAATAGCCCATTTGATGTCCCAATGCAAAATTAAACCTACTCAAAGCTTGCATAAGATCAACAGAAAACATGCCAATTTACCACATTTTAAACACACTCAATAATTATACCAATATGCCTCAAATGGCACCCAAATCAATCAAAATAACATGAATCAACTCCATATAATTAATCCAACTCATGCCAATGTAGACTATATCCACTAATACGCACTATATGCAATCAAAACACCAAATTCCAACCACCTATAAATGGAAACATTACCAAAACCAACAATGTGCAAAGTTTAGCACCAATTCCACAATAATGACTTACACATACATTATACAATTTCCACATAAATACCATTTTCAAGATGCACTTAGGGGCATCATACAATCTACATTCAAAATTACCCATTGTCATATAGAGATTAAGGCAATAAGTCTGAAAATCAACATATACACACAACTACACCTATGTACAAGACATGTAGCCATTCAAGTTGAACCTATACAACCACCTAAGTACATGCCACATATAATCGAACCAAAATGGACAAAAGTATACCAAATCATAGAATAGGTAGTGTGAGCTCTAGTGTGATCCAATCAAACTGAACACAATCGACGATGTAGATAGAAGAAAAAATAAAACAACGGTAAGCATACTAATGTTTAGTAAGTCGTACGGAAATAAAATTAAATTACCTTGGCATTAAACAATTAAGCAATTGAAATTACAAAGATACAAGTATGAAATTTCCCTTGGCATCCTTGTATAAATTCACACAACAAACCAATCAATTAGTTTCGTATCAAAACATGAACATTGAATTCATTCTATACATCATTATACTCTATCATTCCATCGTATACTTTTGAAACATACTAATCATAAAAATTTACCTTGAATTCTAATTTAATCTTTTTAATTATTACCTTTCCATTTAGTTTAACATTTTTTCCTAGAGAACTATAGTAAAGGAACCTCAGATACATAAAACTTCAATTGCTAACACGAGTTGTGAAATATATTGCTCAAACAAGTTGTAGATCGAGACCTTGAACTTTACATGATCTGCTCATATGAGCTATGGAGAATCTGCAACACATGCAATATCTCAACCATCGGTAAATCCCTCTAAACCAACACCTGTTAAATTTAAACCCTAATGGCATGCTATTTGTATCCTAATCTTGTACTAAGTTCACGTGAACCTTAAATCAATTCTTGTATCCTTTCCATCATTATCAAAGTTCCATATCCATGACAATAATCCAGTTCACAATTCATATTCATTCCATATCGCCTAATTATTCTTTCTAGGCACATATACCATACTTTGCAATGTTGTTCTTTTAACACGAACAATTACCATTTTACAACAACTAACAAGTAAATGATTAACACAATAATAGAAATATATTAAAAAATAAAATCTCACACAAACTTACCTAAACAACACAGTAACAACTACGATTTCGAGGACTATTCCGTAATTTTTCCTTTTCTACGTTTATCTTTCGGTTGATTTAATTCTTGATCTATATAATAATTCATTTCAAGAGTTTCGTTCCAATAACCTTAAAACCTCTTATACTATGCATATGAAACCTTAATTTCATTTTTCACAATTTCCCTAAATTTTTGTAGTTTAGTCAATGTCATCCCTAAAACGAAACAACCATAACTTTCACATTTAACCTTCATTTTTCAAAAAATTTTCAATTACACCCTTATACAGACCTCCAAATTCAATAATTATAGAAATTTTAAGCAAAATCTATATAATTTCCACTTTAGTCCCTAAACTCAAAAGTAACAAATATCACTTTAGAAATTAGTCACTATTTCATCTCTAAGCCTATAAACTAGCATATTAACACGAAAAGCTTCAAAATTCATCAATGGTAAAATTTTAAAACTTTAACAGCTTTGCAAAATAATACTCGGGCTAGCTAAATCAAAGCTCCAATGATTCCAAAAACATAAAAATTAACTGGACAAAAATCGACTTACTAATTGAAGGACCAAACTTGGATGTGAGCTAGGTCTTCTTCTCCTGTTTAGAATTGATTTTGCGGTTTGAAGAAGATGAATAAAATGTTTCCTCTCTCTTTCTTTTAGTTAAAAATCATATATTATTTTAACTAAATAAAATATAATAAAATTAAACATATTCACCCATTTTAAGGCCACAATCGTCCACTATATTTTATAATGGCTTAATTGTCTTTTGAGTCCTTGAAGAATTACTAGTTACACCATTTTAGCACTTAAAAATCAAATGCGATTAACTTTTACCACTTCTATGATTTAGTCCTTATACCTTAATTATTAATCGTTCAATAAAAGTACCTGACTAAAATTCAAAATAAACTTATAATAGACTCATAAATATTAATAAATAATATTTATTGACTCAATCATCAGAATATGGGGTTCTAAAACCACTATTTTTGACACCACTGAAAACAGATTGTTACGACAACTGCAGACAATAACATTCACATTAAAATATAAATCATGCAAAAACATCCATTACAAAACATAAGTTCATTATACAATCTTTCTCGGGTCTTATAGGAGCTTATGAATGCTATAAAGTTAACCCGAAATTGTATTAGGACTAAATTACAACATTTCCAAATTTCAAAACGACATCACGATGTAAGGAGTTCCTAGTAGCAACATGACCGTCTATTTTTCCTTGTTGCAATGACGAGGTTCCTCATCATGCTATGCTTCTATACCCAGATCTCGTTGCGACATCCATCGCTTGACGTCGTGATGTAAACTCTGTTTTTGGCACAAAATAGGCCTTTTGGTACCTATTTCAATCAGCCAAACCATTTCATTCAACTGGTGCATTTGTGCACATTCAACCTTCATAAAATCATGTTCAATTACATGCCAAATATATTTCATTTATCCAAATGTAAACATTCATTCCAACAAATACACAATTTGACATCAAAACCAAACAATTCAACTAAATCAAGTTTAAGATAATTAACCATGCCATATAGCCTTTCAATAGCATAATTAATCATACCATTTTATCAACAAAGTTGGCTTTCAAATGTCACATTCAAATCATTATCATATTATCAAAACATGCACTATAGCATATATGGACATTAGCTTTCCAAAATCAAACTTTAACCAAGTTCAAACAACTATCTAGCCCAAGTAAAATCATATAAGTATAACACTTATGTACATGTCACATAACCGAGCTTAAAATGAGAAAATTTCTATTGAATAAATAGTTGGATAGTGTGAATCTTCAAGCTAATTTGACTGACAAGTTCTTCAAACCAACAATAATCGTAATAAATAAAATAACGTAACATAATATACCTAACATAGCATATTCACAACAAATAGGTAAGTTCGTCATAAATCAAGTCCCTTAACAATTCAACATTTAATATGAAATTTAATTTAGTACCATTCACATAGAATTCACAATTCCATACCAGAAGTATAATCAAATCATCATCTACCATTTGTGTAACACCCTATACCTGGTCCGATCACTTAACCCGAGCTATAAGGTATTACAACTATTAAACATCAACATTATTCAATAACTCAACATAAATAATCAACCATTCCGTAATGCAATATAAATACAATTATTCAATAAAATTCAATCAAAATTGAACCTTAATCAAGCTTACGAAGTTCTTAAAATAACCCAGAAACAAATAAACACTAATCTAAAACTTTAATGAAAAGATAGGTAAACAATGAAAACTGGGGTCACACAACCATGTGACAAGGCTGAGACCGTGTGGTTCTATAACATGGTTGCGTTGCCTAACTATGTAATAGACTAATGCTGTGTAATCTTGGGTCACACGGTTGTGTCACCAAGATGTGTAATAGATCGTGGTCGTGTGGATCAACTTGCACCTAAATTCAACAGTCCATATGGTTGTGCCCTGCACCCGTGTATGGCATACAGTCGTGTGGTAGGTTGTGTTACAGCCCATGTGAACCTAAACATGCCGTCTAAATTAAATAATCACACATATGTTCACTTAGGCCACAAGCCTTGCAACATCAACTATTAAACCTATACAAAATGCATCAAATACATGCCAAAAGACACCATATAGCATTCAACCTCAGTGCCTAACCAGTATGCAATCATTGGTACCACAATTCAACCATTAAGCATTAACAATTTAAGCATAAATAAACCTAACATTTCATGTCTATTCAATCATCAAACCAACATAATTTTCTCATAACCATATGTTGGGAAATGTGATTATATCGTAATAAACATGTCATTGTTTTCTATTTATTTGAACGATGAATAAATAAATAACGTTAATTTCACATTTCAATATTATGTCTTTTACATTTATATCTTTTATATTTTGCATTCATAGTGCAATTGTGACAAACAAATATTAGCTCACTGATTGTCTAAAGCTCAAACTGAAGATAAATGGCATTGTAAAGAATGTTTGCATTACGAGAAAGACAACCTACTTCAGTAGATAATCTAAATGAGTCTATAATCCTGTAAAAAAAGTCAAAGTGAGCATTTGAATCAAATATTTAGAAGGATTATTATGTCGTCCAGAATTCCAATTGTGGAGATGGCTAATCTTGGTTACCGAAGCAATTGACTAAACGAGTAGAGACATAGATGTACTTGCTGGAAGAACGATACACTAGACTAGACCCGAGATGAATTAATTTTGAATCTTTTTATGAATTAATTCACTTGTGACGTTCATCGTATGATTTACCTAAATTCTGAGTTAGTCACTGACCAAGCGTATGTAACTCATGTGATTTGATATAAGTAGAAGCTTATGCTCTAAAGATGATCAAGCCCATAGCTGGTATGTTGGGTACATGACTTGTGTATGGCATGGATTTACAAGCAACAGTAGAATTCATAGATCAATTAAAGAGTTAATGATATCCTCTCATTGGCATTGTGTGGATTCATAAATATGGAATGTGGCCACGGGTTGCTCATACTCGAACAAGCAATTTCTCACAGTCATTTGTTGGCAGTGATCATATTAATCATTAAGAAGACATAATGTTGAAAATGAATAAACTAAGATTGTATTGAGTAAACGGATTTAACTCAAAGGAATCAAGGATACCATATGAGGGTAACACACACATGACGAGGCCATTAGACAAAGCATTTGGATGAAATGCTTTCTTAAAGAGTATACAATAAGGAGTTTTCAATCATGGTACTTCTTTTGGACTGACTCCACGATTAAGTAATTGTGAATTATCAAAACGATGCTACTGGACATAATTGCAATCACTAGAGCCTAATTGTATATTTCTAATTGGTCCTTCTGCTAGCTCAACAAAAGCTCGATCGGACTACATTTCAATCAGAAGAAAAATATGACTTTGGAAATAATTTATTTGAGTCGATTTATTCGACGTGGAATTAAATTAGGTTATCGTAAAAAAATTTCAACTAGAGATTTTGATTAAAGAATTTTTTTAAAAAAATTAATTTAGAAAATCTAAGTGATTTTTTGAAAAATTAATTTTGATCATGTAAAATTAAATTAATCAAATCAATTAAAATTAATATGGTATTTTTGGAAATTAATTTTTAAGTCAGACAATTGGATGTAATCCATGTTCTTGCTAGTTAATCATTGGACCACAAGGTGACATGGTTGATGGGTGTGAGAATGATTGTAGCAATGGAAAATTTTTTTCCAAGCTTTTAATACAAGACGAATGCATCATACTGCATTCTTGATATGTTGCTGAAATGAAAAATATTTTTTTAATACCAAGATAATAATTAGTGAAATCTTTATTTTTTTCAGTTCAAATATGTCTCCTACTCCTCTTATTAGCATTCTTACGTAGAATAAATTAAATAGGGATAACTTTCGAGAATGAAAATAGAACTTGCTGATAATTCTCAGCTGTGAGAAACACAAATTTGTTCTTGACAAAACCTGCCCTCCTGTGGCTCAGCCCAAAGCTAGAAATCACTGGAGAGATTTTGACTCGATTGCTCGATGGTATATGTTAGTGAGCAAGAGTAGTGTGTTGCAAAATCAACACGAGAATTTTCGTATTGCCAAAGAGATCATGAAAAATTTGGAGGATTTGCTCGAAGGCCAATTTGCGTTAGTTCGACAATCTTCTATTACAAATTTGATGAATTCTCAACAGAAAATCAACACTCCAGTCAAAGAACATATGCTTAAGCTTATGGGATTCTTTGCGGAAGCAGAGGGCAATGAGGCTAAATAGACATGAACACTCAAATTGAAATTGTGTTCAAATACTTAACCAAAGAGTTTGCTAGTTTTAGGGTCGCTTACAACTTGGGAAATAAGGAGCTTACCTTGACTCAGCTCATGAAGGAATTACAGTCCTATGAATTGATGTTGAATGGTGGTAAGCCAGTTCAAGAGAACCTAAGGCAAACTTACTTATGGGCCCATCGTTCTCTAAGGGGAAACAAATAGCCAAGGGAAAGAAAAAACTGACTAAGTCTTTGGTTCTACCTTATGTGGATAGGAAGAAGGCTAAGAAGTCAAAAGATACTAAAAAGATCAAATGTTTCTTCTGTAACAGAAAAGGACATTTCAAATCAAACTGCAAGGATTATTTAGATTACCTAGCCGAAAATAGCAAAGGTATGGAACCCTTTGTGGTTGAAGCTTGCTTAGTGGAAGAATCAATTGACAACTGGGTTATTGATTCTAGAGACACTAACCATGTGTGTGTTTCTTTATAATGGTTCAGCGAAATAAGAAGTCTGCATGACAAGAGTCTCTCGTTGCGGATCACAGATAGGAGTTATGTTTCAGCCGAAGCAGTGGGAGAAGTTATTTTACACTTTGGTAATTTTATGAAGATTGTTTAAAGAATGTGTTCTATGTATCTCATTATAAGAGGAATTTAATTTTTGTAGCATGTTTATTTTATGACAGTTATACCGTGACATTTAATAAAGGGATTTATATTCATAGAAGTCGTTCTTTAATCTGTAATGGATGGATGGAAAATAATATTTACTTTATCAAACCAAATAACTACTTGATGATTCAAACTGAAATAGTGAATAAAAATTTTAAAACTTCTCACTCTATTGAAGGGTACCTACAACAATTAAGACTTGGTCATATTAACCAAGAAAGAATGACTATAATCGTGAAAGATAGTCCCTTAAGTATGCTTAAGGAAGTTAGTCTTCCACAATGTGAATCTTACTTGGAAGGTAAAATGGCTAAGAGGTTTTTTAATGCGAAAGATACAAGAGCGAACCAACCTTTAGAACTTGTGCACACTGATGTGTGTGGTCCCATGAGCATCAGTGCCCGAGGAAGTTACAATTATTACGTGACTTTTAGCAATGACTATTCTCGATATGGATATGTGTATCTAATGCATTGCAAAAGCGAAACCTTTTATAAATTTTGAGAGTTTCGTGCAGAAGTGGTAAAGCAATTATGTTTATCCATAAAGAATCTTCGGTCTGACCGAGGTGGGAAATATTTGTCCAATGAGTTCTTAGAATACCTCATAGGGAATGAGATTTTATCCCAATTAACTGAGCTGGGCACTCCACAATAGAATGTCATAGCTTAGAGAAGGAATAGAACCTTGTTTCACATGGTTCGTTCAATGTTAAGCTATTTACAACTTTCTACTTCCTTCTAGGATATGTGATACAAACGACTAGTTAAATTCTGAATGATGTGCCAACCAAGTCTTCTTGTAAGACACTTTATGAACTATGGCATGGAAAGAAAGTCATTCTAAATCAATTTAGAATATGAGGTTGTCCAGCACACATTCTGAATAAGGATGCAAAGAAGTTGGATCCATAGACAGAAATGTGCATGTTCGTAGGATATTCAAAAGGAACAGAGGGATTATTATTCTATAGTATGAAAGATAATACAATCAAAGTTTTTACTTATGCTACTTTCCTTAAGGAAAGCTACATGGATAAATTTAAACCTCTAAGTAAAGTGGTACTCGAGGAAATTCAAGAGTGGTAAAACAATCACCAAGTTCAATTCTCAAAAAAGTTGTAGAAAAACCTACAAATGATCAACAACATAGGGGAATCCGTCATAGTGGGAGAGTTTCTAAGAAACCAAACTTCTTCATCTATGATGGTAGTATTTTTAATACGGAAGCCAATCATGAGGATGATGATCCACTCACTTACGAGGAGGTTATGCAGGACGTTGATTCCAAGATTTGGAAACAGGCCATAGATGTTGACATGGATTCTATGAAATCCAATACGATGTGGGAACTTGTAGACTTAGCAATTGGGATTAACCCTACAGTGTGTAATTAGATCTACAAGAAGAATATAAATACAGAAGGGAAAGTGGAAACACACAAAGGTAGACTTGTGCGGAAAGGTTACACATAAAAAGAAGACATCGATTACGATGAGACCTTTTCTCCAGTAGCCACGCTCAAGTCTAACCACATACTCTTATCCATTATCATTACTCTCGACTATAAGATCTAGCAAATGGATGTCAAGAAATCATACTTGAATTGCTATTTTGATGAGTTCATTTACATGGCTCAACCCACTAGCTATGTTGTTAAAGGAAAGGAGCAGAAAGTTTGAAAACTGCTAAGATCCATTTATGGACTTAATTAGGCATCTCGCATATGGAATAAAATATTTGATCAAACAATCAAGACTTTTGGATTTGAGGAAAACATTGATGAACCTTGTGTTTATAAGCATATAAAGGATAAAAAGGTGGTGTTCCTTGTTTTGTATGTCGATGATAGTCTACTTATTGGAAATGATGTAAGAGAATTGTCATCGGTTAAACAGTGGTTAGATCAATAATTTAGCATGAAGGACTTGAGTGGATCTAGTTATATTCTTGGAATTCAAATCCTTAGGGATCAAAAGAATAAAACGATAGCTCTATCTCAAGGTTCATACATCGATAAGGTGCTGGAACGTTTTGCAATAGTTGATGCAAAGCCAAACATTCATCTGACAGCATCAGGTTTTCATCTTTCTTTAGATGAATGTCCTAAGACGGCGGAAGAAATAGAGCATATAAGTAAGGTTTCATATGCTTCGAAAGTTGGAAGTCTTATGTATGAGGTGCTTTTCACACGTCCAGATATTTGTTTCGTAGTAGGAATAGTTAGTCGATATTAGACGAATCCAAGTCTTACACATTGGCTAGTTGTAAAGCATATATTAAGGTATCTTCAAAGAACCAGGAATTATATGTTTGTGTATTCGAAGGGAGGACTTTACTTCAGTTGGATGCCAAGACTAAGACTTCCAAACCTGTAAAGATTCGAGGAAATCGATTTCGGGAAATGTAGTTTTTTTAGGTCGTGGAGTCATAGTATAGATATGTGTAGAACAAACTTGCATTGTTGACTCTATTATAGAGGCCTCATATGTGGCTGCTTCTGAGGCAACGAAAGAAGCAATATGGCTTTGAAAGTTCTTAACCAAAGTAGAAGTTATTACTAGTATGGAAAATTCTATAACACTGTATTGTGATAATAGTGTTGCAATAGTTAATACCAAGGAAATGAAAATTCACAAGAGAATGAAACACGTTGATTGAAAGTATAACTTGATACAATAAGCAGTAGCCAAAGGAATTGTAGATGTGATGAAAGTAGCTTCTGAAAATAACCTTGTGGATCCATTTACTAAGGCTCTTGTAACTATGAGTTTTAATAAACACGTCGAGGATATGAGAATGCGAAACATGACACATTTACTTCACTAGTGCAAATGGGAGATTGTTGGGAAATGTGCCCATATTGTAGTAAACATGTAATTTTTTTTCTATTTAGTTGAACTATGAATAAATAAATAAAGTTAATTTTAAATTTTACTATTATGTCTTTTATATTTTGCATGCATAGAGAAATTGTGACAAACAAATATTAACTCATTGATTGTCTAAAGTTCAAACTGAAAAGAACATTTACATTGTGAGAAAGACATCCTACTTCAGTAGATAATCTAAATGAGTTCATAATCTTGTAAAAGAATCAAAGTGAGCATTTGATACACATACTGAAAATGATTATTATGTCGTCTACAATGCTAATTGGGGAGATGGCTAGTCTTGGCTATTAGAGTAGTTGACTCCGTGAGTAGAGACATAGATGTATTCATTGGTAGAATGATGCATTGGACTAGACGTAGGATGAATTAATTTTAAATCTATTTGTTAATTAATTCACTTGTGACATTCATGGCGTGATTTACCTAAATCCCGAGTTAGTCACTAACCATGCGTATGCAACTCATGTACTTTGATATAAGTGGAAGCTTATGCTCTAAAGATGATTGAGCCCATAGCCGGTATGGTGGGTACATGACTTGTGTATGGCACGACTTTACTAGCAACAGTGGAATTCATAGATCAATTAAAGAGTTAGTTATATCCTCTCATTGGCATTGTACGGATTAATAAATATGGAACGTGGTCACGAGTTGCTCGTTCTCGAACAAGAAATTTATCACAGTCATTTGTTGACAGTGATCATATTAATCATTAAACAGACACAATGATGACAATGAATAAAATAGGATTGTATCCAGTGAATGGATTTAATACACACATGACGAGGTCATTGGACAAAGCAGTTGGATGAATTACTTTTGTAAAGAGTACACAATAAGGAGTTTTCAATCATGGTACTTCTTGTGGACTGACTTCATAGTTAAGTAATTACAAATTATTGGAACGGTGCTTCTGGACATAATTGCAATTACTAGAGCCTAATTATATATGTCCGATTGGTCCTTCCGCTAGCTCAACAAAACCTCGATCGGGCTGCATTTGAATAAGAAGAAAATTTTACGTATTTGAAAATTATTTAATTGAGTTGATTTATTCGATGTGGACTTAAATTAGGTTGTCATGAGAATTGTCCAACTAAAGAATTTGATTAAATAATTTTCTTGATAAAATTAATCTAGAAAATCTAAGTAATTTTTGGAAAAAATAATATTGATCAAGTAAAATTAAATTAATCAAATCAATTAAAATTAATATGATATTTTTGGAAATTAATTTCCAAGTTATACAATTGTCACAATGAGTAATTGAACTAGAAAATCGGACCTTAGATCATAAATTGCGTCCGGGAGCCCAAAATCGATACCAATACCCAAAAATTGGTTGAACTGAGCCTGGTATTTGAAATTGGGTTGGCGGTCCAATCGGTGGCTAGATCGGACCAGCAAAGTCGTCATTGACCTTAACAAATTGGCTCGAGGTGCCGTAAGGGTGTCACAAGTGCATCACCGGACACGACGGTGCTGGTGGCTCTGACGGTGGCGTCCTAGTGGCCGGTGGTGGTTGGTCATCAATGGTTGATGAGTGGAAGGGTTACACTCCTACTAGGACTAGAGAATTTAATTTCAAATTAATTATTCCAAAAATAATTTTATTTTAATAGTTTAATATTAAATTAAATTTAATACTTATCTAAATAGTATTTTATTAATTTATTAATAAATTGATTATCTTAATATTTAATTTAATTTAATATTTATCTTGATAAATATTATATTAATTAATATTAAAGTGATTAAGTTTAATCATAGTTAAACTCTCTAAACTCTCCTTATATAAAGAAAGTCTTGGGTCATTATTTACACGCACTTGAATTCAAGAGAAAGTTGTAGAGATAAAATTCTTTGAAGAGATTATTCCAGAAAATTTCTAGAGATATTTTTTTAATTTACAACTTGACCCAAAAGTTTAGTGAAATTTTAAAATTACCCCACTGGTCAAGTTGTAAATCAGAAAATTTTAAAATTCCAGAAAAATTTTTGATTTGAAGTGAGCCTACACTCGGCAGACATGAACTTGAGGATAGCAGAGAAGACTACTAGGACGAAGTGTTCATACTGGACGGATCGAAAAGGTACAATTTTGATTAAGTGTTTATTACTTTAGATATCACAACCAATATATTGTTTTGGAAAAAATTTTAAAACTCTTCATTTTCCCTAAATTTATTTTTCGTTGCAGTTTCCAAACTCGTTTTTCCAACACCATATTCATCAAACCAAGTTCACCAACTAACCAAAAACATAAGCAACATTTCATAACCAAGATAACATGATAGATATCAAATAAGCTTATACCAACACAAGCCACCAAAACAACCATTAGATTACATGTTTATACAATTATTTCATATACCAAATGGCACAAAATATAACCAAAATACTTATAACATAGAATGCCAAAACGCTATTTACATGCCACTTATAACTGAGCCAAAATAAGTAAATAAATACCAAAAGAGTTGACAGATAGTGTGATCTCCAAATACGATCCAATCGACAACTCGAATTCAACAATCTACAAGGAAGAAAACAAAATAAGGTAAGCTTACTTGAAGCTTAGTAAGGTCGTATAAATAAACATCACATACCTATCAATAAAACATACAATTCAAAGTTTACATATAACTAGTATTCCTTGCCATGTTTCACATTTCCCACCATACCAAATGGTTAGATATGAACATATAACATCATCAAAATCTCAAGCTAGCATATATTACATACCAAATCACAAACAACAAGTACATAAGCTTTCATGCCATCAGATTTCATTTCTATAGATTTTATTAACGGTTTTGCCCGAATAACTACAATAGATTAATTTGGATAAACGAGGAACTAATGCTCACACAAGCTGACAATCGAGACATTAACCATTACACGATACTGCTAACACAAGCTGACGAGAATATGCAACAAATGCTAGATTCTAGCCATCGGTATGGTATCCACCACCGATACATAGTACCTAATAATATAACACTGGCACAAAGTGCCTGAAAACTATAACACTAGTACAAAGTACCTGATAAGTATAATCATCGGCACATAGGGCATGAAACACCGTAATGACATGTCATTTGTATCCTAATCATTCACTAAGCTCCCATGGACCTTAACTCGTATTCCATAATCTTTTCATGTTTATAACATTATACCATGATGAACTTGATCATATACATTCCATAGGATAAAAAAATTCAATTCAAACATATATAATTGTCATACTTTACAATTCAACCATTTATTTCCACTTTCAAAACTTACCTTAATTAACCATTCTAACTATACATATATGTACACATATTTAATTTGAATTCAAACCATTAATAAGTATAATAAACCTAATAGGAACTTACCTAAATAAAACAACTACTAACACCAAACCAAGGATTACTCGACGACTTTTCTTTTCCCGCGAGTATCAATCAGTTGAACCATTTCTTGATCTATATAACAATTTAACTCAATTAACCAATTCAAATACCTTAAAATATATAAATTCATGTATTTGACCCTTTAACGATATTTTACATTATTACCTTAAACTTTTACATTTTATTCAATTTAATCCTTAAACCGAAACTTACACAATTCTCACAATCAAACCAAATTCATGCTAGTTGAATTCTCTCTTACACATTTATAGCCCAGAATTATAGAAATTTCAGAAGAATTTCATGCTAAATTTAATATTTTTATCATTTTAGTACTTAAACTTAAAACTATCCAAAATTCTTTTACAAATTAGTAATATTTAAC
Organism: Gossypium hirsutum; assembly: GCF_007990345.1. NCBI lineage: Eukaryota > Viridiplantae > Streptophyta > Magnoliopsida > Malvales > Malvaceae > Gossypium > Gossypium hirsutum. Next base: position 50,301,435 of record NC_053440.1, read on the forward strand.
AACCAAGCTTATAAACCTATCATTTAACTTCAAGAACATCAAAATTCATCAATGAAAAAATTCAAAAAATTAACATTTTTACAAATTAGTCCCTGGGTTAGCTAGATTAAGCTATAGTGATCTCAAAAACATAAAACAATACTAAAAACAGGCTTGAAAAACATACCATGCAAGTGAATTGAAGCTTTACTGTAACTTAACTTAAACATCAATGGAAGAATCAATTTTATCAAATGAAGAAGAAGATGATAACCATTTTCATCTTTTGTTTATGTTTTAATTATTAAATTATTAATTTTCCCTTTTGCTTTAATTAAAATTTCATAACATATCATCCTTAAACCGTCCACTATAACTAAAATGGGATATTTACCTCATAAAACTCTCCAATTAAGTTTTCATAAATATTTGGCACATATAAACTAATAGTGATTAACTTTTGCACCTTTTACGATTTAGTCATTTTTCTTTAATTAACTAACCAAACGTAAAAATTACCAAACCAAATTTTAATACGACACTCTAATAACCTTTTAAATATTAAATAAATAATATTTACCAACTCACTAGTTGGATTGCTGGTCCTGAACCACCATTTCTGACACCACTGAAAAACAGGTTGTTATGTTAAAATTGGTAGGGTTTCTTTGTAAAATTTTAGAATTAAAGGGAAGAATAGAAATGGTTAAAAATTTGGAAATATGGGTTTATGGGATACTTGTGAAAATAAACTTGTTTTGGCATTAAGAACTAAATTGAATAAAATGTAAAAGTTTAGGGCAGTTGTGAAAAATGTCAATACAGAAGTCATATACATTAAATGGATTATTATAAAGTATTTGGGCTAATAATTAAAATAAATTATTGCTTATATCAAGAGCCAATAGATAATTGTGGAAAAGAGAAAATTATTGATTAGTCTCTAACATTACAGTTTTTGTTGTTTAGCCATGGTAAGTTCATATGGTAATATTTTTTTGCTTGTTAATTATGTTTTATTGAATTCGATATATATTTTAATTGTTGAATCAAGCTTGTAACATACCATTTTCATTTCAATTTCAATTAATTAATTAGCCCGATGAACTTTAGTAAATAAACTCGAATACATGAGTAACTACACTCTAGAGAGCATCGTAATGCTAAAAAAAGAGCACTAAAGTGATGAATATAGAGCATCAAAATGCTGATCAGAGAGCACCAAAGTGCTAAACCCGTACAAGTGCGCAAATAACCCTATTGGCATGCCAACCGTATCCTAATTGTTTACTAAGTTCATACAGGCATTAATATTGTATTCATAACATTTGAATCCCTGTAGTTTTATCATATGCATATCATCCCATTATAAAAAAATTCATATTCAATCGGGTAAATATAACACATATTACCATTTCTTCACAATTTAGTTCATGTCTCACCTTTTTGTACTAAAGCGTAACCAATCTCTAATTCAAACATATTTACATTACTATTACATATAACTACACCATATGAACTTACCTACCAAAAACTGCAATAACAAGATGTAAAGGACTAATCTCTAATTTTTGCTTTTCCGCAACTATCTTCTAGTTAGTTCAATTCTCAATCTATATGATAATTTATTTCATTTTATCAATTTCAAATACTTTATAACATTCTATTTTATGCTTATGATAATTCAATTTCAATTTTTTAATGTTTACTAAAGTTGTGTTTTATTTAATTTAGTCCTTAAAATCGAAATTGTTATAACTTTCAAATTTGAGCTTCGATTTCAAAATTGATCTCAATTACATCCTTCTACAACCTTATGTTATCTCTATTTATAAAAATTTAACATCAAATTCAAAATATTTACACTTTGGTCTCTAAGTTCAAAATTAGCAATTAAACTTTACAAACTAGTCCTTTTTCATTTCTAAGCTTAAAATCTAGCATATTAAAACCAAATTTATCAAGTATTCAACAATTATAACTTTTAGAAACTTTAACAGTTTTACAAATTGGTACACGGGATAGCTAAATCAAGCTCTCAATACCTAAAAAACATAAAAGTTACAAGAAAATGACTTTTATACTTACCAAATTAGAAGACCGAATGTTGAAAGGAAAATCCTGGCTTCTCTAGGGCTTTTTTGAAGTTTTAGTTGAAGGAAAAACAAGGATGGAAGATGACAAGTTTTAATTTTAGTTATATACCTTAATTAACTTATAAATAATCCTAATTATATTAATTAATTCTTAATTAATATACATTAAACATATTTGACAATTTTAGTGGATGATAGTTGGCTATAACCACTGTTTAGCTATTATAAAGTGGGGCAATTACTCAATTGGTCCTTTAATTAATTAAAAATCCATAGCGATTAATTTTTACTACTTTTACAATTTAGTCTTTATACATTAATTAACTATCCAAATGAAAAAAAATTTGGACCAAACTTTAATTAAACTCTATAATAACCTAGTAAATATTCAATAATAATATTTTCAAACTCGCATATCGAAAATGAGATTTTGAAATCACCATATTCGACACCATTAACTTTCGAGTCGTTACAGTGTTAAAATGAATATGAGCTTAGACATATAAAATGAATGTAAATTTTCATGAACAGGCATGAGATAAATTATTTCTTGAACATATGCATTTGCATAAAATTATTTATATTGTTTTTAATTTTATAATTACCATTGAGCGATTCACTCAGCGCATGATTTTGTTTTCTCCGTGCGCGGGTAATTTAGATTCCCAGTAGATCGTGAGGAGGTCTTCTCGGTAGCCAGAAATCTACCCCGACTCTACAATTTTTTTGTATTTTTTCTGGTTTTGTTAATAGTTTGGCATGTACCTACCTAAGTTGAGTCAAGCTTGTTACTTACTATGTCTATATATATACTTATGGATTTAATAGTATATGTAAGTATTTAGCTAATTGAATGTGGCCTATAGATAGTTATAATTTTGGTTGTATCAATTTTCCATGTTTTATGTTAATGACCAAAAATAATAAGTTCAAGTATGTTTGAGGTGATTGAATCTTATTAACTAGTTAGCTTATGGTTGATAAGGTATGATGAATTGTTGATTGAGGTTTTAGTGTGATTTAAATTAACGTTAGCAATGGTATTTAAATTTTTTGTGCATAACATACATGTTTAGAATTGGTTTGGAAAGTACTAGGTTTTACCCAAAGGAAATTTTGCAGAAATAGTATGTGACATCGTAACGAGAAATGACCTATAATGTCACGGTGAGACAAGGAACTCCGTCATCTCAATGAGGCCAAAACAGTAAGTGGCATCGTGACATCATGACATGACAAACTATTTAGAGACGTCAAAATGAGGGAGTAATAACATCATGAAATTAACCTTATAATTTGATTTTTTTACAATTCAATCTTGATTCGATCTTGGGTTAACTTATGAGCTTTCGTAAGCTTGTATAAAACTCAGGAATGATTATATATTGTTTTGCTTGTGAAACAAGCTTAGGGTTTAATTCCACTCAACTCAATCTAACTAATTCTAGAACAAACCCTAAAATATTTGTTAATTAATTCCACATCCACTTGTTAATCTCTTTAAGGTTTAGTTACACATGGATCTAAATGTAAATATCTCTAATTTAATTTCAAATATTAACAATAAATATTCAAAAGAGTAAAATATAGAAGAGAATATTTGAAGCCAGAGATATATATTGCTCGCAGAAACATAAAATCCTGTAACAGATGTTGAACAATTGTTGATCGGATGCAAAGAACACAAATGATTGAAGAAATAAACTAAAACTACAATTGAAATTGAAAGGAACAATTTTTTTACAGAAAAATCCTAAAATAAAACCCTAATCTCAAAAGTAAACTAAAATCAAGGGAAGAAGCCCCCTAATTAGATCCTGGCATTAATATTTATAGGATTTATGTTAGATGACTCTTTAAGACCTAATACAATTGACTAAACATAGATGATTGAAGCTATACGAACAAAAACACCATTGGCAGATTAAGTGGCCTTGTCGCAGCAGTGTCGTGACATCGAAGGCAAAATACTCTTTTCAACATTTAAGTTGGGTTTCATGACATCACACAGCTGGTGCTGCGAATCGAAGGCAAAATGCTCCTTAGGTGGTCTAAAGTTGGTGTTGCAAGATCCAAGCTGGGTGTTGCAACATCGAGGATAGTCCACTAACTCCTTAGCTTGAATTGATGTCATGCACACTTAGTCAGCATGTTACTCTTCCTTTAGGCTCGGATTGTCCCAAAAGATTATAAAACACTCAAAATTTCTCATTTTCTTAACTAAATACTAAAATAGAAAATTAACTACAACGATACCAAATTAGTAGAAAAAGACGTTTCCTAAGTGTTAGAAAGGACATAATTTTCCACAACAAATTGTGGTAGATCAGTGGCAGGTCCATAGTGTGAAGAAGCATCCAGCAGAGTTGTGCTACTGATTGCATTATGAAGGCCAAATATGAGGTATGGAAACAGTTATGACACTATAAGAATACATGTATAGCTAAACACCAAAGAAACCACATGAAGTCAAAACACATTGATAGAAAATATAATAAGGGAGATGGTAATGATTGATAGGATAGTGGATGTGGTCAAAATATCGCATATGAGGACAAACCCAATAGATTTGTTTGCCAAGAATTTGATAGCTAGAGAGTTTTTAAAAACATGTAGAGAACATAGGATGTGAAACATGACTCATCTACTTCACTAGGACAAGTGGGAGATTGTTGGATCTGGTGCCCTGAGTTAATTAATTTTATCTATGTACACTTGTATTTTTTTGAACAAATTGGTCTAATAAAATTATCCATGAATTACGTTAATATCCTTTGTATATTGTCCTCAATGGTTTTTGCACGCAAAGAAAAATGGAAGCAAATATTAGCTCACTAGTTATCTAATGTTTAACTAATACTAAACAATATTACGTGGTTAGATTTTAATACGAAAAGACAACTTGTATTAGTAGATGAACCTCAACATGTCCTAATTCTAATCAGAAATGAGCAAACCAATTGAAATACTAATATGGCATCTATCAAGTCTAATTGGGGACATAATTTGTCTTAAGCATTAGAGTGGATGACTACCAAAAGGTAGATACATAGATGTGACTGATTAGACTGGCAGTACATTGAACAGGACCTAAGTAGAATAGATTTTAAATTTGTTTATAGATTTATTCACTTCTGATGCTCATAGTCTGGCATAGCTTAATCCTGAGTGAATGGTGGACAATGTATGCATGACTCATATACTTTGATGTAAGTAAAAGCCTGAGTTCAAATGGATGAGGAACCGAAAGCTGGTGCATTGGGTATATAACTTCTGCAATATGTAGCACCATTCACAATAGTGGAATTCATAGTCCAAGAAATAGGTAAATGGTATCCTCTAATTGGCATTACATTATAGATGAAAAAGTAAACATGGCCATGAGCCATTTGTCTTTGTGATGAATGACTGAATTACTATTTGATAGTATTTGACTATTCATGAAGGAAGATGTAATGATTATCATGAGATAAAATAAGATCATATTGGGAGAACAGATTTATACCAAAGAGATTAAAGATATCCTATAAAGGTAACACACTTATTAAAAGGCCATTTGGACGATCCCTGATTGAGTAGCTTTTGTAATGATATGTAATTAGGGAGAGCTTAGTCACGATACTATAGTGGAATGACTTCGTGACTAAATGAGTTTATAATGAATAGGAAAAAAGTTGGAACTTAATTGTAAATCATTTGAACCTTAATTACATATGTCCAATTGCTCCTTCTGCTAGCTCGTTGAAACCATAAATGAATTGCATTTATAATCAAATGAACATAAATCAATAAAAATGATAAATTTAGATAAAATGGTTACATTCAAAAATAAAAGTGCTTTTTCACTAAGTATGAAAATGACCTAAGAATCAATTTAAGTTTTTTTGAATTATTATTTAATTAAATAATTAAAGTTCAAAAAGTAAATTCAATTAATTGGTCATTGAGAATCGATTGAATATAAAAATGAAATATATTTTATGATATTTTCTTTTATGGTAAAGTTGCCTTGACTATAGCGGAATTAGAATTGGGTTGAGAAAATTATTTAATTGGTAAATTAATTTATTTAAATTAATTTAATAAATATTATTTATTTTTGGAAATAGAGAAATGTGTACTAGGTTGAATTAAATTACAAAGTGTCGGGTTAAAAGTCTAAGAAGCACATATAATTAAACCTAATATAAAAGAGACCCAAAAATAGGGGACTTGTTTTTCTATCAGGTAAGTGTTATTTGTATTCTACAAATTGAACAAACATTCTTTTCTCTCTCCCTATAAATAGATGGCACTGGTAGGGTTAAAAACATAAGTTACATACAACTTTGCGATATTGTTATTCCACCCAAAAATATTCAAAATCTATTTTCTAAGTATAAATTCAATTTTTGGGGAATAATAATTCTACTGATTTCTATAGAAAAAGATTTACTTTCCTACTGAAAGTAAGAAAATTATTTATGGTTTTGTGCTTGATACATGATTGTCTGTGCGCACACTTAAAGTGATTCCTGGTATGAGAATAGCAGAGAAGATCATTTAGTTGAAAGCTGGGAACATCTAGGATTCGTCTCGCACAAATCACATTACTTTTCGTGAAAAATTTATTGCTATCAATATCATAAACCAGCTTAGTTTTCAAATTTTTAATTTTCCACTATGATAGAAAATTATTTTTAAATCAGATTTTTTCCAACTATCCGTGCTTTCCAGTAAGTGTAGTTTCGAACTTCAAGCATAAGAAGGCGAGATGTAGAATAACCTTCCCTAGCTAGAATCTAGCTACACCATAGATCTCCACTAATTACTTTAAGTGGTAAGATCTGATACCAATTGAAATTAATAAACTGTTGGTAGTGATTAAACTATGTGTTTAGAAGGAGTGACAGGGAAGTGGACACATCTCTAGCACCAAATCTGGAAATGGGAAAAACACACAAGACACACAAGAATTATTTACACAATTTGATTTCTTTACGTCTACAAAACCTAGTTGTCACATCCTAAAAATCAAGTTAGAATAAATTAGGTTAGTGGCAGGAAGTTTTCTAGTTCTGACTTTTAAAGTTATGTTTGAATGATTATAGGAAAAAAAGAGTTACTAGCCTGGCAGTTAAGAGCTAGTGAGTTCACCTTTGAAACCCAAGTTTGAATCCCTTCCCTCGCATCATTGTTATTTGTGCAATTTTGCTCCAAACCCTAGTATGTGTAACACCCTATTTTAAAAATAAATGTTGTAAAAGTTTAAACAAGAGTGAGATTTGGCCTAGTGGTTAAGTAGTGTAGTTCCTAGAGACCTAAGTTCAATTCCCCTCGTTTGCATTTCTTTTTCATTTGAGCATTGAGCCATCCATATTCTAGCAAACTAAACTTGTTCAAATTTCAATATGACTCAAACACTGAAAATCTCAATATTTTATTTGATTTTTCAAAAATGCTATTTTTTTAGAAAAAAAAGATTAAAACTAAATTGTTTTTGAGGTTTTCTTCTTTTTTTCCCCCTCTTTTTCCTTTCCTTACCGTCCCACGTTCTCTCCCACTCTCTTTTCTCTCATATTTTCTTTCTCTTTCTTCTTCTTGTGCCTCTCAAATATTGTGTCTCTCGCCATTGTTGTGCTGTCGCTTTGCATATTATTTTTGCTGCCATTTTTCCAGCCATATCATTGATATCTTAAATCACTAAATTGGCCTCTTTTCTTCCTTAAAAATCTCCTTTGAGCCATCATAACTAGCCTCTTCTTGCTTCCATTAAACATCTATTGCCGCCTCCTCTTATTCACACGTGGTGTACCAATTTGTTTCATTTTCTTTCTCAATTCTTTTTCTTTTTCTTGTTGTTATTTTCTGCTGTTTTTACAACTATTTTATTACTATTTCCAGCCTCTAAAATCCATCCTCTCTACTTCCAAAAATCCTTCCTTGTGCAGATCCTACATCGATCCCTTTGTTGTCACCGTTGGAGGTGTTGCTGCCCTTGGAGCACTATTGCTTTGGCTATTTTTTCCCTTCTTTTGTTGCCCCTTACAGTACTACTTTCTTCACTTTTTCCTTGTTTAAACAGCCCATCACCTTGTGATTTTAGTGTGCATTCAATTTTTGTTTAAATAGTCGTCAATGATTTAGTCTTTGGGAAGCGTAAGTGTTGTTTTTCATTTACATCTTGTGTCATTTTTCTCCTCTATTATGTTTTGTTTTGGCCAATTTTCATTAGCACCATAGCCATATTACCTTACCAATTTTTGATGATTTTTATATCAAAGGATCGAATTTAAACTCCTCGAGTCAGCAGTGACGACAAACCTAATTGCATTTTCGTTTAGTAGCGAAATAGTGTAAATTGATTTGTTGAAGTTGGATATGAAGTGCAACTTATGTAGTAAATTGATTTGCCAAAATTCCTAAGGCTTACTCATACTCCATCATTACCCATCTGATGGGTCGATTCTTTCACATCACAAGGCAACTAAGCTTGCTCGTGGCTTATCCTTTACCACTTATCTTAGCAGAGTATTAGAGCGACTACTTTGACTCTAAAATCCTACTCCAATGGTAATAAAGGCTTTCTAACTTACTTAAGGAGGGTTGTTACTGAATAGTCCTATGACTGATTCTTCCTTATTGCAGACTACTCTCTATTAGTAATAGTTGGCATCTATTCTCATCTTGGGACTACCAAAAGACGTTTCCTTCTCCCGATGCTAACAAGTGCCCTACCATCATTGGTGGGTTTGAACAATTTCTTACCACTCATTAATCCTCATAACTTCCCATACTCCCCCTTTCAATTATAAATAACCTGGACATGGTGGAGAAGTACATAAACTTGAGTCTTCTGCTTGATCCGTCCTTAATTTATATTTCAACCCTTTCTCTTATCTTTCTTTTTCTCCTCTTACCTCTTCATTGGGGTGCAGTTTCCACTCATTATCCCAACTCTAAAAAATTTTAGAACTACATTCCTCAACTTCTATTTTTTCCTAGCCTAACAGCCTAATATTATATGAGGGGTTTGCTCATTACCCCAGGAAGTCCATTTTCCCTACCTTGTGGTCTCGGCGTGAATCGAGGGAAGTGTCGACCATGCACTTCCACTAGCTATTTCATCCTCTTATGGAGGAGAAATTCTAGCTTTGCTTCCAGTCAACCTAGAATGTGGAGAAAGCCCTTTTCAAGAGTTTGAGAGGTTTATCCCTTGCACCCAATCCATTACGGCTCATTCTATAGCATGGAGGAGGGACTATATCAGCATCACTTATCTCTCTTTATCTTTCCTGCCAAAGGTTCACCTATCCCCTTACCAAACCTAGCATAATGGCCTTCCTTGTCAGGCTCTAACATTACGGCCTAGCATCTTCACTACTATGCTATTCTTCTAATACAAATCCTACACCTCTTCCGTAGGATTACTAATGCCATCATTGGGTTCTACATCCCCAAGGATCTGCGGGGGCGCTCTTACTTCTTGCTAAAGACTAGCCAAGAAGAAGCAAAGACATCTTCAACGTGGCTGTTCACCCTAGCGGCTAATAGAGCTATACTTCTTTTGTATTTTTATCTAGTGAAATTTCCTTTCTCTAATACTTGTACTTTCATTCTATGCACTTATTTATAACTTTTTCCATACTCAGTTGCTTATACTTCCTTGTATCCTTTTAAAATGTATTTATTGGTAATTTTTACCACCATAATTTCTCAATTATACTTCTACGTATATTTCTTACATTCAACTACTGGTACTTACATCTTTGTTCACCAATCTAAGTGCATACATCCACATATCACATATTTTATCTGAACCATATTGAGGACTTGAGGGACTTAGCCAAATCGATCGCCATATACATAAGGGTACTTATTTCCAATCTTTTAAGTCATCAAAGGACTGACTAAACATATGTTTTGATACCACCAAATTTATAACACCCTACACCCAACCCGTCCGACGGATCCAAGTATAGAGTGTCACAAACGAACCTATACTTAATTAAACTAACTTAACTGCTATAAAGAAAACTAAAAATAAAACCAATCTACTAATGAAATTTAAAATAATAATTCATACATCTAAGGCCTTAAGCCACTGAACACTTAATTATCAAGTTTTTGTATTTAACCAAACTGTTTGGTTAGACCACTCTTAAAATCTTAATAACGACTAACTGTCCAAAAAATCCAAATTTTAGAGAGGTTATCTAGCTTCACTATTATTGATCTTGAGGTGAAGCCTCTAATAGTACCCTCTTTCTATGTGCATGACTCTAATTGTCTATCATTCATGCGCTCAACATCTTGCTTGGTCGCTCCTCAAAGTCCCTGATCATCCCCACAAGTCCTACGAACATATAACAAACCCTTATAAGTTCTATTCAATTTAGTGAGTTCCTTTACTGTGCCATAATTTAACCCCTATTATACGAGGGTAACAAACATAAAATAAAATAAACTTAAGTTCAATCCTTGCTCGCTTGAGATGAGTATTCTACATCATGGTGGTGGATTCCACTCGAAAATTTGAGCTACTCGACTCACAGTTATACCTTACTTAGTTGTATGTTGGTCTACCATCTTATACCTTAGTAGTAGCACTCTCTTGTCTTCCCGCTGAAGGTTTATAAAGCCATACCCTCTTTGGTGGACTTCCATGGTTGGACCAGTCCTTGGTAGACTCCCTATTTCCTTACCATAGTCCCGAAGGACTTGTTGGCATTTCCATATCATGCTGACCTTTAGTAAGCCTAACCTCTTTGACGAACCCATAGATTATCATTTTGACGACTATGTGAGTCTACACTGTTACTTACTCGTTTCCTTCCTATAGAGTTATCATTGTGGCAATACACCCTCAATAGACTTCCCTTTAAGAGGAATGGTCTTGATAGACATTTTGTCCTTTAGATAGAATCCTTATCTTGGGACAACACTTCTCCACCCTCTTACGAGATTTATTCCTCGTGTACTACTTTCTTGAGCTCCTCCTTGGCAGCTCTTCATTTTGTATCCTTACTTGTGATCCACGAATATTTCCTTTCTTTATTTCATTCACCCACATAGGGGATATTTGTTGGTCTCTAACCTATATAAGTAGGCCAACTCTCGCATGTCCTATCTTCCTCTAAACCTCTGTCCTTGCCTTATTAACTTTTACTACTTTTGGAGGATTTTTCAAGGTCTGCTTGCAGCTACTCACACTTTCCTTTGCGTTTTCTTCTACGTGCATGAGTTCCCTTACTTGGCACACAGGCCTATACTCTTCATTTGAGGTCCTAGCTTACTTTCTGCATTTATTCCCTGACAGGCTCTACAGGTTGTCATGGTCAAGTTATGGTCTTATACCCTTCTTGCATTATTTCTCACATCCCTGCAAACTCACCTCGTGTTTACTGTCCTGATAGATTACCTCTATTTTGTATTTACTATCTCGATAGACTACCTCTATTCTATGTTTACTGCCCTAGTGAACTATCTTTATTCCATGTTTATTTCCCTTGACGGACTATCTCTATTCCGTGTTTACTGTCCCAACGGACTATCTCTATGGATGTCATGGAGTCTTTCATCCATGGTTTTACATCGATTCACCATCTTGGCACACTATCTTTTAATGCCACGGAGTCTTTCATCCATGGTCTTACACTGATTCGCCATCTTGGTGCACTATCTTTTGATGCCATGGAGTCTTTCATCCATGGTCTTACACCGTATACCTTATGTCATGTATCATGCTGTCATGGCGTCTTTCATTCATAGTCTTACGCTACGTACCACATACCAAACTGCCATAACATCTTTCATCTTTGGTCTTACACCATATATCATCGTCATAATGTTGCCTCGAAGGGCCAGTCGGTATCGTCATCGTGGTAAATACCATTCCATGATTCATATTACTTAAATCCTCCTTCTATTACCTCCTTTACACCACCTATCTTTGATGTTCAAACACCACAGTGTTCCCTCTGCAAGGCCCGGAGCTTCGTCCAAAGCAGTAACTAATGTGTTCTCTCCATATTTCCCTTCCTAACTTCGTCTAACTCCTTGAGGTTTCCCACAATAATGCAATGCATGCTCATATCATCATATTTTATACTTGTGCAAACATGGCATGCTTAATAATGTAGACCATAATAACAAGTTTGGAGTTTGGAACTTATATGTATCCTTATTAATCCCACAACTTAGCTCCCTTGAACTCCAGAGCTTCCATTCCCCTAGAAGCTAAGCATTACAACCAAAAATCATGGGTTATACTCAATATTCTTAGTTTAAAATCATTTTCTAGAAACATGCAAAACCCTTAAAATGATTTTGAAGTCCATAACTTTATTTCCTTAACTTCTATGTACACAGAAAGGCTTAGAATCTTACTAACTTCCTAGTTTCCTTACTTCTCTTGCTCCTTCCTCTTGAAGACTTCTCCATGAAGAAGTTTCCATGTCTTCTCCTTCTTCGAACTACAAAGAAGATGATGATGAAGAGAAAATGAAACTAAGTCGAAAAGAAAACCATCCTTGGGAGTCATCTCCCAATTATTTATAGCCATTCTTGCTCTATCACCAACCTTAGGAGAACCGTCTATTGCTAATTATGATGTCTCCCACTAAGGAATTGACTAGTTCCATCTTAACTGAACCAGAATTGGATCTCAACCATGTCTGATTTGATTCTTAGCTTCCCCATTTCTCTCAATATAAGCTTCCAGCTTGCGATCTATTTCATTTTAGTCCCTTACTTATTTTAAATTTTGGGTTTATTGGAAATCGAGTGTAAGTTTAATTATTGTAATATAATTTTTTTTTAATGATTACTGTTTAGACCTACTACTGTAGACGGTACTTTTAGATTTAATTCAACCTCCCTCGATTACAATCTTTAGAGTACCTCCAGTACCCTTGTTGTACATTTACCATATTACAATTTGACCCATATATTTGCAGACACCACTACTATTTTCTATATCTTTTTGTTGCAATATATCCAATTTTTGCATGTTTGGCAGCCGTCATTTGTGCTGAGCTAACTATAGTGCAAATTTGTCTCTCTTTTGTTAATAAGATAAAAAAAAAGTTTACCGATCTCAGAGGGTATAAATCCATAATAGGCATATAGAAATTATTATATGTCAAATAACATCAGAAGTATTGGTTTCAAAACAAGAGTGAAGCCAAAATATTTTTTGAAAGGGGGAATTAAGTTGTATATATTTTTATGATAGTCTTTTTGCTCTAAATCTCTCATTGGATCCTATTCTTTTGTTAGTAGAAACGAAAATCTAGTTGCTGATAGGATTGATGTGTATACTTGAAGAGGAAATGGTCTCCGGCCACCTGGGTGGTTAATTTCCCTGCTGATTGAATTCGAGATTCAATGAAAAAATATGTATAGAAAATAATCCATTAACATTTCGTGTTTTTTTATTAGATACAAAAATATATAGCAGGATGAAACTAGCATTTGGAAGCAAACTCCATCTTAATCAGTTTGGTGAACAACCAAGTGATGAAATGTGTGTCTAAATAAAAACTGCTAATAATAATAAGAAGAAGAAGAAGAATTTGAAAGCTAATAGAATCTCTCTTAAATAATATTCTCTATCACTGGTACAATTATTATTAAGATGAAATCCAAATCTAAAATTTTACAGATAATATGGGAAATAAAAATATTAGGGAGGGAAAAGCGAAAGAAATCTAATTTAATTCTAATATAGATTTTAGTAACACTTCTGACTTTAATTTAATTCTAAATTTATAAGAACAATCTTATCAATGTGTGTTAGCTGCAAAATGTTCCCACCTGATTGCGGAATTAACACATGAAAAATCTCGCTCTCCTCTATACCTGGCAAAGATTCCAGCACAATTCTATATTTTGGAGCTCGTGGGATTTTTTTAATTTTCTCTTTATTTGATACAATTCAGATTACAAGATTTGATATGCTTTGCTTATATTATCTTGACATTTTCTAATCCAAGTAGGAAATGATATATTTCCAGTGTAAATTCTTTAATTTTAGGATTATTAAAATAATTATTTTATTTTTTGAAAAGAAATAAAGCGAATGCAATTGAGAGACTAGAAAGCAATATAAACAGAGCGTTAGATTTGGGTATCGCAACCACACCAGCTCAAACTTATAAGAGTAATTCCAAAAGGGCCTTTGATTGGCACTTGAACAGCTCAAAATTTCATTTTTATAAACACTTCCAGCTTTTCCACCTGCTATTTATTATTAATCTTCTCTATCAGTTTTAACAACAATCTTCAATCCCATTCCTTTTTCTTCTTCTTCCTCCTCCTCCTCCTCCTATTCGATTGTAAAAGGTTGATATTTTGTCACCTCATGAGGTGATGTAGATCAAACCCAGAATGCCGAAACACTGAAACTAATAAATTTACATATAGGCCAAAAGCCATTGCTTGAGAGTTTCCCTTTTCCTCTTTCTCTGTCTGTTGCCCTGTTTTTGGGTTATTGGTGGTTAAATTTCAATAAAACTAAAGGTACACGCAGAAGGGTTTCCGTATTATACGTCCCTCAACAGCTCACCAAAACCCATAACCAGCCTGTCTTCCTCATGAAACCCACTTTCTCTTCATTTCACTCTCTCCATTCTCCGCTCTTTCATCCTCTTCTTTCCCTGCAACGGCGTCCACGGTGCCCACGCATGGACTCCTCTTCACCCCCTCACCATCACTCCAATCAAAACAAGACCAAAATTATCGTCACCATGGGTGCCACCGGCTGCGGAAAGTCCCGCCTCTCCGTCGACTTGGCCACCCATTTCCCTCACTCTCAAATCATAAACTCAGACAAAATGCAACTTTACAACGGCTTAGACATAACAACCAACAAAATCCCTCCCCACGAAAGGAAAGGGGTTCCTCACTTTCTGCTGGGGACTTGGACACCATCGACGCCGACGTGTTGCCCTCGCAGTTCCGCTCGGCTGCGGGTTTAACCATTGCCAACATTGTTTCGCGTGGAAACTTACCGCTTCTTGTTGGTGGGTCCAACTCTTTTATTCATGCTCTCCTTGTGGAAACCTTTGACCCACAAGTAGACGTATTCACCGGGCCAGACTCGGTGAGTCATCTCCTAAGGTATGATTGCTGCTTTCTTTGGGTTGACGTGGCTTGGTCGGTACTGTCCGACTATTTGTGTGAACGAGTAGATGAGATGCTGGAGTCGGGGATGCTGGAGGAGTTGGCTCAATTCTATGAACCAACAAAAGTAGGTGTCCTGGTCGGGTTAAGAAAAGCAATAGGAGTGTCCGAATTCGACGAATATTTTAGAAAGTACCCTCCATGGGAAAGCGAGGCAAACGGAAGGATACCAAAGGAAGGGTGCGATCAGGCACGGAAGGAAGCGTACGAGGAAGCAGTGAGACTGATCAAAGACAACACGTGTATATTGGCGAAGAGGCAGATAGGGAAGATCCTGCGGCTGAGAAAGGCAGGGTGGGACCTAAAGAGATTAGACGCAACCGCGACGTTTAGAGCGATGATGATGAAGAAGAAGAAAAACAAGTCGTCATCAGCAGCATCGTCGGACTTAGAATGGAGGGATATATGGGAAAGGGAAGTGATGGAACCAAGCGTGAAGGCCGTGAGGCGATTTCTGCAGTAGGTTTGTCCAGCTTTTTTCCAGCTAATTTTATTCTTTCTCTTTCTCTCTTTCATCTTTCTATATGCACACATAAACGTACGTTGGAACGGATTAGGCAGAGTCCAAATGGAAGGGAAAATGGCGACCAATTTTGGACGAGTAGGCCGCCTTTGGTTCCACTTAGTGCCAATGGTGAGGCCGTTAGGTGCTGGGGGCTAAGAGCTATACCCCAAAAAAAAAAACAACAAAATTTTGTAGGTAAACAGATTTTGTGAATTTTTTTTAGTTGCTTTCTGCTAATGTTAGAGTGTAAGTAAAATGGAATGATATTTTGGCTCGTATGTTGTTATGATTAAGGAATGTGAGGAATTGGAAGAGACCAAACTGTTGAAATGGGAGACTATTTTATAATGGCTTCATTTTATCAGAATGGTACAAAAATGGCCTTTTATTTGCTTGTTCCTTTAAAAATCCTATGCAAATGGTTGAGTCGCCAATCTCTGTTTTGGATTGCGCCAATTAAAATGTAGTATCGTCTCCAAGTCCACTGTTCATAGGCAGCAAAAAGAATGAGCACATACTTTTTAACTTATGTCAATTTGGCCTTTCATACTTTATAGTTTTTGGTCATTATTGATTTCATGTAAACCTAATGTATCAACAGCTCTATTTGGAATCAAAAACCTATACCTAGGTTGCCACGTCGGATGACGTGAAATTTACATCCAGCAGTATGATTCTAATCAATGACCCACATTTTTAACCAAACCATAAGCATCAACCCAACTGCTTTAACCAAATAAAAAGAACCCTAAATAATCGCCACTTCAAGTAACTTGAATTGCGGAGATAATTGGTTTGCCAGAACTTGATTTCAGCTACTGTTTTCGTAATGCGTATAAGCAATCGAAGGAATGAATTAGGTCTAATTACAAATTTTCCAAAACTAAACATATATATATATGTAGATCGAATTTTTGTTCAACAAAAATAATTCAATTTCTGTCTTAAGTTTCAACAAAGGAGATAAATATATTATCCTATATTTTTTCTCCATTTTCAGTTGGTAGCTCAAGAAATAGTTGTCAACTTTTATATATAATTTTCATTATCTAATTGCAGCCCTGGATCCTTGGAACACCAGAGCAATGGTCCTAATGCTCTGTAATCTATTTTTTTGACGAGAATACCTTATTTCCAGTTTTGTACTAATAAGAAAAAAAGGCCCCTTTCTCTCGTCGGCAGAGCTAAGCTTAACTAACTGCAGCCATAAAACTTTGGGAAGTCAATTCTGGTAATTAAATGTCTTTACATTCTTTAAAATGATGGAACGAATTGTCAATTTTCTGCCAGAGCTAGAAATTGCAGATACACACAGTTTCTATTACATTTATTTTGTAATTGAAGAGTGAGTCCATATCAACATACCAATTATTGATGGGTTGAATGGAAAGTTATCTATTACGGTAAGATTTCGAGTTTAAATTTTATCTTTCATTTATAAATTTATTAAATATCGAAACGAAAAAATGTGGGAGTCTTTTAATAAATTATGAGGCCATCTACCAAAAGTAAGCAGTGAGAAAGATGAGCTCTGGTTATTGACCAGATTTGGATGCTATTAGGTCCACCGTGCAGCTGCATCCAATTGCCTCAATAACATATGATATGTATGGGATTTAAAATAAGTAGGCAATTTGAGATTAGGTTCATCACATGCCACATTTATTGGGATTTAAAATAAGTAGGCAATTTGACAAACATTTCACTAAATATTAGATTATTACATATTTATAATGTTAATGAAAATTTTATATGTAAAAAGAATTGTATAAAAAAATAGTAAATTTTAAGTGGAATGATAAAGATGAGATTTTAAGATTTTTGCATTTAGTTCAAGTTTTACTTGTGTGAGTTTTTTTAAAATTTATTCTATTTTATATAGAATATTACGGATAGAGATGAACGAATGTCTAATAAAACTATTTTAACTGTCACTTCATACAAATCAAAACAAAAATATAAAATATAAAAATACGACATTTTAAAAAAATAATTTCTTAATTAAATTCTACACACCAACTCAACCTTAGGATGACATCACCAGCCTAATTTCTTAAAGCCAGCTTATATAACCTTCGTCTTCGTGCACCATTTGGCTGCAGCCGAAATTAGAAAAGCAATTAAATTATGCAGCAGCAGCTTGGATTAGGATAATTATTGGCATGAACTCATAATTGCCTTATTTTTTTTATCCCCTCCACTGCCTGACAACCAGATGTTCCATTAACCTATTATTTGCAAATATATATATACACTGTATCCGTATGCATGGTCCGCACGTAGAAGCCAGACATCATCTGTAACTTGATTAATCCCTGTTTTCAAATCCAATAAATTCAGGGTTAAGGGAATGTTTTGGTTATAACCAAACCACTTGAAGCTGGATTGCCTGAAACAGGACCTGCTGTATTAAACTTGAACATGCAATGCAACCCCATTTGCAGTCATTGTCTGAAAACTGGAACATGTATTTCCAAACACCCACTTTAACCACATACTCAGTAAAAGCCACCATCAACAGGTTTCAATCACATTCAATTCCTCCTTTTTTTCAGTTTTTGGTTCCCATATTTTTATAAATTTAGTACACTCACTTGGTTCAAAAAGGGAAGTCCAATGGCCGAAAGTGGAAACCGACAGCACAGGAGGAAATGCTGTTGCAAAATAGCATATCGGGTCTTAATCATAGGGCTGAAGTTAGGACCTTAAATTACTCAACTGTGGATCTCAAGGGATGAAGAATTGAAGATTAATAATAGCTGTGCAGCAAATAGTTTATGTCACCCACCGCATTAGCTTTGTGAGAAGTGCTCTTTGTAATTAGGTAAAAGAAGTTCTCATTCATCTTTTGGCCTAACAAAGCGGATGGATTGACTTTAGCCTAATACTGTGCCATTCCTTTCATCATCTCTAATAATAGTAATGATTTCATGTTTAATTTACAACTCTTTTCCACAGTGCCAGTACCCTTTTTCTTAACCATATGAACGACAATTAGGAAAATAAGTGTTTTTTTGGTTGCTAACTGGCCGACAATGGCAAGGATTTATACCAGTGAACACCATGTTTAATTGTTTTTCTTCTGCTAGAAATGCCGAATATGTCGGTAAGAGATTATCATACATACTATAAGCTTGTTAAAATGACGATATCATAAATCTTATATTATTATCATCAGCAACTTTTGTCGGTAGATTTCATGGATTATAAGGAACTATCATTATTATCTGTACATATTCAATATTGAACAAATATTTCAAGCAAATGTATATTTTTTTTATGCAATGTTATTATAATTGGAGCTTATAAATTTCCAAATTGGCATTATATTTATACAGTCAAAGTCACTTCCAGCTTTCAACTTGCACCATGCATATCTGCACTGAATTGCTTGGTCCATGTGCAATGTGAAGAAGAAAGTAAACATGACACTTGGGAATGAGCTCGGGAGAGAAAGGAATGCCACTAATTAAATTTTTGTAGGTGAATCTAGAGGTACCGACTTGATCAAATTAGTCCCTCTATTATTAAAAAGAATCAAATAAGGTTAGTATAGAGTTATCATTTATTGTTTAGCAAAATTAATATTTTTAAGGTTTTTATGGTTTTGTAAATGAAATTTTTTTGTTTAGAATTGATCTGCAATTAAACATAACAATTTTCAAGACATTTTTTATACAGTAAATGTTAGCTCTAGTACAATTTGAATTTATTTTATTCTTTTTAATAGTATAGGGGCTAAATTGATCTATTTAATAATAAAGAGGCTAATTTAAAAACTTTTCAAATACTTTAACCATATTTCTACGTCTCTAATTCTATTCAAATTCATTTATTTAAACCAAATTTGACGAAAAAAATTCACTAATCCAAATTTGATTCGCTTTTAAGTCAAAATAATTTACATCTAAATTGAATCCAAAATATTTAAATTCGATCCTCTTAGATTAAATTCATTTTTCTTCTAAGAAATTAATTTAAGAAATACTAATTATAACATAAGTTATTAGTATATATGGGAATATATTAAGGTATGAAGTATGCAGCTACAAATTAGTAAAATGAAAAATGAAGATTGGTGTATTATATATTGTGTTAGGTTATTATAAATCAAAATTTTAATCATAGTTGTAAATCAATCTTACTATTTTTATTTTAAATCAAGCCATTAGATTGAATAAATAGTATCATTTTGTTGAATTTTTTTTATAAGCAAGTTTTCCTTTATTATTAGCCTAGTTTCCTCCTTTAAGCTAAACCATTCAATTGAATAATTCATTTAAATGTTAAATTGACAAATTGGATCCGAATAAATTGAGTGCCCAACTTGAATAATAGGAACCTGATTTGGACTTATATGACTGTACTTGAATAATGTGATTTTGAAATCCGACACTTAATAAATCGAAAATAATCTAAATTCAAATTTTAATCCAAGCCTAAATATACTCAAAATCCTAAAAAGAAGTTGGATTCAAATGGACTCTCAAACGCTCTCCATTGCTGGTGCTAATGATGACATATGAGAACTATTTGAGCCAAGAAGTGTAGGTGGCAGAGGTGCAAAGAAAGTGAATTTTAGGGAGGAAGAACCTCCTAGTGGTGGCTGAATAGAGGTGGACCGAACTGGAAGGACAAGGATGTCTTTCAGGGACAAAATCCTTAATCTCTCTCAAAGACAATATAAACGGTCAAGTGACAGGTGAAGCCGATGATATAGAGCTATTAGAGAGTGGTGTTATTAAGGAGATGGCAGACGAGGTGCCTTCTCTCAATTTTTTTTGAGAGGATCCACTCCTTGTTCCAACGAAGCACGGAAAAGACAATAATTTTCAAACTCCTTGGGAGAAATATAAGGGTTAAATCCCTTTTGAATGAAGTTAGGTTCTGTAGAAATCCTTTTTACCATTGAGTACTCTCTTTCTAAAAATATTTCCCTTTTTACCAACACCAAATGTGACTCTGCCTTAATTCTTTTCTTGGAAATCTTTGAGGCAGCTCTTGTCCTTAATCATGTGCCTGAAACACTCATTATCGATAAACCATACATGCTCAGTAGTGGCCTTTAAGGATTGCTGTGCAACAATGAGAAACTTTTCATCCTTCCTTCTCCAGACAAGCTTCTTCCGCCTTCTATCAATTACAGCTCGAGTTGCAATAATAGATGCAACAGGTTGCTTTCCCCTTAGTTTCTTCAGAAACATGCAACACCTAGGTTTGATATGACCAGGGTACCACAATAGTGACATACAATCTTATAGTTATGCCTATAAGGATTGCCTATGTGGACAATCTCTAGCTTTATGGAACACTCAACTTGATTAGTAGCTACATTGGCTTTAACAAATATTGTTAAATTCACCGTTTTGTCACCTTTGTCAACATACCCCATATCACTTTTTCTCTCTTTCCAACTATAAAAATGTCATCTAATTTTTCATTGCTTGATCCTGGCCTTTTCAAAACAAACTAAGCAACTACCAATTCCTTCAAAGTTGCTTCAAGTTTGGCGGTCTTTGCTAACAGTCCGATTTTCAATGGTACCGAAAAATACAGTTTCGGAACCCTATTTTCGTAAACCAGGTATGTAATTACAAATAGGAATATTTACGAAACTAATATAAAAATATATTGAAGGATGGTTGAGTAATTTTATCGATTTATTAGTTAATTAAAGCTCAAGGACTAAATTGTAAAAGTCCAATAGCTATTGAGTTTTAACTAACCAAATGCTTGAAGACCTAAATAGAAACTAATCAAAGGTTTAAAATGTTAATTAAAACATTTATTTAAATACGTGATGGAGGATGATGATGGTAATGTGTGATTAAAAGTTAAATTATGTTAAGTAAACCATGATTTAATTAATTAAACAAGGTTATTATCATTTAATTAAAGTATAAATAGGAAAAGATAGTGGAATTCTATCATCTTCTTTCCATTCACTACTTTCTACCACAGAAAAAGTTTGGACGAAGCTTTCAATCACTTGAATATTCGGTCATACAATTAGGTATGAAATTTAAGTAATTTTCTTGTAATTTTTACAGATTTGTGATCAAATGAGCTTAATTTAGTGTACCAATTTGATTAATTGTTAAAATTTTAGGGAGTTTCCATTGTTGATAAATTGATAGATATTGAGCTCAGATTATGAAAAGGACTACATTGTAAAGTTAATCTCTTTTGTTTGTTAAGTTTGTAACATTAGGGACTAAGTTGAACAAATGTAAAACTTGTTATGAAATTATATTAGGAATAGAAAGTACAAGGTCTTTAATGAAAGTATGTGAAATCGGGTTTTAATCCGAAGCTAGGAATTGAAAGATATGTTTATCTTGAGTGCATGGACTAAATTGAATAAAATGTAAAATATGTGAGAAATAGATAAATGTGTTTAATTTATGCTCATGCATCTTATAAAATTTTTTGATAATGTTTGGTACTGATTTGATATATAAAATATTTGTATAGATTAAGAATTTGATCAAATAGAGCTAATAAAACAAAAGCAAAAATTATGGATTAGTCCCTGAAGAATCCACCCGTCTTGTATTTTGAATAGGTAAGTTCATACGGAACTTACTATCTTATCTTGTGTCATAAGTATTGCTTTTTTCTTACTTTGAGATA
Organism: Gossypium hirsutum; assembly: GCF_007990345.1. Lineage (NCBI taxonomy): Eukaryota > Viridiplantae > Streptophyta > Magnoliopsida > Malvales > Malvaceae > Gossypium > Gossypium hirsutum. Next base: position 50,323,812 of record NC_053440.1, read on the forward strand.
TATATATGTTTGAGTATAATTTGAAATGCTAATGAATTTGGCATACATGGCTAGTAATTGATTGAATTAAAATGATATGTGATAATTTACTATTATGAGAAAGTACGTGGTATAAATGTGAAAACCTAAATGATTATAAGGTATGGAAATGTAAATGTGATCATTTACAGGGTATGATATCTAAATATGGGTAGTTACAAGGTATAAACATGTAAAAATGATTGTTTACAAGGAATGGTAATGATATATATATAATTGATGTCTATGTGAACTTAGAAAAAGGTTTGGATATGATTGGCATGCCAGTATGGTCATATGTGCACTTGTAAAGGATATGTGATTGTATAGAGATTATTACAGGTTATATCGAGATCCAGCATCTGTTGCGGACCATCAAGTATTTATGTCTCTATAAAGACTTTGGTGTGGTGGAGGGATGTATTTGAAAATGTTTATACGTTTGATGCCTACGAGCTTTGCATTTCGTTGCATTAGTGTGGTGTAGTTTAAGCTCTTACGAGCTATCTGGTGTGGTGTAGTTGACCCATATATCCGAGTTTGTTTTACTAGGGTTCCACCGGTGAAACATTATAATTGAATTTGGAAACTTGAAAATGTAATGAAATAGATTTGATAAACCAATTTGATATGAAATTCACTTGAAATTGATATAAACTTATTGATTAATGATAGAATATGACACTTAAATGAATTATGTGAAATTGGTTTAAACTTATGGATTGACGATAGAATATGACATTGAATGAGTTATGTGAAATTCGTATAAATTGGTAATGTTTTAAGTTTTTCTTATAATGTTTGATGTGCATTAATACTTATGCTCACATTGTTGTTATTTTAAGTGCTATGTCCTAGCAAAATTTATGCCAAAACTATGGTAGTTATTATGCTCACCTTTGAGCAAGGTAAGTAGGTAACTTTCCATTTAAACTTACTAAGCATTAAAAATGCTTACTTTAATTGTTTCTCCTACTTGTAGATCGTCCACTTGCAGAACTCTCAAAGTCAGATCTTTGTAGACATCACACTTTAGTCGAATCGGTAGAAATTTTTCATTTTGGTTCCTAAGGTTATGGCATATATATAGGGTCATTGTGTTTTGTAATGATCATCATTAATTGTGATTTCCTATGTTGTGTTAATGGCTAAGGCTATGTTATTTCGTAAGTTTCATATATGGTCTAGTACAAGTCTAATTTGATCATATCAATGTCTTTTGAATCCTTGATATTAAAGCTTACATGGACCTTATATGTTTGAACTTGGAAATATGGCAATTTGATAGGTTAAGATTGGTAAATAGCTTGAATGAGTTAGATTTTTTTCATATTATTGGTGCAAATTAAGCATGTATTTTAAATGTGATATAAACTCAATTTGGTATGGTTTGGTTTAATTTGATGCATGGGTGAAATTGGTATAGGCGTGAAATGTTGTCTTGTTGCTTTTGGAAAGGGCATAAGAATGTGAAAATGTGATTGATAAGGCGAAACCAAATAAGGGATTGAACTAGTAGGCAAAGTCGCGACACCAACCTCAACATCATGACATTGAACTCTTGAAGTCGCAACACCATCCCTTGGATGTCACGACGCCAACCCTTGAAGTCGCAACATCAAACCTGAGGTCGTGATGCCCAATCGGTATAGTTTGAAAACTTTACAATTTAGTCATCAAGTAGTGAAGCTTGCTTATTGTCTTGAAGGTCGTGACATCGACATCAACCTGAAAAGTTTTTAAACATTAAATTTTAGTCTTCTGAGGGCCTTGGCTTATCAAAAGAGCTTTCATAAGCTCGTATAAACCCTGACTCAAAATAATGTTATGATATAATGGTATAAAAATCCTGTCAATAAATTTAATTTTTTGTAATAGAGGAAATTGTGATGTGTTTAGATGAAGTTGCTCCGGCAACGAGTGTAGCATCATGTAGCTCAAACTTAATGATCGAGTTAGGCAGATGGTGTTAGAGTCTTGTCACTTGAGGGAGAATCTTTCTCCTAGATCTTCATTGCAAGTGTTTGGTCCTATTTTAACATGGAATTTTCTTTAGTTAATGCCTCATTGATTTTGCATACTTGATCTCATTTATCTAGCATTGTCTTGTAAAATATATAGTGGAATTGGCATCGACATTGTAGTAGATGTCTAAGTTAGTCGCAATTGCTAGGGAAACTTGAGAGGTACAAGCTACAGAGTTGCTAAGATGCTCCTCATCATCTTTTGTTCCATAAAATGAGTCATCATCACTCTAAATTACATAAAGGGGCATATTCTTCTTCTTCTTCTTTTTCAAAGTATTAGAATATTCAACTAGAATATGTTCAAATCCTTAGTACTCATAACATTTTATGCATTTCCTTTTCTCTTTACATGGTTCTTTACTAGTTTCTACTACCTTCCTTTTACCCTTGTTGGAGTTATAATTGGCATAAAAAATCATGCTTTTCCTCATTAGCTTCTTAAATGCCCTGATAAAGTTCTTGGTAAGAAAAGCTAATAACTCTTGTAGATCCTTAACAGTAGTTTCACCTTTAGTTATAATTGGAGATGCAACTTGCAATGCAATGTTCTTGTCTACTTTGCCTTTACTTTTATTAATCCCTTCAAGATTCATCTTAAAGGTTTATGTCGCGAACATATATATATCCACAATTTGAGCTAAATCATACATAACCTAACTTATACATCATGCATACCATTCCATTATACAAGCCAAGTCATTCATCAACTTGACTTATTCAACTACTTTATTTCTATAGTCTTTAGCATCTCAATTTCTTACAAGTTCATAATCACTTATAAACTAACATTGAACAAAGCCCAAACCATACATTAATAGGTCACATACAAAATTCAATACTTAACTTCAAACATACTTAAATATACTACATAATTATCCACTCAAATATGAGTATATGCACAACAAGTGAACTTATATACATGCCACAACATTAGACTCAAAGGTGATGATCTACAAGGAAAGAAAAAAAACTAGAGTAAGCATTTAGAATGCTTAGTAAGTTCAAATGGAAATCACTATGCTTACCTTATTATTTCATAAGCATTTAACCTGCCATAATTTGGCATAAGGATAACTATAATATGGAACTCAAAACATCAATAAGTGAGCATAAGTATCCATATGTATTTGATAACATAAGTAGTTCAAAGATATCATTTCATATCACCAACACATAAATTATCTCAAAGGCATGTTCCATTACTAATCCTTAAGAACAAAATAATTTCACATAGTACATTTTCAATGCCACCACACATTTTAATCCATACATTGTACCAAACATTCACATAATTCAATTCAATGACATATTCCATTATTTAAATTTAGAACTATATCAAATACATTTAATTCATTTACAACTCAATCCAATCAATAATAATTCAATTTGAACATTAAGTTCATTATATCATATTTACAAATTTCCAGTTTTGTTCATACCGATTTGCCCGATGAGCTATAGTAAACAGACTTGGATACATGGGTAAACTACACTGCATCATTTGCTCATCCAAGCTGAGTAAAAATATATCAGGTTACCTGTCTGAACTAAACCTATATCATGACACATCAGGTTACTCGTCTGAGCTAAACCTGTGTCACATAATACTTGAGAATCCACAACGAATATTGGATCTCGTTAACATCTGTAATATATCCCGCACAAGCGCAGGCAATACCCTATTGGAATGTAACCAGTGAGGGTTTGAAGGCTTCAATGGGGATTCTGTTCGTAGGGATCAGCTGTATACAAACGAGAGGAAAGTTAGGGACTTATGGGACCCTAATCGTAAGACTTGGAAAGAGGATAGAGTTATCGAGTTATGTGGCTGTATGTTGAGGGATCAAATATGCAATATCCCCACTTCTCATAATGGCATTAAAGATGGTAGAATCTGGTTTCATAATATGCATGGGATTTACACGTCGAAGTCAGCTTACTCCTGGTCTTTACTTAAGAGAATTGGGTTCGGTCCCCATAGAATTTTTTGGAAAATAATCTAGAAATTGAACATGCTCCCCAAGATCAAAGTTTTTAGTTGGAGACTTGGCTATGATTTATTGCCCACTTATGACAACATTGCTCGTATCAGGCAAAATTTTTCCAATACTTGTCCCAGATGTAATAACAGTGAAGAAACGATCATCCATGTAATGAAAGATTTCTCTGTGTCTCGTGAGATCCTTACTCTTGGCGACTTAAATAATAAATTGTTGGAAGGGAATTATGATCGTTGCACCGACTGGCTAGAAAATTTCCTTTGCGTGTTGGATGCCAAAGTTGCTGCTGATTTCTTCACCCTCCTTCGAAATATTTGGATAATAGGAATAATTTGGTTTTTAATGAAAAGGGGGGTGCGGCTGGAAAGGTTTGGGAAAAGGGAAAAACCCTTACTGATGGTTTCAGAATATACAAAATCCCGGATCCACGTGTTATCCCTCTTATTTGAGCAAATAAAAAATGGATGAAACTACTGATCGGCTATGTTAAAATTAACTTAGATGCGACTATTTCAAACGGTGGTGTGGGGTATGGTATCATTGCCAGAGATTCAGATGGTTTTGTTATAGGGGGATGCTATGGCTTTAAATACAAATAGCTAGACGCAAACTGGGCAGAAATGGAAGCTTTTGTAGAGAGTTTTAAGCTAGTAGCTACTTTGAACGCGCCAAACATTATCTTCGAATATGACCGTGCAAATTTGGTTAATAAAGTCAACAAGAAAAATGACGATTTGACTATTCTCGGTCAATGCGTTAAAAGGGAATGCAGGGGCTTTAATAATTTTGATTCGGTCCAGATGAAATGAGTTAACTGAAACAGCAACCAAGTGGCAGATTTGCTTTGTAATTTGGCTATTAAAAAAAGATGTAATTTGTTTTTTAAAATGGATTATCCTTTGGAAATCCATAACATTGTAATTCAAAATGCTATTAATTGAGTTTGGACCCTTTGGGTCATTTTTATAAAAAAAAAAAAAAAAAAAAAGCCCTATTGGCATGTCGATTTTATCTTAATCATTTACTTAAGTTCACACGAGCATTAATTTCCTCATTTTTCAATATTAGCCCTGTAATTGTTTTCATTTACATGACACACCCTAAAAAATGGGTCACATTTTATGTTTCCATATCCTGAAATCATTCTTATTTATACATTCATACCATGTTTTATTACATAATAACCAATCACCACATAATATTTCAAGTCAGTCTCTATCTTGCCAAATATGTCAAATTCCATAATATTTCATCTATATAGAAACATTCATATATTAAATTAAACACACGTATACACATATAATAAAAATAGGGATAGTAAGTTCCATACAAACCTACCTATTCAAATCACGAAATATGTTGATTCTTCAAGGACTAATCAACAATTTTAGCTTTTCCTCGATTAACTCAGCTTTGATCCAATTCTTGATCTATACAGTTATTTTATACAACCAATCAATACTAAAAATTTTCAAATTATGACATAATGTGAATGTACCTATGTGAACTAATTTTTTTGGTATCCCTAAAATTTTACATTTTATTCAATTTAGTCCCTGAACTCGTGATAGTCATAACTTTCAATTCCTAGCTTCAAATAAAAATATGATTTCTTATATTCTCATTAGGGACCTTATTCATTCTGTTTCTAATATAATTTCATGACAAAATTCACATTTATTCAATTTGGTCCCTAATGTAATAAAGTTAACAAACAAGCTAAATTAACTTTACAGTCTAGTCCTTTTCATAAACCAAGCTTAAAATCTATCACTTCCAAGCCTAATTCTACAAGAAATCAGTAATAAAACCTTTCAAAAACTTTAACAGTTTTATAAAATGGTGCATAGGCTAGCTAAATCAAGCTCTCATGACCTCAAATCTATAAAAAAATTAAGAAAAAGGACCTAAATACCTTGATTTCTCATTGGTTAAATGTTTGGATGCTTGGAAGGGTTTTCTTTTTGTTTTAAACAATAGTAGGCAGTGAAGGCTTATGGAAGATAACAAACTTCCACTAATTTTACTTTATATACCTTAATTAGTTTTAGTTTAATTTAATCAATCTTGATTTATTAGTTAATTAAGTTAGAATTAACTTAACTCAATCACACTTAAATCTAAGTGGAGTGTGTTATCATCATGCATTACCCCTTATTAGAAAATGGTCTATTTACCACTTTATACATTGGTTAATTGTTTAATTCTCCAAGCCATTTATCAATTAAAAAAATCTATAACAATTAGACTTTTACAATTTAGTCCTTAAACCTGAAGTAGCAATTAATTCAGAAAAATTTCTAGACCAATATTTAATATATTTTTATATTATCTCTGTAAATATTCATGTTTAATATTTATGGGCTCAGTTTATAGAAATGGTGTTCCGAAATCATATTTTTCGGTACCATTAAAAGTCATGTCGTTACATAGGATCTATTATACTTGGGTCTTGTCCAATGTATTGCCAGCCTAATTAGTCATATCTATGTTTCTATCTTCTAAGAGTCATCCACTCCTATGCCCAAGGGGCAAAGCATCTCCCCAATTGGACTTGATAGACGGCATATTAGTCTTTCAATTGATTTTCTCATTTTCGATTAAACTAAAGACATGTTTAGGTTCTCTATTAATATAAGTTGTCTTTTCATATTACAATCCGACAATACCGCTTAGTATTAGTTAAACATTAAACAACTAGTGAATTAATATTTGCTTCCATTTTACTTTGCATGCAAAAATCATTAAGTATATTATAGAAAAGATATTAATAGTAACTTTGCCTTTACCTTTGACCGTGGCGTGCAATTCATCTCCAAACGTTACTTGTCCGTGAATATTCTCGTCCAACTCTTGAAATAAGTCTTTTCAGCCACACATGTGATTGTTGGCACAATTTTCAAGATACTAAATATTTTTACTTCATTTTTCACTTTCTTTATAACTGAGGAATACACTAGATTTCACATTTTCTTCTTCTTTAGCTGTTGCTATATGATTTCTCTCCTCCACCTTGAGAGTTGTTCTGTACTCATAACTAAAATGGTCATATTTATTGCAAGTATAAAATTGTATCTGAGATTTATTTCCATGTAGAAATTTACCTCTTTCTCGACCTCAGCCTTGGCTTAGAACTCCTCGTCCAGGGCTTGATGTCTAATGTTCTTCACTTGTTTGGCCTCTACCATATGATTGATTACCTCATCCACGTGTTCCTCATCCTCCTCTATTTCTGCCTCTATATCCTCCACAGTATCCTTCATGATTGCTTGTACCTTGTCCAAAATTATCGTTAGCTCCACTTTCATTGAAAGACTACTTGCTTTGCAAGACTTGGTCCAAATTTCTAGTACCATCATTTGGTTCATTTTATGCTCATGGGCTTTAAGGGAACCCACAAGTCCATCAGTTGATATTTGTGACAAATCTTTTGATTCTTAGATGACAACAACCACATAATCAAATTTGCGTGTCAATGGCACAATATTTTTTCCATTACTTTGACATCATCAAGTGTTTCTCCATCCCTTTTCATTTCATTTACCACCGCTTTAACTTGGGTGACATAATCATCAACACTTTCTGAATGTTTCATTTTCAACATCTCAAATTCAGCTCTAAGGGTTTGTAAATGTACCTTTTTGGCCTTTTTTGCTCCTTGAAGGGATTTTTGCAAAACTCCCCACACTTCCTTTGATGTCTTCGCATCTGAAATTTTTTCAAAGGTTGATTCATGAACACCTTGAAAAATAAAGAACAACGCCCTCTTATCCTTTTTACGAGCTTCTTTCAATACTTTTTTTCTTTGTTTGTCAAAGTCACTTCAGTAACTGCATTTTTCGGCTCGACATATCCTTCTTCAACAACGTCCCAACAATCTTGAGAACCGAGCAAAGCCTTCATCTGGATGCTCCAATTGTCATAATTTATCTTTGCTAATTTCGGGATCTGCGGTTGAATCATATTTTCCATTGTGATGTTGACACGAACCTAGCTTGGATACCACTTGTTAGAAGCGTAATGAAAAATAATAGCTTAAATACTAATTTTATTACACATAAATAACACACAATACAAATATTTTTGTTTCTCTATACTAGCTACTGCTAGTTTTTTTTCACTACTCACTCACAACACAACTCTCACTCTTTTTAGTTTCTTTTTCTTTTTCCTTCTCAACACTCATTTTTTCTTCTTGTTTTTTTCTCAACACACAAACATATTTCAGCAGCTACTATATTTATAGACTTACTAAACTGATTTAACTTTATCAAGCCTTGTCATCTAAGATTATTCAACTGCTGCCATCATTATCCTTATCATTGATTTTTCATAATTCTTCCAGCAAGTTATCATTATCATCATTTTAGTCCTACTGCCACATTAATAATTTTTCAAGCTGCAAACCAATTTTGACAGCTTGCTATCCACCTTGCAAGTTAATCTCTCTGTTGCCTCATTTACATACTTAATACTTAAGAAAACATTAGTAAGCTGCACGTTACTAAGCCATTTTATCTGCATGTTTAGTCGACTTTCAAAGTTAGTTTGATCTTTAACAGAATGGGGGGAGTTTTTACTCACTACCCAACATTCATAAACTGAAGTGACCATGTTTTACAAGCACAACGAGGAACAATGAGGTTTTTCCTTGCATGCCTCCTTTAATTTTATTTAATTACTTGATGCTTGTTTGCTATCACCTGGAACACGTGTAAAGATATTTTTCTTTTTTAATACAAACTCACTCATTATTAGTGCTCAAATTAGAGGGGTTATAAATAAATAAGGCACTTGAGGTTAAAAATATAGGGTTAATATTTGATCATATTATGAATTAGAGAAAGTTATCTCAATAAAAATAAGGTTAAATTATTAAAATAGTCACTTTTGTTTGTCACAGGTTATATTTTAGTCTGTTATGTTTAAAATGTTATATTTTAATCACCTACGTTATCATGTTGTAACATTTTAGTCACTGAACGTTAATTGTCGTTAACGGTGTAACGGTAAGCTGACGTGACATGTTAAATCATCATTTTAAACAAAAATTTAAGGTTAAATTATACAATTGGTCCATATATTTTTTTCGTTTTGAGCAATTTAATTTTTTCTTTTATATTTTTTGAACTTACCTTTTTTTTTTCCATTCTCTTCTTCTTCTCCCTCTATTTTCCTCCCTTTTCCATTTCTTTTAACGTAGTTTTTCTATATTTTTTATTTTTTAAAACTAGTCCTTATACTTTTTTTTTGAACAATTTAATTTTTTTTCTTTTTATTTCTTTATTTTCATTTTTCCTCTTCTCCTTTATTTCTCTGTCTTTTTATATTCTTCACTGCAGAAACATAATCTTTACCCACCAAATAAACCAAGTCATTGTTTCTTTTACATGATTCTTAAATTGAATTTCACTAAAAATTAAATATCAATCATTCTTAATCAAATCTTGATTTGAATATAACCTAATTTTAAAACTAAAATTGGATATAAGTAATCAATATAAAAAACCAAATCCTTAATCAAATCTAAACATAAATTGAATTCTTTATCCAAAATAATTTTTTTCTGTTTCCAAACTTTTATGAAATCTTGTAGATTATTTCTTTCCTTTTTTTTAATTTTTTGACGAATAAAATTAAGCAATCAATAAAATTGATCTAAACATTCCTGGATATTCCCAAGCAAGCTTGATTGAAAGCCAAGCATGGATGAATCGAAGAGAGAAAGGGAGCATAAAACCAAACTGATTTGGGTAAATTTGAGGGTAAGTTTCATATGGTGGTCGTTTTAGTCATTGAAAATGTAAAGCTCGATTGAAGAATCCGTGAAACAACATAATTTCGAGATGGCGAGAATGTTGTAGGTAAGATAAATAAGGTGGTCATGGGGGTCAGTTTGGAGGTTAAGGGAAAGGGCTCAGAAAACTTTGTTGAGGATGGACTACCATAAGTCACGACTGGCAAAGCCTTCGAGTGAGGCGAGCTTGTGGACTAGGCCATTGATATATCCAAATTGGTTCGTTAAAGCGATGATAGACAATGAGGGTTTGTAATTGTGGGGTGAGAATATGTGAAACAAGTTTTATTTAGTTTCAGCTTTTGCCTTTTCTTTTTTCATAAACATAAAAAAAAGCTTTAACAAATAGAAAACATAGAAAAATGTTAGAATTAAGTGACCCGAATCCTTTTTTAAATCAAATACAGTGGTAAAATAAAATAAAAGTAAAATCCCTATAGAATTATAGTTCTTTTTATTTTATTTTTAGAATAAGGTTTTTTAAACCTTATTAAACTCCATCTATTTGAAATTGATTAGAATAAGGTGTTTCAATCTTACTAGAATATGGTTTTACAAGCCTATAAATAGACATAGTCTACTCCTATTGTAATTATTCAAATTTGACAGTGAATTTTCTTCTCCTATGCTTGTGGTTTTTTTCCCGAAAGGGTTTCCACGTAAAATTTGTGTGTTCTTTATTTTTATTTTTATTTTATTTATGATATATTATTATTACCGACATTCTATTTTTACAAATTGGTATCAGAGCTTCCAAGTTGTTCATCTCAATCACGGTAATGGCGTCTTTCAAGTATAAAATTTCGCTGTTGGATTGCAACACCAGATTTGCATTGTGGCAGATAAAGATGCAAGCATTTCTTACATAGATGGACTTAGAGGAAGCCCTGCTAGGGGTAGATAAGATGCCTTCAACATTGACAGAGGAAGAGATGAAGCACAAGGACCGAAAGGTGTTAACACAGTTACATCTACATCTGTCTAATGAAATTTTGTAGGATGTGATGAAGGAGAAGACCGCCACTGGATTATGGAAGAGGTTGGAACAAATATGTATGTCGAAAACTCTAACTAGTAAGCTACATATGAAATAGCGTCTTTATGCTCATCATTTGGAGGAATGTGCGTCTGTGCACGACCACTTGACAGTGTTTAAAGAAATTCTCTCAAATTTGGAGGCCATGGAGGTTCTATATGATAAGGAAGATCTAGGGTTGATTCTACTTTGTTCATTGCCCCCGTCTTATTTAACCTTTAGAGATACAATTTTATATAGCCACGAGTCTCTCACAGTTGATGAGGTTTATGATTCTTTAACCGCGTATGATAAGATGAAGTATCTTGTGGTTAAAACCGACTCTCAAGGAGAGGGTCTCATTATTTATGGGAGACAAGATCGGAATACTGATGATGATCGTGGAAGGACACAAGAACAGAATCCTCGCGATAAATCTAAGGGTAGATCGAAGTCTTTAAACAGAAGCAAAACTTGTAACTTCTGTAAGAAGAAAGGGCACATTAAATCTGAGTGTTATAAGCTACAGAACAAGATCAAAAGGGAGGCTGCAAATCAAAATGGAAAACAACCAAAAAATTCTGGTAAGGCTGATGTTGTAGAAGACTACAGTGATGGTGAACTTCTAGTCGCTTCTGTCAATAATTTTAAAGTGAGCGAGGAATGGATCTTTGATTCAGGCTGCACCTTCCATATCAGTCCCAATCGAGATTTGTTTACAACTTACGAAATAGTGTCTGAAGGTGTTGTTTTGATGGGAAATAATGCTTCATGTAGAATTGCATGTGTTGGAACAATTAAAGTTAAGAAGTTTGGTGGAGTTGTCAGAACACTTAGTGACGTACGACATGTTCCAGAATAGAAGAGAAATTTAATTTCGTTGAGTACTCTTGATTCAAAAGGGTACAAATACACTGCTAAAAGTGGGGTTTTGAAGATTTCCAAAGGTTCCCTCATTGTGATGAAAGGGTAGAGAAAGACTGCCAAGTTATATGTTTTGTAGGTTATACTGTTACTGGTGATGTAGCTATCGCATCCTCTTCCTTTTCAGATGATGATATTACTAAACTTTGGCATATGCGCCTAAGGCATATGAGTGAGAATGGCACGGCAGAATTGCGCAAAAGAGGACTTCTTAATGGGCAAGGAATTTGCAAACTGAAGTCCTGTGAGTACTGCGTTTTTGGAAAGTAAAAGAGAGTTCTGATCTGTGGGGGCCATCTAGAGTGCTTTCAAGAGGTGGAAATAATTATATGCTAACTTTTATTGAAGATTTTTCCAGAAAAGTGTGGGCGTTCTTCCTAAAGCAGAAAAGCGATGTGTTTTCGTATTTAAGTCTTGGAAAACCATGATTGAAAAATAGACGAGAAAGCAAATAAAATACCTCCGTACAAACAATGGCTTAGAGTTCTGTTCTGATGAGTTTAATAAACTGTGCAAGTCAGAAGGGATCGTGAGACACTTGACAATTCGTCATACTCCACAGCAAAACGGCATTGCAGAACGAATGAACAGAATGATCACGGAGAAAGTTCGATGTATGTTGTCAAATTCCAACTTACCAAAGTCATTTTGGGCCAAAACAGCCTCTACTGCATATTTTTTGATCAACCGATCTCCATCCATTGCCATTGAAAAAAATACTCCATAAGAGGTATGGTCTGGTAATCCTGCTGACTATTCTGATTTACTGATCTTTGGTTGTCCTGCGTATGCTCATTTTGATAATGGAAAATTCGATCCGAGATCTATTAAATGTGTTTTTCTTGGTTATAAAGCTGGTGTAAAAGGTTATAAGTTATGGTGCCCTGAAAATAGAAACGTTGTGATTAACAGAGATGTTTTTGATGAAACTGTTATACTACCTAACTTATCTCTTAAAGACTCTTTCAATAAAGAAAATCAAAAGCAGGTGGAGCATCAGATTAATCTAGAATCTACAACAGAGTCGACTACTGAAGTCAGTACAAAAATTTAAAATAGAGTTGCTTCTTCACCACAATACTCTATCGCTAAAAGCAGAACTAGAAGATAAATTAAACCTCCAAAGAAGTATGCCAAGGCTGATCTAGTTGCTTATGCTTTAAATGTGGCTGAAGATATAGATGCAAACCAAGAGCCATCTAATTATTCTGAGGCGGTTAGTTGTGAAGACTCAGAAAAGTGGATGTTTGCTATGTAAGAGGAGATAGAATCACTACACAAAAATAAAACATGGGATCTTGTGAAACTTCCTAAAGGTAAAAAGGTTGTTCGTTGTAAATGGGTGTTTAAGACGAAAAAGGGGACTCCAAGAGTTGAAGAACCCAGATATAAAGCAAGGCTTGTTCAAAGGGCAACAGTCAAATTCCAGGAGTGAACTTCACAGATGTGTTCTCTCCAATTGTGAAGCATAGTTCGATTCGAGCTTTGCTTGGTATTGTGGCCATGCATGATTTGGAGCTTGAGCAGTTAGATGTAAAAACTGCATTTTTGCATGGAGAACTTGAAGAGGATATTTACATGCAACAACCAGAGGGTTTTACAGTCTCAGAAAAAGAGGACTATGTTTACTTGCTGAAAAAGTTCTTTTACGATTTGAAACAGTCGCCAAGACAGTGGTACAAGAGGTTTGATTCCTTTATGACTTCTCATGATTTTAAAAGAAGTAGCTTTGACAGATGTGTTTACTTTAAGAAAAACAATGATGGTTTTTTTTGTGTATCTACTCCTTTATGTTGATGACATGTTGATAGCAGCAAAAGATAAATGAGAGATAAGAAAGGTCAATGCCCAACTAAGTGAAGAATTTGAGAAGAAAGATTTGGAACCAGCAAAGAAGATACTTGGTAAGGAGATTCTCAGAGATAGAAAAGCAAGTAAATTGTACCTAAGTAAAAATGGGTACATTGAGAAAGTTCTTTACAGATTCAATATGCAAAATGCTAAGCCTGTTAGTACTCCTTTAGCAGTCCATCTCAGACTCTTATCGGTTTTGTCTCCACAATCAGATGATGAGATTGAGTACATGTTACATGTTCTATACTCTAGTGCAATGGGATCTCTCATGTATGCCATGGTTTGTTCACGTTCGGATTTATCATATGCAGTTAGTGTAGTTAGCAGATACACGGCGAATCCCGATAAAGAACATTGGAAAGCAGTTCAGTGGGTTTTAAGATACTTACGAGGTACTACCAATGTTTGCTTATAGTTTGGAAGAACTAGAGATGGAGTCATTGGGTATGTTGATGCTGATTTTGCTAAAGACCTTGATAGAAGAATATCTCTCACAGGTTATGTCTTTACAATCGGAGGTTGTGCAATTAGTTGGAAAGCCACTTTGGAAACTACAGACGCTTTGTCTACCACTGAAGCTGAGTACATGACGATTACTGAGGCTTGTAAAGAAGCTATTTGGTTGAAGGGACTCTTTAGTGAACTCAATGAAGACCTTCAAATTAATACAGTATTTTGTAACAGTCAGATTGCCATCTTCCTTACAAAAGATCAAATTTTTAATAAGAGAACAGAACACATTAATGTTCGGTATCATTTTGTTCGTGATATTATTCATCGTGGTGATATTGTTGTGAGCAAAATTAGTACTCATGAAAATCCTGCAGATATGATGACTAAGTCACTTCCTATAACCAAGTTTGAGCATTGCTTAGACTTGGTTGGTGTTCATTGTTGAAGTTAAACCCTTAAGAGGTTTTATGGAAGAGGTGGAGAACTTGTTCGTTGAGAGTTCGCGATGAAGAACTTGTTCATTAAGAATTCATGTCAAGGTGGAGATTGTTAGAATTAAGTGACCCGAATCCTTATTTAAATCAAATACAGTGGTAAAATAAAATAAAAGTAAAATCCCTATAGAATTATACTTCTTTTATTTTATTTTTAGAATAAGGTTTTTTAAACCTTATTAAACTCCATCTATTTGAAATTGATTAGAATAAGGTGTTTCAATCTTACTAGAATATGGTTTTCCAAGCCTATAAATAGACATAGTCTACTCCTCTTGTAATTATTCGAATTCGATATAGTAAATTTTCTTCTCCTCTGCCTGTAACAACCCAAAATAGGGTCTAGTCGGAACAGTGGTTTTGAGACCACAAACCCAAAGTAGAAATATTTAATTTATGATTGTTTTAGAGTCTATGGTATGTTTGGGTGATGGTGTGCAAATTTTGTTAAGTAATTTTTATCGATAAAGTGCCTAATTTTATTATTGGGATTAAATTGTATTAATTGCAAAATATGAGTTCTAGAACATAAGTACTTGTTTTAAATGGGGGTTTAAATTAGAGGTCTTTAAATGGCAAATAGACCATCATATTTTGTTATGGACAAAACTAGTCATGGAAGCGTAAAAATTGAAGGTTTAGTAAAAATGGCATTTTTGTCATTTGGGTGTTTTAAGGCATAAAAGACAATTGAAGCCCAAAAATCTGCTCATTCTCTTCTCCATGCTGCCGAAATTTTCAAAAATCCATGGCTAGGGTTTCAAGTTTTCAAAGTTTAATTGTAAGTGCATTTGAGTCCTGCTTTTAATGTTCTTTTTATTTTTTAGATCCTAGAAACTTAACCTTTCTATTTTTACCATTTATTTGCATGAAAAATGAAGTTTAAAAATTGACCCATGCTAGATATTTTTGCATTTTTATGTTTAATGGTAGAATAAGGGTGCACGAGGTTAGAAGAACGATTTTTGCTAAGTGATTTTCGTTGAAAATGGTTAAAACGGGTTAATTAGTAAAAGTTATAAATGCTCCTAAAAGTGTGAAAGAATAATAATTTGAGGTTGCTTTAGAAGAGAAAAAGGTTCGGCTGACCTTGAATGTTATGGAAATTGAATAAAAATCATATTACGAGCCTAAGGGTAAAATTGTAATTATGTAAAAGTTTAGGGGAAAAATTGTAAATTTTCCATTATACGATTTTTGTATTAAAATGAGTAATGTGAGTGATAATTAAGTGAAATGTGACATTTTAGATCAAAGAAATCGAGATTTGGACCAAGTACGGGGAAATGTCAATCAAAATGATCGATTCGCGTTGAGGTAAGTTCATATGGTTAGTCTATAGTGATTGATTATTAAATTTGAATTGAGATGATGTATTATTTTATATATATTTGTTATTTAATCATGACTTTATGCAAGTATGAGATTAGATTGAAGGATCAATAGTGAGAAATGCAGGGTCAAGTGCATTCATACTACAACTCGTGATGAATTGACGGAAAGGACCATGGTTGGACCATGGCAGTGAGTGTGCCAGTGTAAGACCATGTCTGGGACATGGCACCGGCACAGACTGAGGAGTGCTAGTGTAAGACGATGTCTGGGACATGGCATCAGCACGGACAGAGGAGAGTCAGTGTAAGACCATGTCTGGGACATGGCATCGGCTCGAGATGAGTGACAGTGTAAGACCATGTCTGGGACATGGCATCGACACCGATATGTGATCCCATGTAAGACCATGTCTGGGACATAGTATCGGCTCGAGATGAGTGCTAGCTTAAGACTATGTCTGGGACATGGCATTGACACCGATATGTGATTCCATGTAAGACCATATTTAGGATATGGCATTGGCGTCCTACCAGGTGTACGAGATATCCCGAACATCCCTAATATTACAAGTACTTCAACGGGAAATTCAAGGAGTATGATCAAGATAAGTAAGAGTAGGATATGTGACTATCATGACTAGGCACAGGTATGTATACGAGACTCATAAATAATGTGCTCAGATTATGATGCATTATTGATAAGGATGCAAACGAGTAAGATGTGTCTATGATCACTTGATTGTTATGTGCCAAGATATAATATGCTTTGGTGTAAGTGTGTATAAATAAAAGTGAACACAAAAAATTAATGAATGAGTGAAATTGACATTAAAACAGTTGTGGGTAACAGCATTAGTATAACTTTGAAAAGTCACCAAAAATGGTGGAAATTGAATTAAAGGCTAGGTGAGATATGAAATTAAATCTTAATAAGTCTATTTTTCCCATAAAAGAAATAGAGTAAGCAAAAGAAGTGTGAATTATGAGATACTTGAATTTTAGTGAGATAGAGTCAAAATGAGTTTCGGAATCCCATGTTCCAACTTTGAAAAATCAGTAAACATTGTACAAAAATAATTATGGAGTATAATTAATATGCTTGAAATTATTAATAAGTCTATTTTCAAGTGAAATAAACAAGAACATCATATGAAATTTGTATGAGGAGAAAATTGATTCGTAGTGAAGATGTGTTAGAACTGTTGGACAACGAAACAGGGGTAAATTTAATGAATAAACTGTATTAATTGGCTTAACCAAAAATTCTAAAATTTCTTTAGTAAGAAATTATGTGAGTCTAGTTTTAGGAAAAATTAATGGTTCTTCATTCGGAGCTCTGTAGCTTGAGAAATAAATAATTTAGTGACAGTGACTCAAGTAGACAGATTAATGTGAACATTAGTAATAAGGTGTAAGCATGTGATATAATGATTATATCATCTTAAGAAATTATTGTGAGGATTTGTCCACACAAGTCTATTAATTTATTATTATTTGCATATGAACTTACTAAGCATTTATGCTTACTTTCCCTCTCTTTTCTTTTGCCTTGTAGTTTCGCCAAGTTAACTCGGGGATCGGTGAACGTAGGAGATTCGCTCACACTATCAATTGGAACACTTGGTATATCTAGATACATTAATTTTTGGGTTATGGCATGTATAGTAGGCTTGGTCGTTTTTCATATATGTCATATTTCTTATGGCCTAAAATGTTGGCCCTTATTTAATAAATGTTCTTTTTTATTAAGGCTATTTGGAGATGGCCAATATTGATGGTTGTTATACGCCTATGATGTGGTTATTCATGTATGTGGTAATTGCATATTTGAGATGTTGGGGAGGTGGTTTACAAATGATTTCATGAATGATGATGTGTATGGGGATGTGTATGCAAAATTGGATATTCGGATGTCCAATTATAGTATGATACATGTTGATGAACTAGATACAAGAGAGTTTGTGTTTTAGAGTGGGAACTGGCTTGGAAAATAGCCAACTTCCAGACCACACGAGCGTGTGACCCCTGTTTTGACAAAAATTTTCTAAATTTTTATTTTGGTAAATTATAGGTAAATTCTTATTTTGGTCACATAATTAAAAGAAAAGTTATAATTTAATCGCTAATGTATTCAAAATTATTTTTTTAGTCATCCAACTGTTCAATGGCTATCAGTTATAATTTTTAGTTGGTATGATAATAATTTTAGTCATCCAACTTTTATACTTTCTGACAATTTAACTTTAATTCTATATAAAAATTATAAAAAAAACTCAAAATTATATTTAAAATTATAAATTTATGTATAAAAATTTAAGTTTGTGTTAGATTATTACAACAAAAAATCATTAGCATTGCCATAAAATCATGAAAATGGATAAATAAATAAATAAGCAATTTCAATCTCTTAATACAATATATATGGTATAAAACTCAAAATTCTATTGCAATAAAGTTTAAGATTGTTCAATATTAAGACATGAAAATGAAAATGATCATTCAATAGAATCTAACAGCAAAATAGAAACAAACAAAAAAACCAAAATAGTAATATTTTTAAGTCGAGTTCCATGTTGTTGAAGAACTTCCTTCCAGAACTGATATTATAGAGACTTGAGAAATTGACTCTAATATAATTTTTTAGCAAAAATAGAATACAAAATATACCAAAAAAAATTTCAAACTTGATTTAACTTTCAATTCATTTAATTTATTTTTCAAAATCTAAATCTAAAAAAATTTTATTTTTTGATTCTTTTTGTTTTTCTTTTCTTATAATAACAACAATTAAAACCAATATTCTTAAGTCTAAAGAATCAGAGGGGGAAAAGTTCTTTGTCGTTACTAGTTCTCTTGTAGCTAGATATTTTACCGCATCTTTTTTCTCATTTTATCTATTTTTGAAATGTTTATCTATTTTATTTGTATTTTTAAAACTTTTAAAAAGAATTTCAATTTTTTTATCATTTTGTACATATGCAAGGTGAATTTGTCAAAAAAAAATATAATAGATGAGTACTAAAATTATTATACCAACTAAAAAAATGCGACTGTCAATCACTTAATGTTTGGAAGACAAAAATAAAATTTAAAAAATGTGAGTAATTAAATTATAATTTTTTTAATTAAATGAGGTTTATAAATTTAAACATAATGGATGCTTGAAATATAAATCCAAAATATAATAAGGATGGTATGGTTACTTGTTTGATTTTGTTAAAAAATATTAGAAATTGTTGAGAGAAAATAAGAATGGTCGCCTAGGCTAGAGATTGAAACTGAACAAGACATAGTCATGGTTTAAATTTTATAGGTTTTTAACTCATTTCAAGCTTCAGTTATTATCAGTTATTTTGATTTTGAATTTATTAAATTTATTCGAGTTAAAATCCTTTAACTTCATTTTTCAATTTAAGTAAGTATTTTTTTTAAATAAATATAAAAATGTAATATATATTATAAATAAAAGGGTAAACTATAAAAATAGTCATTTTCATTTGCCTTATATTACACTTTAGTCACTTATGTTATCGTTTTGTTACCAAATGGTCACTTTACCGTTAAACTTCATTACCTCATTAATAGCAGTCCAAATGGGCTTTAAATGCCAACTTGGATGTGCAATTGTTGGGATAAAAATAGGTTTTTAATTAAATAAATTTAATTTGGACTACCACATCGGGCATCCAAGTTGGCATTTAAAACCCATTTGGACTGCCACGTAGGATTACCGTTAGGGAGGTAACGGAAACGGTAGAGTGGCCACTTGGTAACAAAACGATAACGTAACATTTCAAACATAAATGATTAAAATGTAATCTGAGGTAAACAAAAGTAATCATTTTTATAATTTATGAATGATTATTATTTGAATGATTTTGAATAATTTACTTTAAACATTTATGTCAATGTTATTTTGATTTTGAGTCTTGAATTACTCAAGTTAAAATCCTTTAGGTTAATTTTTCAATTTCAATAAGTAATTTTTAAAAATAAATATAAAAAATGTAATATATATTATAAATAAAATGTAGGTCTAGGCACAATTCAATTGGAAAAGTACAAATAAGTCAAATTTACATAAAAAAATAAAAAACCAAGCCCAAGCCCAAGCCCAAATATCATTTAAACCAAAGTGTAGACCCATCCTTAATACATGTTGTTCTCAATTGCTAAAGTTGAAAGTTTTAGTCTTTTAATTTATAAATAAATTGTGGATTATCAAATAAAAAATTGAACTTCAGACCTATGTTATAGAGAGTTAAATTTGGATAAAATGTTAAATTCGGATTGAAACAATGTCTACAACTTTTTTAATTAACTGTCATGTTTTATATATTTTTGTAGTGATTTAATATTTTTTCCAGATCCTATTCCTTTTGTGTTTTAATTTGTGGTATGGTAAAACATGATATCATTTATATCATTTTAACATGTTAAAATGTTTTTTATTTTCATTTTATTTTTCATAACACATGACTTAATTATTCTCAATATTTGTATGTCATGTTTCAATTATTTTATAATTTGAATAGTTTTGTTTATAGTAATTTAATCTAATTTCCCGAAACATTGCCATCATATTCTAGCATAGATAAAAACCCTGTCATCTATAAAAAAAGAAAAAAATTCTAAAAATTAATATAGAGGGAAAATTATCTTTAAAAAATATAAAAATTATAAAAATAAAATCTCGAAAATATTATTGCTAAAAAATTAATATGTATGGGAAATAATCAAAATTATCATTCAATAGACTCCAATAACAAATTAATAATAAAACAAAACAAAAAAAAAAGTTATATCATTACATGCTTCCTCAATGTTTCTCCAAACTTAATTAGTAATATCTTCACGCCAAGTTTCACGCCATTGAAGAACATCGAAAACTAATATCACAAAACTCTGATGTCATTTATTAGAGTATTGAAGGTTGTTAGTTAGTTATGTATCCGGTGAAGGTTGTTACTCAATATGGAGCGGTTACTCATGTCTATAAATACTAAACATTTGTATTCAGAGGGTAAGATTTTTGAATAAAAAAAAACAAAAGAAGTTTTTCCAATTTATATTTCGTTCTCTGTTGGCTAGATATTTCTTTCTCTTTTATCCAATTCTTTCATGGTATCATTCGCCAGTTGATTCTGGAGTTTGCTTAGTATGGCTTCCGTTGATTCCGAATCTGGTGAACCTAGCTCCGGTGTGTTTGCTGCCAATCGTGTCACAAATGTCTTTCCTCGGCATGAAGTCGTCAAACTTGATGAAGGTACTTATATTCAATGGCGCAAACAGGTAAAACTGATAGTTGATGGCTATGGACTTACAGGATTCTTAGATGCCACCATTGCTCCACCATCACGTTTCAATCTTCTACCCGATGGATCGCGTGCTCCAAATCCGGCGGCTCAGGTGTTCATGCAATAAGATCGACTTCTGACGTCCTGGCTTTTGTCGACGGTAAGCTCTTCTCATCAATCTTCCTTTGATGATGCTTGCACGGCGTATGACATATGGAGTATGGCCATTAATCTGTTTGCGGCTGATACTGGCGCCAAGCAATCGAGACTTCGAAATGAGCTTCATTCTTTGAAGAAAGGTAACCTTTCTATTAAAGCTTATATTGCTAGGATTAAAGATCTCTGTGCTATGTTAGATGCGTCTGGTTCGCGTATCTCTGATGAAGAGAAAGTTGAAGTGGTGCTTGCGGGATTGCCGTCGGAATATGAGACGGTCATCTCGTCTGTTCAATTGTCGACTGGTGTACTGCCGTTAAAACGTGTGGTTGATGCGTTGGTTGATTGTGAGAATCGTCAAGTTCAGGTGTTGCAGGAAGTAAATTTGAATGCAAATCTTGTTGAAAACGAGCCGTCGGTGGAAGGGGCCGGTCGTGGTGGTCGTGCGCCTGTTCGTGGTCGTGCAGAGTCTTCAGATCTCGTGTGCAATGCCAAATCTGTAGTCATTTTGGGCATATGGCGCAAAAATGCTATTATCGTTATCACCGAGATTCGAATGAGTCGTCCGGTGTTGAAGGTCCTGATTCCGGGGGGTTTGTGCACCATGGTGAAGATCATTTTGTGGCTCCTCATCAGAAGAGTCAAAGAATTGTTTATGGTCAAGGGAGTCAAGGGAGTTATGCGGGCCAACAGCGATATGGTGGTCAAAATGTGTGTGCTGGCTTGTAAAATAGGCCATTGGCACGTGGGCCACAGGTGTCTCATGCTCAGCATGATTCTGGCCGAATTTGTTCAGATGCTTACAAGTCAAATGTGTGCAAATTTGATCTTGATGATGGGCAAGGCTATAATGGTAACACGTCACATGGGTTTAATGATGCAAATGGACATTGTGCATCACATGAGCCGCATATTCAACATCCATCACATGGGCCACATATTCAACATCCATCACGTGGGTCCAATGTTAAAAATGTTCACCTTAATGTTGGGCCGAATATTGTACCATCATCTAATTTCGTTCAAGTGGATCAAACTGATCCTGGCTCACCTGAACCAATTTGTGATGGACTCGGTTTTGGGGATTCGAGTTTTTGACTTACCAAACCGCGTGCTCGGATTTATACTGGGTCCGAACCGTGTATTGGGCTTTCCCGGCTAGGGGACCTATGTGCATCGGATTATTCTGAGTCGTCAGAATCTGGTTCACATGTTCATACTGCTCAACTTGCGTCTAGTACTGGTGGTGATGGTTCAATCGTTCAGGTAGGCGGTGGAACCATGTCTTGGTACCTTGACTCTGGGGCTAGTCATCATGTGTGTCGTGATGTGTCTGAGTTACGAGATGTCACGCCATATTCAGGTACGTCATCTCTTTTAATGGGTGATGGTACTCCTGCGGTAATTTCCTCAATTGGTACTGCTATTTTACCGACTCAGTCTAAGTCGTTACGATTGTCAAATACTTTATGTGTACCGAGTATACGGAAAAACCTCTTATCTGTCTCACATTTTTCTCGTGATAATGGTGTGTTTTTTGAGTTTCACCCTACCCATTGTGTTCTTAAGGATGCTGTGACTCAAGAGACATTGCTGACGGGCCGCATTCGTGATGGATTATATCAGTTTTCTGTGCCGGTGGTTTCTCATTCATCCAATGTTGATCCGTTTGTTGCTCATTCGCAAGTTCCCCGTTCCATTGAAGATTGTTCTGTGTTTGCTTTATGGCATAATCGTTTAGGCCACCCATCTGCTTCTGTGGTCAAGACTATTCTAAATAAATGTAATATTGTTTCAAGTAAAAATGGCTTTGATGGTGTATGTACTGCATGTCAAAAAGGGCGGTCACATAAGTTGCCTTTTTCACCTTCTACTACTAGTTATCAACCTTTTGAGTTAGTTGTCTCTGATCTTTGGGGTCCCGCATCTGTTGCATGTGATGAAAAGAGATATTATGTTTCATTTATTGACATATGCACTAGGTTTACCTGGGTTTATCTTCTACGCCAAAAATCTCAAGCAATAGAATGTTTCACTCAGTTTCAAAAGTTAATTGAGACACAGTTTGGCAAGTCTATTAAGCAATTTCAGAGTGATTGGGGAGGAGAATACCGTGGTTTTACATCTGTTTTGGAATCCTAGGGAATTATTCATCGATTGACGTGTCCGTACACTTCTGAACAAAATGGAGTGGCTGAGCGTAAACATCATCACATTGTTGAAGTGGGTATTACGTTATTGGCTCATGCGAGTTTGCCTATGGAGTACTGGGGGTATGCGTTTGCGCGGTTCATCTGATAAATCGACTTCCTACTGTTGTGCTTTAGGGCGATTCTCTGTTTAAGGCACTTTATGGTAATGATCCGACCTATGATCATCTTCAAGTGTTTGGCTGCTGCTATCCTTATTTACGTCCATTTGTCGGTCATAAGATAGATTTTTGGTCTCAGCCGTCTACATTGTTGGGTTACAGTCCTCGTCACAAGGGGTATCAGTGCCTTTTACCGGATGGTAAGGTGATTATTTCGAGACATGTCGTGTTTGATGAGCAGAGGTTTTTATTTGCTGAGTCTAGCCCTGATAAGTCTATGACGACGACCAGTCAGACTAGTACGAATGTTGTTCCCATTGTGTGGCCTGCTTTTTCTTCTTCGTCGTCTCATGTGCCTTATGTGGTGTCACCATCTCTTCAAGGGTTCCAGTCTCAGCCTAATGTTTCTACTTCAGATACAGATTTGGTGCAATCTTATGCTTCTTCGGATGATGTTGGGTCTGGGTCGGATGCTCTTCCAATTGTACATGAGTCGGTTTCACCAGGTGATTTTAATGATCATCCTCATTCTATCTCAAGAATGTCTGAAGGTGTTTCGTCTTCGTCTGACAGTCAAGTTAGTAGACCACCTGTGGGTAATACTCACCCAATGGTCACTCGAGCTAAAGCAGGAGTTTACAAGCCTAAGGTTTTACATGTTGAGGCTAACGAACCTTCTACAATTGAAGAAGCTCTGGCTACTGCTAAGTGGCATGCTGCTGCGCAAGATGAGTACGATGCTCTTATGCGCAATTCCACATGGGAGCTAGTCTCAGCTCCGTCTAATCGTAAGGTTATAGGATGCAAATGGTTGTTCAGAATTAAGAGGAATTCTGATGGTACTATTGCTCACCATTAGGCTCGATTAGTCGCAAAAGGCTGCTCTCAGGTTCCAGGTTGTGATTTTAAGGAAACGTTTAGCCCGGTGGTAAAACCGGCTACTATCAGAATTATTTTGTCTATTGCTGTGTCTAGGGGGTGGTCCCTTCGACAGGTGGATGTGAATAATGTGTTTCTAAATAGAGATCTTGATACTGAAGTCTTCATGCATCAACCTCCTGGCTATGTACAGTATGGTTCCGATGGCAGACCTTTGGTATGTCGTCCGAAAAAAGCGTTGTATGGTCTTCGTCAGGCTCCTCGTGCCTGGTTTAAGAAGCTAAAAGGATTTCTAGTATCTGTGGGCTTTGTGGTATCGAAATCTGATGCTTCCTTATTTGTTCGGGTCGTATCAGGTTCAACGTTGTATGTTCTTGTGTATGTTGATGATATTATTGTTACAGGTGATGTGCCCTCTGTTATAGAGTGGTTTGTTCAATTGCTGAATAGTGAGTTCTCGCTTAAGGACATGGGCGATCTTCATTATTTTCTTGGGATAGAAGTTACTCGTTCTTCATCAGGTTGTCTTCATCTATGTCAGAAGAAGTATATACGTGATATTGTTATTCGGTGTTCGATGGAAAATGCGAAGAGTGTTAATACACCGATGGTCAGTTCCTCTTTCTTAACTAAAGATGGTGGTGAGCGTTTAGAGGATCCAACTGAATACAGGAGCCTTGCTGGGGTACTACAGTATGTCACTCTTACGCGACCTGATGTTGCATATGCTGTAAATCGAATATGTCAGTTTATGCATTGTCCCACTTCTGTTCATATGACGGCTCTAAAGCGTATTTTGAGGTATCTAGGTGGAACGATTGAATTTGGGATTGTGATTCGTCCGTCCACTAATTTGTCCTTAGTTGGGTATGCTGATGCAAACTGGGGGTTAGATTTTGATGACCGGAGGTCTACTACTGGGTATTGTGTTTATTTCGGGTGTAATCCTGTGTCGTGGTGTATGAAGAAACAACAGGTTGTTGCTCGGTCTACTGCTGAGGCAGAATACAGGAGCCTTGCTGCGGTCACTAGTGAGGTTACATGGCTTTTGTCGTTACTTCAAGAATTAAATGTTGGGTCTTCTAGTATTCCAAATATTTGGTGTGATAGTTCTGGTGCGGTTGCAGTTGCTGCTAATCCTGTTCTTCATTCAAAGTTTAAGCATGTTGAATTAGATTTGTTTTTCATTCGTGAAAAGGTTGCTGATGGTACTGTTGCCGTTGGAGAGGTTCCGGCGTGTGATCAAGTTGCTGATGTTCTCACTAAGCCACTTTTGCTATCGATTTTTGCTCGTTTTCGGAGTTTTCTACGGGTCTTGCCCGTGGGGAAGATGGATGAATATTAGAGTATTGAAGGTTGTTAGTTAGTTATGTATCAGGTGAAGGCTGTTACTCAATATGGAGCGGTTACTCATGTCTATAAATACTAAACATTTGTATTCAGAGGGTAAGATTTTTGAATAAAAATAAATAAAAGAAGTTTTTCCAATTTATATTCCGTTCTCTGTTGGCTAGATATTTCTTTCTCTTTTATCCAATTCTTTCATCATTTAGCAAAAATATAAAATATACCACAAAATTTTCTTTTTCAAACTCAATTCAAATTTTCAATCCATTTAAATTATTTTTTAAAACCCAAATTGAAAAAACGAATTATATTCTGATCTTTTTCTTTTATTATAACGAAATAGTCATTTCAAGAAGCAGAGGAGGTAAAAAATCAGAGAACCAAAAATTTTGCTTAACGCTTTTGTTTTCTTTCTATGTTTTTTTAAAGAATGGATATTAATTATTTCTATACAGAGAGAAAATTTTGGGGTTTGAACACAATTTTTCCTCATTTTCTCTCACTTTATCTATTTTTGAAAATTTTACTTATTTCTATTTTTATAATTTTCTAATTTTTAAAAAAGAATTTTAATTTTTATCATTTTATATATAATTAAGGTCAAATTGATATAAAATATAAAATTGAGGACTAAAATTTTATTATACCAATTAAAAAAGTGCCACTTAACAGTAAGGTGACAAAAAAAACAATTTCAAAAAGTTTCATGATCAAATTGTAATTTTCTTTAATTAATTGACTAAAATGAAAATTTACCCATAATTTAATGACTAATAATGTAATTTATCCTTGTAAATTATAAAACCATTAAGCCCAACCCATATCTTCCCTACACCCATTAAAGTCATGACCCACTAAGTTAAAAGCCCAAACCCAAATTTATAAAGAAAGGAAAGTCTAAACCTGTACATTATCTAGAAAACCTAATGGAAAATCAAATTGAAATTTCAGCCCGTAATTAATCTTTTCTTTGCGGATGCTCTCTAAAAAGCAAATAATTTTTTAAAGAGATAAATAATTTGCCATAAAATGTATTTCATTTTTATAAGTAAGGATCAAACTCTAATTTTATAATTAAAAATAAGGTGAACAACCATTACACAACAAAGTTGATTTCCTAGTATCCCTTCCATAATCCCAACCACAGGGGGGTTGAAAAATTCCCAACTCACCGTAAGAACAAAGCAGGCCTTGCGACTTTGTCAAACAGCTGATCAAAACGGATGAGGTTGAATCCTTCAGGGTCACATCACCATCTGCACCTTTCACTCTTTCATTGATTCCCATAATTGGCTTTCAGTCCTCCTTTTTGCTTGCAACCTGATGCC
Source organism: Gossypium hirsutum (assembly GCF_007990345.1). Classification (NCBI taxonomy): domain Eukaryota; kingdom Viridiplantae; phylum Streptophyta; class Magnoliopsida; order Malvales; family Malvaceae; genus Gossypium; species Gossypium hirsutum. Next base: position 50,351,046 of record NC_053440.1, read on the forward strand.
ACTGCTTTCTATCAATAAGGCGTCACACCTAAACTTTTCGTGCGGCAATAAGATGGTAATGGTGGTGGGGGCATCACCCATTTGGAATTTTGCTTTTCATTATGCCACTTCTTTTCTCTTTCCAAACCAAATCAAGCTGTTCAAGAAGGATTTAGCTACCAAATTTTTTGTTTGGACAAAAAGAAAGTAGGACCCCCCATAGTTATTACCAACCAATGTATTCTCTCTCCTTTTCCACAAGGTTTCCAAAGTTTAACCCCATCAAACATCCAACTGTGATCACAAGAAAGTTTCAGTTAAGTATGGTAAACTGATTGATTGGTGACCACCAAACCTTTGAAACTTGGGATTTTTATTTTCTTTTTCGTTGGAAGGAACTAATAGTTGGGTAGATTTTATTTATGGCGACAGTGAGATGGTTTTTGCTTGGGTGACTACTCAACTGGAAGGAAATGATTGAGAATGACACAACTGCTGCTTTGCTAGTTTAGTTCAGGATGGTTAGTTCCAACTTTCCTGAAATATAAAAAAAGTAGGGATTTGCCTGCCTAATATTTTCCTAAGGTTGAGTTAGGTCAAGAATCAGGATATGTCTATTTTAAGCTCATATCTAAACTGAATATGTATTTCATCACCAAAAAGAATACCTGAAAATGTATTCACAATTCTAATTAATAGTAAAATTACTTTCTTGTCAGTTAACTAAAGTGTTCTACTTTCTTAAAATAATAATAAAGCAATCGAAGATATGGGTAAATGAGCACATAATTTACATTAATGGACTTTGGCTCCTTTCATTCAAATTATTTTGTCAATAAAATTTACTAAGATTGGGACATGACAAGTATATATAGGATATAGTAAAATATTAAATATATATAAAAGAAATAAGACACGTGATAAATTTATAATTCTACTTGTGTAGTTGAAAAAATGTACTGTTAGCATATTAAATACTCATCTTTTATTTAAATATTATATATATTTTTTAAATAGAGATCTCCAAAAATATTTGCCAAAATGTTTCTTTTTAAGTATCGACCTCCGTACTCATATGGGGCAAAGTCTACATGGATATGTTTTGGCGGAATCCCGACAATAATAATTGTTGAGGTCAGACTTCCTTTCCAACAATTTTTGCATGACATAATGTTACCTTTTTAAAGATTCCTAGTGTAATCTCGTATAAATTAAACCTGTATTTAACTCGCATGGATGTTGAGTATTATGTCTACTATAAATACACCTAAAAACCTCAAAAGTTTCTCTAAACCCCATTAACCCTAATATATAACCATAACCCTAATCCTTTTCAATTGAAACATTTGATAAATGTTAGCTAAATTATTTCCCTCCAAACTATTTAAGCTTCAATCTATTATTAGGATAAAAATTTCAGTCCAACTCTAACTTCAACTGAAATCGACCCTGACTCTCCTAATTCAGATGCTTTCGTAAGCATGGTATTCAACATGTGTTTAAACATTTTTGGATAATGAAAAATCCTCAAGACTAATTGTAAATAAGGTTTACGATAATCTAGTAGACCCTATGTAAGGTTACTTTAGATAGATATTTTGTACCCGAATAATTCTTAAACACTCACGAGAGGCCACACTTGAAAATGAATCCAACCACCTATGATACTCATGAAAAAACATTTAAATCAAGAGAGACGGTTTCACTTCAATCAAAGTTAGAGTTGTATTGAAATCATGTGAGGAAAACAATTAGTTGAGTGTTTGTTAAATATTTTAATTGAGCCTTAAACCCTAGCTTCTACAACTTAAGATAGGTAATTTAGTTAGATTATCCTTGAGACTTTAAAGAAGAATCTAATTAAATTACATTTCACAACTTGTATAAATTAGAAATTTTTTTACAAGATGATTTACTAATCTACCGTAACTTGATATGTTAAATTAGGCTCTCTGGAGTACTCAATGAGCTTGTTTTCAAATAGTTTACGAGTATTTTTAATGTTTTTTTATTAATTCTTAGATTTTAGTGTTAATGATAGTTTTTATTATATTTTACCTCTTTTGATACCCAAATTGGAAAAACTATGTCATTGGGAGTCTAATGATTGGTTTGAGCTTATATAGGGAGATGACTAAGGCCAAATATCAAGGAAGACCTCAACTGTTGTGGGGGTCTCGACACAAATGTATGTGTGTCGCTACACTGACCTTCCATCACCTCAAGCAAAATGAACTTCAATGAAAAACCAACTTGGAGTAACTTGCCATTGAAGTCGCAACATTAAGTGTGTGGTGTCACAACACCAACAAGCCTATGTCGTGACACCAAGTGCATGTTAGATCTGGTGCCCTAAGTGTAATATATACATTTGTAAACTTGTAATGTTTTCAAACAGATTGGTTAATAAAACAATTCATGAATTACATTAATAAACTTTGTATAATATCCTCATGTGATTTTTACATGCAAAGCAAAATAGAAACAAATATTGGCTCACTGGTTGTCTAATGTTTAAATTAATACTAAGCGGTACTATGTGGCCAGATTGTAATACGGAAAGACAGCTTATATTATATATGAACCTAAACATGTACTTAGTCTAATCAGAAATGAGCAAACCAATTGAAAGACTAATATGTCATTTATCAAGTCCAATTGGGGAAATGTTTTGTCTTAGGCATTGGAGCGGATGACTCCCAGAAGATAGAGACATAGATGTGACTGGCTAAATTGACTGTACATCCGACTAGACCCAAAAAGAATAGATCATGAATCCGTTTATGGATTTATTCACTTGTAACGTTCATAGTTTGGAATCCTTAATCCCGAGTGGATAATAGACTATGTATGCATGGCTCGTATACTTTGATGTAAGTAAAAGTCTGAGTTCAAATAGATAACGGACCGAAAGCTGGTGCTTTGGGTATATGACTTCTGCAGCATGTAACATCATTCACAACAGTTGAATTCATAGCTCGAGATATGGGTAAATGATATCCTCTCATTGGCATTACATGGTTGATGAAAAGTAAAAGTCGTCATGGGTCGTTCACCTTTGTTGTAACACCCCTCACTCAACCCAATCGTCGGGTCCGATTTATGGAACGCTACAGTTGTTGCCAGAGCAAATACGAGCAATTAACATTCAAAATAAACATAAATCATACAATCATAGTCAATTCAGTTCATAATCACCAAATAAAACCTTTCTCAATTCTTATACAATCATGGATTCAATATAATTTGTGATTATTTTGATTTAGGTTATAAGTGGCATGTTCTAGGAGCATTTAAGTTCTTTTGCTATAATGATGTTATTTAAACTTGGTTTAAGCATATTTGTGTATATATCTTTGGATTTGGGCTTGTATATGTCCATATATACATGTATGTCTTTAGTTGTTTAGTATAAGATTCTTGGAAGTGTTTGAAATGTGGTAAAATTGAATGTGAATGGAGTGGATGAATTGTTATGTTTGGCATGTGTATAAGGCAAGGACTTGAGATACTTGAATGTGAATTAGTTTGGTGTATGAAATGTGGTGCCAATGAAGGCACATTGGTTAGGCACTTAGGTTGGATGTTTTGGTATGTTTCAAGCATGTTTTGAATGTGTTTTGAAGGCATGAAAATGGTTGATATTGATTTGACTTGGTACCTAAGAAAGGGTTGAAAATTTGGCTTGCTTATGAAATTTTTAGGCTGCACATGGTCTAGGACACGAGTTGTTACATGGTCGTGTGTCACATACAGTCTGTCTGTGGATGTTAATTTTTAGGTGCAAGTTTTGTTTCACATGGGCACAGTGAGCCACACAGCCTCTTGCCAAAATAGTTAACCAGTATATTAACCTAATAATACATAGCCTCACCACAACATCTTAGTTTTGGGAAGAGAGAACATCCATCAATTTATTATATTCTAACTAACACTTAATTTAATCTCATCTGAATTGGCTCCAACAATATCTTAAGTTGACATTCATGACTTTATCAAAATACTTAATAAAAGAGTAAGTTAATGCCCATGCTTAGCCTTTATCTATCTATAAAGATCCTTCATCAAGGCTTTATGCACTTTCACAATGTAAATTTTGCCCCTCTTATATTTTATGTTGTAACGATATTAAAGATATTTTGAAACTTTAATTTTGGGATACCAACGATGTCTCATTATGTCCTTCTTGTAGAAGCAGTGATGGTTTATGTTGCTTTTATGATAAATAAAATTCTCCAATTTGTTAGGAAGAAAGCTGTAACTTGACGAGTTTTAACCTGGATTACATGATTCTGAGCCCTTTCTTTTTCGGTATAATCTTCAATAATGTCTCTTTTATTCATGGGACATATTGACATGGATTCGCATGGTTTAATATTTTTTTTATATGAGTGTAGTATTATGATTTTTAGTATTTATTTTTTTAATACAATATTAAGAATTATCCATAATTTTTCTTCAATAATTAAATAAGAAGATGATGTGCTTCAGCCATTCGAACCCACGTCCTCTTATATTGATAACAATACCGATACTAACAGAATTAAAATTCAATATATCCACGTAAAGTTTTATATTTATGAACAAATTACTAATAAAATCTTTATGTTTGGGTTTTAACATTGGTAAATGTAAAGGAAAAGACAATTATTTTATGTTGTCTTTTTTAAAATTATGTTAGATTTAAATGTATTTCATGCTTAAATTTATTTTAATTTATGTTTAAATATACTATGCTCATTCTATTTGTTCTACATATATTATTTGTAATTTTTATTATATCTATGAATTAAAATTAAAAGTTTTACCCAAGTATTTTTAAAAATGAAGAAATAATTTATTTAAACAAAACGCAAAAAACGAAACGGCAATAATAAAGTCCAAACATGGCGGTTCAGTCATTTTGATTTTACCCAAAAATAAAACTTAAAAAGTATAAGAAAAAGAGGGAGCAGGCTCATCAGTCATGCCGACCACGTTCCAAAACATCAGAAATTTTGAAATAAAGAACAAGGGACACGTGTCGAATTCACATAGCAAGTAGGGTTTGGATCTACAATCCCACGACGCGACGCAAGTCGGTTGGGGAAATATACTGATAGGTCAGTGGTCCGCTGATATTTCTAAAGATTTTTATGTAGTTTTTTTAATGCCTATTGTTACACTTGCCGATGTTATTTCTCGCGGGAGGCACCGCTTTTTCTGATTTTTATTATGCACAAATTTTCTTTTCTTTTTAAACTTTTAGATATAATAAATGCGAGTTGGACTAAAGAGAGTAACGAGATTGTTGCCATGTTTTCTCCTGTCTTCTATAGATAAAAAAGGTTTTTAAGTTTTAGTGTGCATTTTTTTAAGTTTATTTGGGTTTAAATAGGTATATATGTTTAAGCGCGGCAAAACACATTATTAAATTGTTGGAGAAGAATTATGAGTTTTGTATAAAAAAAATATCAATAATTAAACTTTAATTTAAAAATAAAGCAAAAATCAGTTCCTCACCAAAATTTCAAAATGAAAATGAACTGTTTCTCTCCTTTTCTTTTCAGAACCCTTTTACTATTGAAGTACACCCTACTTCTTTTTCTTTCAATACATTTTTTTTTTCAATTCTTAGCTCTGTTGTTGCCACGTTCCCCTACGACTTTTCTTATTTAATTTAACTTAATTTACTTTATTTTAATTCCAATTTTCGTGATTCTCTCGTCTCTTCCCTCTTTTCTTTTTTCCCTTCCTAATTTCTCTTTCTCCTTCTCATCTATAAAGCACACCGGACCTTTCCTCCGCTATCCTTCTTTCTTCTCTCGCCTAACTTTACTTCATTTTCTTTCTCTGTTTATATTTTACTACCTACTCCAACAGTTTCTCAACGCAGCTGTACAGTTAGAAACAAAGGTATTATACTTTCTCTCCATCAGCTCTTCGCCTCTGCCTTCTTTCTTTCCCCCCTCAATTTTTCATCGTTTCAAACAAGGTCTTCTCAAGATTTCCTTTATTTCTTCCTCGATCTGAATCATTTCCTTACGAAACCTAATTTTGGGAATTTAAGCTGATTTTTTTTCTTTATAATTAACATCTCTAAGCTCCGTTTGTTTTTTTTCCGGCTCCGAATTGCAATTAGATCTATTTATTTTAATATTTAATTTTTTTGCTCCTGTAGATCTACGGATCTAGAACTGATTTTATCATAATTGTAGGAATTTAATGTTAGAAATACACCGGAAGAAGGCTTCGGTTGAATTTTGGTTTCTGTTTAATTAAGTTTCTGTTTTATGTTAAATAGGGATACTAATTGTTAATAATATAAAAAAAAACGTCAAAAGGAAAAAGATGAAGCAGCGTGCCATCCAACAGAACGCTATTGGAAGCAGCTGTGAGGAGTTGCAGAGCTCTATTTCGGTTTCAGTTATGGTTACGGATCGGAGAGAGACTATGGTCTGCCCAAAACCACGTCGTTTGGGTCTCTTAAACGCCTCTTTCAACGACCTGCCAGTTCGGTCCCTCAGATGGCAACTTAGGTAATTTTCCCTTATTCCCTTCAACTTTTAACCTTCTCTCTCTCAAAAATAAATAAATAAACAAATTACAGCAGAGATAGAGTACTAACAAATATTTTTAATGTTTTTCAGCCATCAAACTGAGCTTTGTGATTCGAAAGCAGGGAGTGATATTTTGGATATGATTCTTACAAAGGTATGCCCATGCTTCTTTCTCCTCATTTATTTTTAAAAATAATCTACACGTATTTAGGTGTTTATTTCTAGTTGTCTTATTCTAAGGAACAATAAATTATCATAAATTATAAAATAATAAAAAAATCTTAGCTTTGGAGCAATGGCGGAGTCTCGATGCCAGAAATGTCTTTTTCAGGGGAGGGGGGGGGGCAATTTAAAATTTTAACCGTTAGTTTAGTGAGCCAACTAAAGAGTTTCTAGAAGAACATAGTTCTGGTTATCCAAAGTGTTGATCTACGAGAAGATCCGTTAATCTGTTGTATACGGTTTCTCATAAAAAAAATTTATCTGATCATTGAATTTGGAATTTGGCAGGGTGGTTGTAGAGCAGAACAAGTAGCGTCGTCGCCCCCATTTTTTTGTGGGTCGCCGCCGAGTAGAGTAGCTAACCCATTAATACAGGATGCTCGATTTGGGGATGAGAAGATGGTCAACCCGCCGTCTCCAAATCCGCCTCCTCCTTCGTCTCCGTCATCATCTTCAAGGAAAGGAGGGTGTATTCGGGCCAATTTTGGTAACAAACCAGCAGTGAGAGTGGAGGGGTTTGATTGTTTTGCACTGGCTTAGAACCCATTTCAATCAACAAAAGAGTACATAGATAAAACAGAGAAGGGAATTTTGAAATTGTAAGCGACTGAAGAGAAAAAAGCAAAGAACCCTTTGTTAGTGTAAATATATGGATAAAGGGTTGTTTGTATGTAATGAAAAAAGAACTTGGTGTCTTGTAAGTATAGGAGAGTAAGTTGAATAGAAATAAGGAGAGAGGAGAGGAGAGGAGCGTAGGTTAATGTTTAGATAATGGCTTGGGTGTTTTTTCTTTGTTTCTGGGTTTTGTAAAGAGTCTCAAGTCAAGAAGGGAATTTGTTGTGTATTTAGTGGAGTGATTTAAGTAAAACACTGGAACAGTGTATATAAATACAACTGCTGTTTGCTTATGAATCACGCCAGTGTGGCTGGAAATCCTGATGCGTACTGAAATTGGTTGTTGTCAGTATACTTTGGAATTGGGGACCAAACCACTTGATGCCTTTGTCAACGTGAAAAAAGATGGAATCTCAGTATATTGTGTGTTTAGCATTCAAACTCAAGGGGGGATAGGAAATGTCAAAGGTGTTATTATTACAAAAGCTATAATCAATTCCTCGACACTCCACTCATCTGATCTGCTTTTTGCCTTTATACCAAACGACCATCATATATGGCACATGATGCTGCTCCTGTCTCTTTCATAGCATATAATTGCAGTGGGGCTCTCGCTGTTACTTCTCGCTCTGTTTCAGCAATCGATTACGGAATTTGGTTTGATTATTATTGACTTCAACAACTTTGATTTTATAAGTAAACGTGAAAATGAATCCAAACTCAAAACTCAAAAACATCTGTTCTCTTTTTTAATTTAATACCATTCACGCTTGAAACTACTTTTTTATTTTTTTATTGTTTATGTTGGGTCCATATTTAAAGTTTCATAAATTTTCTTCTTAATAATATTATTTTTGAAACACCAATGTAATAAATCTGATTTAATCCGCCGAATTATCACCAGAGGTCTGGCATTTTGCATTGCCAGAGGGTGATAGCTTTATAACTTGAAAGCATTGTGTTTTTGTTTATTTTCCTCTTAAAATCTTGTTGGGTTGTTCAAGTATTTGGTTTAGTTTGTTTTGACCATCTGTTTGTATATTATAAAATATTTGAAAATAAATTATTTTATTATTTAATTTGAATTAAAAGTAAAAAAGAAAAGAGATGTTGTGCAGGGTTGGAGTGGTGAACAGTAGGCTGTGTTCTAAAATAGCAGTATAGTTTGACTAATTTCGAATCTTTGAAACTCGGCAATTAGTATCAAATTTTAATTTAAAAGGTTGTTGATCCAAAATTACTCATCCCATTTACCTTTTCAGCTATATATTTATATATGGTCCACTAATGAAGTTAATGTTAGCTCAAGGTCCCCTTATTCAATTCAATCACAAGCAAGTGGAAGTGTGTTCCATTTTCCTAACCATCAATTACAAATAATATACCTCTCACTCGTTACCATTATAATTAATCCAGTTTAATGTGAGTCTGATTTTTTTTAATGTGGTATGTGCATTTAACAAAAGTTATACATTTTGGTATTTGAAGGTAAATGTGTTAACTTTTCAGTATTTAATTTGAGTTTTAAAGTTAATTTGTTAAAAATTCATAATTTGCTAATTAAACTCTAAAGCCTAAATCAGATCACATATATCGATTTGTGTTTAACAAATTAAACATCGAACTAAACAAATTCACAATCACTAAATTAGTTTTACTAAACAAAATCATGAAAAATTCAAATCTAATCATATTAACAATTATTTTTTATTAAAATAATCTTAAAATTCGAATTAAACATTAAAAAGTTAACATTGTTGTCTTTAAATATCAAAATCTCTAACTTTTATTTAATACAAATATCATATTAGACCAAAAAATTATAAATATTACATTAGAAAAATATTTCTATATCGAATATTTAGATTTAATTGCCAAACCTACAAATTATTACAGCGTGGTTATGTTATTGGTACGTACTCAACTTGTTTATTATGTTCACAATCATATCAACTCTAAATAATATTATAATTTTTCTTATATTTTCATATTTTTATATAAACTTTTTAAATAAAATAAATCATATGAAAATTAATAAATTAGTACATAAATCTTCACCTCTCCACTTTTAAATTAATTAATGACTAAAACTTTTTCGTAAATATATTATTTATATAAAGATTTTTTCTTTCGCTAATATCATTAATATTATTTGAATAAATTGTACAAAATAATTAGGAAAGAAACAATGGACTCTCTTAATCATTGAAACTAACCATACCTATGAGAAGGGAATATAAAAAGATAAATTATAAAATTATACATTATTTTTTAATTTAATGTACAATTCTATATATAAACTTTAATTTAGTGTAATTATATATGTAAAAGTTTAATTGTGGTACAAATATATATTTGAAACTTTAATTTTGATTTAATTATGCACATTTAAAGATATTTATGTATGCAATATATAAATATAAAATGATGTTATATCAATAATTGTGTTAATAATTTACAAGAATTTGATCAAATCGAACTTTCATGTATACAATAGTACAAAATCAAAGTTTACATATACAATTGTACATTAAATCATAATTCAAATATAATTTTGATATTTATTCCGAACATAAATAATTGCAACTTAGAAGAAACTTTTAACATTGGCTCATGAAACTAGCATATAAAATTTTCATAGTTTACAAAACCCATCTTCATAAGAAGGATTTTGTTAGTACTCTTAGTCACAATGGCATTTGCAACTAATTTACAATCCGAAGTTGTGCAATTTATCTTTTTGTTGACATGTTTAACTTAAAATATGTTAATTATTTATGAAATTTATCTGAAGATTTTAAATAGAAAATATGGATATTTTATAATTGGAGAAGAGATTAGATCCAGAAATGAATGTGTTTTCAAGAGTTCTAGTATGATCTGCTTACCTTATAAAGAGATATTGGTTATGAAGAAATTAAAGTCAAGAAGATCTCTTTTATTATATTCTATAATAAGTGATTAATTAGGTGAAATTTTAGAGATTCTTCCATATCACACTTGCTATTTTATAAAAGTACTATAATTCCTATTTAAAGACTTGTGTTTCGACTTCTGAAGGAAAAAGAACTTATTTTATTCATTATTAAGAACTTATTTTTCACGCAAAATTCATTGTTTCAGTTTGTAGCTATGATTTTAAGGGAAATGTGAGAAGAGTAATCTTAGATTGATATATAGGAGTAAGGTTGCAATTTGGTAAGTGAGTTGAACTTAAATCACATCTTATAATGTTAACTCATATTGGATTACTCTTTAGTTAAGACCTCTCAGATGTTAGAAGAGGTTTCGAATTGTAAAACCAGCTTTTGTGTCTACCTTCACTTTTTACTCTTTTGGTTAGTACCATCAACTTGAAGGCAATTTCAACTAACTCTCATATTATCTTATTGGGCAAACTATCTAATTGGTCACCCAATTTTTAGGGAGCTTTTATTTTAGTCATCTAAGTGTTAAATCTCTGACAAAGATTAACTGTACACACCACTTCATTTTACACTTTTATTTTGGTCACCCAAAAAATTCTTTTTTAAGTATTGATTGGAAAAAAAAATCAAGGACTAAAGTGAAAAAGCCATAGAAACTAAAATAATACAAAAAATTACCAATTTTTACTTGTTTTTCCCATTACCAAAATTCTAAATTTCTTTTGTTAATATTAATATTTTAATTTCAAATCATCAAAATAAATTGTTAAAATTTTTGTCAATTGATAATGTTAACCGATTTGTTACTATAATATTAAAAATAATTAATTACTTGTTCTTCGTTTGGATAAAAAAGTGATGAAAAAATTATGAGTTTTGTTAGGAATGGAAGATAAAATTAATTGCAATAATTTTTCTTTACTTTTAACTTAGCATAAAAGATTCAATATCATATAATAATAAAAAATTTGGGTTTCATAGACAACTATTAAAGACAACAACTTTCATTGATAATTTTTTAAAATAATTTCACATAAAAATCAAATGTTTGGTGTTTTGGGTTCAAATCTCATGATTTTTTTTCTAGATTTTATATAAAAAAACCAAAAATCCCCTTAAATTAATATTTATTGCTTCGTTAAAATAAAGACATTTTGGTGACACTAACTCATTCAGAATCTTTATAGAAGTTTGAAAAATTGCAAAATAGAGTACCAGATGAGGAATTAAAAAGAACTAAACAAAATCTGTGTGTAGTCATAAATGTCATGGTGTTAATAAGGTGTTAGATATACCTTAGACTTTTGGGGAGGTTTAGTTTAAAATACACTTACCCTTCCATGTATTCAAGAATATTCACTTAACATCCTCATAATTAAACATCTATTAACTAAGCAAATCTAAGATTAGGAAACAATTTGGAAAATTTTAAGATATTTACATTTAGACCATTTTAAATATTTTTTATGTTTAACTTCAATTATTTTTATTTTATGTTGTTTAAATTATATAATATTTAGTCCCTTTTTAAATATCCCAACAACTTACCTACTTTACATAGTTATAAATAATATATATTTTTTAAATTAAAATATATAATTATTTTATAAGTTAACTTATTTAAAGAAGTTTCTTTTAAAAAAATATGTCTTAAATATATATAATCCACACATATTTAATTTTATAGGTTGTTAAACTAGCTTTATATGATAAATTGTTTTGATATAACAAATAAAAATGTTTTTGAATAAAGTTTATTTTTGAACAAATAAATTATAAAGTTCATAACATAAAAATCATTTCAAGACTTCCAGACATCTTAAAAAATGTTTTGAACACTTGAAATTTTTTTAACAAAATTCAAAAATAGTTTAAACTTTTTAAACTCAATTGAAACATTTTTAAATCGACTAAAAAATTGCTCCCTACAAAAAGTATCGATTCCTTTCATAAAGTATCGATACTTATACAATTTTTATCGATATCTTTTTCAAGATCGATACCAAACTTGCTTACTGACTTGAAACAAAAATTTAACAAAAGCAAAAAGGATCGATACATATTGTATTTTTATCGATACCATCTTTGATATTGATACCGTTTTTGTATTCTAACTTGATGATTTTTCAAGCAATCACAAAAAATATCGATACCTTTTCAAAACGTATCGATACCTTTTACCAGGTATCGATAAATGTCTTTGGTATCGTTATAAAGTAATTAACTTTAACGACCATTGGATCAGATATTAAATGCTAATAGTATCGATACTCGTAGAAAAAGTATCGGTACCTTTTGTTGCAGATGAATTTAATGATTTGGTATTTTCATCCCAATGACTCTATTCAATTCCCCAACAACCACAATGATTGGAAAACAATTAAAAAGTATAAATATCAGCTTCTAAAGGTTCTATCACAATAAGTGAGATTACAATAGATCAAATGCTTCAAGATACATCAAAAATCCATTACCAATCATTTTGTGCATCAATTCTTTATCTTCTTCTTGTAAACACTTGTGAGCATTCATTGTATTCCTTATATTTGTGTTTAATTGGCAAACATCCTAATCTAGCGAGGATTATTTCTTTATTTACTTATTTGTTTCTTTTTTAGAGGGTTTGTATCTTAAGATTTTTACCGTTAAGGAAGTTGCATGGTAAAGGTTAATTAAATTAATAAATTTGAAAAATTTCCTTAACTATAAAAAGCTAAAATAGTAGAGCAGACCATTATGTTCAAATTTTCTATCCTTTCTTTCAAGCTTCCAGTAGATAGGTAATCACAGTGTTCAATTTTGTTATTCCTTAACTTGATTTTTTCTTTATCAATTCATGTTTCATATTTGAACTGTTAAGGCTTTGGAGACAAAATTATAGGTATTTATATATTCCCCCACCACTTTTTGTGAATTTGCATTCATCAACTTTCAAAAAATATGTTTATAGTAAATATTTGGAACAATAAAAATATTACTATATTAGATATTAAGTTTGAGATTTCATTTAGGGTTATAATCATATTAATATATTTTTATGTTCTATTATTTTAATTTTTCTTTTCTTCTTTATTATTATAGGATATATATGATTTTCTTTTAAAGTATAATTTATTCCTTTTTCCTACAAAATTATAATTAAATAATTATAACTTACTTGATTTTAAAATAACAATTCACATTTTTTTAAAAAAAAATAGCTTTAATCATAATAAATATAAAGGTTTGCTAACATGACAAAATTAAAATTTTGTATTTAAATAAAACATGAGTTATTTTCTTTTTAAATATTTCAATTTAACCTCGTTTTCTAGATTTTAATTTATCCACCTTAATCTCAAATGCAATTTTAAATTTTTATATTTAAGTCCTTACTGATTTCGATTTATTTAACTTGGTCCCTCATTTAACATACCGTGGGTGTGATTTTTATATTTGCGCAATATTATCACTATTTAATCTTAACAATTTAAAGAAAATGAATTTTTTTACTAATATTATTTGTAAAAGTTATTACAAATTTTAAATTAATACATTTTAATAAATATATAAAGCCAACTTGTGCATTGCACATGTAAGAAAAAATAATTTTAGATAAAAAGATAATTAAACCCTTGTTATTATTTATCTATTTATTTTTATTTAGTTTGTTTATTTCTCATTTTTCTAATCACAAAATAATGAAAAATTAATTAGATAATTAAGTGCTATAAAATTAATTATATTTGACTTATTTCATAAAAAATTATATTTGATTTCAAATAAAATTGAATATTTTAAATTTATATTTAATTCATATATATTAACGTTAAGGTGGATTCATTAATTTTTTTAATGTAAAATTAGTATCATTATTTAGAAGATTATAATGTAAAACAAAATGATTAAAACTTAAAAGAAAAATAAAGAACAAAGAATCCATCTCAAACTTAATATTATGATTAAATTTAAATTTATTTAACATGTATTTGCATAAAAAAATATTAAAAAAAACAAAAAAAAATAAAAAAAGAAGAAGAAGAGAAAAACAAGATATAACTATCAATCATAATTGGCTTTTAAAAATAAACTTACAACCAATGGGGCCTTAACATAACAGTAAGGTTAACGCCTTGGAAACTTTAAGATGTCATGTCATACTCGGTTCTCCTAAGGACCCAAATTTAAAGAAGAATCGGGGATTTAATTGTATAAAAATAAATATTTACAAGCTCTATTGAGATATTTAGAAACTTAAGGGACTGGTTGGGAATGGTTGGATTTCAAATCTAGTTTAATTAGATTGGAACCGATTGGTTCCATAATGGGAGACAGAATGATTAGAATTGAGTGGTTGTATTGGTTTGTGGAGATCGTGCCAATGGAGTATATATATAGGGATGTATGGAAACAAAATCCTTCTCAGTTCTGTTTTTACCAATTTTCCTCTCCCTATAGCATCGTTTTCTTTAGTCGCTCTGAAGAAGGGGATGTAGTTGAAGGAAGTTCTACATGTTGCAACGTCATGTGAATTGAAATCTGGTGGTAGAGAAATTGAGGAATTGGTAAGCTTCTTCACCTCTCTGTACTCGTGGATTGAAGAAAGAAGTAGAGTAAGAACTCTTAAAAGCTTCTGTATAATTATGGATTATGGGTTTTTAAGGTTTGAACACCTTTAATCTAACCAATAGATGGTTGTCATGCTTAGCTTCCAGGACGAAGAAGGCTCTGGCATTTGGACAAGCTAACTTGTCAAGGATAAAGGAAGCAAGGTGAGTTTCTGCACTCTATTTTGGGTGGTTGATAAGATTGAGTTGTTAAATGATCTATGTTGTTCAATGATAAATTTGAGTCCATTGTTGTGTGCAAAATGGTGACTGAGCATGCTGTGAATGCAAATTTTGTACAAGTATGTAAGTATGAGAAAGTACGACCATTGAATGATAGACATACATTGCATGGTGTTGAATATGTGGTATAATTTGTGTTATGTAACCAATATCTTGATTTCATGAAATATATGATTATATTATATGTGGAGTATGGAGGTAATTTACCTTAACGGGTAGATAAAGTTAGGAATGTAGGCGGAGTGGAGTAATAGGCGGACACAAAAGGAAATGGAATTTTTATTAAATTTCGCAATTTGGTATTGTTGGGTGCAAACTGTAATGTGCTAAGTTTCGTGCCTTGAGGAGAGGACACTACGATGTTCAAGCATCAAGGTTAAATGTGAGACAGAATGATCTCGATTGGCTTATTGGAACAAAATCGTGACGACGATTATCGCCTGGTCCTTCGGGGCGACATTGTGACGACGATTTATAGGTTCCATACACCACGACGACAATCAACAAGCTCTATGGAGTGACATTGCGATGGCGGTAAGGTCCTACAGGGCGACACCTCAAAAGAAGTTTAATGAGTAAGACCGTAGCTCGATTATGACAACCAGTATAGTTCGCCGGGATAGTAAATAGAGGGTAGTCTGCCGGGATAGTAAACACGAGGAAGTTTATTAGGACATTAAATATGGGGATTATAAGTGTAAGACCATAGCTTGGCTATGGCAACCAATATAGTCCGCTAGGACAATAAACATGGGTTTAGATTGTGTAAGTTCATAGCTTGTCTATGGCGCTAGATGAAGTCCACCAAAAATGTTGGCCTAGAAATACGACAGGACAAGGGAAGGGAGATCAAAGTATGACACATTCAGAGAGTAACATGAATGGATGAGTACAACACGTCTGAGAATCCGGGTAAATAGGATCCGCCAAATTCCGAAGATAAGAAGGGCGGGTAGGAACATCTGAGGATGCAGGTAAGTTGCTGACGAATTTTAGCAAATACATCAAAATTGTGGGTGATAGTGAAATGATCAAGCGGAACCTAAATCTAAAGGTCCGTAGGTAAAGTTTAATCGGAAATGAGTAAGTCCGCCAAGGGTTACCTTGGGTGGACAGTCCACCGGGAAGTAACGGAGGATATGGTTCATTAAGAACTATTTGTTAATTTTAAAATTTTCAAAGGTTGGAATAAGGTGAACTAGTAGCTTAAGGTTAGTTGTAAAGTACGAGACCGCCAAATGATGGGGCATTTAATTTGTTAGCTTAACCTCATGTCTAGATCTGTGTGTTTGGACTGGAATGGGGGTTAAAGTGGAAAAATATCTCAAGGCTAATCTAATATGAGATGAATGGATTAGGATGAATATCTGAATTTAAGATGATGAGGAATCGGGCTAGAACCATAAATGACTTTTTTTCGTGAAGGTCATGTTTACGACCAAAACAGAGGATAAATCCGCCAATAATGAACCAAGGAAAAATGGGAAAATGTTGGCCATGTCGGTGAAATCTGCAGAAGGCCAAGGATAGACAAGGAGTTGAAATCGCTGCTTAAAAATTTGTTCCTTAAAAATTCTGAATTATTGTTATAGCGTAATTTTGCATAATTTCACTAAGTTCATTTGAACTTACAAGCTTTCTGCATGTTTGCAGGACAATTATGTGATTGGGGTATGAAGTGAAAAGACTAAGCCAAACACTGTTAGTTTGTGAGAGTGGTATGGAAGTTGTTCATGTGTATAGAGGGGCACCCTTAGAGGCCACGCCTCAAGGTTTAAGTTGATTATGTCTGTATTCGAGTTTAAATCTAAAGTTTGTAAATGATTGCTAGATTGATTTAAGAATCAAAATCCGAAAAATGGTTAAGTTATTCGAGTAGTTGTAACATCAGGTACTCGGATCTGGTAATTGGGTCGGGCATAGGGTGTTACATGTCAAGTACGAGTCTCACTCTTCGTAAATCACATATGAGTTCTTAGTCTATATTTATATGGTTTATGTCCCATTATATATGGATCATGTACTAATTTATTCTTTATAAATACAAATATGATTGTACATATAATTTTTAAAAACTTACGTATATTAAATGAAAATTATTGAACATAAAGATTCGAAATAATATAAATAAATAGATTAATTAATGAAAAAGTTGACACTTTATTTAAAGTTCATTTAATAGATATACTTTGGGGTTTGCATTTTTTATGTATAAAAACTTTGACTTCCTTTTTAAAATTAAATTGGTAATTTTTTGCAATAATAAAATTTTAAAAAGTAAATTAATTGATTAGGTAGCTATATTCCTAATATATAAAAAACTTAAGGTTGAAGAGTAAATAGATCAAAGTTGTTCAATATTCAACTTAATCAGAATTATTAGTTAAGAAAAGTTAGATAACATCATCCATGAGGCGTTGATTTATAAAATTTAATTTTTTTTATGAATTATAAGAATAGAGCAAAGTCTGAATAACAAATACAACAAGTACGATTCGAATCCAGACTGCACCTAAAGTAATAAACATCCATACTATTAGGCCATCACATGGGGTTTAAAATTTTAATTTTTAAGTTTATATTTTTTGAACATCTTAATTATTCAATTATATTACAACTTAATTATTAATCACATTATTTTTTTGGGATATTAATAAAATGGTTAATTTAATACAAATAGTTTAATTTGATATGGAAGCTAAATTTAAAATTTTAATTGATTTAAACTGTTTATAATATAAAAGCATAATTTTTTTCTTAAATCTGTAAATAAATTAGTAGATTTAAAATCATTTTATTTTCTGTAAACTTTGTCCAAAAAACTTTGACCAACATTTATATTTTAAAAGGGACGTAGACTTAAATGACTACGGTAGCAGGGGCATTTAAGGGGTACACGGCCTTTTACCCTCTTGTCTTGATTAAATGTATAATTGCAAGATTTTTTTTTATTTTGTTATTCTTTGTGTTTTATTTTATCGTTTATATTTTAAGATTTATTATTTTCTCTCTCAATTTTGCGTTTTTTATAAAATATATTTTACTATTTTATCTAATATTTTTTGATAATTTTAATCTCTTTTAAATATATAATTTTTACACATATATACATATACGTGTAATAAAAATTTTAATAAAGATAAAATAATTTATCAAATATTTGAAATTGTTGTAAAATACAAAAAGAGTTAGGTTTTGTAAGTATTAATAAAATATTATTAAATTATGATATGATAAGTGTCTTTTTTATTTTAATTTATTATTGAGAGTTTGTTCCTCACCTTAAATATAGAAAAATAGTTTTAAAATTCGTGATCAGCTTAAGAAATAAAAAAAATTAAGTAAAATATTGTTAAGAGTTATGGGGTTTCTTAAATTTATCATCTAAAAGTCGGTAAAAGCTTATAGAAGAACCCACCAAACCCCATGAATTCCGTTTTTTTTTTTAATGTTTATAGTTCAGTGAATATGGGCTTCATTTAGGCATAGAGGTCCAGAATTGATGAAATTACCTTGGAAACGGTAGATTTTGTCAGTATATAACCCTTTCTTTAACAAAAGACAAGAGCTTGGCATCGGATTTTTATGATATCAAATCACAAAAAAGAAAAAGCTGCTGCTGTCATCCGATTTCCCAAACATCATCCTATAAATGCATATCATCATTAAGGTTGGTTTCCAAAGCCCAGTATCGAAGACAAATGAAGAGGCAAGGTAGTAATACAGAGGGTGCCACCATGGAAGGCGGCAAGAAGATCAAGAATGCTGTGGAAGGCAATGAAATGGATGGGAAGAATGAGAATAATGGGGGGGAAGTGGCGGTGGAGAATTGGTGTGGTTGGGAGGAACGGGCGTGGTGGTTAAGAGGTGGTGCGATGGATGAGCTAATGTCATGGGGTTGTTTCTGGTCGCCGTTCTGGGGTGTTGATTATGTGGACTTTGCTTACACTGAGATCTTCAGTGATGTTGCATGGGATGATGACATTTGGAACTTGAAGACCATCGTGGAGATACCCAAGCCCTGAGAATCAGACCAAACAAGATTGGGACTGAGTTAGTTGAGCTTTTACTTTCACAAATTAACCAATAATAATTTTGGTGTTAGTTACATTAATTCTAGTATGGGTAGGAACAGTGTAGCTGTTGGTCACATCTTTTAACATATATTTGTTCCCACAATATAATGATAAATTAGCTACTATTTCATTTTTTTCCAGAATGAGATGTTTCTTTTATAAGTTAGTGTATGGATTTTTAATTCGTTGATATAAAGACCAGGTTCAATATCAATTTTTGGATTAAAAAGAGAAAGATGCTTAGGATGAATGGGTACCAATTAAGAAATGGATGCATAGCTTAGTCAACCCTGGTGTTAAGTTGAGTGAAAGGCTAAAATATTGTACCCAAGGTTGGACCAACCAATTTTCACTTTAGACTCAAACTCAGGCTAACCAGAAGTCAATGCTCAATTTTGACACAAGGTTGGGTTCAGTCATCAATGGCTGCTCCAGATTACACTTTTTGGGTTACACCATAATCACCACTTTAGCTTATGGAACCATCATAAAGGTGTTGATCCAACTGCAGAAGAAGACTACATATTATCTCTCAACTACTCCTTATCGCTTCATCATTAATAACCTTCCAGTATAATTTTATGTTAAACAGAAACCTACTAACATAATTTTGTATGTTCAAAGGCTTTATTGCTTGAAGTTGTAGTAGCCAGTAGCCACAAATAGCCGAGAATGCTCTGTGAATTTTAAAGAAATTAAATATTTTTATCTGATACGTATAGATGACAGACCATACAACAAACAACAAAGAATTCGAGAAGATCGCTCAGACCAACTGTTGAGCCATCAATGACGATACTTTGATTTAATGATAGGCCCACGTCTAGGGTAAGAGTTATAGTATGTGATTCTAATGAGTTTGTCCAGGGTAAGAAACTAAAGACCCCAATATCAACCACATAGTTCGACTACTCACTGAGTTATTGAAGAAAAATGCCTCGGAATGAAGCCCAGCAACTCAGGTTGCTTTTTGACTTATTAAAGATATTCGAGACGATTGCCCCTTCGTTAGCATTGCCAAACATCCAACATACCTTCGTAGGTGCCATGGCTTTCAAATTTCTCAACAATATAAAATTATATCAATCTATCATTTCAATATCCACGAGAACATGAAATGACATCCGTCTCCAAAAGCAATACGTAAATTTTCTTTCAATTTGAATTTAGCACTTTCTCTAAGTGAAAATATTATAAACACTTTATATATATATATATATTCTCACATGTGTATTTATCCGTTTTATGATCTAAGCACTCTCAATAATAACGACTTCAAAATTTAAACTTGATTCAAATATTTGAAACAGAAATCCACATTCACTTGTTAATATATGTTTAATTGACTATAAAGACAAATGAGTTTACTTAAACAAACAATAGGATTAACTTTAAAAAAAATACTTTTTATATACCCAATAAAACAAAGCACTATGAACAATATCATAACTTCATAAATATCAAATTTTGTTATAAAATAAAAAGATAGAGACTAAAGAATAAAGAAAATGGGAGAGCAAAAGAGAGAGTATATTTTATTGATCAATACAAATTTTCTACAATACTTCTCTAAAGTCTATATATAGACATAAGAAGTATAAATGAAATAAAACTCTACTTCTAATGACAATTAGAATTTAAAGTACATCAAAATTTATTTTAATCTTGATGGACATTCACTTAATAATAAAATATTCATAACACTCCCCTTGGATGTCCATTGGTAGATAATGTGTCACATTAAAACCTTACTAAGATAAAAACCTTATGGGGAAAAAATTCCTAGTGAATGAAAAAGAGTACACATATTTATAATACGCATAACATGCTGCTAAAAACATTATCAGGAAAACCCAATAGGACAAAACATCGGTTAAAGGAAAAAGAGTACAACGCATATTTACTTTCTCTCATGAAAACATCACATAATATATCATATTCTACGTATTCAATCTTGAATACTAGCTTTTCAAATGATCATTGGAACATATTTGCTAAGCATTTATATCACTATTCTTTTGAAAGTCATGAGAGAGGAAAATTTTTGGAGAAATATATTTTGATCCCTTCAAGTCACTACACCAAAACAGGCTTTTAGCGGCATTTTTTGTGGCGTTTGGACAAAAAATGCCGCTAAAAATCGAGCATTAGCGGCACTTAGAATAAAATGCCACTAAAGATCTAGCATTAGTGGTGCTTGTTTGGAAACGCCATAAAAACTCGGACCTGTAGTGGCGTTTTTTAAAAAAACGCCGCAAAAGAACATCATTAGTGGCGTTTTAAAACAAAAACGCCGTAATAATTTGACAAAACACATCGTTTAATCTTCAGGAATAGCGGCAGTAGCGGCGTATTATACAAACGCCATTATATAGTACAATTAGCGGCGTTTTTTTGTAAGCGCCGCAAAAAATGTTGAACAAAACGCAGCGTACGATATTGAGGTATAGTAAAATTAGTGGCGCTTATGCAAAAACGCCGCTAAAGCACCGCATTAGCGGCGCTTTATGAAAAGCGTCGCAAAATATCTTAACCAAAGCGCAACGTTTGGTCTTGAGGTATAGAGCCAATAGCGGCGGTTGTAGAAAACGCCGCTATATCCTGCAATTAGCGGCGCTTAACTAAAAAACGCTGAAAATTTTTAAACCGAAACGCAACGTTTCGTCTTGAGCTATAGCGCCATCAGCGGCGCTTACCCGAAAATGCCGCTATATATTAGCTAGAAGCGCCGTAAAAATTTTGACCAAAACGCATCGTTCCGGCTTGACCTATAGAGCGTTAGCGGCGCTTGCCTGAAAACGCCGCTATATCCCTCAATTAGCGGCGCTTAACTAAAAACGTCAGAAAATTTTAAACCGAAATGCAACGTTTCGTCTTGAGCTATAGCGCCGTTAGCGGCGCTTACTCGAAAACGCCGCTATATATCAGCTTTTGCTGCAAAAATTTTGACCAAAACGCATCGTTCCAGCTTGACCTATAGAGGCATTAGCGGCGCTTATTTGAAAACGCCGCTATAGAGCAACTTTTAGTGGCGCTTTAGGGAAAGCGCCGCAAAACTGTTAACCAAAACAGCACAGTTTTTAGTACTTCAGTGGCATTTTAGGTGAAAACACCACAATAAAATTAATTTATTTTTCCATTTTAGGATTTAGAATTTAAGAATTAATGTTAATGGTATAGAGTTTTAGGGTTTATGGTATACTATTTTTTATTTTGGGCTAGGGATTGAAGGTTTGATGTTCAAGGTTTAAAGATACTATTTGAAAACTAATTAAAGAATAACATTTGAATTTTACTGGGATTCATGCCACTTTGTAGCACACCTATATTATTTAATATAATTAAGAATATAAAATATATGTTTTGTACTAAACTAACATTGGCCACCCGAATTCCCAAAGATATGGTTTAGGATTATGGTTTATGATTTACGATTTAGACTTTAGGGTTTGGCCAATTTTAGGGTTTAGAGTTTATGATTTGGTGGTTGTTGTTTGTGGTTTACGGGTTTAATGTTTATGATTTAAGGTTTAAGATTTTTGGTTAATGTTTACGATATAGTGTGGATTGGATTTTGGGGTTTGGTGGTTTAGTATTTTATGGTTAATTGATGGGTTTAGGGTTTAAGGTTTACTGTTTGGGGTTTGGGGTTTAAGGTTTATAGTTTAGGGTTTAAGATTTATGGTTAAGGCTTATAGTATAGTAGGGATTGGATTTTGGGGTTTGATGGTTTGGTATTTTATATGGTTGACGATTTTAGGGTTTTCACTTTGAGGTTTGGGGCTTTGTGTTTAATCTTAGCTTTTTTAGAATATAAATGTAAATAATATAAATATAAATTATTATTTAAAAAAATATATCAAAATGGGTTAAATCCCAAAAGCACACATGAACAATGTTTTATTGTTCAATTGTATACATTAACTTTTAATTAGTTTGATCCAGATCTTGTAAAATAGTAACATAATTATTGATATAATTAAAATATTTTTTTATTTATATTGCATACATAAATATTTATATTTATTCAATATAAAAATATATTGATGTATTTATTTTTTAAAATGTGTCATTATTTTTTAAAAATGCATTACTCTCCTTTTTTATTAGTTAATATTTTATCTCTAATTTAAAAGAAATTATAAACATTAGCAGCGTTTATGTTAAAAGCGCCGCAAAAAGTGAGGCATTAGCGGCGTTTTTATGAAAATGCCACAAATTTTATTGAAATGTTAGCAAAACATCGCTGTTTTGTTCTTTGCTTTTAGTGGCGCTTTTTGTAAACGCCGCAAAAGTGTATTATGAGTTAAGAAACTGTATCGTTTGGCATTGTCTACAGTGGCGCTTTCTTTAAAACGCCGCAAATATGTTTTAAGTTTTATATAAATGGTGTCGTTTTTTCTATATTAGTTGTGGCATTTTTTAAAAATGCCAGGAGTTTGATTTAACTGATGTGGAAACGACTGCGTTTGACTATATTTAGTGGCGCTTATGTATAAACGCCTCAACTGGGTTAAATAGGAAAAAAAACGGTGTCGTTTGTTTTCCATCCTTTTAACCGAAACAAAACCAAACCCCGATTCTCCCCCCAAACTGTCATCTCCCCTAAATCCCTAAAATTTCCCCTAATCCCTAACAGTTCCCCAAACCCAACGTAATCCTGTACGGCGCCATCTGTTTTGCTGCATCACAGCCTCCGTGCGTCTCCGGTGCCACAACCATCGGTAAGTTCGGCAACTTCCTTTTTCTTCTTCATGCGTGAATGTTATCTGGAATACCGATTTTGAACAAAAAAAATCCATTTCGGGTGTTTCGATAATGTCGTGAATTTGGGGCTTCCGAACATTTGGTTTTTTTATTTTCATTTTCAGAAAACGTTATAGGTTGAGAACTTTGCATAAAAAATCAGTTTTATATATCGACATTTCATATATATCAAAAACCAGTTTCATATATCCTTTTCATATTATATAGTAGGGCGAATCCCGTTGAAATTTATATATATGTATATGTATATGTATATGTATTAAAACTAAAGCATACTTATTCTTATTTCTTTTTTGCCTTGTTGAAAAATTCAAGAAAAAGGAAGAATTGAAGTCTTACGGTACTTAGATGAAAAAGAAAATTCAAAGTGTTCTAGTATGTTTTACCCTTCTGTAATGGAAAAAAAATGGTTGAGTTGGAAAAATAAAAATATTAAGTAATCATTAGGGGAGATGAGAAATGAATGATTTGTTCTCATTTAGATTTTTGATATGCTTGAGCTTAGGTTGATTTATTTGTTAACTTGCTAGTTCAGTGCAACTATTTACTTTCTCTTTTTTTGTTCAGTAACTATTTATTTATTTGTTAATACTTTTTCAATGTTAAAATTTGACAGCACACATATATGCAGTAAAGGTTTAGTGTTTTAATATTTTCTAAGTATTTGAATTTTTTTAAAATCGTTTGTGCATAAATGGCATTCTTTTTTTTAACATATTTGAGATTTTAAATTCTTAAACATGCTACTTGATTTTGTATTCACATCATTGTATTGTCTTCATTAATGGATGCTAAGTATCTTATGTTTCACTTGACTTTATCAATTGATACTTTGTTTAGTTACTTTTTTATAGTTTTGTAAACACCTGGCTGCTTTTAGTTCTCTTTTCTTTATATTTGGTTTAGGGTCACTGGTATTCATTCAGTTTTTATATTTGGTTCTCATATTGGTAAAGTTTTAAGCTACCATTTAATGTTTCCAAGTAATATTTGGTTGTGATATCGATAAAGTTTTACATATTTGATGGCTCAACTGAAAAAATATTTGCTGCTAGTTTGACCATGGTTCATCTATTGTAGGCAGAATTAATATTTGGTGCAACTTAATACATATCTGACCATTGACATCTGGTTTGTTGCCTGTGTTTTGGCGGAACTATTGTTTGGGCAGGTACATGTTAAAATTTGAATGTTTTTTCCCTTATTTATATGGATTTTCCCAAATACTTAATAGAATTCATATTTCTGACTGCAGTCTCTGTTTGCTGGTGAGAGTGAAGTAGACAAAGTTGAGTTAAATATTAAGGTATGTTTTAGTTCATAACTTAAATCAGTAATAGTTTTATCATGATGATTTTTGAAAAATGTTTCTTTTGGGGCTCTAGTTTTGTATACATGTAATTGGTTTTGGTTGTTTTCCTTTAGCTTATGTTTCATTTTACTTATTTTACAATTGCCATGTATTTTTCTGACTTATGTTTTCTGTTATCATCCATCAATTATTGCTATATATGTTGAGAAAAATAGAAGCAATTTCTGACAGGTCTTGGATGAATTTGTCAAGGGTAAGCAACGGTTATCGAAATGGAGTACAGACTTTTTTAAATTTTGCATTTCAATACGCAAGCCAAGAGAACATGATTCTTTGCCCCTGTAAGAATTGTGTGAACATAAACTGGCATTATCGTGAGGTTGTATACGAGCATCTAATTGTTGATGGGTGTGTTTGGGGTTATAAACAATGGTTATTTCAGGGAGAATGCCCGCCTAGTACTTCTTTTTCAAGGATGGATGTATCTTATTCTAGTACTGCTTACCATTAGTCTGATAGAGGGGATGACATGGAAGGTATGTTGCGGGATTCATTTAATATGCACAATCATGGTGTCCAGTCGTTCCCAGCGGACTTTGTGGCTTCTGATGATTGTAATATTGGGAGAAATGCTTTTATCGAATCGGGAAGTAGTGTACCTCATGAAGAGCTGAATGGAGAAGCGGCAAAGTTCTACGCGCTACTTAATGACATGAACGAAGAACTATATGAGGGATCAAAATTTTCAAAAATGTCATTCCGTGTTTGTCTTTTTCAATTAAAATATTTGGGAGGGTGGACCGGAAACTCATTGACAATGCTGTTAGAGTCTTTGAGAGAAATGTTTCCGTTTGCAAAAATCCCTCAGTCATGCAAAGATATGAAGAAAATGATAAAAGATTTAGGCCTTGGGTACAACAAAATCCGTAGTTGTCCGAATGACTGCATGTTGTATTGGAGCGATCGAAAAAACCAACAGTGCTGTCATGTATGTGGCGAATCCCGTTAGATACATAGAAATACAAAAGATGGGAACGACAATGAAAATGATGCACAGTCAAGAAAGAAGCCAGTCAAGATTTTACGGTATTTTTCGTTAATACCAAGGTTTCAAAGGCTTTTCATGTCGTCAAAGACAGCAGAGTCAATGACGTGGCACCATGATGGACGTACCGATGATGGATTACTAAGGCATCCGACATATTCTTTAGCTTGGAAATCATTTGAAAATAAATTTCCAAGCTTTGCAAGCGATCCTAGGAGTGTGAGGCTTGGGCTAGCATCTGATGGCTTCAATTCTTACAAGATCATGAGCACTGCGTACAGTACTTGGCCAGTAGTGCTTGTTCCTTACAATTTGCCTCCGTGGATTTGCATGAAGCAATCTTCCCTTATCTTATTTATGATTATCCCTGGAGAGAAAGGGCCCGGAAATGATATCGACATTTATTTACAGCCACTTATTGAAGAGTTAAATCAATTATGGGCTGGTGTTGAAACATACGATGTGATAAGAAAGGAGAACTTTAATTTACGTGCAGCTTTGATGTGGACCATTAATGACTTTCCCGCTTATGTCAATTTATCCAGTTAGAGTACCAAGGGTTGTTATGCGTGTCCTTGTTGTGCTGCACAAACATGTTCGCAATGGTTGTACAATGGGAAGAAGTTCTCTTACATGGGGCATTGTCGGTGGTTGCCGGAAAATCATAGATTTAGATTTTAGAGTTCTGTATTTGACAGTACTGAAGAGTTCAGAGAAGCTCCTTCGTAGACCAGTGGCTTTGAAATCTTGTTGATGTTGGAAGATATGAATTTCACTTATGGAAAGATAAACCAACAGCCAAACACGCAAAGAAATAGAAGATCAAATGATAAATGATGACTCTGATGAAGAGGACGATCCTAATGAGGCGGACTTGTGGAAAAAAAAGAAGTATTTTTTTTGAGTTGCCTTATTGGGAGCATCACCTTTTACGACACAATCTTGATGTTATGCACATTGAGAAAAATGTGGACAAGAACATTGTGGGTACAATTTTGAATGTCGAAGGAAAATCAAAAGACAATCTTTAGAGTTGACTTGATTTAGTCCAAATGGGAATTCGACCTGATCTTCATCCCAATCCACTTCCGAATGGGAAATATCGGTTGCCGCCTTCTATTTTTTCAATGTCGAAGACAGAGAAGGAAGTGTGCTGCATGGTGTTGAAGGATATAAAGGTTCCAAATGCCTATGCATCAAATATATCTCGATGTGTTAGTGTAATAGATCGAAGGCTGTAGTCGCTAAAATCACATGACTATCACATCTTGATGTAAGATTTATTGTCAGTTGCTCTACGATGTTGTATGTCGAAGAAGGTGACGTCTTATATAATTGAACTATTAAATATAGTGAAAGCCATTTGTGACAAAGTTTTAGATGTTGAAGAACTTCAGAAGGTACAGGATCGAGCTGCTTTAATTTTATGCAACTTGGAGAAAATCTTCCCACCTTCCTTCTTTACTATTATGGTTCACTTGATAATCCATCTCCCGAATAAAGTAATTTTCGGCGGACCCGTTTTCTATTGATAGATGTATCCCATAGAAAGGTGTTAACTTATTTATGAAATTTCCCTTCATTCATCTATATGCCTTTAGATACAACTTTTGATAATGTTGTATATCATGTTTAGGTTCCTATCAAAATTAAAGTCTTACTACCGCAACAAGCGTTATCCAGAAGGATTGATTGCTGAAGGCTACTTGGCAGATGAATGTATGACCTTCTGTTCAAGATATTTGGAAGATGTTGAAACAAGTTTGAACAGACTAACTAGAAATGCTGGACTCACGGATCATAACTTGGCCGATACTTATTTGTTCTAAAGTTTGGGAGAACCAATCGGCAAAGTTGAAATTGCAGAATTAAATGATTTATCATGGGTACAAGCACATCGATATGTTCTGTTTCACCACGAATCAATGGAACCATTACTGAAGTAAGTTCTAGAAATTTGATAAATATTCATCAATCCAAAATTGTTTATCTTCTAACAAAGTGAACATTTTTTTTAAAATAGTGAATACAAACAAATATTGAGATCTCATTCGCGCTCCCGAAGAACACAACATCGAGATATCAATAAGTTGTTCACAGAATCTTTTCATGAATGGTTAAGCCAAATGGTATACAATTGTAGCTTTTATCGAAAAATAATATTATTTTCTAATAACATTTTTAATTACTCAGTTGACTTTCCATTCAATAGGTTTGAAGTGGGAAGAATGTCAACAACGAAGTTAAATGGCTTTCCCAATGTCCAAATCGAGTAATTAAAAGATATAGTGCATTCCTCATGAATGGATTCAGATTTCATATAAAATATCGCAAGAGATTGAAGAGAACGCAAAATTGTGGAATAGTTGTTAATTCCTCAATTACAAATTATGTTAGTGCTAGGGACAATAATCCTGTTGAGGGAAATGTGAAATATTTCGGACTTCTTACTGACATAATTGAGTTGGATTACTACGGCAAATGGAAAGTTGTCTTATTTCGAGGTGATTGGGCCGATGTTAATACTGCTCGTGGAATTAAGCAAGATAAATT
This sequence comes from Gossypium hirsutum, assembly GCF_007990345.1. NCBI lineage: Eukaryota > Viridiplantae > Streptophyta > Magnoliopsida > Malvales > Malvaceae > Gossypium > Gossypium hirsutum. Next base: position 50,379,910 of record NC_053440.1, read on the forward strand.
TTTTTTACAATGGTGAACTTCGCTCGATTGATTCACACAGGACAACAATTGATAGATGAGCCGTATGTATTCTCTTCTCAAGTCAAACAAGTTTTTTACTCAAAAGATCCAACTGATGAGGGTTGGTACGTTGTACTCCGTAACATCCCTAGAGACTTGTTTGACATTGGCAGTGGCAGTAGAGATAACATCGACGACAGATTAGAAACTTTTCCCTTTCCAGAACAAAACTTAAACGAAAATATCCCTAGTACTAGTACACAATTTCAATAGGTTCGCCAGGATACGAATGAATATATTTACGAATTATGATTTAGTAAGATTTTACGATTGTTTAATTATATGTAATATCATAATTTAAATCTTGGTCTTATTATATATTTCAACTATTTTATATGTGTTGTTATTGTTCTAATTGGTTACTAAGTTTTCAACTATTTTATGTGTATTGCAGATAAAATGCCTAGTAGAAAGGTGAGAGATCTAAGCATTGTTCAAAATACTCCAAACTCGGTAGAAATAGTACTGAACAATAGACTGCTATTGGATCTTCGAATGTTCCGATTACACCTGACGAACCTGCAGAAATTCAAAGTAATTTAACATTTAATTTACATGCGTGTTGACTTATTGTTTATTTATTTTTAAAATTCTTATATTATAATATAACATTTTTCAGCTGAAAGTGGTAGGACGCGCAAATTTCGAGGACGTGCGCTGGTTAGGGATTTATACGAGTTAGATCCAGTCGAGCATGTCAAAGTATGCACTAACAGTTTTGGTCAGCCTGTTGGATCAGAAGCTCGACTTTTAGCAGGATACTTGGGCATTTTAGCACGAAATGCAAATTTGTTGCCTATCAACCACGAGTCATGGCATCAAATGCCCGATAGTAACAAAAACCAAGCCCTCGATAATATTAAGGTAACAATACGTTAATGTCATCTGTAATACTTGGGTTTAAGTTTCATTTATATTTACTTTCTTAACTTCTGTTTTTTTAGGCGAGGTTTGCTTTAGAGGTCTCGGATGCTTATGTAAAGAAGGCATTGGGAAAAAGGTGGAGAGACCATAAAAGTACATTAATGAAAGATTATTATAAGACAAAAACAACCCTCGACAAAAAATTACAAAATGTACCGCCGGGTATGCTGAGGTACCAATGGGAAGATACGGTTAGATTTTGGCATTCGAAGAAAGGCGAGGTATGACGTACTTCCAAACTCTTATAATTATTTTTCTTTATAGTATTTCCTATTTACGTACTAATAATTTCATAACGTAGAACCGTGAACGAGTTGGAAAAAGCAGCAGGAAGAAACAGAAATTCACTCACATGACCGGGCCGAGAAGTTTTGTTTGTGTAGCTGAGGCCGAGGTATTTTTACATTTTTAAAACAGTTACTTAAGTATTACTTTCCATTAAATTCTTTTTTACTACTATATTGTAGGAACAGTCGTCCGGTTAAAAAGTTTAACGTCTTCAACTTTTTGAAATTACACATAAGAAGAAAGATGGATCCCCTATGACTTCTAAAGCTGCAGAAATTATGGTACGTCTAATGAATACGATTTGAATTATTTTAGTTATTTATAGTGTTTATTTTATAATGGTTTCATTCATTGCTTGTAATGCAACTACTGTTAAGTTATGATGCATTTGTTTTTTTAATATATATAGTGTTCCTAACTATGTCATTTGTTTTTTAGGAAAAACTAAAGGTTAAAAAGGCGGGGTATGAAACCATTGCTTCCAGTGATAGTTCTGTTCATCTTGAAGACATTGATAACCGGATTATTACTGAAGTTCTGGGTCCTGAAAGGTATGGTCGGGTTCGATTTCAAGGATCTTTTGTTAACCCAACCAAATATTTTGGATCCAGCTTGCAGCAATACATGCCTTCGAGAAGTCAGGCTCAAGCTGAAGTTCAGAGGTTAAAAGACCAAATAGCTCAGATGCAAGCAGGTTCAAAGGAAATATGAAGAACTTCAGCAGCAACATAAAGCTGAGGCAGAAGCGAGAGAAGTGGAGGCTGCAGCGAGGGAAGCAGAGCAGAACAGAAAGTACGACAAACTCCAACAGTAGCTTTAGAATATGATGAAGATGTTTCAGCATTCGCAACATCCGCTGTCATAATGTATTGTATAAATTTTTTTATCAATTTAAGTTTTAACATTTTTGTAAAAATAATATAAATTATATTTGATTTATTGATATTTATTTTATTTTATTCGTTTAATTTAAAATATTATATAAATTTATTGCTTTTGGCTGGTTTAGAGTTACTTGCTTTTGATTTGTTGTTACAAGAGGGCCCAAAATATGAAAAATTATAATTTAAAAAAATTCTAAAATTAGTGGCGTTTTACGAAAAAGCGCCGCTAAAAGTCGCCATCTATTACGGCGTTTTTGGAAAAAGCGCCGCTAAAAGTCAGGATCTATAGCGGCGATTGTGGGATAAGCGCCGCTAAAGAGCATGACCTTTAGCGGCGTTTGTGGGATAAGCGTCGCTAAAGAACATGAGCTTTAACGGCATTTGTGGAATAAGTGCCGCTAAAGAGCATGACCTTTAGCGGCGTTTGTGGGATCAGCGCCGCTAAAGAACATAAGCTTTTGCGGCGTTTGTGGGATAAGCACCGCTAAAGGTCATGACCTTTAACGGTGTTTATTTCTATAAACGCCGCAAAACTTAGGGACATTGTAAATAGCGGCGTTTTTTGCGGCGCTTTCAAATACTTTTAGCGGCACTAAAAAGCGCCGCTAAAGACCTGTTTTGGTGTTGTGAGTGTTTCAACAGTAATCATAACAGACTTTAATTATGATTATTCTATAAAACTACAAATAGATATTTTGGATGATTTTATAATCCTTCTTCAACTACCATTCACTAAGTCAAACTTACCAAATATGTTCAAATTATTTCAATTCATATAAATGAATAATTTCCCGAGAAGTTCAATTTGCTTCTAACATTCTAAATCCTTTAAGAATTTTAATATAAACTTTACTATATAGTGATTCATAAAAGGTTGTAACAAAAACCATTAGATGCAAGTTAAATCTTTTATGAATTGTCAGTTTAATAATATATCTAAAGCTTATTGCATCCACAACAAAAGAACATTGTATCTTTTCATAATCAATGCCAAGACTTAGCGAATAACTTTTTATTTTATTCCATTTTTTTCAAAATTACTTCATTTGTACTCTCACTGGCTTTATACCTTTAGATATTTAGACTATTGGTCCAAAAACTCCACGAATTTAATTTTACTTGAGTTGTGTCTTTCTATTTTAACCAATCTATTTCATATATATATTTCTCAATAGATTTATTCAAGATTTTCCTTTTATTTCATTATTTCAACAATAATATTGCATGCAAAACCATTGTCGACCACTTTTATTATCGGTTCCACATTTTCTCGAATTGACATAATTTATTGAGATTTATTTATTTTCACTATTTTAATCTTCAGTTTCAGGTACCTGAATCTCTTTTGGAGTTTTAGCTATTAGTTATGTCTTGGGTCTCTTCTGAAGCACCCCCCTCCACTATATAACCATCTAGAAGAATTTTCATCTTTGGAACCAATTAATCTATTATTTATTCTAATTTATTGTCTTACTGGGACTTTGATTCAAAATATTAGATGGTATATAACACTTGATTATTCTCATTAAGTTTGTAAATACATATGAAGTTAACTTGTAATAATGTGAGTTATCATTTTTGAACTTTTGGTTCAAATTACTCTCTATAAATATCTAAATAATGATAACTCATTACAAGAAATGATTTCATTCAACTATTAGTTCTCTACCCCTAATATCAGGAAAACTATCAAATCAAAATAGTAATCACAAATCATGTCATAATTGAATTTTCAATTCATTCAAAACATCTAATAATACAAGAAGACTCATAATTAATATATATTCCCAACTTTCTTTGAGGAGTGGAGCAATTGGAACATATACGCACATACAAAAATTCTAAGATGGAAAATATTTAGCTCTTGACCAAAAACCAATTGTATTGGAGACTACTTATAACTTATTGGCTTGATGTGTACAAATCGTAAATCAACATAATCTAATGTTGAAATAGGAAGTTTAGTTCTCATAAGTAATAATTTAGATATTAATCAGAGGCGTTCAATTAATAATTTATCTAAACTAATATGTGCATAAATAACAAGCTTTTACAAAAGTTTTTCAAACTCAATAAAAAAAAAGACTGAGATATAAACTCATCATCTTTAACAATATGAATTGTCTTAATTGCATAATCTCAAATTAATTATTTAAACAAGCAATCTTGCAAACAACAGGTTGCAAGTTGACAACACATATGTTGCATCTACCAAAATCATATAATATCAAATTCATCCACATGGTGGATGAATGGGCCAATATTCAATTCAGAAATGCAAGACATTAAATCTCAATTTTAGCTAGTGAGTTTCTAATAATTAATTTTGATTGAGAACAAGCAACAAATGAGAATTCTTTAAATTAAAGAATCATATGGTTCTTTAATGAATGTCCATATGAATTCTCAATTAATTTTCTCATCATATATGATCCAAGATGGTCTAACTGGTCATGCCAAAAGTAAATGTATTTATATCAGTAAACTTTTGGTTTACTTTAACATGCATTTCAATTGTACTAATAATGTCAAAATAAATTGCGATAAATTGATAATTTTACTATCATTCTATCACATCCCAAAATTCGGTCTAGAAGTTTTAGGGTTAGTGAACTAGGTTATCGATTTGGGCCCGTTTTTAGTTTTGGAAAATTATGGCCCAAAAGTTGGTTCAAGAAATTAGAATTTAATAACCGGAAAATATCTTCGTTAAATGGAATTTGAAAATAAAATCGATTTATGAAAGAAATGAGAACAGGCTTTCAATTTTTTAAAAAAAGTTGTTTTGTAAACGGATTTAAAGTTGAGAGTAGCTCAAAAGAAAATATACCAAAGTTTTAAAATCAACCTATTTTCCCCCTTCACCCTACAGTTGGCGCACGACTTCCCCTTTCCCCATCTATTGCCATCAATTGAAAACCCCCAAACACCATCCACAAATTTTGATCTCCAAAAATTTAATCATTGTGATTTTGACCCTCTTTCAAACACCAAATTCTTTTCAAAATCAAAGAAGAACACAAGAGCACCATCAAATTCATTATTCTTCTCCTAGTGGGTTTTTTTGCGAATTTCAATCAACCATTCATTTTTTTCTTCAATCAAGATAAGGTTTTATTTTTCTATTAGATTTTGATGTAGTCTAGCCTTTCAAATCAAGTTTTAATCCATTGAAACAAGAATTTCAGGTATTAACCGAAATTAGGGTCGTTAATGGTAGAATATATATTTTTAAACAAAACTATTGTTTCTAGGTATTTTTCAACTTGTTTCTGTGAGATTTGGAGGTTCTTAAACTCGTTTTAATCTTTCGTTAAAGGATTTGAAGGTTATATTGATTTTTCATTAAAAGTAGTCATCGACGTCAAAATTTTTTGAAACCATAAATCTAGAAAATTTTGGGTGTTTTAAAAGTTGAGATCCATTCTTTAATGAGTAATTAGATGTTTAGAATCAATTTTAAGCAGTAGGAATAAGTCCAAATTAATAAATCTGAGTTTTGGCTAAACTAGTCAAAAATTTCAGTTCAAAAATGAGCTCGTTTAAACCCGCATTTTTGTTTGAATTAAGGTGTGTTTTTGGATTTTAATTGTTTGTGCATGTTGTGTGGTTAAAATTTGTGAAGATTCAGAACCATTGGAGTTATCTACGAGCAAGGTGAAAGACAAGGAAAAGCTAGTTTGGGCTTTCGACTGATAAGCGGAAGCGTGATCAGTGAGTGTTTTTGGAGTCGTTGCTGGTAGGCACGATTCATTGTGTTAAACGGGAGCTTAGGTTAGCCTAAACACCTATCCTGCGTTTCAAGTGTAAACCTTCTTACTTATTTCGCTTCATTTTGTAAAATTGTGACTATGTGATGTAATATGAGTAATATAATGTGTTAATGCAGCAAACAATGTGTGATTGTGTTAGTATGTGATGTGGAATTTCTAGTTTTATGCACATATATATGATTTAATATGGAGATAGCTTATCGAGAATTATGTGAGCATTTGTAAGTGTCTCAATGAGAAGCATGATAAGCATACTATATAGAAGTGTTAGTGTTGTATATGTCGAAACCTTTTTTTTTTTGAAATCGACTTTTTATTTGAAAAAAACAAAAATGGAGTCGCCACCAATCACTTTTAAAATGTGTGATCAGATCACCTCGTAATTTGATCATTTTAATAAGAGGTTTGATTTACTAAAACGATGTTTTTTTCGGTCTACAAAATCTTGAAAATGGGTTTGAGAGTCGGTTATGTATGAGGAAGGATTAGCACGCTCATAGCGCCCAAAATTGGTACCTAGTTGATTAGTTGATGTCTTAGTGTCGAGAATTGAAAATTTAAAAAGAGTTTAAAACTCGATCCCTTTTTTTGTATTAAGGCACTACCTAACTAAAGTAATTTTCGTAAAAATCACTTATTTCAAGTTAATCAAGAAAAAAGGATCATGTCCCGTAAGTTAGCACACAATGCCTTAAATCCTTGAAAACTAGAATAAACGCCCATTGATCACTACTTAAATCTCTTTTTTATTTATTTTAAAGTAGATATTTGACTATCTCAGTTTTAGAAAGAAGTCATATTCCGTAAGTTAGGAACACGACTTTTCTAATTCCAAAAATAATGAACATTGCCTCGACTTAAAAAAAAAATTTATGCATCGTGCCAAAACGAACATAACATTTGAAATAACGTGTATTTGATTTATTCGGGTATAGTATAGAAATGAGTAAATATCTTTGAATACGGTTCGTGACATGGTTGTAACAATAATAAAATAATAGCGCGCATAAACAAAATGATGATATACGAAAAAAAATAAAAAAATATCATACTAATAAATGATGATGATATATCTATAATAATAAAACACCAAATAAACAATAGCAATAATCATCTTATAGTTACTAATTCTAATACTAATTAAATAATAATAGGAAAAATAAATAATGATAATGATAATAAGAATAAGAATAATACGAAAAACAAGTGCACGAATAAGAAAAATATAAACATCATAATTTTTAAATATAAAAGGGTAAGAGATAATAAATAGATAAACAAATAAATAAAATAATATATGTAATTACTATTTAATACTAATATAAACAATCAAAACACAATAAATAATAAATAATAATTTGGGGAAACAAAAAAATAAATGAAGTGTAAAATATAATTTTTAAATATGTAAAAAAGTAAAGAAATAATAAATAAATAAATATAAAGAAAAAAATAGAACAATATACATATAAGAATCTATAAAAGGTTGAAATTAAATGATTAAAGGATTGAATCAGAATTAAAATGAAATTTAGAGCTTAAATTATAATAAAATAAATGTAAAAAGGACTAAATTAAAATTTAAATGAAATTTAGGGGGCCCAAATTGTAAAAAGAATAAAGGTCCAAACTGTAACACGCGAAAAAAGGCAAGGATCAAATGGGAAATCATCCCAAACCCTGAGACACGTGTTATTCCCTAAAAGGTCAGCAGACTGAAGACTAAATTAAAACAAGCAAAAAATTAAATGGTATAATTTCTAAAAGAAAAATAAACGGAACTAGGATCCATTTAAAACAACTTAAAAGGCGGAATGATTGAGAGTGCAAATAGCCCATTAAGAAAAACACTCAGATCCTATTAAAGGATCGGGTCGGATTCTTGGTTTGGCCTCAAAACGATGTCGTTTTGGGGCTTAAGAACGTCGACCAAAACGACGTCGTTTAGCAAGGCTATAAAAGCAAAAATTTTAAGGAAAAATTCATTTGTTCCGTTTTCTTTAAAAAAACTTCCTTCTCTGTTTCTCTCTGTTTTTTTCGAAAGCAGCCCAGAATTTGGCCACTGGTCCGACAACCCTCTGCAACGGTCTCCGGTCGCTGGCAACGGCTCTGCCATCCACGGTGGCCAAAAAATAAAAAAGTCCCCTTTTTAGCCTTTTCAACTCCCTGAACCCAAATCTGGAGTCCATTTTCCCAAAAACATCAAAAATATTAAAATCTCAAAAATCAAAACCTTCGTTTCTGGGCTTCAAAAACCATTTCATTAGAAAGAAGCCATCTTTCATCGGAGATGGCGGACCCCGGCCACTCACGGTGGCAAAATGTAAAGCGTCAGGTAAGCTCTTTCTTTTTATTTTTTATTTTATGATTTTTTTTATATATAAAAAAGGATTTGAAAAAAAAAAGAATAAGAGAAAAAAAATCACCTTTGGATTTTTCATTCTGTTTATTTTTTATTGCCTTTTTTTTATTCGATTTCTCTACTCTCTTTTTTTAAAAAAGGACCCCATTTACAATCTATTTATGCAGGCTTTTATAGCCGAATTCACACTATTATTTTTCTATTTTTCTACTATTTTTGTACTTGCTTGTTGCGTATTTTCTTCTTTTTCTTACAGGCGACAGTGGCAGAGGCTAGGAGTGGCAGCTAGGGTTTTTTTGTTTTTTTTTTTCAGAAAACTTAGTTTAGGTTGCGGGCCACTAGGCCATTAGGGTTTTTTTTATTTTGGGCTATTTGTAATTGGATTTTATTATTTAGTTTTGTTTTATTATTGGGCCCGGGCAAAAATGGGCTCCTACAGTATACATAACGATTAAGAGCAGCGATAATATAGATTAAAACAATAAGTGAAAATGTGTGTAATGGTGGATATTTTGGCCTCGTGATCTCTTAAATCCATTGGATATAGTTGGCATGTCATAGGATTTGTCAGTACTCACCCTTGTGTTGTGATTTGGGCATTGAGCTCGAGACAATTTAGAGAAATAAGGAAATGTAAGCTAAGTTCCATTCATCGAGACATGTTGGTGTGTTGGAGAGCGTTAGCTTGATGCTACACTTATGGGATATGTTGGACTCTTTGAGTCATTGGTGTGATGGAGATCCGTGTATCCAATATGTAGTGATAGAGCCCACTTTTATGTTTTCTAATCTCAAGTTGCCAAATTATCGTGAATGATTTTTATGAAATTACGTTGTATGTAAATGCATGTAAAAATGTAAGCTAATTATTTGGGTCAATGAAACATGAACATTATAAATTGCTTTGTTACGAATGTGCTTGGGAATGCTCTTGATTAACCTATGTAGACGTGCATGCTTTATAACAATTTCTGAAACATTTACTGAGCTTATTTAAGCTCACACACTGTTCACTAAATCTTTAAAGATAAGTAGCATCTTCGGTGTGAGTGGAACGACCAAGGAAGTGATCCAATCTAAGCAATAAAATTTTGAGTAGGTAGTTTTATAATCTTTAGGTATTTTGAATAAAGGCAATGTGGGTTAGAGTTTTGGTAGATTATTATCATTATTTAATTGATTCTATTATGGTTTTGGATTGATGGAGTGTTGATGTTGTTTTGGACTTTGGTTATGGACAACTTGATGTTTGATACTATAATTGATAATGCATGTTGGAAAGAAATAATGTTTGAGTATGAATATTTCTCTGTTTTGCTATGTTTTTGACATTGTGAGCAAAGGTATTGATACTCGGGACTAAATATTGATACTGTTGAGTATGACTCCAATTTCAGTCAAATTTGAGAAATAATCTTTTAGTTAACTCTGTTTATTTGTTTCAATCAAACTCTGATTAGTTTAGATTATTTTATTATTATTTGACCTATGAATTTAGCCTACAAATAGGCTCTTTTACAACCTTAGAAAACACACCCCATTAGAGATTAGAACTTATAACACATTTAGAGAATTTTGTGTTTACGTTTTGAGGGTTCTATGTTTTCGAATTTTCGGGGTTTAATTTTTATCTCCATCTTTTGTACTCTTCATTCTTTTGCCATTATAGTAAAATTATTTTTGCTCGTGGTTTTTTATCCTCTTTGGAGGGGTTTTTCCACGTTAAATTTGTTTGTTCAATTTCTCAATTTATTCCACTATTTTTTCCTTGTTGCTTAATTAGGTCGATCTCCAACAAGTGGTATTAGAGCTAGTTCAATTTTCCTAAATCAACCCATTCAGATATGACAGCAACAAGGCTTGAAATTGAGAAGTTCGATGGTGAGAAAAATTTCAATTTGTGGCAAGTTCGGATGATGGCAATTCTAGTTCAAACTGGCTTGAAAAAGGTTGTTACCAGGAAAAAGCCTGAGAATCTAAATCAAACAGAATGGGAAGAGCATGATGAAAAGGTTTTGTCTGTAATCCAGTTGTACCTCGCGAATACGGTATTGCAGAAGGTATTGATGGAGAAGACCTCATCCGTCTTGTGGAAAATGTTAGAAACTCTTTATGCGACTAAGTCTCTGGCTAACCGTTTAGTGTTGAAACAACGTCCATTTACGTTTCGCATGAATGAAGGTGAGCTTATTAGAGATCACATCAATTCATTACTCTTTTAAATGATTTAAAGAATGTTGACGTTCATATTGACGATAAAGATCAGGCTATGTTATTATTGTGCTTTTTACCCCATTCATACAAGTCTTTCAGGGAGACCCTAATTTATAGCAGAGACAAACTCTCGTTCGAAGATGTGAATGGTCATTTGTTGAGTAGAGACAAACTCGACAATAAGTTTGGTTTGGATAGCAAGGCAGATAGGGAAGCTTCCATTTTGGAAGCATCAAAGAAACGTGACAAAATGTGTCACTATTGTAAAAAGTTAGGTCACGTCAAAGTAGATTGTTATAAACTGCGAAATAAAAGAGATGCTGAGAGTAACGAAGAAGATATAGCTGGTGCTAATTTGGCCGATGAAAGCGGTGAAGATTTCTTATTAGTGTCAACGAGCGATAACTCCAAGCTCACGTCTGAGTGGATCCTAGATTCGGGATGTTCTTTCCACATGTGTCCCAATAGAGAATGGTTCTCCACATACAGTTCGATTGAAGGTGGAGTTGTGCGTATGGGAAACGATTCATCTAGTAAGGTAATTGGTATTGGTACTGTTAAAATTACGATACACGATGGGACGATTAGGACACTCTCAGATGTCAGGTATGTATCTGATTTACGAAAGAATTTCATCTCCTTGAGTATTTTAGATTTAAAAGGATGCAGAATCAACATCGAGTCAAACGATATTAAAGTATCTCATGGAGCTCTCATTTTGTTAAAAGGTAAAAGAACTGATAATCTTTATATTCTAAAAGGTTCTACAGTGACCGGTGAAATCGGACGTACCTTGTCCGTTACGGAGTCGAAGTCAACTCGTTTAGAGCGGAGGCAACTTGGTCATAGGAGGGAAAAAGGTATGATCATTTCGTTCAAGAGAGGTTCTCTTTTGGATGCAGGTTTTGAAAAAGTTAGGGCACTGTGTTCATGAAAATCATACTCGGGTTAGTTTTAATTTGGCAGTGTACAAGTCAAAGGCTAGAAGTCTTCTAGTTTCTAAGCAGAGATTCAACTTAATTAATCCCTTACATAGTTCAATATAGGCCCGTGGCGAGCTTTGGCAAAGATGGCATTGTGAAAATATGAGTGTCAATGTGGAGATTTGTTGAGTATGACTCCTATTTCAGTCAATTTTGAGAAATAATCTTTCAGTTAAACTCTGTTTATTTGTTTCAATCAAACTCTGATTAGTCTAGATTATTTTATTATTACTTGACTTATGAATTTAGCCTATAAATAGGCTCTTTTACAACCTTAGAAAGCACACCCCATTAGAGATTAGAACTCATAACACATTTAGAAAATTTTGTGTTTACGTTTTAAAGATTCTTTGTTTTCAAATTTTCGGGGTTTAATTTTTATCTCCATCTTTTGTACTCTTCGTTCTTTTACCATTATAGTAAAATTATCTTTGCCTGTGGTTTTTTATCCTCTTTGGAGGGGTTTTTCCACGTTAAATTTGTATGTTCAATTTCTCAATTTATTCTGCTATTTTTTTGCTTGTTGCTTAATCAGGTCGATCTCCAACAGATACCACGAAGATGGAACGATTTTGCAGGTTGACAATAACTTAATTTGGTATCGGTACTTAATCATGAGTGTCGGTACTCGTGATAAAAATATCGATACCCTTGCCAAAGTATCAATAAAATGTTTTGATTCAAAAATTGGCAGAATGCTAAAATGGTATCGATTTTCACATTAGTATCGATACCTAATTTACTAAATATTGATACGTGCCATTTTGTGTCGATACCTGCAATTTTGTATCGATACCTACTTTGATTTCTTTGGAATTTTAATAAATGGACCCTAATTACAAATTAAATTGTTCCTAATGTTTTATAGTGTAAATTAGACACGAACACTTCTGTAAATGTTTAGATGTAGTAGTTGTTGCTCCTGATTGAAGCTGTGTGAGCGTGTATGTAAGTTCGATGTTTGTTGTAGCATCCTTGTACTCTGGTCCGACGATCGGGCCAGGTGAGGGGTGTTACACATTTCATTTACTTTGTATCCACATAAAAGTACTATTGTGACATTTACTACTAGAAGTATCTAAATCAATGTGAAGTCTAAAATGCCACTAAGTCAAAATAAATAAATATAATTTCTAAACAATTATATGTAATATTCGCTTCAGGAAATATGTCAAAATCTTTAAATGTTCAAAAAAATAAGTATAAAATTTATTATATTTATTGTAGACATTCACTTCAAAGAATGTGCAAAAAGTAATTCAAACAATAATGTAAGCATATATTATATTTGTTACCAATAAGATTATATAGATATCATCTGCTTAAAGGAGTGATAAATCAATATAAATCATTGAGCATTCTATACAAAGAATAAACATTTGGCAACATTTTTGAATCATCCATCTTCTTCTTATCTATTTGTTAATAATGAAAATAAGTTAAATTTTCATAATTGTTATATATTGCTACATTCACTTCGGGGAATGGAGCAGAACTGGTGGAACAAATAACTTGTTATTTTGTTTAGTCGTAAGGACATATGAGATCAATTCAAAATACTTTTAAAGTCCTTTTAACAAGGGTTTTGCATAATCAGTTAACTACCAAGAACAACTAGCTAGGTGATGTATAGAAACAAGCCTAAATTAAATATATGAAAAAAAGTCACATCTCAAACATAAAAATATAACATAATGAAAAACTAGTAATTTTTTTCTTTCATAATCATTATCGTAAACATGTATGAAATTTAATTCAAAATCCAGTCATTCAAGCTCATAGAACTTTTTATTTACAATTGCTCATGTCATTTCTTTAAATAATTAACAAATGGAATAATATAAAATGTATGAACTACTACTTTAATAATTCTTTGAACTAAATCAAATGTGAATAAAATTCATTGGTTTATTAACACAAATTTGCATACTAGATATGTTTTAATCAAATATATTATTTAATTATAAAACCTACTATAGCGACATAAATAAATCAGTTAATATTCATTTTAATGAACAAATGAGATGCTTAAAATAATATGTAACCCATGTAATTGAAACTTAAAAAAAAGACCATCTTAAACATTTAAATCATATATCAAGTCGATTTAATAGTTAAATATGTACTCTTTTTGTTCTACATTGAGTATTGACAATTTTATCAAGAAGTAAGCAAATTAAACTCCAGTAGTAGACTTTGAATCCAATCAAAATTTATTAATAGCAAACTTTGAGAGTGGATCTTATTTTCCATGTGTACAACAAGTACATAACCAATGAATTTTCATACATAAGTTGTCTCCCTTCTTAAAGAGTAATTGGGAATTCGTGTTCTTTTCTTGCTTTCTTCATTTTTCCACTTCCGATGGTGAGAAAATTTATTACAACCATCCCCAATGACTATTATTATAGTCCAACTTACTACCTTCACATCCAAGATTATGTCTTTCAAATTTATTACTTATTGTTACATTCTCTTTAGGAAATGGTTAGGTTTCGTGATTAATAATTTTTGTTCAATCATAAGTAAACATGATATTAACTCTTGAAAAAAAATTCACAATATTGCTACTATAGAAGCACATTTGAAGCATGAAAAATTGAATAAGTTTCCTCTTGCAAGTTTTCATAAGTAATATTTTTTTCACGTAATTTTAATTGAGAATTTATTTTAAATATTGTAAAGTTATACTCTCAGTTTTAAAAACTTGCAACTTTAGGTGCATCCAACCATACCGAGCTTTAGATAGAATTACCATATTCTATTGCTCATATATTTCTTTTAAATTATTCCATAATTTAAGTAGATCTTTCATGGTCAAATATTTTGCTTTCAACTCCTTAATGGAGATGATGACAAAAGAAGATCACAAAGATAGTCACAATCAATTCAATTTAATAACAAGAGTAATAAATATAAATCAATAATCCAATTCTCTCTTTTTTCATCCTTTCAAAATAGATCTTGATAGCAATAGTGATTTATATGAAATCTAATTTTTTCCTCATTCACAATCTAAATATGAGATCCATTATAATGAATATCTTTTAAAACCAATGCATTAACTATCACAAATTTTTTTCTTTTTAGATATTGATATATTAACTCTTCTAGAGCTTTCAACTAATTTTGTACGACCAAATATTGATATATTAACTTTTCTGGAGCTTTTGACTAATTTTGTACTACCAAATATTGGAATAATATTGGTTTAAAATTTCTTTTATGCTTGTGTTCACTTCAGGGAATGCAACAGATTTAGTAGGACGGACTTATAAACGTCCCAATTGATTCTTTATTTCATAATTACCATTGTCTTCACTCTAATTATTATCACGAGTACTATTACAAGTATTAAAACAAACTTTGTATTAATGATAACATTTACAGATTTATAATAAAAACAATTTAATCATAATATAAATTGTGTATAATAAAACAACCCGTAAACTATATTTTTCTCTATTTTATACGCGAATGATATCTATAATGAAAAAGTAGGGATCATATTATGATGAAAATTAAAGGGGGTGCATATTAAATACATAGAGTACTTATAATAAAAGTTTATAAGAAAAGACATAGAATATTTATACATACAATATTTGTAAAGCATCAAATTACCTCACCCAATAGATATAAATTTTCATGCATAATATGTATTTTAATCATGCTAACATACAATTATAATAACTAACCCCAATTAATATATGAGGATTAATATCTGCATAAACCTCATTAGCTTCTGTATCAAAGTCAGAGGTTAAGGTATTCTACATTTCTTAAATAACAATTTAGCATTCATAGAAACATTAAATTCAACCTAAAAAAATATTTTGACACAAACATTCCACTGTTTCAAAATATATTTTCTTTTGCAATTAATAATATTAAAGATTTGAAAAAAAATTTACAAAAGTTTGAACATTAAAAACACAAGAGTCTTGTACAAAATATCAATTACGATTAAATTATTCAAATTTATTGATACTATAAAAAAGATTGAGTAGGAAAATGATTAAGATTAACTTAAAGCTTGGGCGTGTAGATACCTTAATAGAAGTCACAAGCGGATATTACGAAAGCGCTCTTATGGTCAATGATGGAAAAACGCGACGCATGATTAAACATATTTTCTCTTCATTTAATTATATTTACACCATTCATGAAACAATCAATTATTCCTCCTTTCTCGAACTATTTATTGGAAGGCCTTGGGCCCATTGCTATATTTCAATTTCATTAAGCGCAAGCCTCAATTGAAATAGCAACAGCTCTAGAAGACAATCAATAACAGCAAATTTGAGGATATTTTTGTGACTTATGGAGAAAAACAATTAAAAGAGAATCGTGCTGATAACGTGCTATAAAATAAAAAGACAGAGAATAAAGAACAAAGAAAATGAGAGAGCAAAAGAGAGCGCATTTTATTGATCAATGGAAATTATCTATAATGCTTCTTTAAAACCTATATTTATAGACATAAGAAGTATAAATGAAATAGAACTCTACTTCTAATGACTATTAGAATTTAAAGTACATCAAAACTTATCTTAATCTTCATGGACATCCATTTAATAATAAAATATTCATAACAAATTTAAATTTAATTATTTTTTACTTGAATTAACAAACAAAATGAAAATCCTAAATTAACCTGAAGACTAAACTAAAGATTTTACACCCTAAACCATTAAAGTCATTACTTTATAGCTTAATTGCAACATTAAATTCCAAAATCTTAAACCCTAATTAAAAAACTAAATGACATGATCCCACTAATGACCACCTTGTGGAATATGCATCCATAATTGAATATATCGATGAGTTTGATCAAATTTTGGTCTTTGATTTAGGTGGATCCAAGCCAAACTTATTATTATTTGTTAAATAAGGGGCTAGCATGTGAGCCATTAAAAATTTGAATAGTGTTTGGGTTTTAATGTTTTAAGTAGGATTTACTTAAATTTGACCTTTTTATTGGTTTTTTAGTTGTCTAGTCTTTTGATTCCCTTAAATTCATCCTTTGAGTTAACTTTTAGCCATGTTATTTTTACTTCTATATAAGTGGTATAAAAATCACTATTGTAAAAGATATCTTGAATTTTAAGAAATATCATTTGACAGGTTTATCCCCTTTCATTGTTCTATAACAACTTTTTGGTGATTCCAAGTATTTATCTTGCAATCCCCAATCTTTTATAATTTGGTTTCTAGCGCTTTTATAGCTATAAGGTCAACATTTTCATCCTTTATATAATATTGATTTTTTTAATCACAAGATCAATAATCCATCATTGTTCTTTTAAAATATTATTTTTGGATGATTCAAGATTTAAGCACTTAAAATATTGTCGTTGGGTGTAAAAAGTTCATTAAGGTGCACATTATTTGGTATTAGAGCAGTAACATATGAGCCATTAGAAACTTGAATAGTTTTTGGGTTTTATTATGTTGGCTAGGATTTGTTTAAATTTGGTCTTTTTATTAGTCTTTAGTTGACTAACATTTTAATTTCCTTAAATTCAACTTTTAAGTTAGCCTTTAGTTATGTTGTTTTTATTTTTATATAAGTGGCATAAAACCACCATTATAAAAGACATCTTGAATTCTGAGAAATATCATTTGAGAAGTTTATTTTCTTTTATTATTCTACAATAACTTTTTCGATGATTCCAAGTGTTTTGCTTGCAATTCTTAATCTTTTATTATATTAGTTTTCGGCTTTTTTATAGCTACATAGTAAATATTTTCAACCTTTTATACTATTGGTTTATGGTTTCTTAATCACAAGGTCAATATTCCATCATTTTTCTTTTGAAACCCTATTCTTAGATGATTCGAGACTTGAGTACTTAATTTTTATCTTATTTATTATTTTTTATATTTAAAAGTGATTATTTTTAATATTTTTAATTATTGAATCACTATAATTTTATGTTTCAAAAATTGGATCAAATAAGAACATTTTGAATTAAAAGAAGTATAAATATTAAATTAATTAAAATATCATTTGAAATCATGCCCCAAACTAGCCAAAAAGTATATGTAATTTCCACATAATTATTTGATCGCAACGAGATCAGTGAAGCTTTAGCTATATTATCCCAATTAGGAATTTCCATTTCTATTTTAATTCCACCATTTTTCCTTAATTCTAAAATACAAAGAAAATGAATTAGATCTGATAATGAGTTGGGCTATTCAGTCCAGCCTGATGGTCTGCTCGAAAAGTGAGAGGGTTTAAGAAAAATATAGGCTTGAAAAATGAGTTTGGACAAAAAAAATCATGCCCATTTTTTAAATGAGTCAGGCCTCGGGTAAGTTTTTTTTTATTCTAGCACAGCTTGACCTGAATTTGTAAAAAAAACTTGGTGTTGTTTCCATTGTTTTGGTGCTGCTTTGCCACTTTTTTTTGTCATTTTGCTATTATATGACTACCATTTCATTTTTATTATTTGAATATTATATAACACTTATTTTATTGTTAATATCAAATATCTTTTTATTTATTTTAAATTTATTAGACTATCGAACTTAAACAAAAATTTAAAACTATTTTTCAGACGGAAGTAAATCCAAATCTAGAATTATGTTGTAACCCGACTCCACCTGTGACCATCATGTTTTAATCAGATCAGACCTTCCATATTCCAATCAGACGTCTAATATTGTCAGTAAACGTAGAAAATCAACCGCAGTGCCACACTCCACTCGACGACATCCCGTCATTTTTCTTTCCCTTTTTTCTTCTTCGACACCGAAACAATCAGATTCTCTCTTCCGTAAACCCTAAAATGTTCGAACCGATTATATATATATTTTAAAACAATGAAGTTGAGATTGCATGTCGATTTTGTTTGGGGGGACTGAAATTCATAATCTCCCAAAAATGAACAGATAATTTTTCGTCATTGCGGTGTTTTTAGGGTTTGTATTCTTCCAACTTTTAATTGAAGACGATCATTCATTCATTTTAGTTGATCCTTCTGAAGTAACAACCAAAAGAGCGGTTTAATCGATTTTTAACTCGTTTAGAGTAACTTCATGGCAGAGGCTCCCCGGGGCCGTGTTACTATTACTCTCGGACGTAGTGGCCAGGTATGTGTTTTTATTCATTTTTCTCTTCCTATTTTTTCCTTTTCTTATCTCGTAGTAATTAGAGATGTTCCTTGAGTATTTTATTTATTACTGACGAAATGTAGGAAATAAACTTGAAATTAGTAGGAAAATTTTCCTTTGAGCAAATTGTATACAGTTCGACTTTGAACGATTTAGTTTAGCTTGTAGGATTTTACTTATTTATTCTTTGAAGTATTTAAACTTTTTTGTTTTCTCCCTTTTTAATGGAGAAGTTAGTTTAGTTCCTTTTCTTTTTGTGTGTGTTCGCTTGTTGTGAATCTGAACTTCATTGATTATGCTGCTTTAGGTTGTGAAGAGGTCCGGAGCTGCATCGGATGATTCTCTTCCTGTTGCTGGAACTAAGCGGTCTGTAAGGGATAGATTAGGAGGCAATATAGATAGTTCCTTGTTGAATGGCGGTCAGCTCAACAACAAAAGGTATACGAATTGTACTGTTCCTTTAGAAGTATTTCACAATCTTGCTTCGTAATGTCCCTGTTTCTCAATGTCTATTTAAGTAATGTTCTGTATTTCCTAGTGGATGATAATGATGATCATGACAATGATGATGATGTTGCATTCCTGTTACACGTTGCTTATTTGACCCCTTCTTTAAGGTTTTGTTTGGTTTAATCAATTGTATTTGTTACTACAGGTTTGGGTCTTGAGAGTGACTATTTCAAAATTGTTCCTATAATTTGGTGTGCAGGACATCATAATTTTTCCACTTTTGAATGTTGGATATGTGTTGGACAAGAATAGTTTAGGAACTATAAAGAGCTATAGCAACCTAGACCACAACTTCTAATCCTTTGCCTTCTCTTCAGTGTTTACATTCTATGTAAATAAGTTCACACTATTAGATTATCAGTGAAATTTTCTTATTTAAAAAGTTATACCAGTGTTTTGTCCTTTTCTACAGACAAAGAGGCGATGGTCAAAGAGCAAGTTTGAGTGGTAAAAATATGCGCTTCTGCATTGCAATATCTTATTTGTCTGATTTCTCAACTGATTGTGAGATTGCTAACATTTCTTTATTTGAAAAAAAAAAAGATTTCCACATTGGTAAAGATGACCTCCGGTTTAAACTCCTGCAAAAGAGTGCATTTAGACGGGTTCAGAGTGACAATAACCAGAAGGGTATGGACCTTCGTCAAAAGTTGTCAAGACTGGGACAGCCTCCAGTTAACAGTTATGAGACACGTCAGCAAATGCCTGATTCGAAGGAGAGAATACCTGAACCTAGAGATCGCATGCCTGAATCAAGGGAAACCAGTATCTTGGGGAAAATTCCTTCTACAAGAAGCATGGATGATTTCCCTCATGTGACCACATCAAGTTCTTATTCTCCTTGGACTTTAGATCATTTAAGACAAAGATCACCTGACAGAGTAATGGGTGCTTCTAGGGGTTTATCTCCTCCAAGAAATGTTGAGCTACAGAGAAGGCCAGTGGGCAGGACATA
Source organism: Gossypium hirsutum (assembly GCF_007990345.1). Classification (NCBI taxonomy): domain Eukaryota; kingdom Viridiplantae; phylum Streptophyta; class Magnoliopsida; order Malvales; family Malvaceae; genus Gossypium; species Gossypium hirsutum. The sequence continues at coordinate 50,399,985 of NC_053440.1, forward strand.
TGATGATGTGAGGACAGTTCCATACATGGGCAAAGATGTTGCTGATGCTCTAAGGCCTGTGAGTACAGCATCTTTTGTTACAAAGTCCACTTTGCCTACAACTTCAGCTAAGCCTATGCCACCAGGGCCCCCAATTCCAAGTACAGTTCCTCCAAGCAATATTGTACAAAAAAGTTCATACTTGGTACGTACTACTTTCTGTCTATTTTCCATTCTACCAGTGAAGAATGAAATTAACTTGTTAAATCTATGTTTTTGACTATATTCTCTTGTGAATATCTGCTGCTTATGTTCATGAGTCAGTCTGTTCTTTACCAGATAACGCTTGACAAACTTTGTTTGATGAAGTGTCATGTTTGCATTAGTCAAAAGAAATGAGTTAAGTTATTGCTGTACCATTGTTGTTGAAAAGTCAAGACCTATCTTAAAATATTTCTCCGTGAAGAGGATAAATATATAGAAAGTTGTTTGGATCTTCCAATCTATTAAGATTTGTTCTCAATGGTTTTCAGTTGTCTACAGGATAGTATGATATTCAAAATGTTGTAGAACCAATTATCTTTCTGTTGGTTTTCCAAATTTTTTTTGGGCACTAAATATAATATTACTTTTTTAGGTATTTGACATACTTGATTGTATAGTAGAAAGCTTCTGCTAGCCCATGGGTAGCTATTGATCTGGTCTCGGTTGGTTCTGAATAAATAGTACATAAGGCTGCTTTGAATCTGTATGTTAACTTGCCCTAGATAGTACTATACTACTATTACAGTTATGGAATTTGATATTGTAGGTGTTACATGTTCTTTAAGAACACCCCCCTTCCTTTTTCACTACCTCTCTTTGTCACATGTGCTAAGAATCTTCTCCTCTATGAAAGCATTTCTATTTTCTGCTTTTGCTTATTAAATTTGGATCCTAAATAACTCCTTTCATCTCTCGTCTATGTACAAGCATGTTTGCTTTCTCTGCTAGTGCTAACCCTTTGCTACATTGACTCTCACCATATATTGTAACACTTTCAGCCCCATTTCATCAAGTGTCTGCTGTTATTTGCTTTACAATTTATGTTTAAATTGCTAGTCATGATGTGAAATCAAAGACCTTTTTCTAGAGTTATATGCTTACATTGAGTTTTAAAGAGCAGTGTTAAGAAGAATTTTTTTTACTTTTTTTCTTGTTTTGGCTGGCTGCTATGTAGGGTGATGAACAACAAACTGTTGAAGGCTTGCTACATTCCCTGGGACTGGGAAAATATGCTATTATATTCAAGGCAGAGGAAGTAAGTAACCTAGTTCTATGGTTAAACTCTTGTAAAGGATTTCATTTTTTAAAGAAAAACGGTGTTCATGGGAGGCAGTGTTATTTATTGATGGTACCTTTTTGCTTCTTTTGTTTTCTTTGGTTATTTAAGTACTTTAGTGGTTTGTCGGTATTGATGCAATTGAAGATCTTAGGAAGTTTCTTGCATCTTCGCCTAATGCGGTATTTACTGTTTATTTTCCCTTTCTGATATTAAAAAATTGGCATCAAGAATGATTTTGGCTTCTTCTTTTTTTTTTTTTTTGTCACAATTCAATTGATCTTGGGGGGACTGAGGATTACTCATCATTTCGATTCTTAAATGCATCACTTCGGGTTAAATATCCCAGGCTGTTGGTAATGCAAAGTTCTCTTCATACATGCTTTGTCTGAATAAAAATAAAAATGGAACTTTGTAGAAGCAGAGATTATTAGTTTATGTTTTATATCTCCCAAATGAAACTTTGACTATTAGATGCAGAGACTTTCAGCATATGACTCTCTGATTTTAACCTTTGCACGAGGTTGAAGTTTATGGGATGAAAGGAGTTTACCTCTTAATATGACCTTCTAATGAGCTTCCTCTTGTATCAAAGAAAAGGAGGATTAGTATATAAAGCAAAATTTCATTTCCTTCCCCATGCCAGTGAAAAATGGTAGGGGATGTTATGTGGTAGAAAGACAACAAAAAAAATGTAATTCTAAGGGCACCAGGTTGGTTTTGGGAGGACACCTTTCTTGATAATCCAATAGGGGATATGATGAACCAATATTTTCTTGTAGCTTTTGATACTTGCAATTGATGCTTGGATTTTGTGTTAGAAAGATGCAGGCATAAATCTATCTTATTTTATTTTAATTTTACAATATTGAAATTTACTGACTTGAAAAATGCTGTGGTTGTAAAATTTATATGATGAACATTTCTTGTAGCTTTTGATACTTGCAATTGATGCTTGGATTTTGTGTTAGAAAGATGCAGGCATAAATCTATCTTATTTTATTTTAATTTTACAATAGTGAAATTTACTGACTTGAAAAATGCTGTGGTTGTAAAATTTGGAATCTATCTTATAAAACAATGCAAAGCATCTTCATGAAGCAGTTGGTGATTGATGTATGCTGACAGACTGTACAGTGAAAATTTTCCTGGAAGGAGGTTGTTGCTACAGCTGTGCTATCATGCAAAATTTGAAGATTTACTTCTGTGTGAAGTTATTGAACTATCAAGGATGGATATTGTGATTTTGATTGGGGAATTGCTTGCTTGTTTTATCTGTATCCTCCTGATTCGGCTGATCTATAGATTTGATATTTTACTCAGGTGGATATGACTGCATTGAAACAGATGGGGGAAAACGACCTTAAAGAGCTGGGAATACCTATGGTATTTTACCCTTCCTTTCTTATTTGATTGTTTATTATTAATTTTTCTGTACTTTGTCTTTGTAATTGATGTCCTCAAACTCTTAAATTGTGGTGAGTTAGATTCACAAAGTTGAAATTGTGAAGCGTCTAGGCTTCACTTTTCACTCACAAAAAGGAACAAAAGAAAAAAAAAGAGCTGAGAATGATTTGAATGCCTAAGTTCGTGATAAATGCCTGGCACTTGTTTCTGTTGCCAAAGACACATTCATTCTAACTCAAGGGTCGCATTTAGTATTGTGCCTTTGCTGACCTGAGAATACAAAGCTTGATATGAAGTTGATTTGATGGATTATATTTATTGTTGAAAGTATAGTTTGTTTTGTAATTGTCTGCTCTCCTCACCCCTTTGTGTGTGCGCAAAAAAAAGAAGTCATTTTAAGATGCAACAAATGAAATCTCTGCATCTAAGTTGATAAACTTGTCCCTGATGGCTGCGGTTTGATTTGCGTTGCAGGGCCCTAGGAAAAAGATTCTTCTTGCTCTCTTGCCTCGTTCCAAAAGGCAACCATGATTAATATTTTCATTTGATGATTAGATTCATGAAAGTTGTCTTTAAGTAAAAACCAGTGTATCTCTCTTTTGGGGTCGGAAAGAAAATGGCCCTTGAATCCAATCAGTTCGGATGTCAAAATTTTGGATCTCTAATACTGCTGATTCTGATTAATAAAATGGTAGTGTCGACCAAATTTTGAGATGACAGACTAGAAGGAAGTAGAAACTATTGATATCAACGTTGTATGTTTTTGTTCTTATTGCTTGTGCAATTGATTTATAACGCATTCTTTTACATGTTTCATCATTCCATTGACAGCAGCATGAATATGATGCCTTTATGTATGATTTTATTGTTGTCAAAATTGAAATTAATGTTAGAAAGGAATTGTTGTGAAGAGCATGTGTTCTCCCAAATATTGTTTGTTCTGTTCCTTTAGTAGGAAATAATGAAATATCCTTTTCAACATATGAATAGCCACGATCAGATCTGATGGAAGTTGATTTAAAACAAACCAATGTCATGCAACCAACATAAAAGAATGAATAAGCTAAATTAAGTTGAATAATATTTTTAGCTTTAAAGCAATGGTCGAGTAGAGTGTAATGAAAACAATATATAGGTTAAATATCCCATAAGTATTTATAGTCTTCGAATTTTTGACTTTTATTTTTAGGAATTTATATCTTCTTTTTTTCAGATTTCAAAGTTTAGATTCAATTGTTAATAGTGTTAAATTTAGGTTTACTATAACTTCATTTTTCAATTACATCACTATTAAGTGAAATTATTTTGATTCAAAATGCCATACCAACAAATTTAACAACAAAATTTCACTATGCTAATAGTTTGACTTGGATTTCGAAACTTGAAAAGTAAAAAGACTAATTTCTAAAAATAAAAGTACATGGATTAAATTTTAAATTTATGAAAAGATTAGGGATTTATGGCATAAGTTAACATAATACATGTTGATAATAATGAAAAAAAAAACACCTTTAATTGGGTTTCCTTTTTTGTTGATTAGTCTCATTATAGGTTATGATCATATCTGTTCTTTTTTGTATAATATTTAGAACTACTCATAGCTCCTCCTCAACCCATAAATAGGAGGATAATGCGCTTCAGTACATTCGAACTCATGCCTTTCTGTATTGGCAACAATGCCCATGCCAATCGAGTTGAGACAATAAATACTTGATAAGTCTTAATATAAGGATTGAATCAAATTAGTCTTTATAGTTTAAATATAAAGCGGCTCTTTTTTTTCATTTGTTGTTTAACTCTATACAAAATATTTTATTTGCAAAACAAAAAGAACTTTAAAAATATTAATTTTAATTAACAGTGACATTTTTTAAACAATAGATTTTTACTCTACTAAAAATTGATATTATTTGTTTATTTTTAAATAATATAGAGATTAAATTGATCAATTTAATAATAAAAAGACTTATTGTATCCGATTTTTATAATAAAGAGACCTATGAAAGAGTTGTAAAATATGTGTGTAATAAGCCCAATTGGCCCGGGCTCACACAAAACAAAGTAGGCAGTCTGTTTTTTGTAATAACAGGCCTAAACCCATCTAAGGCCCAAATTTTTACAAGCCCAACAAGTAGCCCATAACATTTTCAGCAGAAAAAAACAAAAAAACCCTAGAGCAGCAAGCTTGACGCCGCAGCGCCGCTCCCACGCGCAGCAAGTCCCCACCTTCGGCAGTTCCAAGCGCCACACGTCTCGGAGACCGACTCCCGACGCGCGCCGTGCTCTCCGCAACGAACCTGCAAACACGGATTCAAAGAATCCGAAAGAAAAAAAATAGCAAAAACATATTATACTTGATTTATTTTGTTTTTTTTCGGGCTATATATACAAGGCCATTAGTTTTGTAAAGGGGGGGATTTCAGTGTAAAAAGCATACGAAAATAGGGGGAAGAGAACAGATCCGAAAATTTTTGGAATAAAAAGGTTTTTTTATTTCTTTTTGGTTCATCATTCTTGGTGATTCGTTTTTCATTTTTATTTTATTTTTTTCGCTTAAAATATAAAAAGGAAGAAGGGAAACTTACCTAATCGCCGGAGTCGTCGATTCGGCGCCACCTCCGTCACGGTCGGAGCCTTGGCATAGGATTGGCGGCAGCGACGGCATGGAATAATGAAACCTTAGCAGAGGGTTTCTCTGGTATTTAGAATTGAAAGGGGAAAAATGAATTTTGAAGAGAAATTTTTAGGTTTTATAACGGCTGCAAAACGGCGCCGTATTGGGCCGTGACCCGCGTGGTGACCCGACCTAGAGGGGAGGATCCGCGCGTTGGGCTTTAAAGGGTAAATTGCGCATTGAGTCCCTCCTGTTCGTGGCGCATTGCAATTAAACCTGCTTTGTTTCTTTTTAAATTGAGTCGCAATTTTTATTTGTTTTTCAATTTAGCCCACTACTGCGCAGCGTTTTTGGAGGGAGGGAATAATCTCCCTTTTGATCCTCCACTCTTGCGCGCGCATTCAATGTGGTCCTATCTTCAGATTTACTTCAAATTTAGTTTTTTTTTCCTTTTTTTCTTTTTTTAGTTCAATTTAACCTTTTTTTTATTTTATTCATTTTTTTTCAAATTATGTTGTTCTATGATTTTATTATTATTATTATTATTATTATTTTATAACATACATGCATTGTTTATATAATACATATACATACACACGTTTTTAGTATACTTGCATGGTTTTTAATATATAATATATATTTATAGTATTCACATAATGTTTTCTTATATAATATATATATATATATATTTATATATGCATGTTTTAGGTTACACGTCTACCTATACTTTATACATATATTCTTTTTCTTTTTTCCTTTTTTTTTAAACTTCTATATATACATATATATTATATTTTAATTTCAAAAATCTTTTTTTTTTACTTTTGTAAATATGTATATGTACACTTATATGTATGCATTAAATATATGCTTACGCATATTTGTAAATTTATTTGTATATTATACCTACTTGTATATATTTGTAAATGTTTATTCATATATGCTTGAAATTAGAATATTGATCTCATGTTATGCATTACCCCTTTTTAGTATATCCTTTTTTTTTTTTAAATGTGCATTTTGGTTTTGTCAAAGTATTAAAATCATGATATTTCATAAATTTTCGAGATATTTGGCATTCATGATTCTTGAGAAAGATCGTGTCCTAACTTACTGGATTGCGGTTATTTTTCGATGAATTTAGAAAGCCAAGTATTTGTTTTGCAATAAATTCGCAAATTTTAAATAAAAGCTTATTCTCGGGAATTCAAAAATGTTGGGTCCTAACTTACTGGTCATGACATTTTCTTCTCGAAATAAGAATTTTCATAAGCAAAAGGCAATATTCGGATATTTTGAAGATTTAAAAACATTGTGCCCTAACTCACTGGGTGTGGTGTTTTATTTCTTTGAAATAAGAATGTCTTATCATTTTAATTCATTCATAAAATAAAAAGTTTCCTTTTAAAATCTTTTCAAATTTTCGACACCAAGGCATTCAAAAAATTAATTTGGTACCAATTTTGGGCGTTACGAGGGTGCTAATCCTTCCTCATGCGTAACTAACTCCCGAACCTGTTTTCTCAAATTTCGCAGACCAAAATTATCTTTAAGGTGGGCCGATCACACCTTAATAAAGGATCGGTGGCGACTCCAGTTTTGTTTTTAAAGTCGACAACTAAATTTTTGTTTTCAAAAAGACGGTTTCGACAGCTTGGCGACTCCACTAGGGACGTTAGAGAGTTGAGCCATAAATTGGTTATTTGTTTGTCTTGTGATCGAAAATTTAATTTGGGTTTTAAAATCATAATTTCCCTTCATACTTTTTTTTTTACCATGGAACGTTGGCTTCTTTACATTTGCATTTGCATTTTGCATTTTACCCTTTAAGTGGGAGCGAGAAGCTAGTCCTTCGTGAGGTTTTCACCTCCGTGCAGGGTAGTGGACCGCTTCCGGGATACATCCGTACCTATGTTTTCGTGAGATTTTCATCTCCGTGCAGCCATAGGGAAATGTATCCCCCTGAACTGAACTCGATCCACATGAGCCTATAATGGGTGAAGATCGAGGAATTTGCTGGTTCGGGTACCCTTACTCTAGAAACTAAGCCTTATATAGTGAGCTTTATGAACTTGCCCTAGGTAGAGCTATACCAAACCCTAGTGGATTCCTGAATAAATATTCTTGCTATTTCATATTTGTGTTGGATTATATTTTTTTTGTGATACTGACTTGGGTTTATTTTGTTTTGATTGCATGACATCATGATTGCATTGCATTTGCATTTGCATTTTAAAAAAGAGATGTTGATTCGAGTTCGATTAGTAGATTAGAAAGCTTGTTACGGAATACGAGTTTCTTGATAAGGTGGAAGATAATACGGTGGTCCGAAGAAAACATGGCACGAAAAGCCTAACAAGAGTAGTATATGACTTTGCTGCATGACCTGGGGATCCACATTGTCAAAGTTTATTCAAAAGTCATCAAAGGTCTCAATCTCATAAAGAAGCTAATGAACGTGAATGAGCAAGGATTTACGACCTAGATCAGACAAAACGGAGATCAAATTCGTGAGATGTATTTTAATATCTGAATGACCGATGTATTCACTTGGAGTATAAGGGTAAAGTCGTATATATATGTCCGCTTTATCTAAAGAGATTTGTTTTCTAGTAAAGTTTTCTAGTAAGAAATTGAACATGAATCAACGTCTCTTTTCGCATTCATTTCATGCATTTGCATTACATTACATTACATCATATACGTCAAAGATTATTAGAAGATCCTAATTAACTAAAATCATTGCTCAGTTAACCTGGAAACCAACCAACCAACCAAACACTGTTATGGTACTCGAGAAAAGATTAAGGACATGGATCAGAGATTGGAAAAACTCGAACAGTGTCAGAAGGAGATGCAAGACCGACTTCAGCTACAGGTGCAGGAGCGGTTAGACAAGATGAAACAAGAGATGTCTGAGAAGATGCGAGAATCTCAAGAAGATATAGTGGCAAAGTTAACTCAACGATAAATGCTGAAGAAGATATCATTGCATCTGTGACCAACGATGCACCTTATTTGGAAACAAGTGATGATGCAATCGAGTGCTCTTTCCGTTCCTTGGAGTTCGTAAATGCAACATTCATCCTTGAGGAAAACAAGATCCCGATGCCGAGAATATCGAAGACTACAAAAGTGGGTTTGCAATTGACAGTTGGAAAGGGAACTTTGCCGAGAAAAGGATTGGGAAATATCTTCAGGGCCGAGTTGAGACTCCAGTGTTGAAAGACAAACAATACCGTTTTGGCTTAGGATATAAGCCAGATGCTAGGCAGAAGAGGATAGAGCAAGAAAAGAAGCAAGAGAGAAGAAAGGCTCGTTTAACAGGTGATGAAGTCAAATGGGAACCCATGACCTTTCCTCACCTATCTAAGACTTTTGTATCGGGAGGATTCGTCTATCAAGGAATGCTAGGAGTCAGAAGTATTAACACGGAGTTCGAGAGTATTCATGCCGTGTATGAAGAAGCGACGGGAGGAAGAACTTTACCGGATATTCGTCCTTACGAGTCGGGAAGGGCACTAAACAACTGGACTGTAGAAGAAATACCTGTAGTTTTTAGGATTTCCTCAGAGTAATGTCCAGAACACCCTTATTGCTTTTAGCCTAGAAGTGATAAGGATTCCTTTGTGAAATAGGCTCATGTATAAAAAAATCGTTATTTTAATAAAGTTCATCTTTGCAGTCATTTTTGGAGCAAATCTTTCTTTCCATAAGAGCAGTTATTTTGAATTTCTCCCAAACTACACTTGCATTTCATTCATGACCATATCGCACCAAACAAATTCCTGAATCTATATTATTTTTATAACAGGTCCTACGATATCAATGGTACGAATGTCACTCTTACAAATTTAGAGTCTCCTTTTGAACGAAACATGTGTTTAGAGGGATCGCATGATTTTGAGGATGACGAAGACTGTGGTTTGTTTCCTGACTTGTTGAAGATGGTAGAAATGGCCGAGAAACAAATCCTACCTCACAGGGAATCAATAGAAATTGTGAGCTTGGAGGACAGAAAAGAGGTGAAGATCGGATCTGACATCTCTGCAAAGACGAGACAATACCTCATCAGACTACTCCAGGAATTCAAGGATGTCTTTACATGGTCATACCAAGATATGCCTGGGTTGAGTACTGACATTGTAGTCCATTGCGTTCCTATAAAAGAAGATTGCAAACCAGTGCAGCAAATGTTCAGAAGGATGAGACCTAATATCGTGTTGAAGATAAAAGAAGAGGTCCAGAAACAGCTTGATGCTGGATTTCTGCAAGAAGTCAAGTATTCTGAGTGGGTGGCCAACATCGTACCAGTTTCGAAGAAAGATAGGAAAGTACGAATGTGTGTGGATTACAGGGATTTGAACAAGGCTAGTCCAAAGGACAATTTCCCATTGCCCCACATTGACACATTGGTAGACAATACTGCGGGCTTTTCATTGTTTTCCTTCATGGATGGTTTTTCTAGGTATAATCAGATAAGGATGCATCCTGAAGACATAAGAAAGACTACGTTCATTACGTTATGGCGGACAATTTGTTATAAAGTGATGCCGTTTGGATTGAAGAATGCAGGAACGATATACCAAAGAGCCATGGTAGCCTTGTTCCATGACATGATGCACAGGGAAATCGAGGTTTACGTTGATGATATGATAACGAAATCTAGAACGGAGGGCGAACATGTGCGGGTCTTGAGAAAATTATTCTTAAGATTAAGGAAGTTCCAGCTCAAGCTTAATCCAGCGAAGTGCACTTTCGGGGCCAGGTCAGGAAAGTTACTAGGCTTCATAGTCAGTGAGAAGGGAATCATATTGACCCAGACAAAGTTAAGGCAATACGGGATTTACCTTCACCCCGCACTCAGAAAGAAGTTCGAGGATTCCTTAGAAGGCTGAACTACATTGCTAGGTTCATTTCACAATTAACTGAGAAATGTGACCCTATATTTCGTCTTCTGAAGAAACATAATCCTGGTACTTGGGATGAAGAATGCGAAGAAGATTTTAACAAGATGAAGTAGTATTTGTCTAATACTCCAGTGCTGTCACCACCTAACCCGGATAGGCCTCTGATATTGTATCTGACGGTATTTGATAATTCCATGGGGTGTATGCTAGGCCAACATGATGAAACAGGGAGAAAAGAAAGGGCGATATATTATCTCAGCAAGAAATTCACTGATTGTGAAATGAGATATTCGCCGATTGAGAAGTTATGTTGTGCCTTGATTTGGACAATCCGAATATTAAGGCAGTACATGTTATACCATACGACTTGGCTAATCTCAAAGTTAGACCCGTTAAAGTACATGATAGAGTCAACTGCTTTGAATGGGAGGATGGCCCGATGGTAGATCTTACTGTCTGAATTTGATATTGTCTATGTGAGCCAAAAAGTTGTAAAAGGGAGCGCAATAGCTAACTTTCTGGTTATTTAGGGCTTTGGAAGACTACGAACCGTTAAGTTTTGATTTTCCGAATGAAGACTTGTTGTATGTAGCCGCTACTGAAGAAAATCCCCAAAAAGGTCATAGTTGGAAGCTAAACTTTGATGGAGCCTCGAACGTTGTGGGCAATGGAATTGGGGCAGTCCTGGTGTCCCCGAATGGTGATCATTATCCTTTCACTTCCAAATTGGATTTTGATTGTACAAACATGGCAGAATACGAAGCATGCATCATGGGTATTCGTGCAGCTATAGAGCGAAGAATCAAAGTGCTGGAGGTTTATGGAAATTCAACATTGGTGATATATCAGCTCAAGGGTGAATGGGAAACGAAAGATCCCAAATTAATCAGTTATCAAAAGTTGGTCCTCGAATTGATTAAGGAGTTTGAGGACATCACTTTTTGCTATCTCCCACGAGATGAGAACCAGATGGCTGATGCACTAGCTACTTTAGCCTCCATGATCAAGGTGAACAGACATGAGGATATGAAGCCAATCCAAATGAGTATCTATGAAGACCCGGCTCATTGTTATAATATTGAAGAAGGAGAAATCGATGATAGTCATTGGTATCAAGATATACTACGATATGTAAAAAATCGTGAGTATCCTGGCCAGGCAACAGAGAATGAAAAGAGAACTCTGAGAAGACTAGTCATTGATTACGTCTTAGATGGGGAGATCTTATACAGGAGGGGAAAAGATCAGGTACTGTTAAGATGTGTGGATGCCGTGGAGGCAAAGAAAATTCTGGAGGAAGTCCATGAGGGCATCTGTGGAATGCATGCCAGTGGGTTCACAATGGATAGACAGATTATGAGGTTCGGGTATTACTGGTCCACCATGGAAGGGGATTGCATCAATTACTCCAAAAAGTGCCATAAATGTCAAATCTATGGTGATAAAATGCATGCACCTCCTTCGCATCTTCATGTCATGACTTCTCCATGACCTTTCTCCATGTGGGGTATGGATGTCATCGGGCCAATATCGCCGAAGGCTTCAAATGGGCATTGTTTCATATTTGTGGTTATTGACTACTTCACCAAATGGGTAGAAGCTGCTTCGTATGCCAACGTTACAAAGTCATCAGTCAGTAAGTTCTTGAAAAGGGAGATCATATGTCGATATGGAATGCCTGAAAGAATCATATCCGACAATGCGCTGAACCTGAACAACAGCTCAATAGCAGAAGTCTGCAGTCAATTCAAGATCAGACATCACAATTCATCGCCGTATCGCCTAAAAATGAATGGTGCAGTGGAAGCGGCTAATAAAAATATAAATAAGATTATGGGAAAGATGACGGAGACCTACAGGGACTGGCACGAGAAATTACCGTTTGCCCTTCTTGCTTATCGAAGATCAATCAGGACCTCTACCGGGGCAACGCCTTTCTCCTTAGTTTATGGCATGGAGGCAGTCTTGCCCATAGAAGTTGAAATCCCTTCTCTCCGAGTTTTTACTGAGCTACAATTGGATGGAGCAGAATGGGTTCAATCTCGATACGATCAGTTGAACTTGATAGAGGGAAAAAGGCTAAAGGCTATTCAGCATGGTCAGATGTACCAGAAAAGAATGATGCGAGCCTACAACAAAAAGGTCTGACCCAGAGAATTTCACGAGGGGGACCTGGTGTTGAGAAAAATTCTTCCTCTACAAAAAGATTTTAGGGGGAAATGGATGCCGAATTGGGAAGGTCCTTATGTCGTAAAAAAGGCCTTTTCTGGAGGAGCCCTGATCCTGGCTGAAATGGATGGAAGAAACTTGCCTAATCCAGTAAATTCAGATTCGGTCAAGAGATACTTTACTTGAAGGAAGGAAGGAACCAAGGTGAAAACCCGCAAAGGGCGCTTTGATTCCAAAAAAAAAATGGAGAGGCCAGGGTGAAAACCCGCAAAGGGCACCTTAAGACCAAAGGGGTTTGAGTTGAAAACCTGAAAAGGGCGGCTCAAATTTTGATTGTCACGTGGTAGTCTTGTTGTACCTAAATCGGTAGAAAGGAATAGACGACATCTTAGGGCATCAACAAAATACTGTGAATCTCCTAAACACGTGTTGAATTCAGAAGGGTCTTCGAAAAGTTGTACAGAGATATCTGGGGCATCTGTTCATAGTATTTGTATTAAATTCGTTGTTTTAGAATGTTTCATTCTTTTTCAATATAAATGTCCTCAGACAATTCCTCTATCATTGACAATCCATTGCGAGCTATGCTCCCAAATTAATTTTGTTTATTTCATCGTTATGATCTTTTCACAAGCATGTTGCATTAGAATGACGATTAATGGACTAGTAAAACTTTCACAAGGGAAGTTTTTCATATTACTCTAGAAATTTCTAAATAATACAGGAGCCTGAAGCAGGACTATTGTTTAGACTTCACCGGGTTAAAAGGTCGAAGATATCTAGGGGTCAAGAGTCAATATTAAGATTTCCAAGTTTTGACGAAGCGTTGTTGTCACAAAGGAAGCCTTAATGAGCAATAATAACCTTAAACATTCATTTTTCATGACATAACATTCAAATGTCATTCAGACACGTCTAGTCAGGAGCATTTGATTCATTTGATCATGACATCCTAATCACTGGGCATAATTAGGCTCATCATATAGTTCATGTTCCACAGAGAACAGGTCGGTGGAATCATAAAACCTTATCTCCCTGAGCAGCAGTGGAGCAGGTTGAAAAGAAAATAGATCTTGTCTTCATATATTGGCATGAAGTAGATCGAAGAAAGTAGATATTGTCTTCCCATACTGGTGGCGAAGTAGATCAAAGAAAATAGATCTTGTATTCATGTATTGGCGTGAAGTAGATCGAAGAAAACAGATCTTGTCTTCCCATACTGGTGGCGAAGTAGATCGAAGAAAACAAATCTTGTCTTCATGTACTGGCGTGAAGTAGATCAAAGATAACAGATAACAGATTTTGTCTTCCCATACTGGTGGCGAAGCAGATCGAAGAAAGCAGATCTTGTCTTCATGTACTGGCGAGAAGTAGATCAGAGATACCAAATCTTGCCTTCCCATACTGGTGGCGAAGCAGATTAAAGAAAGCAGATCTTGTCTTCATGTACTGGCGTGAAGTAGATCAAAAATACCAGATCTTGCCTTCTCATACCGGTGGCAAAGTAGATCAAAGAAAATAGATCTTGTCTTCATGTACTGGCGTGAAGTAGATCAAAGATACCAGATCTTGTCTTCCCATACTGGTGGCGAAGTAGATCGAAGAAAATAGATCTTATCTTCATGTACTGGCGTGAAGTAGATCAAAGATAACAGGTCCTGTCTTCCTATTTCGGTAGCGAAGTGGATCGAATATACATATTTTGTCTTCCCATACTGGTGGTGAAGTAGATTGAAGATTACAGATCTTATCTCCCTAAGCAGTAGTGGAGCAGATCAAAGATGGCAGATTTTACCTCCCTGAGGTTGCAGTGGAGTAGAGGTGCTCATGGGGTGGGCGGCACGACCCGGCTGAAATATGAGAGGGTTTGGATAAAAATATAGGCCCGAAATATGGGCTTGGGCAAAAAATGAGTCCCGTTTAGAAAACGGGCCGGGCCTCGAGCACCACTTTTTCGACCTGGGCCCGGCCCGGTCCGGCCCGATATAATAAATATTTATTTTTTAAATTTTAAAATATTTTTTACATACTTTTTAATTTTTTTAATTTTAAAATATTTTTAAAATACTTTTTTTTAATTTTTTTTAATTTTAAAATATTTTTAAAATATTTTTAAAATACTTTTTTTTTAAAATTTTTTAAAATTTTAAAAATAAAAATAGGCCGGGCCCGGGCTTATGATTTTTTTTCCCGGCCGGGCCTGGCAAAATCTTAGGCCCATATTTCGAGCCAGGCTGGGCCCGGGCCGAAATTTTTTTATGGGTCCGGCCCGAACCCGGCCCGGCCCATGAGCACCTCTACAGTGGAGTATATTGAAGCCAGTAATTCTACTTCCCTGGGCAGCAGTGGAATAGATTGAAGATTTCAGATCTTGTCTCCCCAAGCAGTAGTGGAGCAGATCAAAGATGGTGAATTTTACCTCCCTATGGTTACAGCGGAGTACATTGAAGCCAGTAATTCTATCTCCCTGAGCAGCAGTGGAGTAGATTGAAAACCACAATATCTTATCTTACTGAAGTTGCAGAGAGCAGATCGCAGCAAGTCTTAACTCCTTGAAGTTGCAGTGGAGTAGACAAAGCCAGTAATCCTATCTCTCTGAAATGGCAGTGGAGCGGATTAAAACCACAGATCTCATCTCTCTGAAGTTACAGTAGAGCAGATCACGTCAAGATTTATCTTCTGGTTGTAGCAGAACATGTTGAAGCTATAAGTCTTATCTCTCTGAAGTTGCAGTGGAGCAGATTAAAGATAGCAAATTTTGTTCTTTTGAGAAGCTACAACGTATGAATCCTATCTCCCCGACATTCCAGTGAAGTAGATTGGAGCACCAGTTCCTATACCTCTGAAGATATAGCAGGAAGGAATAAGGCTACTTGAAAAAGAGAAGCACTGAAGAAATCAAGGCTTAGCAAGACTAGGCACAATTGGGCTTTTTAGTCTTTGCTTTGTTCTCGTTACACGACAACAAGCAAAGAGGGGCAGCTGTAATAAGCCCAATTGGCCCAGGCCCGCACAAAACAAAGTAGGCAGTCTGTTTTTTGTAATAACAGGCCTAAACCCATCTAAGGCCCAAATTTTTACAAGCCCAACAAGTAGCCCATAACATTTTCAGCAGAAAAAAACAAAAAAAACCCTAGAGCAGCAAGCTTGACGCCGCAGTGCCGCTCCCACGCGCAGCAAGTCCCCACCTTCGGCAGTTCCAAGCGCCACACGTCTCAGAGACTGACTCCCCACGCGCGCCGTGCTCTCCGCAACGAACCTGCAAACACGGATTCAAAGAATCCAAAAGAGAAAAAATAGCAAAAACATATTATACTTGATTTATTTTGTTTTTTTTTCGGGCTATATATACAAGGCCATTAGTTTTGTAAATGGGGGATTTCAGTGTAAAAAGCATACGAAAATAGGGGAAGAGAACAGATCCGAAAATTTTTGGAATAAAAAGGTTATTTTTTTTATTTCTTTTTGGTTCATCATTCTTGGTGATTCGTTTTTCATTTTTATTTTATTTTTTCGCTTAAAATATCAAAAGGAAGAAGGGAAACTTACCTAATCGCCGGGGTCGTCGAATCGGCGTCACCTCCGTCACGGTCGGAGCCTTGGCGCAGGATTGGCGGCGGCGACGGCATGGAATAATGAAACCTTAGCAGAGGGTTTCTCTGCTATTTAGAATTGAAAGGGGAAAAATGAATTTTGAAGAGAAATTTTTAGGTTTTATAACGGCTGCAAAACGGCGCCGTATTGGGCCGTGACCCGCGCGGTGACCCGACCCAGAGGGGAGGATCCGCGCGTTGGGATTTAAAGGGTAAATTGCGCATGGAGTCCCTCCTGTTCGTGGCGCATTGGAATTAAACCTGCTTTGTTTCTTTTTAAATTGAGCCACAATTTTTATTTGTTTTTCAATTTAGCCCACTACTGCGCAACGTTTTTGGAGGGAGGGGATAATCTCCCTTTTGATCCTCCACTCTTGCGCGCGCATTCAATGTGGTCCTATTTTCAGATTTACTTCGAATTTAGTTTTTTTTCCTTTTTTTTTCTTTTTTTAGTTCAATTTAACCTTTTTTTTATTTTATTCATTTTTTTTCAAATTATGTTGTGCTATGATTTTATTATTATTATTATTATTTTATAACATACATGCATTGTTTATATAATACATATACATACGCACGTTTTTAGTATACTTGCATGGTTTTTAATATATAATATATATATTTATAGTATTCACATAATGTTTTCTTATATAATATATATATATATTTATATATGCATGTTTTAGGTTACACGTCTACCTATACTTTATACATATATTCTTTTTCTTTTTTCCTTTTTTTTTAAACTTCTATATATACATATATATTATATTTTAATTTCAAAAATCTTTTTTTTTTACTTTTGTAAATATGTATATCTAGGGGTGTTCATTCGGTTAACCGACCGGTTAACCGACCCGAAATTACTATAACCGAATTAACCGACCTTTCAAAAATTTTAACCGTTAACCGAACCGATTTTTTTTTAAAAAAATTTAATCGAACCGAAATTTTTTCGGTTAATAAGGTCGGTTAACCGAAAATTATGTATTTTTTATTTTTGGTTAAAAATTACCCGAATTACCCGAATTACCCGAATTAACCGAATTAACCGAATTAACCGAATTACCGAAAAATACCCGAATTTTTTTTATTTTTTATTTTTAAAATTTAAAAAATTTATAAATTATTAAAGTAAATTGGGTTTTAGACTTTAGTAAATTGGGTTGTCTTTTAGTTTTAGTTTTATTGGATTGGGTAATTGGGTAAACTTTAGTTTTAGTTTTATTGGGTTGGGTAATTGAGTTTGGGTTGGGTTGGATAATTTTATTTATTAATTTTTTCGGTTAACCGAAAATTTTCGGTTAACCGACCGGTTTCGAACCGAATTAACCGTTAACCGAAAAATCATAAAAAAATTAACCGACCCCCGACCGAAAAAATTCTGTTAACCGACCGATTAACCGAATTCGGTCGGTTAACCGAATTTTTTCGGTTTTACCCGAATTATGCACACCCCTATGTATATCTACACTTATATGTATGCATTAAATATATGCTTACGCATATTTGTAAATTTATTTGTATATTATACCTACTTGTATATATTTGTAAATGTTTATTCATATATGCTTGAAATTAGAATATTGATCTCATGTTATGCATTACCCCTTTTTAGTATATCCTTTTTTTTTAAAAATGTGCATTTTGGTTTTGTCAAAGTATTAAAATCATGATATTTCATAAATTTTCGAGATATTTGGCATTCATGATTCTTGAGAAAGATCGTGTCCTAACTTACTGGATTGCGGTTATTTTTCGATGAATTTAGAAAGCCAAGTATTTGTTTTGCAATAAATTCACAAATTTTAAATAAAAGCTTATTCTCGGGAATTCAAAAATGTTGGGTCCTAACTTACTGGTCATGACATTTTCTTCTCGAAATAAGAATTTTCATAAGCAAAAGGCAATATTCGGATATTTTGAAGATTTAAAAACATTGTGCCCTAACTCACTGGGTGTGGTGTTTTATTTCTTTGAAATAAGAATGTCTTATCATTTTAATTCATTCATGAAATAAAAAGTTTCCTTTTAAAATCTTTTCAAATTTTCGACACAAAGGCATTCAAAAAATTAATTTGGTACCAATTTTTGACGTTACGAGGGTGCTAATCCTTCCTCGTGCGTAACTGTCTCCCGAACCTGTTTTCTCAAATTTCGCAGACCAAAATTATCTTTAAGGTGGGCCGATCACACCTTAAAAAAGGATCGGTGGCGACTCTAGTTTTGTTTTTAAAGTCGACAACTAAATTTTTGTTTTCAAAAAGACGGTTTCAACAATGTGGTTACAAAGATTAAAGCAGAATACAAGTTTTTGGGGTCATGTCTCAATAAGAGAGTGTTTATATATAATTATATCCTTAAATCAACAGTTGGATCGTTAAAAGATTAATCATACAAAGAGATATGAAAGGGCATTAGTTTTACACCAGTGTAAGAAGATCTCTCCCCTATATATATACTATTATTTAAACCATTGACTGAGTTGGTGTCACAAATCAACTGGGCACCAACTCGGTTAGAGAAATTATGAAAATATCATTTCGTATTTAAAATAAGTTATATTAGTCAAGAATACTTTAATCTTTTTATTTCTTATAAAAACCAATAAAAAATTTACATATAGTACGATTTGAACCCATACCATTCGCATAAAAGAATTACCTATAATTTTTTTAAAAATTTAGGATTTTTTATTGGAAAATATATTTTTTAATTTTTTATAATATTTTAATACTTTTAAAGAGTAAGGACCAAATTGAAAAAAAACAAATAAACAAGTTATTTTGTCTTTTTTTATAATTGCAAAATTGGAAATAAAAAATATATAATGACTGAATGTGTCAGAATTAAAGTACAAAAATTAAAAATTAAAATTCAAAAGCGTATACATAAAATTATTCAACATTAACTAATTATTATTAGCTTAGTTAGCAGAAATGGAAGGTGCTGAAGTGAAGTTAGGCATCTAATGTAGTGTTGAGATTTAAGTGTGGATTAAGAAATGTATAAATCGTCAACATAACATAAATATTAATCTATTTTTCAAAACGTAGGGGTTGGATACATTAAAATAGGTAGATGGGAGAAATGGAACACAAATTTTTTATCTAATATTTAAACTCCCACCTCTTCTTTTCATTGCATTATAGACATTTAGTTGATTTGAAGGTAAGAAAGAGAAGAAGGTTGAAATATGATAGTCATTGAAGTTGGAATGGTGATTTATTAGGTGGTAAGTCAGGCTTGCTTAACAAAACCTTGTCATTAATGCTATTGGGATTGAGTTTTAACTTCTAAGCATGGGTAATACCACTTCCGGTCTTCATTAGTTGCCTTCCATACCCCATTTTCACAACCTCTTCCTCACTTTCTCTCCTACATACAACATCTTCTCATTTCTTAAAAAATTCCTATTTTATCATCCCATTTTAATTTGAATTTTTTTCGAATCAAATTTAGTGAAATTGTTCGAGTTAAATTATAAGAAAATCAAACATGTTAGATTAAAATTTTGTTACAGTATAACTAATTTCATGTTAGAGTACATAAATTTAAAACCATATATATTTAAAAACTTTTCCACAACAAAATAAGAAAAAAAAGGTACACTTTAATATGATAAACTCGAATCATTCCAAAATTATTATTTTAGAAATTTTTTAAAATTTTAACTTTCTTTATATATTCTTTTAATTTTTTTAAAAAAAATTGTAATTTTTTAAAAAATATAAATTTTAGAATTTTAAAAATTAAATAG
Organism: Gossypium hirsutum; assembly: GCF_007990345.1. Classification (NCBI taxonomy): domain Eukaryota; kingdom Viridiplantae; phylum Streptophyta; class Magnoliopsida; order Malvales; family Malvaceae; genus Gossypium; species Gossypium hirsutum. The sequence continues at coordinate 50,419,738 of NC_053440.1, forward strand.
AGTTTTAAAAAAAATTATAACTTTTGTTGAGGGAGACCAATTTGCTCATTTTAACAAAGACCAAAGGGGTATTTACATCAATCTATTATTTGAATTATTTTAGTTATTCGAATTGTAAAATTCAACTAGACTCGAAACTCGAATTACTTATTCAATTTGACTCGAAGAAATAGAATAATTCGAATAACTCAATTTGATTAACTCGAAATTTGAATTTTTTAAATTTTTTTCGAATTGAATCGAATTTTACTCTAGACACATATTTTAGGTTAAATTTTATGTTTTTAGCTACACAAATTTTTTATTAAAAAAACACAATTTTATGAGGGTGAAAATATGATATTTTAAAAGAATAATAAATTATAAGGTTAAAAATATGATATTTACATCTTTAAATTTTTTTTTGGTACCCACTAATTATAAGGTTAATAGGTCTATTGAGTTAATTAATCTCATTATAATTATATATGAATTATCATATACTTAGCTTTTAATATGTGTTAATTAATTGCCATTTCAAATTTAATAACAGTTAATTACAAACATAACAACCTTTGAGAGTTAATTGCATCATATTCTACATTAATCCTTAAATTTCAAAACATTCTAATTACATCCCTAATTTATTGATATTATATCAATCAAGTCCTTTCATTATTAAAATCGTTAACCGTTATCTGACATGTCAAATATTATATGTCATAATTTAAAATGAAAATTTTAAAGAAAAGTAAAATGTTGTCATATAACTTTTAAAAGTAAAAACCAAAAAAAAAAAAAGATCGAGCGAGTGAACAATAAAACTTTTGTAAAAGCTTCAAAAACTTCAACACCAAGATTTTAATAAATTATGTCACATGAGATATTATGTCTAATTTAACAGTTAAATTAATGATTTTAGTAACAAAAAAACTTTATTGATATAACCTCAATAATTTGAGGATTTAATTAGAATGTTTAAAGTTTGAAGACTACTTTAAAACGAAGATAATAGTTTAAGGATGTCTTGTATAATTAACTCTAACCTTTTAAATAACCATGTCATTAATTTTTGGGGTCAATAATCGTGTAATTTGCCTTTAAAAGCCTAAATCTACAAATTATAACAATTAAGTCAACATCTACAAATTTTGCTTAACAGAATATTGCTATAAAAAAATTGTATAAATATATCTTCTAGATATAATCATCAATCCATTTTTATAATTAATCAGTGAAATAAAAATGTTCTTATTAATAACGATTATTTTATTTTTAGTCCTCCATCTATTTTAATAATTTTTTCATTGTTTATTTCATTATTTCAATTTTCTTTATACTTTTATTCTTTTAGTTCAAATGTTTTTCATGTTTTTTTTAAATTATTATATATATTTGATAAATTACTCTATTATTATTTTATCAATTTTTTCATCTATCATTGAATAAATAAAACTATTGAATTTTGTTGACTAAGTCTTAGTTTGATTGGTATGAGTATTGTTGTCAATGCAGGAGAACATGGGTTCAAATGTGCTGAAACACATTATCTTTATATTTATGGGTTGGGAAGAGGCTATGGGTTGAGGAGAGGCTATGGGTAGTTTTGTATTGTGTAAAAAAAACTAAATATAATCAAAATTATTAAAAAAAATTATATAACAAACCATTTTATGTTGTCGGCTATTAATTTCACAATTTTGCCACGTTTAAACTGAAGTGTAATATTTTTGAAGCAACATAATTTATTAATAATACATTTGTATATTTTAAAATGTGATGGATTAATATCTTAATAAATATAATTTTAATCATTTTAAATTTACTAGATTTTATTTAAATATTTTAAAATGTATTATTATGAGTTTATAAAACTAGTTCAACATTCATAAATATACTTCTTCCGTATATGTTAAAATCTTTGAGGATATTATAGATATATGGAAGTTCGACTTTGAAGACCAATAGTTATGGGTGCAATTGAATAGAATGTCCAATGAACCGTTCGTATAACGTTCGTTTACTAAGTTAAATAAACGAGTATGAACAAAATTTTTATGTTGTTTAATAAACAAGCGAATACAAATAGATGTGTGTTCGGTTTGTTTATGTTCACGAATAAGCTCGTTTATTGGCTCATTTATGACTTGTTTATTTATTAATGATATTTTCTTATAAAAATATTGAAATAATATATATGTGTATGTATTTATTTATTATATGTTTGTTTATTATTCATTAATATTGTTCGTGAACATGTTCAATTATATGTTCATGAACATGTTCATTTAAATGTTTGTGAACATATTCGATTAAGTTAAATGAACATGTTCGTGGATATTAAACAAACGAACATGAACTCACATGAATTTAAATAAATGAACACGAACAAAAAATTTGAAATTCTTAACTAACACAAATTGAATACGAACAAACTTAAAAATAAACAAATGAACATGAACAGAGGTTTGTTCGTTCAAACTTAGTTCATTTACAGCCTTACCAATAGCAACTATACTTGAAGATTAGATTGGTTTGGATCAAACAATTATATAATTATAGGTATAATCACAATTATAAATATAAATTATACACATTCAAATAATTATGGGGGAGGGATTCACTTATACAGTGTAAGACTTAAGTTATTTTACACCATTGATAACTTTTTATGCTATTAATATTTTAACGATTCAATAGTTGAATTTGTTAAAATATTTGTACTTATCATGCATGCAAAATTTTTAATCGATTCGGTATCTCTATCATATTAATCTAAAATATTGTTTATATTAATATATATTTGATGGCTGAAAGTCTTTTTTTTTTATTTAGAATTTTTTAATTTATATCAAACTTGACATGCATGATTTATATAACTAGAGCATGAAATATAACGGTCTAATTGTTAAAATATTAATCATAAAAAAATTATGAAAAAATAGAAAACCACATAAATTTTAGTCCGAATTATGATAAAATTAATAACCAATTTTCTTTTAAATATCACATTTTAAGGTAAAGTTTGTATCATTTTTCATAAGGTATTTAAACACCAAAGTGTCATAAAATAATAATCTTTGATTTGCATTAATCAAACAAAAAAGGTCCTACCGGGAGTCGAACCCAGGTCGCTGGATTCAAAGTCCAGAGTGCTAACCACTACACCATAGAACCGGCGATGCTAAAGAAATATAAATTACAATTTAGAACCAAACTAGAGGAAACAAAAAGATTTTCAGTGGGAATAAGAATACTCGGCAAGTTAGTGATCGGATTATTCTAAATCATGCAACAAGATCATTATTCAGTATTTGGAATTGAGAGAACTAGATTCGGTAATTTATGTATTTATATATTTTTTAATAAACTAATAATTTGGGCTATAAAAACTTCAACATCTTATGCTTTTACCTTTAATTATATTTGTAGATTATAATTAAAATATAAAATTAAACAATTTCCATGTTTTTTCAAAATCCCGCTCCAACGGGGAATGCAAATTATGCGCAATGCGCACCCACGTGCGCCTCGATCCCTTGACACGTGCCAATGCAAGCAGATATGCGCTTGCAGACTGCAGTGCGCAGTGTGCAATCTCCATTCTGCAATGGTACTGTTCAGATAAACGCATAGCCATCGATTTTTGGTTTTTGAAAATATTTATAAACCAATGACGATATAGGTTGTCTCAAATTTAAATTTTAAAAATGAATATATTAAAATATTAACATTACACCTAATTAATTTCCCCTCCAATTTTCCTCCTCTTTCTTTCTCTTCTCTCTCTCAAACCTCCAGCTTGGAAGTCCCATGGAGTTTCCTCTTTCTATCTTCTCTTCTCTATGCACCTGAATCTTTCCTTTTTCGCTTCTTAACCCCCTAAAAAAGTCTCCTACTTTGTTGAAATGTGGTGGAGACATAAGGGAGTTAATTTCCATTCCGTTTTTGGAATTTAGTTGAAGGTTTTGGATTTCTAGGGTTTCTTACCTTAACATAGAACAGTATTCCGGTTCAGTTTTTTGTTTGGTGGTGTTTATAGAAAAATGCCGCCACATCGATCCAAGTCCGAGAAAAACGATGGCATTGCGAAGCATCTTCGTCGAGATCCTTATGAGGTGCTTGGGGTATTGAGAAACTCGACGGATCAGGAAATTAAGAGCGCGTACAGAAAAATGGCCCTCAAGTATGTTTAGTTTTTCTTACCTTTTTTTTTAATTTTTTTTAAATTGTAAATTTTCGGTCTTTTTCCTTTATAAGTTTAAAGTTGTTCAAATGTTCGAATTCTTGGTATTTTTGTTAAGAGTTTTTAGTGATTACTTCAGGGTACATCAGAGTACACTAGTTTGAGGATATTGATAACCATGGTTAATTATAAAGGTAAATTCACTTGCGTACATGGAGTATACCAAGTATTTAGGACCTGAATTGGGATGGCATTTTCGAACCATAACTGGAGATTTATGAGTGATTGGGGTTTGGTGTGATGGTTTGCCTTCCCAATGATAGTGTGTAGGACAGTCATTTATCAACATATAGCAATAGCTGTGGAGAACTTGGCCAAGCTTCAGATTTTTAGTGTTGGTATTTGCCAGTTAGACAACAGATTTTGCTTAGATCAGGTGTCCCATACCATGCTTGTGCAGGGATAGGCATTTGAAGCAGAATAACGCTGGCCTTTAGTGACTGGTTGGATATCTGGAATACTTGTCAAACAACAGATAAAACCATAACTAAAGTAACCAAATGATTGTTTCCAACATGTGTCCAAAGAATGGTTTATTTGCCCTGATGATGCTCCTTTCCAGCAAGCAGCTATGACAAATGAAATATGTGATTTGGGACATGCAATGTATGGCATGGACTACTTTTCAGATAGGTTCACGTTGGACATCTCTTGACATTAAGCATATAAAGTTCTGGTTATACACCCAAAAAACTTGCTGTATTCAGGCGGCTGAGCTATAAATGCTAATCTTGGCTGTTTCAGGTACCATCCTGATAAGAATGGAAATGATCCTGTTGCAGCTGATATGTTCAAGGAGGTTACATTTTCTTATAATATATTGTCTGATCCGGATAAAAGACGCCAGTATGACACTGCTGGTTTTGAGGTAAGCTATACATGCATCTACTTTCTGAAGCATTATTTTGCCTGATGGTTATCTCTGATTTTCTTACTGTTGCATTCAGTGATGCCAAGAGCCCAAGGCACAATCTAGGTGCTAGAACCTTTATATTGCTTGAGGTTCAAGGTGTAAAAAAAGCCCTCCTGCATGAAGTTGGGAACAACAAGTATATATGTCTGTATATTTTTGTAGCTTGTGTATTTATAAAAAGAAAACTTAAGATATGTAATTATGAATATGAACTCTAACGAGTGGTATAAATTATCCCACAAACATGCTAGGTTTTCTTGTTCTTTTATTGGCCAATATGCATCTCGTCATTCCCTTTTTTACTGGTAAAGATACAATTAATTGAACACAATAAAAGTTAATTGTTAAAGAGAACTTCAGGCAGGCGGTCCTTTTCTGCCTAGCACCTTATAAAAAGTGTTAGGTGCATTTAGCATGCACTTCATCAAAGTGTCTTTCATGGTTAAGGCACAGCACCTTAGCAACACTGGTTGCACTTGGAGGCTTTAGAGAATCCTGTTCTTCCACTTTTAAAACTGTTAAATTTCCATCTTGCATGACAGAGCTTGATTTTATTGATAAAGCATTAAATTTAATTGATGACGTTCTTTCCTTGAATAGGCTGTTGAAGCTGATAACCAAGAATTGGAGCTAGATCTTTCAAGTTTGGGGGCTGTGAACACCATGTTTGCTGCACTTTTTAGGTAACTCCTTGTCCTTATTATATTAGTTGACATGTCTCATTGTTTCATTGCCTTTATGAATGTTAAGCATTGGATAGAATTTTAACTAATTCCTATGAACAGTAAACTTGGCGTGCCAATTAAGACCACTGTGTCTGCAACTGTTTTGGAGGAGGCACTTAATGGTGCGGTCATTGTTCGCCCACTTCAGCTGGGGCAACCTATTTCTAGGAAGGTGAGGTAACTATATTCATGTTTTTTTTTTCTCTAATACTTCTATTGATTATTTATGCAGTCGCTGATGTTTAACAGGTTGAAAAACAATGCGCTCACTTCTACTCTGTCACAATAACAGAGGACGAAGCAAGAGATGGGTTTGTTTGCCGAGTACAATCATCTGATAAAAGCAAGTTCAAGGTGGATAAAATTAGTTAGAACTTATGGATTCAGCATCATCTGCATATGGGAACTATTGTTTTTTCTCTTTTACTATTTTTTTTTGTTTTGTTTTGGGATGGGGGGGAGGGGCGGTGGTGTGGAGGTTGCATTGATAGAAATTGTGATTCATTTCATCTTTATCGTACTAATGAAACAAAATTTGAACTGTACCCCTTTCCAACCTTTTACAATGTGTATGCGTGCAATATTAGATATTAATTATTCACAACTTTTATTATAATCATTATCCTATACTTGAAGGAAAGAATTTAAATAATGAGGACATTTATTCACTTCCCATTACCAGATCTATGAAAGGCCCCTTCCTCCCTATCATACAAGAAAAAGTAAAGAAAAATACCAGACTTAGGTTATAAGAATGGATTGAATTGAGAATCATTCAGGCCCTTAGTCTATGTCACATAGAATTGATACTGGAAGCTAGAGTTTCATCCCTTTCATTGTGTGCTTAGTTGTGTTGCTGTGGATAGAGAGGCAACTTTTGTTTTTGATTATTTTATTGTGTGCTTGTGTTTTCATTCTAGGCAGTTTTGATATGTGGTCTAGGGCAAAGTTCATGTGTAGTTTTACCTGTTATATTGATTTAAGTGTGACTACCATGGTGTAGTCTGAATAAGGTTACACAGGAAGTGTGTTAGTGTACTTTTGCCTTGTTTCATTGAGTTCTACTGAAACTCTTGACTTAAAATGATTAATGCTTTCAGTATCCTTATAACATGTTTTGCTTTCAAAATTTTGATGTATGAAAGCTTAGAGCTGTCAACTTTCTTAAAGATTGATGTCCAATCAAATTAGACCTGTGTTTTCCTTCGAAAATATTTTAAAATGAGTATATATACCTTTCTAACTAATTATCTGGTTTACCTGTAGACTAAAATAATAAATTATATTAAACCTTTTCTGGTGCATCAAAGAATTACTCTTTTTTTCCCCCCTCTTATTTGTAATTGGTTGCAGTTATTATATTTTGAGCTAGAAGAAAATGGTGGATTAAGCCTTGCACTGCAGGTAAGAGCTTCTGCTTTTCTGTTTTTAAAGTTTAGAAGTTGTCAATTTGTTTATGTTGCATATCAAGTTTCTTCACATGAGCTATCATAATTACCTTTTAATATCCACATCAAAAGGTCCTGCATTCTGTTTATGTGTAGCATTTAATAATTGTGAAACACTTTCATGTCTTCTCAACTCACAATATTGGAGTAAAACAACAGCAATGGGTACAATAACAGTGGATAATTAACTATTAGGACAAACTTCCAGAGAGGAGGTTTTGCAAGCTCAAAGCTTAATATAATTTTAGGCCTACCTCATCATCTGCAGGAGATTTCTGTTAAAGGCATCTCTATAACCTTAGTGTTACCTTGTCTGTTTTATGCTCTGCCTATCCCCTTTTAAAAGTGGAAGAATTAGTGGAATGAGGTAAAAGCTTGGATTTTGGTTGCTGTAACAGATTGTCAAATCATATCTATCTTCAGAAAGTTGTAATGCTTTCCTTTGTTTTTCTCACTTATTCATTCCTTCTGCCCTTGTTTTTCCCTTCTATCTTATCACTGTTTGATGCTTCTCATTTAGTGATAAGATGTCAATATACCAAAATTTGCTTGGACATGACTTCATTATATCAGTTATGAATCTTCTGATAAGGAGATTTGCTTACCTTCTTAAACCTTAGCAGTATAGTTTGAATTCTTGTGCCTTAGATCAAATTGATGCTTGTGTTACTCCACTGTACATGTTAAAGCTACTTCCGTTTCTTTTTGATGTAGGAGGACAGTGCTAAAACAGGAAAAGTTACATCTGCTGGAATGTATTTTCTTGGCTTCCCTGTCTATTGCTTGGATCAAACAACCAACTCAGTGAGTTACCATTTACGAATATGTCATATTTTTGCTTCACATTGTAGTTTGGTTTTGTCATCTTTCTTCTGGTTTTGGAAATGCTTCACCGTAGGTAGCTGCCGCAAAGGATCCAGATGCAGCTTTCTTCAAAAAACTAGATGGATTTCAACCATGTGAAATAACTGAATTAAAACCAGGCAAACATGTATTTGCCGTTTATGGTTAGATCTTTGATTTATATGCCTTGCGAAGGTCTTTTGCCTGTTGGTTTGTATGCATATGGGTGAAGCTCACTACCAGTTTAATATTGGCACAATTTCTAGGTGACAACTTTTTCAAAAGTGTAAGTTACACAATAGAAGCTATTTGTGCTGCCCCATTCATAGAGGAAAAGGAGAATCTTAGAGCAGTGGAGGCAGAGATTCTGTCCAAACGAGCAGAATTGTCAAAGTTTGAAACTGAATACAGAGAAGTATCTATTCCACTAACACAATGTTCATGCCTGTATTAAACCTTATTTTTTCCTGTTGATATTCATGTAAAGTGCTGGCAGGTCCTGGCACAATTTACTGAGATGACAGGCAGATACACGAAGGAAATGCAAGAGGTGAGATTAGCATGTGGGAATTATGTGTCTAAGCTCCCTGATAAATGAATTTATAAGTAAATGGATCTGCAGATTGATGAGCTTCTGAAACAAAGGAATGAGATTCATGCCTCGTACACAACTATTCCTCTAATTAAGCGGAGTTCAAGTAGGAAAAAGAGTAGGGCTGCCTCCAAAGAGGCCAAAGAAGATGGTGAAGTAAGAGACAGGAAACCTTCTACGAGGGATAGAACCAAGAAGAAATGGTATAATATCCCCTTAAAAGTTGACAAGAGAAAGCCATGCTGAACAGGTAAAGCATGGAAATTCACTTTCTAGGAAGATTCCCGTCGATTTGGATGAACAGTAATGTTTGCTTAAATCCTGTTGATTGTTGTAACAGGTTATAAAAAGCCAGCAACTTTTGGGGTCTGAAAGTAATCTGTTTGTGCACCCAAAATTTACTTCCGTGGCTCAACACATCTGCAGCCAAGTAAGACATTGCAACATGATATGTTGATCATGAAGTGAAGAAGATTGTTTAACCATTTCTCCAGCATGTCAAGGATGACAACAACTCATTGTATAATTCTTTCTTCTTTTTTGCCATTTTATTCGGGTCTTACGCGGTTATTTTTTTTTCTCCTTTCCTATCCCCAACTAAGAATACTTGTAAATTGCATAAAATGAATTGGTAGCGTGGACAATCAGGCTTGATAAACTACATTCTGTATCTTGCCTGGGCTGCCTGTACTTCTCATATCGCCTCCTCCCATAACTCTTTTTTTGCAGGGGTTGTATTTTTGGGTTAAAGAAAAGAAAGTCTATTATGCTGTGCTTGCTGTTACCAGAAAATTTGGCTTTGATGGTTATGTGCCAAAAGCGGTGATTTGTTGCTGATGCTGAATATGTGGGGGTTATACCCACAATTGTTTTACTTTGCTTCATCTTATTTTCTTTCACATGTTTTTTTATTAATTATTAGTTGTAATTCACCTTGGATATAACAAGAAATATTAAAAACATATTTAATATTATTAATACTATTAAATTAAAATAATGTATAAATTTATAGATCACTTCATATTAAAATAAATAATTAAAAATAATGATATGCAGAAATTTTAAAAATATATAATTTTGTAATAAACAAATAAATTATAAATATAATTATTGTTAGTCATACTTCAAGTCTTTAAATTCTTTTGTTACATAGAAAATCATAGCCTAGGAATAGAAGTTGTAAATGTTTGTGATTTAAACCTAGATAATGTAAAACTCACCTCCCTTAATATATGATAGCTGAGCGATGTTAATAAAAATCATCCCATCAATGTCTATCCACGACAATGTCGAGTTTTCTGGCTTTTTCAATTGTAGGTGAAAGATAAACTTGAAATTATCATCAACCCAAAACTCTTCATCTTGATTCTAAACAAAACCCATTTTAATCATAATAAGCTTCAACGCATTCTTTAAGAAAAATGCACTTCACTCCTCAATACCATCATGTTCCAACATAGGATACATCTCATTTTAGATTTTGATCTATAACTCAATTGCTTGCACCTTACTTTCCTAGCTTTGGTTGACTTTTTTCTCTTAGAATTTTGGATAGCATCACCTCTGCAGTGTCTTCTAGGACTTTCATCTTATTAATATATATATTTCAAGCTTGTATCCCTTTGAACTCATTTCATCCATACAAGTATGGTCTTCATTTTGAGAAAAATGACATGTTTACTCTGGTAGCCCATCGAAGCTTTTATCGTGAGCACCCAAATACTAATTCACTTATCTTTATTGTTAACATAACCCAACTAATCTGCCTTCTCCATTGTTACGGAAACATCTCATCTTCAATAGATTACTCCACCATTGTCTCAACCTCCAACGCAATCACATGATTTTATTACCACATTTATCTAACACTTGTCCTCAAGAACATCCAACTTACACCCATTTCTACTCCTAGGAAGCATGGACACGAGAGAAACCTCCCTGTACAGTGTCTCTTACTGTGTTCTACACGAACATATCCACATAGTGAGATAAGGTTTCCAAACATCTGGCATTCTGAAAAGCTTTATAGTTCCATGTATAGAATGGAATACCTAGAACAGAGACCCAAGTAGCACGATACTGCAAGTAAGATGATATGGATCATTGCTCATTATTGACAAAACCATTCATTGAGCCAAGGCCATCCTAATTGCTTCAGACTGTTTAAAGTCTCAATATCAACAAACTCTAGTAAGAACTACCCAACAGAAATAGGTTTATTGTCAATTTTGAATATCATCAAGAAATCTTCATAAGTTCAATATGTTTGTAAAAGGTCCATTGCCAACACCGATTAAGCATTTCTCAAAACAATGTGGTGCTTTATCCTGGGTATGACTATGCCAATATTTGACTACCATGAATTATCATGGTTTAATGGTGGTGTACAAAACTCTCTTTTATCTAAGTTGATTGTTTTCACATGCCATTGTTTCTTGACAACTAGAATCCTTAACATTTCCTTATTTATCGATACGTTCTTGGTCATGTTGGATACTATACTTCATTTCTTCATTGTTATGTTCCACGTATAAAATCTACAAAGATATATCATCAAACTTCAGTAAGAACCACCCACCGGCAATAAACTTGATGCCAACTTTGAAGATCATCTAGAAATTTTCCATAAGTGTATTATGTTCGTAAAAAGTCCTTTGCCAGCTCCAATTAAGCGTCTCTCAAAACTATGTGGAGCTTTGTACTCGATATTACCATGACAATATTTGATTACCATGAATTATCATGGTTTAATGCTTGTGAACAAAACTTCCCTTTATTGTTTCAGACACCATTGTTTTTGGATAACTACATTTACACGAATCCTTAACATTTGCTTATTTATCGATACAAGCTTCAACATGCTCGATACTATGCTTAATTTCTTCATTATTATCAAAGATAATTCATTAAATGCACCCATCTTCTCTTTTATCATTTTCACCTCTTAAATGAATTTGTTCTTCTACATTTTTCGACTTTTTTCTTTAATACAGAGCCACTTGATTTAACATTTGATACCACTGGAGATATGAACTAGTTGGAAACATTTTTAGAAAAAAAAATGAATCAATGCCAACACATCTTCACTTTTAAACTTTAATTGGAAACTGATTAGTACTGCAATCGAGTGTCACATTCACCACGAGACGACTTAATTGATTAACTAAAATATTCATAAATCAACTATACTTTAAAAAATTGTCATGTTCCAAATATAAAGAGGGAGTTGAATTTGGTAAAGTCAAACTACCAATGAATTGTTTAGATTCCAATACAATTATCATATTTGGTAGGCGTTAGAGTCATGTGTTAAAGCTTTAGCACCATCTTCCTATGTATCTTTTTCACCTATATTGGATTGTGTTAAAGTTTACTTATAGATTTTATTAACCCCACCCCCAAAAATAGGGGCACTGAGGTCTTGAAACTATCACATGTTTCGTTTGAATTCCCTTTGAATATGAAGAGTGAGAATTAAACTTGGAAATATTAGTATGGATATAATGATTGGTAAGTCAAAAACCATTATGCAATGTATTTTACCACATTGATCCAAAGAATTTGGCATTTTTCATTCTTCTTTTTTGGTGTCAAAACATCTAATTTTTTTTTTTACCATATCTTTAAAAAGTAATCTCCAACTATCTCTAATGGATATTTGGCGGCATATTGTTGACAACGACAATCTAGCAGGACTTGTTAGTTGTCTTCTTAATCACCATTTTACAAATTATTACTTTTTTAATATTCTAAACTTGAAGAGCAAAAACACACAGCATGAAGCCAAGATTACTTTAAGGATTATAGTGAAAAATTTGTCACCTGAAATTGTCATTGTGTTTTATTTTGGTGGCTATGGACAAATTTCTTTTCAAGTTAATTAAAATTGAATAAAAATAAAACTTAATTTCAAAATTCAATTGGCAAAATTGAATATAGAGTTAAAAGTAGTTTTAGTTGAAAAGCATTATAGCAAATATCTACAAAATGAAAATATTTATTTGATAATATTTGCAGTGACAAACGAAAAAAGAGAATATTTTAACAAAAAAAAGAAGGTTGAATTTTGTACTTTTCAAATAATTTAAGATTTGAAGCTTGAAAAACAAAACCAAAAACGTGAAGAATATATTAACTTTACAAATGATTTAATATTTAAAACTTGAAAAAAACGTGACGATGTTTTTTTAAAAGATGTAGAATATATTTATTTTTACATAGTTTAATATTTAAAACTTGAACAAAAAATATTATATTATTTTTAAGTAAAACAGAGAAAATTTTTTATCACACACGTATTTATAACGCGTGTTTTTGTTTATAAATAACATTAAAAATCCTATCACACGTGTATGCTTGTGGAAACCACAGATTTAAGATAATATACAATATATAATGAAATGTATGGTTTGAAACAAACAGATCAAACTAACACAGGAAATATGTATGATATTAAAATAAAAAAATAGATTAAATTGTTAGTAAAACAAAATTCAAACGCATAAATACATCATATTAACAATACTAAATGCATTGAAATTTTTTATCATGGTGTTGTCATTGAGTTATTAATAGTATAAATACACAAAATTGGTGAGAGAAAATATTTTGTGTTAAAAACTATTTTTTTTAAAGTTTACTCAAGAATTATTATTGGTGTAATGGTACATAATTTGTTTATAAATTCATTAAACAGGAGTATAATTCCTAAACATGTTAATTTTAGTTCTTTTATTTAAAAACTATATAAAAGTATCAAATACAAAAAGTCCATCAAAATAATAATAGTAGTCATTTAATAAAAAGGGATAATTGTCTTTTCCTAACTAAGTTGGTACCTAGTTAACCTGTGACACTAACTCAATCAAGGTTATTATTAATAATATAGATAGAAATACAATTGATAGAGATAATATATTGTGCATATTAAAATTAAAATGTACAAAATAGATAAAAATAAAACTTTGGTTGAGTGATAAGTTTAAGGTTTTATTAATCTAATTGGTGCGAGTTCAAATCCCTCCATATGTTTTTCTTAAAATGAAAACACTAAAATATTTTCGAATAGTATGACTTATTTTAATTAGGGAAGAGCATTTCCGTAAATAAAAAAAAAGTAGAGTGAAAAAATTGTTAATATTTAAAAGTTGAAAAAAAGTAGTTGAAAGATTGGATGTCAGCATTAGTTTTGATTCCTGACTAAGCAAAATTTAGATAGACCTATTATGTTTCTAATTTTCTTTTTGAGATTATATAATATTGAAATATTGGATTCTCATCCACCCATAATGGGGTAAAACCTAAATCCATTAAGGTTATTAAAAACAATTAAAAAAAAAATACCATGGATAGTTTATATATAAGGAAGTTTTCTTCTTATTTTTTTAAAAAAAGAAGAATAATAATGGCCATGTAGTTATTACAAAAGTTTAGAATGGCCGTTAAATAAAATGACATTTTGCCATTTGAATAAAAATGGTTTTTCACCTTTGCTATTTATTTTTAAGTGACTTTCATGATGAAATTAATGGTACTCAGATAGAAAGAGAGATAAGTTTCTTTTAGATAATGCAATACTTTCATAGCGAATAACGTGAGTTTTCAAGATAACCATTCAAAAGGTAGATATAACTTATCAATACAATATGAAACATCATTGGTCACATACTTGCCGTATGCCCAAATATTTTGTTCAAAATTTATTAATTTTCTTTGAGGAAGAAAATACGTCTTGCTAACAATGTAACAATGAATACTATTTTTACAGATAGAAAGTACTTATCTTAATTGGTGCTAAAACAAAACAATATTATTGCAACATTTGATTATACAAATTTAGTTGAAACCTCCCGAAAAGCTAATATATCATCAATATATGAAAGAACAAATTTTGTGATGGTTAATGTATTAGTTTTAAGAGATATTCTCTGTAAAGAATCTCATATTGAAATTGTGAATGAAGAAAAATTATATTTAGTATAAATCACTCTTTCTATAAATATCTACATCTTTTAATAGAGAAAGATTCAATTATTTGATTATATTATGTATGATACTTGGATACCTATCTTTATTTTGAAAATGATAAAGAAAGATTGAGTTTTGATTGTGAAAGATCCACTTGAATTGTGGATTAATTTAAGAGAAAAATATGGCTATCAGAATATGATAAATTTATCTAAAGCTCATTATGATTGAGCGCACATGAAGTTGCAATATTTTAAATCTGCAAGTGAGTATAACTTTGCAGTATTTAGAGTTCTCAATTATATGGGAATATTATTGATGAGTACTTACTAGAGAAAACTTTTTCAACTTTTTCATGCTTCAAGTGTGCTATTAAATAACGAGATGTTAAATGAAAAACCATAAAACTCGTCGTATTAGATTTGTTTCATTCATTGAAGTGAATGTAGCAATATATAAAGAAGTAAACTATCAAACCCCAAAGTATAAGGGGGTTAATTGAAATAATTAAACTAAAAAATGACTTAGGTTTGATGGTTAAGTTGGTAGTGCACTCCCTAGAAATCCTAGATTCTATCCACTTCTCTTTCATTTCTTTGATTTTTATTTTCAGCAAACCATGATCAAACAAATATTATTAGAAGTAAGAACTTAAAAAGAATGGGCAACAACCTAATGGTTAAGCACCTATTCCTATTTTCCCTTTGCAAACCAAGTCCAAGCTGCCTAAATCTCCTTTTCCTTTTTAATTTCAGCAACCAAGGGTAAATTACTAAACAACCACTAAACCTTTGAAGACCCTAGCTATTTAATCCAAAATTTCCCAATTAGAAAAGAATTTTGATTTCTCTTCAAAACCAAATAGAATTTACTTTTTTTCCCTATTTCTTCTTCCTTTTCTTTTTCATCTTTTTCTTTGCAAAATATTTTCTCTCCATTGCTGAATTTATTATTTCTTCTCGGATCAAAATCTATTCTCAATTCAAGACGTTTTTCAATCGGTTTCATAATCACCATTAAAAACGTTCTTAATCCTTGCCAAGAATCGGTAAGTACAATTCAATCCAAATAATTAATTGTAAATTCTCGTAGTATTTACATCCGATGCTAATCTTTCATTCAAATTAATGAATCTTTTACGAATCTTGTTGAAATTCTCGATAATATTGATAAATCTTGAAAACAAACGTTAACCCGTGTATAAATGTCATTTGAAGGACTCGATTTAGGTACCTCGAATCAGATTTGAACGTGAGGAACATCGCTCGGGTCATCGGTGAAAGGAGTGTGTTCTTTTACAAGTGAATCGAGGCAAAATCGTGCCTAGAATAGGGCTACACGGTCTGCCACATGGGCGTGTAGACCACACGTGTGGACCAAACGGCCCCACACATGACTATGTGCCTTTGAAACCCTAGGATAGTTCAAATATCACACGACTAAGAACTCTTCACATAGCCTACCACACAACCGTGTCTCCCCTATAGCTTAATTTTGCAATTTCCATACGGCCAGAGTCTGTTACACGGCCTGGCCACACGATCGTATAACCCCTCTACACGATCTATAGCATCTCACACAACCGTGTGCCCTTATTTTTTAGAACTTATAGTTTTCCCTAGAATTTTATGATTTGTTCAGTTTAGTCCCTGGATGGTTCCTTAACTATTTTTACTGTTTTATTTATTTAGTTAAGTCCCTGATGATATGAATAAGGTTGGAATCCATGGTTTGATTGGCTGAATTAATATTATTTATATGTGCATGAATTGTGAATGATATATACATGCCTATGGTATTTGTATTTGTGATTGTACGTACAACATACCTTATGTTATCGTTAAACCGAACACATGATAAGAATGCTTTTGACTACTGTATCGAACTATTATAAGCATAATATTTTCCACTGTATCGAATTGTTAAAAATCCATTAAATGCTACTGTGTTGATCTATTTGAGCATACCATATTGCATTGCATGGGGTGAGACGTTATGAATAGAGGAAGTATTGACATTTTATCTGCATTATTTAGTTGTGTTATCATAACCATAGGCAGATTCCATCTATGACGGTCTTGCCATGTACCCACAACCATTGTAACACCCCAAACCCAGCCTAGACGTTATGGCCGTATCTGGCAATGTCACACGATAGTGTTTTTGAAACCTTGTTGTTATGTTGAAAACATTCCATATTATTATCTTTAGTAAACCTTTATTAGAACTTAGGAAGACGTCTTTATTCATTTAAAACATTTGTTTTGAAACATCCCTCGTTGCGAAAGCTTTAGTAAAACAGTCTATGTGATCATGAGTTTAAAGAATACTTTAACTTCTTGAAAACCGAATTTCCTACGACCAATAGGTATAAATCCATAAAGTAAAATAAATAAATAAAAACCCAAAATTTAAAACCAAAGTCCCAGAGGGTCCTTAAATTACAACCCAAATAATCAATAATAATTAAATCATAAAACGTAAATTGAAAACCATGAAGTTCAAAAATTACTGTGGTTACTGCTGAGTCCTCCGTCGCACCAAACTGTCTAAGTCTGGGGATTACCTGTGCACATTACACAAAAAGGGTGAGTTTACGTAAACTCAGTGTGTAATCCCGCAGAAACAAACAAACAATCAGTATTCACAGTGCACAGTTGAATAGTCTTGGGCCTAAACCCTTTTCAGTATCAGTGATAGTTTGGGCCTTAGCCCATCTCAGTACAGTGTCAAAAATACAGTAGGGCCTTAGCCCATCAAGTATCAGTAGCAGTAGCAGTTATGCAGTAGCAAAATCCTACCCATCCAGCCTCTACACACCATCTCCGTCCAACCCTACACTCTATGTGGGGATATAATCAACCCATCCATCCCTACACTCCAAGTAGTACCGAATGCGGTATAAAATAGTAGTTTGCAGCTGAGCTACCAGTAAATTAGGCTTAAAGCCTTTCAGTACACTTCCTCCAAATAACAACTCCCAACCCAATGTAATGCAACATACCATGGATGATATGCTATTATGCAATTTCAGTATATATATTCAGTTCAAATATTAACATGCTCAGTACAAATATCATTCAGTCAATTTCACACATTTAGGGGTCTAAGTAGCGCTTACCGACCTTACAGTAGGTTCACAGTTGACTTGGGCGACCCATGTAACCTTAGAATCATTTTGCTAATAATGGGCCCACATGCCCGTGTGTGCTCGTGTGGCCCACTCAGCCCAAATTGGCCTTGATCGCGTGATCCATTTTTAATGTAACCCATGCTAGCTAAATATTCATATATGTTTTCACTATTTACTTATATGATCATTCAGAGCTGTCTACTTGAGTCATTGTCACTAAATTATTTATATCTTGAGCTATAGAATTTCAAATTAAGATCCGCTTGATATTTTCAAAACTAGACTCAAATACCTTTCTACCATAAAATTTTCAAAATTTATAGCTTATCAAATAAGTATAGTAAAATCTTCAAAGTTATCCCTATTCTGCAGTTTGACAGCTTCAACATTTCCTTACTAAAAATTATTTATCTCATAGTACGAAATTTGGATGATGTTTCTATTTGTTTTTCTTGAAAATAGACTCATTAAGGATTTAAACGTATAAATTTAAACCCCTAATTATTTTTTTTACAATTTTTGATGATTTTCCTAAGTCAGAACAGGGGAACCCAAAACCACTCTGACCTTGTGTCACAAAATTCAGTATATCTCATAACTTACAATTCATTGCTTACACTGTTTCTTCCATGAAAAACTAGACTCAACAAACTTTAATTTCATAATTTATTCAACCTCTAACTCAATTTACACTATTTTAGATGATTTTTCAAAGTTAGACTACTGTTGCTGTCCAAAACTATTTTAATGTAGAATATTGATTTCCAAGATTATAACACCGTTATTTCTTTTCTCTACAAATTTTCACATCATTTTCTCTTATTTCTCTTATTTCTCGACAATAATAAATTTCAAATTTTTGTCGAATCCCATTTTCTACATTTCGGGTACACACCTGTATCGTTTTCGATGCTTACGCAATCCCGAGATCACCAAAAACCTTCTAACTTTGCACAATTCCACCACTACTCAACACGAGGGAGATAGCAATAGAAATGATTCACTGCTATAAAAATAACCATTCCTCATTAATGAAGAGTTCAATAAAGTTAAGTACGAATTCAAAGCCAAAACCACTCGTCCAAACAACACAAGAAAATGCATACCCTATACGCTTACCAAACGATCACCACTTCAAGTCAAATCGATGAATGTTAATTCCAGCCTCATGATCGACTCCTAAACAGTCAACAAAACACCCCTTAATCCCTTATCCAGAGTAACATTTGAGTTTAGTAAAATGGAAACTTACCGTACAACACAATTGCACGCTTGCACAAAGGGGAAAAGATGAAGAAAGACAACGAAAATGGAAGGGGAATTCAAAGGAAATTTAGCAGAAAGGATTTATTATTTAGAAAAAAGAGGAAAACCAAAAATTGAAAGTGGCGGAGAAGAGAGAAAATTTCAGAAAGGTGGAAGAGAGTCCAAAATTTGAAAAAACACTAAACAAAAAGATAATGCCTAAAAATTTGGTAATTCATCTCCTTAATTCTCTCCCTAACCTCTCACAACAACTCCACTACTCGAAATTTCAATTTGACTAGGACTCCACCATGCCACACAGCCAAGCAACAAAAAATAATTCCCTTACTCACGCAGGGACTTGAACTCCAGACCTCCCACCCGCCAACACACACCTTAGTCACCAGACTAGCAGACCCGTTCTAATATATTTTTACCAACTTTTAACTATAAGCCTACTGACCAAATATAAGGCTTTATTCATAAAAATACCAAAATTTGCCCAATTCAAGGCTTGAACTTGGGACCTCACACATACACTCAGAACACTTAACTACTGAAGCAGACATATATTTGTGTCATATTTTCATAGCAACGAAATTAGAAATTTTGGCGTGTTACAATTCTACCCCCTAAAAGAAAATTTCATCCTCGAAATTTACCTGACCAGAATAGGTGAGGATACTGCTGACGTATCACATCCTCAGGCTTCCATGTAGCCTCCTTAGTACTATGATTACGCCACAGAAGCTTCACTAAAGGAATAAAATTTTTTCGAAGGACCTTTACATCACGCTCCGGAATCTGAACTGGCTCCTCCTCGAAGGTCAAGTCTGGCCTAACCTCAATCTCCTCAATAGAAACAACATGCGTGGGATCAGAGTGGTAGCGCCTCAACATCGAGACGTGACATAGATCATGAATGCGGTCTAACTTCGAAGGTAACTCCAATTGATAAGCGATAGGTTCCACACGTTTCAGAATGCGGTAAGGTCCAATAAAATGAGAGCTCAGCTTGCCCTTGCAACTGAACCTTAGAACCTTTTTCCATGGCGAGACCTTGAGAAAAACTAAGTCCCTCACAGAATACTCGATCTCATGCCTCTTCTAATATGCATAAGATTTTTGCCTGTCAGAAGCTGCTTTCAAATGATCCCGAATCAATCTAACCTTATCCTCCGTCTCAGAGACCAACTCAGGACCTAGAACACATCGCTCGCTCAACTCAGTCCAACATAAAGGAGTGCGACATTTACGATCGTACAGTGTCTCGTAAGGTGCCATCTAGATGCTAGACTGAAAGCTATTATTGTAGGCAAACTTCGCTAGTGGTAAGTACTCCTCCCAACTGCCTCAGAAATCAATAACACAACTCATCAACATGTTCTCCAGTATCTGAATCACCCTTTCTGACTGACCATCTGTCTGAGGATGGAAAGCAGTACTGAAGTCTAATCTTGAACCTAGAGCCTTATGAAGCTTCTTCCAGAATCGAGACATGAAACGAGAATCCTTATAAAAAATGATCAAGACAGGTACCCCATACAGTCTCACTGTTTTTGATATGTAGAGCTTAGCTAATTTTTGAAGAGAAAAGTCTGTCCTTACCAGAATGAAGTGAGCAGTCTTGGTCAATGATCCACGATGACCCAGACACAATCCTTCTTAGTGGGTGTTACAGGCAACCTACTAATGAAGTCTATCGTTACTCACTCCCATTTTCATAACGGTATCTTAACCGGCTACAGCAAACCCGAAGGTAACTGATATTCAGCCTTAACCTGCTGACAAGTCAAATAGCAAGCAACGAAGTCAGTAACCTCACGCTTCAACCCTGGCCACCAGTACCATTTCGAAGATCTCGATGCATCTTATTCCCACCGGGATGCATAGCATAGGGACTACCATGCGCCTCTCTTAGAATCGATTGCCTTAAATTCTCATCATTCGGTATACAAATCTGACCGCGAAAACAAAGTACCCTATCACTGTTTATCCCAAAGTCAGTAGTGCAACCATTCTCAACCTGACGAAAACGTAACCTGAGAGACTTATCCCCTAACTGTTTACCTCGAATCTGTTCAATCCAAGTCAGTTTGACTTGAAGTTTTGCCAACAGACTTCCATCGTTGAATAGGCTAAGTCGAGCGAACATCGCTCTCAGATCAGTCATAGCCCTACGGCTCAACGCATCGACCACCACATTGGCCTTGCTAGGATGGTACTCAATGGTACAGTCGTAATCCTTAAGCAGGTCAACCTATCTTCGCTACCTTAGATTCAACTCCTTCTAAGTAAGGAGATACTTGAGGCTTTTGTGATCAATGTTGATTATACACTTCTCACCAAACAGATAATGCCTCCAGATATTCAATGCAAAGACTACGGCGACCAACTCTAAATTGTGCGTTGGATAGTTCACCTCGTGTGTCTTAAGCTGACGAGACGCATATACAACCACCTTACCATCCTGCATCAACACACATCTCAAACTGACATGTGATACATCATTATAAACCGTGAACTCCTTTCCAAGTTCAGGCTGTACCAAAAAAGGAGCCTCAGTTAGTACAGTCTTAAGCTTCTCAAAGCTTTCTTGTTGCACATTAGTCCAGTCAAACGGTACACCTTTACGTGGCAGCTTAGTCAAGGTTGCTACAATCAGTGAAAATCTTTCCACAAACCATCGGTAATAACCTGCCAGCCCCAAAAAGCTGCGGATCTCAGACACATTCTTAGGCTGCTTCTAATCCAATACAACCTCAATTTTTCGAGGATCGACTTGAATCCCCTCAGAAGACACCACATGACCCAGAAATGTTACTTCACGTAACCAGAACTCGTAGGCCCATTCTGATATATTTTTACCAACTTTTAACTATAGCCTACTGACCAGAGATAAGACTTTATTCAGAAAAATACCAAAATTTACCCAAGTCAAGGCTTAAACTTGGGACCTCATACACACACCCAGAACACTTAACCACTGAAGCAGACATATATTTTTGTCATATTTTCACAATAACAAAATTAGAAATTTTAGGGCGTTACAACCATAGGTAGATTCCATCTGCGGTGTTTTTGCTGTGCATTTACAAGCGTTGATTTGTTTTGAGCATACCATATTGTAATGCATGGGTTGGGATGTTATGAATGGAGGAAGTTTTGACGATTTATTTGCATTATTTTTTGTGTTCTCAAAACCATAAGCAGATTTCATCTGCGACGGTCTTGCTATGTACCCACAACCATAGGTAGATTCCATCTGCGGTATTTTTGCTATGCATTCACAACCTAGTGGAAACTATTACCTGCAAACATGTTTGTGCAACCACAGTCAATGACAAATTTTACCCGTATTATTTTGTTGTGATCCACAGCCATAGGTAAATTCCATCAGCGTGTTTTGTTGTGTGCCCATAGCCATTAGCAGTTAATCTACAAACCATGGATGGTTAAACCACAATTCGATTTGTTGGTGGTTGGAGTTCAGGGGAACCCCCATTGTGGTGTGTAGTGGTGGGGTAGGATATTTTATGTTAAAACCGAAACTATATGGCATCAACAAAAGCATGTGCATACAAAACTGGAATTTCAGACATGACATTTATATATATATATGTATATTGTTGAATGATTTGAAACATTGATATTTTGATAATTCCACTGTAAGTTATTTATGTGCGACATATTTTCGTATGCTTAACCACTTGCACTGATTATCTTGTGATTGAACTCACATTGAGCGTTATAGCTCACTCCCCTATTTATTTCCATCCTTACAAATAACCCACCAGGTTAAGATGCGGACGCAACATCCAGAGGGTCTCGACTTGGATTTTAGTTAATAAAATATTTTAGAATTGTTATTTGAGTTTTTTTAATTATTTAGAGATTGTATTATTTTATTTTGAACTGTGACATGAGACTTAAGATTTGTTCTCTTTTAGCATGCAGGCCATCTAGTTTGAATTTAACATATTGAAATATGAATATTAATGAGTTGTGCATGAACTTTGGTTTTTATTAAAAATACAAACAGTTATCACTTTTTCGCTGCTAAATTAAGAATTTTGAGTAGTAAATATACTAGTAATTAACTAACTTTTATTCCAAAGATAAACAAATGTTTTAAAATGATTGTCTTCAAAACTATGATAGTTTATCGGGACATTTCGGTGACTAATGTAATCTTTCAAATTCGAGTCTAATGTTTAGGATGGGTTGGGGAGGTTACATAATCTTTGACGTGGATGTAATAAGTGGCTACATAATAATTGTAAAAGGGATGGTCATATTAATTCTTCTTACCATCAAAAGTGAATAATGAAGATAAATAAGAGAAAAACAAGAATTCCTAAGAAAACCCTATAAGGAGTTAAGATAACTTATGTTATTAATGTGATATGAAAGGTCATTGATTGCATACTTGTTGTACGCTTAAACATTAAGCATGAGTTGCATCCTTTTTGTAGATTGTGATATTAATTACTTAATTATTGAATTTTTTTCTAGTCTAATTCTTTTTGCCACTAGAAGCGAAAATATAGAGATAAATAATAGAACAACAAGAGTTATCAAAGAAGAGAGACAGTTTATGAAAAGTCATTGGTTATGTACTTATCGTACACTTGAAAATTTTATTATTGAATTAATATTACTTAAAAGGAAAGAAACATATGTCCTGTAGATAATACAACAATGCATACTATCTTTAGGTATAAGAAGCATTTTTCTTGTTTGGTAATGAACAAACCAATTTTTGGTGGTACAAAATTAATTTAAGGCTTCAAAATAGCTAATATATTGTTACCCTATGTTCAATGTGACAATGAATTATGTTAATATTTCATAGTACAAAAATTAATTCAAGGCTTCAAAAAAGCTAATACATTACTACCAGTATGCTCTAATCAATCTCAAAGAAATTATTATATTTTAAAAAGATATTTGCTGTGATGAATATTATATTGAGACAATGGATCAAGAGAAGATTGATTTCTATATATTAAATTTATTAGATTTTGGTAAGAATTCTATTGGAAAAATATCATTTCTTCCTTCTAGTTGGTACTATGTATATATTAATATGTTTAAATTACATGAGATGATAAACCAAAAGTTTACATTAGTATCACTGAATCATGTGCATAGTAAACCAGAAGTTTGTTAGTCCAAATATACTAATTAGTTGGCATGATTGGTTAGACTATCCTGATCAATAATGATGTGACAAGATTAAATTTTATATGAATATTTATTAAAGAACTTGAAGATTTTTTATTTATTAAGTGTTGCTTGTTTTCAAAGAAGATTTATTAAACCTTACTACCAAAAGTTGAGATTAGATCTCTTGCAATTCTAAAAGAAATATAGGTCCATTTTATCCAACAATTGGATATTTTGATATTATTATAGTAGATGCATATACAAGATAATCACATGTGAGTTATCAAATCACAACTTATAGTTTGCGAGATTACTTGTTAAATGATTTGTTTAAGAACAAAACTTTGAGATTTTACAATCGAGACAACAATTCCTGCTAATGTTGATGAGTTTATTTCTCATGTTTTAAATGATTATTGTATTCTAGATTGTCAGTGCGAATAACTATCACAAAGATTGTTACCTATAAGTATAAACTGGTTTAGTAGAATTAATGAGTAAATGCCTTAAGTTAGTAGCTAAACCATTGCTTTTGAGAACAGAACTTTTTGTATATGTACAATGATATTATATTTTACGTGAATTGGTACTTGTACGCATCATTTCAATATGTTTTGATAAATACTCCCCATTAGAATTGGCATTTGGTTAGGAGCTAAATACAACCCATTTTAGAATTTTTAACTGTGCGATATATGTTTAAGTTGCTCCACCACAATGCACAAAATGTGTATTCAAAGAAAGTTGAGAATATATATTAATTATGAACCTCCCTGTATTATTAGATGTTTTGAACAAATTGAAAATTCAATTATCACATGATTTGTATTTTGATTTGATAGTTTTCACAACATTAGGAGAAGAAAAATAATAGCTAGAAGAAATAAATACTAGGATGAATTATCATTATCTAGATCCTCGTAGAAAGTAATTTGAACTAGAAGTTTAAAACATAATTTACTTTATTGTAAGTTAACTACCAAATGTATTTATTGACCTAAAAGAATAACCAAGTCTTCTATACCAACTAATGTGTCAAAGTCCTAGTCGGACAATTGTTGTAGTAAATGAAATTAATGCATGCTTGAAGCATGGTAGATCAATTGGTTCCAAAGATAAAATTTATCATAAAAGAAAATAATGAATCAAGATGGTCATATAGTGGAGGCGGGTGTTCTTGAAGAGACCCAAGACATAAATAATTATTAAAATTCCAGAAGAGATTTAGTTACTTGAACTTGAAGATTGAAATAGTGAAAATAAAGAGATCTTGATAAGTTACGTCAATACGAAAAAGTATGGAACTGTGAAAAATAGAAGTTATCGAAAACGATTTAGCACACAATAATATTGTTGAGATAATGACAGAAAAGAAGAATCTTGAATAAAATTGGAAAATAGACATGGCATAGATTGGCGAAAATGAAAAGACACAATTCAAGTAAAAATTAAATTTGGGAAGTTTTGAACCAACAGTCCCAACATCTAAAGGTATAAAACTAGTGGGATACAAATGAATAAGTTTTGTGAAAATGAAATAAGAAAAATGAAGCTTTTTGCTAAGTCCTAGTATTGATCTTGAGAAGATATAATATTCTTTTGTAGTGGATGCAATAACTTTTAGATATCATATTAGCCTAACAGTTTATGAAAGATTTAACATGCATCTAATG
The DNA here is from genome assembly GCF_007990345.1 of Gossypium hirsutum. NCBI lineage: Eukaryota > Viridiplantae > Streptophyta > Magnoliopsida > Malvales > Malvaceae > Gossypium > Gossypium hirsutum. The sequence continues at coordinate 50,445,671 of NC_053440.1, forward strand.
TTTGTTGTTATAGACTTTCTATGAATCACTGTAAAAATAGAATGTCGATAATGGCAAGAAAAGAGAGAAAAATAGAACACACAAATTTTACGTAGAAACCCTTTCGGGAAAAAATAACGGGCAGAGGAGAAGAAAATTCACTATGTCAAATTCGAATGAGTACAAAGAGTATAGACCGTGTCTATTTATAGGTTTAGACAACCTTATTCTAATCAACATCTAATAGAAGTAATGCAATAAGGTTGAAACACCTTATTCAAATCAATATCAAACAGAAGAAGTAAACCTCGGCCTTCGCCCTCGTGGATCCCCCTATCTTGCCACTTGTATTTTATTTTAATAAGAATTTGGGTCACAACTCTAACAATCACTGTATAGTGAAGTTTATATTAAAATTCCTGAAGGATTTAGAATGCTACAAGTATATACAAATTCTCAAGAAATTATGCAATATATGAATTGAATTGAATTGATTTGAACATTTTTATTTTTATAGAAGTATTGTGATAAGAATTTGTTATGATTATTGTTAGAATTCTTGTAAAGGTTAAAATATATTAGTAACGATCCAAAAGTCAGTGGTATCGAAAAGTGTAGTTTCGGAACCCCATTTTCGTAAACTAAAACTATAAATATTTTTATTTAATATTTATGAGGTTATATTAGAAGTGAATTAAATTTCGAACAAGTAATTTTTTCAAAATAAGGCTTAATTAGGGTATAGAGACTAAATCGTAAAAGTGTCAAAAGTTGAATTAGAAGTGAATGTTTATGTATAATTTAATTAATGAACTTATGAAGCAATTAAACCAATGTCTTAATAAGGGTTGACGATTGTGTGGGGTTTAATATATAGAAAAATGTGATAAATTTTTTTAGTTAAATTAAAGTTAATGAATAAAATAAGTTAATAATATAGTTAGTGGAAATTAATTAGAAACCAAAACATTCTCTGCAAAGTCGAAACCAAAGAAAGAAAGGAGAAGGATGGATAGCTTGGGGTTTTCTAGTTTCACTTCCAAAATTGCTAATGTTCACCCGAATTCCTCAAGAAGGAAGAAAAGGATAGTGTCATCGGCGAATAGTTCAGAGTTTACGGTTTGTATTTCTATAAGCTGAACCTTTTTAATTGTTGCATTTATGAACTGCATTGCATGGTAATAATGTAAGGTAAGTTGGAGATGATAGAACGAGTTGAATTGAATCGATTGAATTAGTTGTTTTTGATAAGGAATAAATTGAATAGTTTCAAAAATATAATATATGGTTATAATTATGCAATTGAAATTAAATTGTGATGATTTATGTTGTCACATATGTGAATTGATGATTGGTTGATGAAATTATGTTGTGGAATTGAGAAATTGATTATTATAAATTGAAACAAGGATGAGTAGTGGATATTGGAATATAGATTCAGAAATGTAAATTTTGACTATAAATTCAATATACATATATATATTGACATGTAGTTGGTCATATTAATTTGCATTTGAACTTTCAGTTGTTAATTCATGCATTACAAAATTTATATTATGTTTTAAAGTTAGGATATAGAAATACCCCTGAGTTATACTCGGCGTACAGTTTTGTTTTCCGTGTGCAGGTTAGGTATTTTTTGATTCGATCGTCAACCTCAGCATCCGACGAAAATCTCGGACTCAAGTGTTGGTGATGTTTTATTTTTGGTCATGGCATGTACCTAAGATGTCCTTTGATTATATAATGTTTTGTTTTGGATTCTTGTTGGCATTTGAGAGTAATTTTTATAAATATGTATGGAAGTGTTGGGAATGGTCATGTTAGCGTTATCTTGATGAAGAAATTTGGCATATATGCTTAATGGTCTAATTGGTGAGTATATATTATGCTAAGGATATGTTTGGTTAGTACATGGTTGTGAAAGATATGGATGGTATGCTTGTTTTGAACTCGTAATAGTTGGTAAGTTTTGGTGCATGTTGTTGTGGTTAAAATTAAGTTATTTTAATATGTTTTAAAGGGTAAATGATGTATGCTTGGTTGAATATGTTGAGGTGCGCTTGAAGGCATATTGGAATGGTTTGAATTTGGTATCTTGTTTGATCATGAGTTGTTGGATTGAGGTGCCAAATATGACATATTAGTTAGGCACTTAGGTTGATTGATATAAGTGTTGCTTTTGGTGTTATATTGTCTCATTTGAATTGGTTGAAACTTGGCATGAAGTGTTGTTTGTGGTATAAGTGATTAGGGTTAAAAATATTGCTTTGGAAGGTATCTATAGATTGACACAGCCTGACAAACGGTTGTGTGCCACACCCGAGCATGTGGCACGACTGTGTGATCTGCACATTTAGGATGATTTTGGTGTATATGGCCACAGTCTAGTACACGACCTGACGACATGACCGTGTGTCCTATCACACAAGAAATCACTCCATTCACACGATCAGGGGACACAAGCGTGTGACCGTGTCCCCTGTTTGTAAAAAAATTCTATCTTTTTGTTTTTGTTTTGATTTGATCCCTGATTGATACTAGGTTGGTTTTAATGTTTCTAAGCTCAATATAAATCCGAAATTGATTGAATTGCATGCTGTATTGATTATATACATGAATAAATTGATAGTGAATTGGTAATTGAACTACGAAATGTAATCAAATATTCTGTAATTTCTTGTAGCTCCTTATAGCTTGGGTTTGACGACTGGACCGAGTATTGGTTGTTATATCCATAAGTCTTCCTTACTCATGACCTCTAGAAGAATGATAATATAAACATTTAGCAAATTTACTTAAATGATCATTTGAAAAGCTAATGTTTAAAATTGAATATATAAAATATGAGATATAATGTAATATTGTCATGAAAGGGAATAAATTTGCGCTATATTCTTTTTTTTCTTAATCAAAGTATTGTCCCATTTATTCCTTTTAGGAAAGTGTGTTTCCAAATTTACTCTAATAATAGTTAGTTTAATTTAGTTTCAGTTAATTGTTGATTAGTTATTCATTTTAAACATCATTACATTAGGAAACAAATCTAGAAATTATATGATTACGTTATAATAAAAAAGTCATGATTAAAGCATGTGTATGTTAACAGATTAATGTAGTCGGAGACCTGACAACAATACCAATTATTAGAATTAAAATATAAAAAGACCTCTTGCCATTATAGATAAAAACAATTTCACTCGAAGAAAACAAATTCTCTCACTTTTTAATATTTTGTCTTTATTTTGTTAAATTATTTTGAGATGATTTCATAGTCAAATTTATAAATACGATCAACACCCACTAATCAATTTGAATATAAATTAATTTTACAACAGATAAACATCCGATCAATAAATTATAATTTAAGATTCAAAATAAGATTTGTCAAGAAAATATTAATTAAGTTTATATTATATTTAAATTTATGATTAAATTGGTGTTACGAGTCAACCGGATATTAATTCAGTAGTAAAATGATTAAAAACATGTTCTTTTTGCAAAGTAACATGTTTTTATATTTTTATATTTTATATAAAATCTATAAAAATCAAATATAGATCTAGAATTAATCTAGAAAAGTATCTACAAATGGTGAGACTTCCAAAATTTAAAATTTACCATTTCAATCAAAGACTCGTTAATTTTATATAATTATTTTTATAAATATATTTTTACATAATTCTTTTTTCAATCATATTGTGAGAGTGTCATAATCTAGTATATTATCATAAAATTCTTGACTCTCCATCATGAAATGATTTAAAAATATTTTTTTAAGAAAATAATAAATATTATTATAATAAAATTTTTCACATTTTTTATATAAAATCTTTAAATAAAACCATTAAAAACCACTACTTAAAATAAATAAAACTGTCAGAAAATTAAATTTGAGGCTAATGAAAATTTTACAAGGAAGAATGAGTTTATATTTTTGGACTGTTCTGAAGCTCGAAAATGAAAATAAATCATTCAGTCATAGTGGACATGTTGACTTGTGAAATATTGAATATATTTTCTCAAAATTTTACCAGGGGTAAAATCATCAAATTTTTGTTGGGGGTCAAATAGGGACGAGAAATTTTTTATACATATAAATATTAAATTTATTTTGAGAAATAAAAAAACCGAATCGGGTTGGATCACATTACAGAGTAGTAGGACAAAAAAAGGCCTAGGAAATACTCGTAATTGAACCCGACGTGAGAAAGACCCAAAAACTCATCATGGACATGTAGGGGGCGACAACCCTAGTAGGAATACTAAGGTGTACTATCCACCTTTGTCCTATTCTAAGTAGGATGTTTTTTTTATTTGAAATAAACAATTACAACTCAAAAGAGGTTCTACCTTTTCTTCCTATAAATAGATGGCACCAGTAGAGCTATTAACACAACTTTGAGAGATTGTTATTCAGCCAAAAAATAGAGAGAATTTATTCTCAACTATTACATATATTTTTCCGAAATAACAATTTTATCTGTTTCTATTAAGAAGAGAGAATTTTTGTTTTCACCCTAAAAGGAGAGAATTTTTTTTTAGTTTTGTGTTTTGATTCAATTGGTTCGAGCCCACACTCGAAGCAGTTCATGGTACGAGAATAGCAGAGAAGATCGTTTAGTTGAAAGCCGATAATAGCAAATGTTCGCTAAGCCAAAACATAGGTATGAATTTTGTTAAGGTTTATTGCTATAAATATCCCAAATCGGGTTGATTTTCAAAATTTTAATTTTTCGTTTTGCAAGAAACCGTTTTCAAACTGAGATTTTTCCAAAAATTGGTATCGAAGTGCCAGGTTTTGCTATGTTTATGGTGTAAACCGAGGCTGAATCTCTCTCTCCATCTTGTTTGATTAAAATTTGACAAGATGTGACATTCTTATAATTATTCACATGTTTAGGGGAATGTATATGAATGAATGTAATATTATATATTTGTTATATAATTTTTATTTTTACTAAGATTGTGGTTCTTAGGAAATAGACCGTAGACTATCATCTCCATGTAGGATTATTTTTTATTTATAGAATTCTTGTGAGCCGGAAGTGGATATAGGACATAAATGTAATTTTTAAAAAAAAGGAGTCCATGACGAGTAGAAGATGGAGCGCTGGCGGTAGAAGACACAAAGAATACCTTGCGGCGAAAAACTATGTAATTTTTTTGGTTTTTCATTTATTTTCTAAAAATAGAACCATGGAAACCTTGGCTGACAATTTTATTTTATTACCCATCTCTTTATATATTTTTTAAATAATTATTTATGATATAATTGTGATATACATGGATAAGATGATACAAAGTTGATCTATTAAAGATAAGAAGTGTGATAATGAGAAAATACATGTGTTGTATTATTCCATTCACTTCTTTAGGTTACTCGATTACTATAAGAAGTATGGTAATGAGAAGGTGCATGTCTAGGATTGGATCTGGCAAGGAAAAACTTGGTTTTTAAGTGGTCAAATATGACTCACCTCCTTTTCCTGGGAACCTACTTGGTGCAGAGTTCGCATTCACTTCTTCGATTTTTCCTTTAAAGGAAAAATTGTGAAGAATCAAAATTGTTTAATTGACTCTTGTGAATAATTGAATGTGAATATTATAAAATTTTCATAGTAAGCCATGCATATATGAGATAAACATGCCATATAGTTTAGGAAATAATGTCACATGTACTTGTCATGCATATATTGATCATACATGATTGAAAACAGAAATTATAAAAACATTGCATGTTTTTTAAAATATTGAGTGGGAGAAGATCCCTAAACAAGACCTATAGCCTCCATCAGTGGTCTCTTGTGATGGCATGGCAAGTGCACTACCCCACGGCAGGATTGCTATGTGGATTTCACTGAGGATATTTCTTGAAAGTAAAAAGAATTCTCTTGTGATTAAATGATAATTGGACTGGCCCTTGTGGTAGGCATTATCATGCGATAGGTTAAGAAACTCTATCTTCTAAAGAGGACAACTAGTCAAAGAATGCTACTTGGTGAGATTGTCTTGCAATAACTCATTTGTGGTGCATGATAGGATAGATGTTGAGTTTATGGTTATACACTCAAGATCTTCTAGTTAAGTAACACTCTACAGAGCTCTACTTAAGTTAGAATGATGGTCAAATGTTACACGATTTCAGTGGTGTTTAGTGGTGTTAGAAACAGTGATTTTAGGACCATAATTCTGATATGAGAGGTCATGTTTATTTTTTAATTAATGTTTATAGAGTTATATTACGGTCGTATTAGAATATGGTTAAGAAAGTTTAATGTTTGGATAGTTAATTAAGTAAAAATGACTAATTAGTAAACGTTGTGAAAGTTATTTGCTATTAGTAAATTGGGTTTAATAGCTTTAGAAATTTAATTTGATGGCCTTAAACGGTAATTAGGCCATCACTATCCATGATGGAAGGTAATATGTTTAAGTTTGGCTTAATTGAATAATATATTTAAGGGTAAAATTGTAATTTAGAAATTAAAACTATAATTAAATAAAACAAAAAGATGTCATCATCTTCCAAGGAGCTTAGTGCCGAAAATTCTAGGGAAGAACACCATTTTTGGGTGCTTGAGGTTTGGCCAAACAATTTAGTGCATGCATGATCAAGATTTGAATAAAAAAGACAATAACTGAGGGAAATGAAAAATTACGGAGTAGTCCCTACATTTTAACCGGAAGAGAATAATAGGTAAGTTCATATTTATTTGCTACTTAATGTGTTTCACTCGTAATTTATATTGTTATTTTCTTGTTAGTTGATCTCTTTGTATATACATGTGAATTTAATTTAGTTAATTATGTAATTATTAGAAATGCAAGTATCGCACTCATATATATATATGAAATTGAGAAGTGGTTATTAGTAGTGTTTCTTGGATTTGAAATGAATTGTATGAGACTGTAATGAGTTCTAATATATATACGGAAATGTTGAAGTACCTTCATTGCACCTTGGTGCCCCTGTAAATATTTTGGTGTCCTTGATCACACATTCGTGCCCCTAAATGCACTCCGGTGCCCCTTATTGCACACTCGTGTTCCTGATTGCACTTTTGTGCCCTTGTTTTGCATCTATGATGCTCCTGAAAAGTGAGTGAGGTTTGAGTATGTGAACCGACTAATGATGAACTGATTAAATGATATGAAAAATTACATGGAATTGTCATATTCTAGATATGATGTATTCTAGAAAACTTATAGACAAAGAAATTGAGAATTTTAGTTATCATGTTATAATTTTTAAGTGATTCCTTTACTTAAAGCAAGTCAAGTAGAATTTACATTATGATCTTACTAAGCTATTTAAACTTAATGATTTTTCTCATGTTATTTTGTAGTTAACGATTGCGGACTTGAAGGATCGACACCAAAGCTCACACTACCTATTTACTTTTGGTAGCTTTTCTATATCTTTTTGGGTTGTGGCATGTATATAGGTTTTGCTCTAAGAAGGGTAATATTAGAAGTTTTGGAAGATATAAAAAGTTATTTAGTACTTGTGAATGTGTTATGTAATGTCGAATGGTAAACTTTAATAGTATGTTTAGAAGATAATAGTGTGGTTGGTTATGAAAGATGAATTGAGGTGTGTTAATGGATAAAGTTTTGGTGTAATGTTTAAATGTTTGGTTATAATTGAGGTACCTATGAATGGTACATTTGTTAGAAGCTTAAGTTATTAATTTTGATATGTTTTAAGTGTATGTTTTGATTGTTTTCATCATGGGATGGTTTGTGTTTTATGTGTACCTTATTGGGCAAGTTTGGGCTTGATTTTAGCTTGTTTAAGGGGTTAATTTGGAAACACACAGCCTGGGCGTAGGCTATCACACGACCGTATGCCACACGCAGTCACCCTACATGGCTATACGTGCTCTGATAGTTTTAGTGCGGGTTTCACACGGGCTAAGACACGACTGTGTATCTTAAGTCAGTGAGTTACATAGGCTAGCACACGGCTTACAGCACGGCTGTGTGAGCTAAGTCAGTGATTTAAACGGTCTATGACACGGGCTGGAACACTGTTGTGTTTCCTTACTTCGAATGCTCACACGGTTGTGTGACCCTCTATTTTTCAAATTTTCAAATTTTCCTAAATTTATGTTTTGATTCATTTTGATCCCCGATTGCTTTCAAACTAATTTTAGGGCCTCGTAAACCTGAATTAAGGTCCATGTGAATATTTATTCTATGAATTGATATATGTTTATAAATTAATTGAATATTTTTTCTAAATTAAGATAAATTGTTTAGTTTGGTTCTATAACACTTCGATCCTTAATCCGACAACGGAAATGAGATACAAGTATTACATGAATGCCTAAGGAATTAGGTTCATGTACTAATTGGATGAAAATTCATGTTCTTAATTGTAACACCCCAAACTCGGCCTAAACATTAGGGCCAAATCTGGTGATGTCACATTGTAACACCTCTTACTCATATCAACGCTGGAATAGGGTACGAGACATTACCAGAATAAATACACTTATAGACATATTAATTCGAGTTATAAAATTTTATCCAAATTAAAACTTTCCAATTGTTATTCTTGGGTCATTAATTAGGGTTTACTTGGCTAAATATACTCACAATCTTTCACTTCCTCGTCGTATGAATTTATAAATTTTCACTTATTTGTTGAATTCGTCCTGAGTACTTGAATTGATCCGTATCATTACATATTCTCATATCGTCAAATTTTCCTTTTTAACTATTGTAGTATATCAATAGCTCACTATCAGGTAAGATAATTGTCACATACATACATTAACCATTCATCTCCCATACAGCTAACAAAATTAGCCACAAAGATAGTACAAATTTTCTCTATTCGATATAAACCAAAACTTGTTATTTCTTTTCCAACAAACCTTACTAAATATACACTTTATACTAACCCAAGTGTTTAACCATTCACCCATGACATAAATGTATTTTATCCATTATTGCCGAATATAGATATGCTTCACAAATCATAATTCACCTCACATAGTAACCGAATTAATTTTTATCATTTGTCAAATAGATTACAAAATAAGTTATATAAAAAAATATAGATACATTTTAAACCACACAATTAAACAAATTTTCATGGCATTACATGATCATCACATATCAAAGACAAATGTTCTTGACATTTACATCACCTAAACCGAATTAATCAATGCAACTCAATAATATAATCATCCATACATCATTATTATCACACACATATATATCATGACTAAATTTCTTAAACATTTGATCATTTGCTTTTCAATACCGCAATAGTTCCTTCAGTATCAATACGTATTTACCATTCAATTTAATATTTACCAATTATAATTGGGCATATGACCATTTATACACAATTCATTCATACATTTTTTTGTCCTCCTCCTCCTCTCCATCCCACATCCTTTATGTATATAACATGCTTAAATAGCATTATACATAATTTCACTATCCACTTATATTTAAATTTAAAGCTGTCTAGTCGAGTTACAGTCACTAAATTATTTTTATCTGGAGTTACAGAGCTCAAAATTAATTTCCGTTAATTTTCCCTGAAACTAGACTCACATATATCCTTACCATAAACTTTTAATAATTTTTGGTTTAGCCAATTAGTACAGTTTATTCTTTAAACTTTCCCCTGTTTCATTGCTCGATAGCTCTGCCCCTCTTCACTAAAATTTACTGAAATCTTTGTACAGAATTCAAACGATGTTCTTGTTTGTTCCTATTGAAAATAGACTCATTTAGAAGTTCAATCTTGTATAATACAAGTAATAATTACTTTTGTACAATTTTTGGTGATTTTCCAAAGTTGGAACAGGGGATTTCGAAATCAATTCAACCCTATCTCACTAAAATTCAAATATTTCAAAATATATAACTCTTTTGCTTGCTCTGTTTCTTTCATGTGAAAGTAGACTCATTCAGATTGAATTTCATATATTATGCAGCCTCTAATTCAATTTCCACCATTTATGGTGATTTTTCAAATTTGCACAACTGCTGTTGTTCAAAACTGTTTTATTTCTAAATTTACTCTTTTATCGTTTTGATATTTCATACGATCTTACACATGGTCGATTAAGTATCAAACCCAATATTCCTCACATAATCTTGTCCATTTCATATGTACATTCACTTTTCCAATTTCCCTGTTGAACACTCAGAATATTATCCTCGGTGGATTCAGCACTTAGCAACCACCTTAAATTCAGTGATACGGGGAATCAGCACATAGCAACCCCTTTCACAATCAAAGATACGGTGGAATCAGCACTTAGCAACCACCTTTATATTCAGTGATATGGGGAATCAACACATAGCAACCCATTTCACAATCAAATATACGGTGGAATCAGCACTTAGCAACCACCTTTAGAATCAATAATTCGGGGAATCAGCACTTAGCAACCCCTCGGGGAATCTGCACTTAGCGACCCCTTTTTATCCAATGTATTCCGGTCTATTCCGAGTGTTCAATCGAAAACCTTATTTTTTTAACATTTTACCACCTTTCTCAAACTTAACCACATTTTTTTTATAATCTACATCAAATATTTAATCTATATTCACTCAAATCTCAACAATATATTGAATAACATTAAAACAATGCATTAATCCACATACAAACTTACTTTGGTGCAACAATATAGAAATTTATCAATTTAGTCTTTAATCTTTTCTTTTCTTCGATCAAGGTTGATTCCACTTCTTTCTTGAACTATAATGACACATTTAACTTATTTAACATGCACATTCATCAAAACAGTCCTTAACTCAAACTTTGGAAAATTACAATTTTACCCTTAAACTTTTGCATATTTACACTTTTACCCCAAAGCCCGGAAGTTAAAATTCATCTCTTATTCTTATGTTTTATGACACACTGAAAATTTTTCTCTTCTATGGCAACATCAAATTCCCACTCTAACACTTACTTATGAACATTAGGTATTTTTACCGATTATGTCGTTTTACTCGTTTTCACTTAAAATCGCTTAGCAAAAGTTGTTTAACATAATTTCTAGCTTTATATTTTACCATAAAACATCAAAATAAACAGATTTCACCTATGGGTATTTTTCCAAATATAAACCCTAGGTTAAATTATTGCTAGAAATAGCTAAAACAAGTTACCGAGACTCCAAAACGTAAAGAATATTAAAAACGGGGCTTAGAATCACTTACCATGGAGCTTGGAAGCTTGAAAACCCTATCTATGGCTTCTCCCCTTGCTAAACTCGGCCTTAGCTTTAAAATGGACAAATTTTTGGCTATTTTGGCCTTTTTAATTCTTTTAATTACTAAATGACCAAAATGCCTCCAACTTAAAAAAAATCCTATTTCACTTATCTCTTGTCCATTTTTATCCAACAAGTTAACCAAAGGTCTAATTACCATTTAAGGACCTCTAATTTAAAATTTCATAGCAATTTAACACCTCTAGCTTCTAGAACTCAACTTTTGTACTTTTTACAATTTAGTTTTTTTGGCTAAATTGAGTGCCCAAACGTCGAAATTTTTGAACAAAATTTTTACGAAATCATTCCGTGAATTGTAGACCATAAAAATATAATAAAAATAAATTTTTCCTCGTTGAATTTGTGGTCCTGAAACCACTGTTCCGACTAGATCTAAAATCGGGCTGTTACATTACTAGTTGATCATGATCACCTCATGGTGACTTGATTTAATGGGTGTGAGAATTGTAATAGCCCGATTTTGACCCAAATCGGAACAGTGGTTTCGGGACCACACATCCGAGTCTGAAAAATATTTTAATATTTTTTTTTGTGTTTATTATGTGTGAATTTATATATGTGAAAGTTTCGTGAATTAATTTTATTGTTTGAGTGCTTAATTTGAGAATAGGGCTTAATCGAGTAAAATAAAAATTTAGTGGTTATTTTTAGAAAGGCCAAATAGTGGTTGTTCTTTTAATATGAAGGTTTCATGTTGCAATTTTGCCATTGAATTAATGAATGGACGGCACTATGTATATATTATATAGTTTTTATAGTAATTATAAAGGTTATAATAATAAATAATATATTATAAAGTTATTATAATAAAAAAACAAACATAAGTTAAAAAGCCATTATCATTTCTTTTGTTTCTACTAACCGAATGTAAAAGAAAAGAAAAAGGAAAGAACAAGCTAAGGGTTCGGCCATTTTGAATTTTGATTAAGGTTAGTTCTTTGTTCGGTTTTTGATAATTTTTACGTTTTTGAGATCGTTGCTTTGTGTTCTTTAAAGCCCATGCTTCAATTTTGTGAATTGGTGATGATTTTGAAATTTTCCATTGATGTTAGCTTGATGTTTTTGTGGTTTGATGATGAAATATAAACTTTTGTTGATAGATTATTATGTTTAATTAAGTGATTTTTGATAAAAATGTGTATCAAGGATTAAATTGAGAAAAGTGTACAAATTCAAGGTTAAATGTGTGAATAAACTAAAAATATGGGCTGCTAGTAGTATGGGTAGAATTCGGCCTAACAAGGATTTAGTGAAATTTTGTGTATTTTATGTTATTTTGAAATAAGGACTAAATTGAGAAAAATGCAAAATGTTAGGGGCTAAAATGCAAATTTCCATTTATATGTTCTTGAATGAAAATTTAATGAAATGTTGAATAATTAAGTTAAATTTGATATTAATTAGATTGGAAAAAGTGAAAATCGGATTTGGATCGGGAAAATCGGAAGTTATCGATTAGTCGTTCCGGTCCGTTCGCGTTCGTACGAGGTAAGTTCATAAGTAAATAAATGCTGTTAAATTTGAATGTATATATGTTATATGTGCTGAATTTATCTTTAATAAATATATGTGCATATGCTGAATTGAATTTAGAGTTGGAGAACTAGTTACGAGCTTGAATCGATAGAATTACGACGTCCGAAAAGCCCCGTACGAACCATAGGAATAGTTAGGATACATATGTCATGACATAGGATTCCGATATATGTTATCGTGTAAGACCACGTCTGGGACGTTGGCATCGATTTGAGATTTATGTATAAGACCATGTCTGGGACATCGGCATCATATTTGATTTCGTGTAAGACCCTGTCTGGGACAGTGGCATCGATATTGATTACATGTAAGACCACGTCTGGGACGTTGGCATTGTACGATTTTTTTTTTGAGCTATCCAAGTATCCTATTTGATTCTGAACGGTTCAACGGGGTATTCCGAGAAATAAATGAGTATATGAGTGTGCAGCCGAATCAGGTATGTTTATGATGAATATGAATTTGAGCAATGAAAGTAAGTATGATTATGATTATTCGTTATATAATTTATGTGAAAATGAGATGTGAATTGTTATGCTTATTCGGGCTTGGAAGTGTATAAAAAGAAATTGATATATTTTTTTACGAATAAATTGTAATAAATGATCATGATTCGGTTGGTATGTAATGAAATTGTGGAAGCTTAATCCTACGAATGAGCTAATGGTAGATATATAAATTTGAAAAAAAAACGGTTTATATGTCCATCCATAATTAACTCTAGTGAAGTTACCTAGTGTGGTCTTAAGAAATTGAGATTATGATGAATGTATATGTGGTTGAGATTTTTTTTAAATTCAGCTTAGTTAAATTGAATTATAAACATTATTGGAATGATTTATTTGCTTATGGCTTACTAAGCTTTCAAAGCTTACTCTGTGTGTTTTTCCTATGTTATAGAGTTTCGGAGACTTGCTCTGGTTGGAAGTCTTGGGAGATCTCATCACACTATCCCGTATTCATTTCGGTAAATAAACGCTTTGAGATTTGGTTATGTGGCATGTATAGGCTAGTTTTGATATATTTGATTTTTGAAATTTGTATATGTATATAGCCATGCGAAAATGGCTTGTTCATGATGCAAATGTTGGCAATTATTTTTGGTCATGTTATAAGCTTAATTGAGAGGTATGATTTATGGTAAATATGTTGTGATGTTGGTTATATGATTTGGCAATGAGAAGTGGTAAGTAGGGTATATATTCGGCTTATTAATTAACTTACTTTGGTGGCATGAAAAGTAGTATAATATGGTTTGGTAAAAGGGGTCATTTGAATATCTATAAATGACATATTGTTTTGATGTTAAGATATGAGATACTATGTTTATCTTATAGACTGGGTGATGGAGATGTTATGATTTATTGAGTTAAATTTGATAACCGAAAGGTTATTTTTTTTAAATTGTTGGACATTTGAGATATGAATACATATGCCTATTTAATGTTTGCTTGTAGTTTCGTTTTAAAAAGGTCAAATCATTGATTCAATGATGGTTATAAAATGTGTTATATATATAGGTAGTTATATGTTCGGCTATGGTATTTGACTATTTAGGCTCGATTTTTGAATGACAAAGAATGCATATGATCTAATTGATATGGAGGTTAATTGAATGATTGATTATTGAAAATATTAATTGGTTGTGTATATGAATTATAGGCATGATAATTCGCATGCGAATTAGGTATGGGGTTCATGTGTGTGGTTGAATATAACATGTTAGATATGCTATTTAGCTTGCAAATTAGATATTTTATGACTTGGCATTTGTATTCGAAAATGGTTAAATTTGATTTAGTAAAATGTACATAAGGTTATAATGTTTAAAATGCTATGATTTGGTAATTGAATTTAGAAATGACTTTTGGTTTTAGGGTGTTATGCACATGGTTGGATGATGTAAAAAAAAACTTAGTTGGTCATGTATAAAGTTACCTAACGTTTTATGTGCAAATGGTTATTAAACTGTGAGATATGGCTAAATTAGTTTAACAGGTGTATGTATAATTTTTATTAAATATTACGTTTGTTATTTAGTTTGGTTTTGATATTTGATGGCTTGGCTTGAAAGTTTTGAATTAGCAAACGTAATTGAAATGGTTAGATATTGAAATATAGTTCATATAAGAGAATGTTCGATAAGGCATGATATGTGTGGTTAGATATGTGATTCGAATAAATGATTTTGACTTGTATGAATAAGAGGTTGGTTTATCAATTTATTTCGAAAAATTTTATAAGGGAGAATACATTACTGGGCCTATGATTTGTAAAGAATGTCTGTTTTGAACTGTGTTTTGTTTGGTAATACCTTGTAACCTTAGTTCGGCGACGGACACGGGTTAGGGGTGTTACATTTTATTGGTATCAGAGCTATAGTTTAGTCGGTTCTAGGACTAACATAGCTAATGTAAGTCTAGCTATACATGCCATATATAACTTGTGATAGTGTGATATCTCCCGACTCTGACGAAAATTGTTTTGGTGAGACAGATGTGTTTTTCCAACCGAGCTAATTCTGATAGTACAAAAGTAAATACTCAAATGTTTGAGTGAAAATGTGTTGATTATGAGTAGAAACTCATAAAGGTAAGGACCAAATTGTATGAAATGTTGTTATTGATAAATGTTGTACTTATATGAGCATATGAGATATGATATTTGAGTTACGATTGCTATCTGAAATGCTTTGATTGTGAGTTAGTGATTTGAATTGGTATATGAATAATGTGTTAAGAACAAAAGTGAATATAAGCAAGTGTTTAGTAAATGTTTGGAGAATGTGAAATTGTTAATAAATTGGCTATTTGTAATAGTATGTGTTATGTGCATTTATGTCCGAGTTAAATTTGAGGCTTTACTACCCTCACCCCTTATCAGTAAAATATTACAATGAAATCTGTAAGATTTGGATCGAATAAGCTCACAAGTGTGGAGTTACAGAGGTTTGTGTTTGAAAGATTACTAATGTGGTCAGATAAGAGAATGGGTCAGCAAATTGAGACAGTGCTATAAGAGATATTGAATCGTTTTAATGGCCATTCGTATTATGCAAAGTCGCTTTTAACGAAGAAGTGGAATTTGATGAAATAAAACTATTCAGGTTTGATATATATATAGAAAGGTATTAACTGAAAGTTCTTTGAAATTGATTTTTGTTATTGATGGAATAATATGGACTTAATGATGACAGAATTAGACAGTTGAATAATGTTTGAATGGTATTGATGGCTGAGTGCAGTGGTTATATTCGAACAGTTACTATGATTTCTTCTGAGCATTCTATGTGTACATTTATCCCCAGAAGTATATGTGACTGTTTAATTTTAGAAGGAATTCTTATCGTGTAAGAATATTAGTTAAACATACTAATAGACAAAAGCATCGTAGGTCTGTTTGGGTTATGTTCGACATTGCTCCGTCTTTCTCTAGTATTTATTCCATTGTGTGGATATGAAAGTCGACGGTAAAATCTGTATGAGGCTAATATTCTGTTTCTACTGGTTAATGTTCTGTTGAATATACGTGAAGATTATATTACTTCTGTTACTGTGGATCTCAGTATTTATGAATGAGTTTGTTCTTTTTAGAAATTTTCTGGGATATCATCGGAATTGTTATCATTTTATATGGGCTGTAATTTCCAGATATCATGTGTAACTTCATATGTTGAAATTCCGCTATCCTGGTTTTCT
Organism: Gossypium hirsutum; assembly: GCF_007990345.1. Lineage (NCBI taxonomy): Eukaryota > Viridiplantae > Streptophyta > Magnoliopsida > Malvales > Malvaceae > Gossypium > Gossypium hirsutum. The sequence continues at coordinate 50,462,157 of NC_053440.1, forward strand.
TATGATTCTATGTGATTTTCTATAAGAGATATCCATTTGACGGAAATGGTTATATCTATTATAATTTTTGTTTTGAAATATGGGAGTACTGCAGTACTGTTATCAGAGTTATAGAAGTTGTGTTTTTGAATTGGTTGCTGTTTAAACCATATTTGATTTTCTTCTGTGTTCAAATGCTTTATTAACAGCCAGGATAATATCTATTTATAGGGTTGAGACATCGTTCTCCTTAAGGCCCAATGATTTCTATTTGATAAAGGTGAATTCAGTATAATTCAGAACTTCGATGATTAAAAGGTGAGACAGCTTTATCATAAACTCTTTTCTAGTTCTCGTAAAAGGTTTGACATCGGCAAAAGTGAAAATGATAGAAGATCAAGATCAAATCTGGAAAATGATATATTTGGGGCTATCCTTTTAACGAGAAGAAAAGATTTCTTCGAAAGTCTGATTCAGCGGTTTAGAGTGATTTGAATTATTTGATTAAAAAGATAATTGGGTTATATGTGTTTGAATCTATCCACCAGACTGGAAATAAACTTTGAACGTACATATGTGAATTGAGGGATAGTTTGGAAGAAGAATTTGTATTATTGAAGATTTGATACAGAATTATATCTATCAAAACGATTCTATCTGGGAAATGTTGTAGTAAATTAAAGTTAGTTCGATTGTTGAAGTTTTCCTTTTTGCACGAAGATATTGTCAACCGAAACATCAGTACTCGTTCAGCCTAACTTGAATAAAAAGTTTACGATTCTCAGTAATGTGTCAATGAACGGTTTGAAGTGTGTTCTAATAGAAGAGTGTACAGAGATATCTTATGATTCCATATAGTTAAAGCTGTATGAAAAGAGTTATGTGTCATATTTGATGACTCAAAAAGATCTGAATTTAAGACAACGTCGATGCTTAGAGTTGTTAAAAGACTACGAGCTTGTACTTGACTATTATCTGGGAAAGGCTAATGTTGTTGCTGATGCTTTAAGTAAAAAAAAAATCGTTGTTTTCTTTGCGAGTAATGAATGCGCATATGACTATGTCCAATGATGGTTCGATAATAGCTGAATTAAAAGCTAGACCGTTATTTGTTCAACAAATTTGTGATGCTCAGAAAGTTGATAATGATTTGTTAGCAAAACGAGCTCAATGTGAATCGAGTGGTGTAACAGAGTTTCGAGTTGATACCAATGATTGTTTGAGGTTTAGAAACTGAATATGTGTTCCGAAGAATTCAAAGTTGATTCATATGATTTTGAACGAAGCTTATAATAGTTGATTATCTGTTCACCCGGGTAGTACAAAAATATATAATGATCTGAAATAGCTTTATTGGTGGCATGGTATGAAACGAGATATTTCTGACTTTATTTCGAAATGTTTAGTTTGTCAACAAGTGAAAGTAGAGCATCCAGTACCTCCTAGGTTACTTTAGCCGATTATGATACCCGAGTGGAAGTGGGATAGAGTTACAATGGATTTTGTATCTAGTTTACTGTTGACACGGAGTAAGAAAGATGCAATCTGGGTTATTGTGGATAGATTGACTAAATCAACACACTTTATTTCGGTTTGTACAGAATATTCACTTGATAAGCTGTCTGAATTATATGTTTCTCAAATTGTGAGATTGCATAGAGTACCTATTTCTATTGTTTCAGACAGAGACCCGAGGTTCACATCGTGATTTTGGAAGAAACTGCAAGATGTTTTAGGTATGAAACTACACTTTAGCACAGCTTTCCATCCGCAAATAGATGGTCAATCTGAACGAATCTTTCAGATACTTGAGGATATGTTGAGATGTTGTGTTCTCGAGTTTGAAGGTACGTAGGATCAATACTTACCTTTGATTGAATTTGCATATAATAATAGCTTTCAATCTAGTATCAAAATGGCACTTTACGAGGCTTTATACAGTCTTAAATGTTGTACACCATTGTATTAGACTGAGCTCAGAGAAAATAAGATACACGGGGTCGATTTGATTAAAGAGACTGAACAGAAAGTGAAAGTGATTCGTGATAGTCTAAAAATAGCATCGGATTGTCAGAAATCATATATAGACTTGAAAAGAAAGGATATAGAATTTCAGATCGAAGATAAAGTCTTTTTGAATGTGGAAGAAAATACTCAGATTTGGCCGTAAAGGCAAATTGAGTCCGCGATTCATTGGACCATATGAGATTATAGAGCATATCGGGTCGGTTGCTTATAGACTGTTGTTGCTACCTGAACTAGAAAAGATTCATAATGTATTCCATGTTTCGATGCTTCATAGATACTGATCCGATCCTTCGCATGTGATCAGTTTGACCGAGATTGAAATTAAGTCTAATATGTCATATGAAGAAGAACCGATTAGCATTCTGGCTCGTGAGGTTAAAGAATTACGAAATAAGAAAATTTCGTTAGCCAAAGTACTGTGGCATAAACAAGGAGTTGAGGAAGCAACCTGAGAACCCGAGGATGCAATGAAAGAACGTTGCCCACACCTACTCACCTGTAAGATTTTCGAGGACGAAAATCCCTAAGTGGGGGAGAGTTGTAATAGCCCGATTTTGACCCAAATCGGAACAGTGGTTTCGGGACCACACATCCGAGTCTGAAAAATATTTTAATATTTTTTTTCTGTGTTTATTATGTGTGAATTTATATATGTGAAAGTTTCGTGAATTAATTTTATTGTTTGAGTGCTTAATTTGAGAATAGGGCTTAATCGAGTAAAATAAAAATTTAGTGGTTATTTTTAGAAAGGCCAAATAGTGGTTGTTCTTTTAATATGAAGGTTTCATGTTGCAATTTTGCCATTGAATTAATGAATGGACGGCACTATGTATATATTATATAGTTTTTATAGTAATTATAAAGGTTATAATAATAAATAATATATTATAAAGTTATTATAATAAAAAAACAAACATAAGTTAAAAAGCCATTATCATTTCTTTTGTTTCTACTAACCGAATGTAAAAGAAAAGAAAAAGGAAAGAACAAGCTAAGGGTTCGGCCATTTTGAATTTTGATTAAGGTTAGTTCTTTGTTCGGTTTTTGATAATTTTTACGTTTTTGAGATCGTTGCTTTGTGTTCTTTAAAGCCCATGCTTCAATTTTGTGAATTGGTGATGATTTTGAAATTTTCCATTGATGTTAGCTTGATGTTTTTGTGGTTTGATGATGAAATATAAACTTTTGTTGATAGATTATTATGTTTAATTAAGTGATTTTTGATAAAAATGTGTATTAAGGATTAAATTGAGAAAAGTGTACAAATTCAAGGTTAAATGTGTGAATAAACTAAAAATATGGGCTGCTAGTAGTATGGGTAGAATTCGGCCTAACAAGGATTTAGTGAAATTTTGTGTATTTTATGTTATTTTGAAATAAGGACTAAATTGAGAAAAATGCAAAATGTTAGGGGCTAAAATGCAAATTTCCATTTATATGTTCTTGAATGAAAATTTAATGAAATGTTGAATAATTAAGTTAAATTTGATATTAATTAGATTGGAAAAAGTGGAAATCGGATTTGGATCGGGAAAATCGGAAGTTATCGATTAGTCGTTCCGGTCCGTTCGCGTTCGTACGAGGTAAGTTCATAAGTAAATAAATGCTGTTAAATTTGAATGTATATATGTTATATGTGCTGAATTTATCTTTAATAAATATATGTGCATATGCTGAATTGAATTTAGAGTTGGAGAACTAGTTACGAGCTTGAATCGATAGAATTACGACGTCCGAAAAGCCCCGTACGAACCATAGGAATAGTTAGGATACATATGTCATGACATAGGATTCCGATATATGTTATCGTGTAAGACCACGTCTGGGACGTTGGCATCGATTTGAGATTTATGTATAAGACCATGTCTGGGACATCGGCATCATATTTGATTTCGTGTAAGACCCTGTCTGGGACAGTGGCATCGATATTGATTACATGTAAGACCACGTCTGGGACGTTGGCATTGTACGATTTTTTTTTGAGCTATCCAAGTATCCTATTTGATTTTGAACGGTTCAACGGGGTATTCCGAGAAATAAATGAGTATATGAGTGTGCAGCCGAATCAGGTATGTTTATGATGAATATGAATTTGAGCAATGAAAGTAAGTATGATTATGATTATTCGTTATATAATTTATGTGAAAATGAGATGTGAATTGTTATGCTTATTCGGGCTTGGAAGTGTATAAAAAGAAATTGATATATTTTTTTACGAATAAATTGTAATAAATGATCATGATTCGGTTGGTATGTAATGAAATTGTGGAAGCTTAATCCTACGAATGAGCTAATGGTAGATATATAAATTTGAAAAAAAACGGTTTATATGTCCATCCATAATTAACTCTAGTGAAGTTACCTAGTGTGGTCTTAAGAAATTGAGATTATGATGAATGTATATGTGGTTGAGATTTTTTTAAATTCAGCTTAGTTAAATTGAATTATAAACATTATTGGAATGATTTATTTGCTTATGGCTTACTAAGCTTTCAAAGCTTACTCTGTGTGTTTTTCCTATGTTATAGAGTTTCGGAGACTTGCTCTGGTTGGAAGTCTTGGGAGATCTCATCACACTATCCCGTATTCATTTCGGTAAATAAACGCTTTGAGATTTGGTTATGTGGCATGTATAGGCTAGTTTTGATATATTTGATTTTTGAAATTTGTATATGTATATAGCCATGCGAAAATGGCTTGTTCATGATGCAAATGTTGGCAATTATTTTTGGTCATGTTATAAGCTTAATTGAGAGGTATGATTTATGGTAAATATGTTGTGATGTTGGTTATATGATTTGGCAATGAGAAGTGGTAAGTAGGGTATATATTCGGCTTATTAATTAACTTACTTTGGTGGCATGAAAAGTAGTATAATATGGTTTGGTAAAAGGGGTCATTTGAATATCTATAAATGACATATTGTTTTGATGTTAAGATATGAGATACTATGTTTATCTTATAGACTGGGTGATGGAGATGTTATGATTTATTGAGTTAAATTTGATAACCGAAAGGTTATTTTTTTTAAATTGTTGGACATTTGAGATATGAATACATATGCCTATTTAATGTTTGCTTGTAGTTTCGTTTTAAAAAGGTCAAATCATTGATTCAATGATGGTTATAAAATGTGTTATATATATAGGTAGTTATATGTTCGGCTATGGTATTTGACTATTTAGGCTCGATTTTTGAATGACAAAGAATGTATATGATCTAATTGATATGGAGGTTAATTGAATGATTGATTATTGAAAATATTAATTGGTTGTGTATATGAATTATAGGCATGATAATTCGCATGCGAATTAGGTATGGGGTTCATGTGTGTGGTTGAATATAACATGTTAGATATGCTATTTAGCTTGCAAATTAGATATTTTATGACTTGGCATTTGTATTCGAAAATGGTTAAATTTGATTTAGTAAAATGTACATAAGGTTATAATGTTTAAAATGCTATGATTTGGTAATTGAATTTAGAAATGACTTTTGGTTTTAGGGTGTTATGCACATGGTTGGATGATGTAAAAAAAAACTTAGTTGGTCATGTATAAAGTTACCTAACGTTTTATGTGCAAATGGTTATTAAACTGTGAGATATGGCTAAATTAGTTTAACAGGTGTATGTATAATTTTTATTAAATATTACGTTTGTTATTTAGTTTGGTTTTGATATTTGATGGCTTGGCTTGAAAGTTTTGAATTAGCAAACGTAATTGAAATGGTTAGATATTGAAATATAGTTCATATAAGAGAATGTTCGATAAGGCATGATATGTGTGGTTAGATATGTGATTCGAATAAATGATTTTGACTTGTATGAATAAGAGGTTGGTTTATCAATTTATTTCGAAAAATTTTATAAGGGAGAATACATTACTGGGCCTATGATTTGTAAAGAATGTCTGTTTTGAACTGTGTTTTGTTTGGTAATACCTCGTAACCTTAGTTCGGCGACGGACACGGGTTAGGGGTGTTACAAGAATTATCATTGAAATGGATTACAATTTTTTTAAAGGTTTAATGTATGACGCATGCATCATCTTAATCCATATCGTAATGTTGCAAAACATTTTCAAACATTTGCTTAATATTAAGATATTAGTATATGAATATTTTATTTTTAGTTCAAAAATGACACCAACTCTCTTATTGAACATACTCACTAAAAACAAACTGAACAGAAAAAACAATAAGAAAAGGAAAAGAACCTAATAATTGTCTTGAGATGTGAGGAACTTAAAACAATTCTTGATATTAAGTGCCATCTGGCCACTAAAGTTGAGGTTAGAAAATGCTGGGAAAAGTCTGATGAGGTAGCTTATTGCTATATGCTGGCAAGCGTGACCAACACTTTGTATAAGCAATTGGAGAGCTGTAAGACTGCTAAAGTGATTATAGATAAGCTAGAAGACATATTCGGAGGTCAAGCTGCCTTGGCTCGACAGTCTGGTATAACTAGTTTAATGAATGCCCAGCAAAAGCCCAACACTCCAATCAAAAACCATATGATCACTTTTATGGAATACTTTACTGAGGCTATAGACAATGAGACCAATTTGGACCAAATCACCCAAATAGAGATAATGTTTAAAAGCTTATCTAAGGATTTTGTTGATTTTCGGGCCACATATAACTTTGGCAACAAAAGCCTGATGTTTACAGAACTCATGAATGAGTTACAATTTTATGAGTTGGTGTTGAACGGCGGTTAGCCAATCCAAAAATTAGAAGCGAATATAGTTGTTGCTTCTTCCTCAAAAGGGAATGAAAAGCACACTAAGAAAGACAAGACTAAGGTCTCTAGGCCACCACAAGTGGAAAGAAAGAGAACCAGAAAGCCTAAAGACTTTTCTAAATCTAAATGCTTCTTTAGCAAGAAAAGGCACTTTAAGGAAAAATTTAAAGAGTGGAAAGAATACTTAGCTACCAAAAGCAAATGTATGAAACTCTTGATGATAGAAGCTTGTTTAGTGGAAGACTCAATAGACCACTGAGTCATTGATTTGGGAGCCACTAATAATGTTTGTGTATCTCTATAGATGTTTGAGCAAATGAAAGATCTTAGAGATAAAAGCTTATCGTTGCAGACTGAGAATGGGACAAGTGTGGAAGCTGAAGCAGTGGGAGATGCACATATTTATTTTGATAAATTTAGGAAGATTATTTTAAAAGACGTTTTCTATGTACTAAGTTTCAAAAGAAACTTAATTTCCGTTGTATACTTATATAAAGATGGTTTGACTGTGACTTTTAATAATGGAATTGCAATATTTAGAAATCACAATCTTATCTGTAATAGATGGATATCAAATAATCACTATTTTATCAAATCAAATATGTACACACTGCTTGAGACTGAAATATCAAATAAAAAACTTAAAACTTCTCACTCTAATAAGGCGTACCTTTGGCATTTGAGACTTGGTCATATTAACCTAGAGAGAATCACTAGACTAGTGAAAGACGACATCTTAAGTTTGCTTGAAGAAGTTGATATTCCACAATGTGAATCTTGCTTGGAAGGTAAGATGACTAAGCGATCTTTTAATGCAAGAGGAACGAGGGCCGAAAAACCCCTAGAATTTGTTCACACTGACGTATGTGACCCTATGAGCGTTAGTGCAAGAGGTGTTTACGAGTACTATGTAACCTTATCGATGATTATTTTATATATGAGTATATATACTTGATGCACTGTAAAAATGAAACCTTTGATAAATTCGAAGAGTTTCATGCGGAAGTGAAGAAACAACTAGGTTTACCCATAAAGGCGCTTTGGTCTGATCGAGATGGAGAATATTTATCTTATGAGTTTTTAAGGTATCTCATAGAGAATGAGATTTTATCCCAATTAACCGTGTCGGGCACTCCATAACCAAACAGAGTGGCAGAGAGATGAAATTGAACGTTGTTAGACATAGTACATTTGATGTTAAGTTATTTGAAGCTACTAATCTCTTTTTAGGGATACGTTATACAAATGACTTGCTATATTCTAAATGATGTGCCAAATAAGGCAACATCGAAAACCCATACGAATTGTAGCATAGCAAGAAGTCAAATCTTAATAATTTTAGGATCTGGGGATGCCCGACCTACGTATTAGATAAAGATGTAAGGAAGTAGGACTCACGAACAGAATTGTGCATGGTTGTAGAATATCCAAATGGTGGTTTGTTTTATAACCTGAAAGAGAAAACTGTTATAGTCTCAACTCATGCTACTTTCTTTAAAGAAAATTACATGAATTACTTCAAACCTCAGAGTAAAGAAATACTCGAGGAGATTTAGAGAAATATATAAAACCCTATGGAAACGGTTCCAGAATCAACTCCTAATAGTAGACCTGCAAATGATCAGCAACATAGGGAGCCTCATTGCAGTAGGAGGGTTTCTCGTAGGCCTAAGTTCTTCCAATTTGAAGGAAGTGTTTTTAACACTAAGTCTGTCAAACAGGAAGATGATGACCCACTCACATATGACGAAGTGGTACAGTGTGCTCATTCCAAGCTCTGGAAAATAACTATAAAAGCTGAGATGGACTCTATGTATTCCAAATCAGTGTGGGAACTTGTAGACTTACCAAAAGGGATAAAACTCATAGGGTGTAAGTGGATCTATAAGAGGAAAAGAAATATGGATGGAAAAGTGGAAACTTATAATGCTAGACTTGTAGCAAAAGGTTATACTTAAAAAGAAGACATCGATTACGAAGAAAACTTCTCTTAGATTGCTATGCTCAAGTCAATCCGCATATTACTATCCATTGCGATGACTCTCAATTACGAGACCTGACAAATGGATGTCAAGACAATGTTTTTGAATGACTATATTGAATAGAGCATTTACATGATACAACCTACCGAATATATAGCTAAAGGGAACGAGCATAAGTTTGCAAACTGCTTAGATTCATATATGAACATAAGCAAGCGTCTCGCTCATGGAATCAAAGATTCGATCAAGCGATCAAGACTTTTGGTTTGAGCAAAACATAGATAAACCTTATGTTTATAAACGTTTAGGGGATGGAAAAATGGTCATTTTCGTTCTATATGTCAATGATATTCTACTCATTTGGAATGATGTAGGGACATTGTCATCGGTTAAACTGTGGTTAACCCAACAGTTTAGCAGAAGGACTTGAGAGAAGCTAATTTTGTTCTAGGTATTCGAATCTTAAGGGATCGAAAGAACAAAGTGATAACACTATCTCAGGTTTCATACATGACAATATATTGGAGTGTTATGCAATAACCGATTCAAAGAAGGGAAATTAACCATTCGTATTGAGATTCATCACTCTTCAGAGGACTGTCCTAAGACAGCTGAAGAAAAAGAGAACATGAGAAAGGTTCTTTATGCTTCAATAGTAGGAAGTCTTATCTATGCTATGTTATATACACACTTAAATATCTATTTTGAAGTGGGGTTGGTAAGTCAATATCAGGTGAATCCAGGACCAAGGCACTAGCAAACAGTTAAGGATATACTAAGTATTTACGGAGAACAAGGAATTATATGCTTGTGTATTTTGGAGGGGATCTTACCCCTATTAGATATACTAATTCTGACTTCCAAACGTACCGAGATTCAAGAAATTCGACATCAAGCTATTTTTTTCCTAGACAGTGGGTCCATAGTGTGAATAAGTATCAAGCAGGGTTGCACTGCTAACTTCACTATGGAGGGCTGAATATGAGGTATGGAAAAAACTATGGCAATGTAGTGTTTGACATAAACACATAAACACAAAACACATAAGGGAGACAGTAGTGTTTGACATAATGGTAGACGTAGTCAAAAATCGTATATAAGGACAAAACCCAGAGATTTTTTTAGCCAAGACTCTTATAGCTAGAGAGCTCTTTGGGAAACATATGGAAGGGCATAAGAATACGAAACATGACTCATCTACTTCACTAGGGCAAGTGGGAGACTATTGGATCTAGTGCCTTAAGTGTAGTATTTTCGTCAATATACACTTGTAATTTTTCTAACAGATTGGTTAATAAAAAATTCATTGATTACGATTAATATACTTTGTATTATTTTCCTCAAATGGTTTTTTCACGTAAAGCAAAATGAAAACAAATGTCACTCATTGGTTGTCTAAATGCTTAACTAATACTAAGCAATATTACGTGGTCGGGTTGTAGTATAGAAATGTAACTTGTATCAATAGAGAAACCTAAACATGTCCTTAGTTTAATCAGAAATCAGCAAACTGATTAAAAAACTAATATGTCATCTATCAAATCTAATTGGGGAGATGCCTTGTCTTGGGCATTGGAGTGGATGACTCCGAGAAGATAGAGACATGAATGTGAATGACTGGACTGACAGTACATCGGACATGACCCAAGCAGAATAGATCTTGAACTTGTGTATGGATTTATTCACTTGTGACGTTCATAATGTGACATACCTAAATCCTGAAAGGATGACAGACTATGTATGCATGACTCGTACACTTTGATATAAGTAAAAGTCTGAGTTCAAATAGATAATGAGCTAAAAGTTGGTGATTGGGTGCACGACTTCTGTAGTATGAGTGTCATTCAAAACAATGAAATTCATGGCCCAAAACATGGGTAAATGATATTCTTCCATTGGCATTACATGGTTGATGAAAAGTAAACGTGACAACGGGTTATCTGTCTTTGTGATGGATGACTTGATCATTATTTGATAGTGATTGATTTTTCATGAAGGAAGATGTAATGGTTACCATGAGACAAAAGAGGATCATATTAGGAGAATGAATATTATCTTAAAGAGATCAATGATATCCTATGAGGGTAACACACTTATGACAAGGTCATTAGATGAGCACTGAGTAGTTACTTTCGTCATGGTATGTTGTTGGGGAGAGCTCAGTCACGATACTATAGTGGTATAACTTCGTGACTAAATGAGTTTATAATTAATAGGTGAAAAGCTGGAACTTAATTATAAATCATTTGAGTTTCAACTACATATGTTCAATCGATCCCTCTATTAGCTCGTTGAAACTAGAAATGAATTGCGTGTTTGAATAAAAATGAACGGAATGAATAGGAAAAGAGAAATGAGAAACATTCATGAATGATTATGGTTTTCTCTGAAATAGAGAAATGGAATCATTTGGAAATAAATGTAGGTTTCCAAAAATGGAAATGAAAATGATCCATTTGCAACCTTTATGGATTACTTAAAAAATTATAGGAAGAATAAGTTTATGTTTTTGGACTGTTTTGAAGCCCACAAATGAAAATAAATCATTTTGTCAATGTGAACATATTGAGTTGTGAAATATTGAACAATTTTCTCGAAATTTTACCAGGGGTAAAATCGTTAAAAATTTTATTGGGGGTAAAATATAGATGAGAAAATTGTTTTATATATAAATATTAAAGTTTATTTTGGGAAATAGAAAAACTAAATCGAGTTGGATCACATTATAGAGTATTGGGTCAAAAAATGGCCTAAGAAGTATTTGTAATTGGACCCGTTGTGAGAGAGGCCCAAAAACCCCTCATGGACTTGAAAGGGGGACAACCCTTGTAGCAATATTAGGGTGTGCCATCCACCCTAGTCCTATTCTAAGTAGGATGTTATTTTTCTATTTGAAATAAACCTTTACAACTCAACAATGGTTCTACCTTCTCTTCCTATAAATAGATGACACCGATATAACTATTAACACAACATTGAGATATTGTTATTCTGTCGAAAAATAGAGAGAATTTATTCTCAACTATTACATATATTTTTCCGGAATAACAATTTTACTGATTTCTATTAAGAAGAGAGAATTTTCGTTTTCACCCCAAAAGAAGAGAAAACTTTTTCTAGTTCTGCGTTTCGATTCAATTGGTTCGAGCCTACACTCGAAGCAGTTCATGGCACGAGAATAATAAAGAAGATCATTTGGTTGAAAGCTGGGAACAACGAACGTCTGCTAAGTTGAAAACACAGATACGAATTCGGTTAAAATTTATCACCATAAATATCACAAACCTGGTCGGTTTTCAAAATTTTAATTTTCCGCTGTGTAAGAAAACTGTTTTCAAATTAGGATTTCTCCAACATATTCTTCGTAAAGGTTGAAAACTGTTCAGATGTGCCTTCCTTAGTGACAACTTCTTTGATCCTTGATTGCATTGCCCACTTCAATGATAATAGATTCTTCTCATTGAGCTAGGCTCTGCAAATATAGAAAAATTTAACTGCGTAAAAAAAAAAACTTTATTATCCCCTTTTGTCTATTGTGCTTATCATAGTTTTTGTTGAAGTACCCACTTCCACAATCACTTTTACTCATGCTTTGTTACTTTCACACTTTGTAGGTTTAGCAACCGGTTTAGGTTAACAACGTACCTATGATTTTAGTATATATACTAAGAATATATATAAAAAGAAAGATACGCAGAAAATTAGAATAGGTAAAATAGTAATTTTAAAAGTTGAGATGTGACAAGCGAAGCAAGCATTTAATTTTTTTTTTAAATCTCCATTTAGAATGGATTAGTGTTAGTGAGGTTAAGTGGATTTTGTCATTTCTACTTATAACTAGCCCCCAAAATCATGTATCTAGATGAAAACGTTGCTAATATATAGATTTAAATATTGATAATGCATGAAATATAAATTACTTTTTTTTATAAATTGTAACAACTTAATAATCTAGGTTATATGAACTTTGATACATATACATACTTATATAATTTTTTATATTATATTTTAGTTATAATGATAAATTTAACTCTTAATATTTATATTTTTTTATTAATGTGGCTCTTATTTTTGTTTGAGCTAAATTTGACCATCAACCTTTCATAAATATTAAATTTTAAGCATAAATATTAACTAAAACATTGAATTTTTAAACATGGCAACTTGCATGGTAATTTACGTGTATTTAATTTTTTTAATTTTTATGAATTTTTTATTCGTTAAATATTTTATAATTTTTAAATTATTTATTGATGTGACATATAAGACAAATAGTGTTATGTTAACATGAAAGTATACGTAGATTGTCATGAGGGTTGCCACACCAATATCATTAAAAATTAATATTTTAGTCTATATTTTTGTTGAAACACGATTTCACTCTTTTTAAAAAGTTAATGGTCAAATTTAGTTAAAAAAAAAGAATAATGACCAAATTCACTAAAGATGTAAAAATTGAGGGTTAAAATTATTATTATGCCTATATTTTAACTATTCTTTCAAAATCATCTGTATATCTTGATGGTTGATAATAAGAGAAGAGATAACCACCTATTGCCGACCAACACTTTTTCGAAATGGTGGTGCTGCTCCCTGGTCTCCACTAGGGGTGAGAAAAACTCGATTCAATTAAAAAATTGAAAAAAAAAAAATTAAATTTTGATTTAATCGAATTGAGTTATTCTTATTATTTTGCTTTGAAATTTTTTTCATATACATATAGTTTCAAATTTATGTGCTATAACATGGAATTAGTTACTGTAACAATATTTTAATTTGACATGTTTAATTTTTTAATTTAACTTGAAAATTTTCACTTGATTCGACTCGACTCGAATTTCATTTCACTCGACTCGATTTAAAGAAATTTCAAATCAAGTTAAGATGATAATATAGGGCTCGTCAACTCAATTAACTCAAAAATTTTTCACTCGATTCATCGAACGCTCACCCCTAATCACCACCCCCAGCCACCCTTTCTTTCCTTTCCCTTAAGCCCTCCTGTTTTCTTTCTCCTCCTCGTCTTCCACCACCAGTTTTTTCTCCTCCTTTGCTGGCCACTCATTTTCCAGCATAAGAGGACTATGTTTTCTTGGTAAAATATGGTGTCCAAGGTTTTTCTTTGGATCCTCCCTTGAGGAGGTTTTCTCGAGTCATAGACGCTTGTGTTTTTCAAATCTTTTGCGTTTTGTTTTTTCGAGCCCTTTGCAACTCGTTTTTGGTTGATATGTTCTTAGCACATCTGTTGTTACATGGCAGTAATGTTGTTTCTATGCCATCGGAGCAATGGCCGAGAAAGAGGCTGAACGATTCAAGGTGGCTTGTTCACTTTGTTTGCTGTCTGCCTATTTCCTGACAAGTTAGGTTTGTCCGTGGTATGGCTTGAGTCCTGTTTTGCTCTCCTTTAGGTTGTGGCTGGAAGCCTGATGCAAGTATAGTTTGCTCTTTTATGGTATAACTTGACAATTTGTCAAACATTCATGGTGTTTCTTAATTTTATTTTCTAATGGGCTTTCCATTGTAACTAGTTTCTTTCCATTTTTTCTTTGTAACAATTTTACAATCAATAAAAGGAAAATAAATAGGAGAGGAGGGAAAGGGAATTTAACAGACTTTGTGGAAATAGAAAACGTGGAGAACATGAAATTTATTAGATTAGATAGTGACGCGAGGCCCGACCAACTCTGAATGAATGTCCTTTAAAGAAACTGTAAATGGGTGGTATTTGCCCATTGCATTAAAAAGTTAAAATAAAGGAAACTTATGCACCGCCTACAAAAGGTAAAATCTACAATAAATTTACTGTAAATACGTCAAACAGTAAATCTATAAAAAAATATCAAATGAATTCCCACTATTCTTAACCACCCACCCCGTTTTATATATCACTATCTCGCTCGTATACAGCCTAATTTAGCCTCGGCCATGGCCACGAAGACCCTGCAGCACATTCTTCAACACATCTTCTTAATCTGCGTAACCCTATCTCCCCTCTGCTTCTCTTGCAATGAAGATTGTTTCACTTCTTTCACCCCAACAACAGCAACACCTAGTCCAAACGTCTCCATCAAAGACCAGATAATTAGCCTGGCTAATGATCAAGAAACTGTGGATTGGATGAAACGAATAAGGAGGAAGATACACCAGTACCCCGAACTAGCTTATGAAGAAGTTGATACCAGCCAGCTCATTAGGCATGAACTTGATCTGCTTGGTGTTCCTTATCATTGGCCTGTGGCTACCACAGGTGTCGTCGCTAAAATTGGCTCTGGTTCTCCTCCCTTTGCTGCTCTCAGAGCTGATATGGATGCTTTACCTATTCAGGTCTGATTTTTTTTTCTTTTCTTGTTTGTTATTATTATTCTTCAACTTTCTTCACTTTTTGCCTTTCCTTTAAGAAAATCTAGCACAAGGGTTTCCTGGAAGAAAATTTTTAGTGTTCACTCATGAAGTATAGACTCATTGGGTTTGAAATTCGATTCTTGAGTGGTATTCCCTTGGTGTAATACCATGATCAACAGTGTTTTAAAAGAAATTTAGTTGTTAAACAACCGATAATTATTAGCCCTTTGAAAGAAATCAGTATTTTATGGTATTATATGATATATAGTAAATAGTCACAGGTTTTCGCTGTTTCGCTAAATACTGCTGGGCTATATTATACTAGAAGATCAGGGAAGCAAGATCTTACTTTTCCATACAGTGAAAAAAAAGAAGAAGAAAAAGGTTTAAAAACAAATTTGTAGCTTGAGATTGACATGTTTTCAGCTTTACTAGAAAGGAATTAATTGGAGTGCCTTCGAATCGGACTATCAAAGCCCTGCCCTTTGTATTTTATTTTTATGTCATGCAGGAATTGGTGGAATGGGAGCATAAAAGCAACGTAGACGGTAAAATGCATGCTTGTGCCCACGATGCCCATGTTGCAATGTTGCTTGGAGCAGCAAAGATACTGCAAAAGCTGCGATGCGCTTTACAGGTTAAGCATAATTATGACAAAAACTCCATTCCAATTTTAAGAATATTATTAAGGTCAAATTTTGCTAGTGATCTCTTCACTATATTTACTTTAAGATTTAGTAATTTTTAATTTTAATATTTAAGTCGTAAGTACTAACAAAACTGTGATTAATTTCTTTTATTTGGTAAATATACTAATATATAATGTTTCATTAGCTTACAAAAGTCATCATTTTAATTATTAAATTTAACTACTATCATTTCCGTTAAAATTAAAGCTTTGTTCACCATTGAGGTTAAAAAGCACCCTTGATTTCAAAAGCTTTTTAAACCAAACTTTAATTTTAAACTGAAATTTAACCAAACCAAAAATTCAAAATTTTTAAATTTTGACTTTTGAAAAAGTTCTTTTTAATGAAATTATCTTTTTATCATTCCATTAAATCTTTTATTTTATAGTATAATAATTAGAATTGATATTTTATCTTCTTAAATTATTTTTCAATAGTAGTTAAGTAAAGTAAACTAACCTTAAATCTGTAACACAGTAATTGCAGAGTTTGACCTAAAAATGAAATTTCAAAATTAAGAAAGGAAAGGAATTACAATCTATAAATTACAGGGAACAGTAATTCTAATATTTCAACCAGCTGAGGAACGCGGTGAAGGAGCCAAACACATGATCGAAGAGTCAGTGCTTGAAAAGGTAGAGGCCATTTTTGGGTTGCATCTGGTGCATCAATATCCCGCTGGTGTGGTTGCCACACGAGCTAAAGAATTTCTAGCTGGCTGTGGGAGCTTTAAAGCCACAATTACCGGCAAAGGAGGCCATGCTGCAATTCCCCATCTCGCCATTGATCCAATTTTGGCAGCTTCCACAGCGATAATAAGTCTACAAAATATAGTTTCAAGGGAAACTGATCCTTTGGATTCTCAGGTGTACCTATTTCTACGGACAACGTCCAGAGATAGCTAATCAAATAAATGATCCTTGGCCTGACATTGGATTTTATGTAATTTATTGGATACTGCAGGTGGTCTCAGTGTCTATTATTCATGGTGGAACTGCAATCAATGTAATCCCAGACTCAGTGACAATAGCAGGAACTTTTAGAGCTTTCAGTACGAAGAGATTCAATGCACTTAGGGACAGAATAGAAGAGGTGACAAAAATGCGTATGGAATTTGAATCATTAATAAATTTGATGTAAATATTCATGGACTTGCTGTTGTCAGGTAATTAAAGCTCAGGTAGCTGTACATCGGTGCTCGGCTGCGGTCGAATTCTCGGGAAAAGATCACCCTACAATTCCTCCCACCGTCAATGATGAAAAGGTGTTCGAACATGTAGTGCGCGTATCGAGGGAGATAGTAGGAGAAGAAAACACAAAAGTAGCTCCTATGTTTATGGGGAGCGAAGACTTTGCTTTCTACTTAGACAAGGTTCCTGGAACATTCCTCTTCTTAGGGATTCGCAATGAGAAAATTGGAGCCATACATCCTCCACATAGTTCTTATTTCACCATTGATGAAGATGTGTTTCCCATTGGGGCGGCAATTCATGCAGCATTTGCACATTCATTTCTCTCAAATTATACAAGTTCAGTTTGACAACTGCCAGAAATGTAAATATATAGAGATTGCCGTACAATGATAATGATATGATTGCTATTTTATAGTTTCGTCTCTTATCTTGGTTGTACTTCACTATGTATTAATATCCAATGTCATTCATAAGTTAGATTTTAACATTTAATATGAGTGTTAAAGAGGTCTCACACATTTAAATGGTGATGGTCATTGTATTAAGTATTAATAGACGAAAAAGTAATATAACCTCTTATCTTTTCTATTCACCGCTCACAATTATATTTATTATATTTGCTAACTCCTGCAACAAACATATTTTATATAAATATGTTTAGATATAACGGTCTATTTAGTTAATTTTGGGTTAGGTCAATCTGGATCCGATTAATTTAAGTTTTAAAATTTTAGTTATTTCAAGTTGGATCAATTTTGAGTTTAAGAGTGGAATTATTTCAAGTATTTCATGTTTAGTCATATAAATTCAATTTAATACACAATTAATGTTGAATCAAATTATTTTGGACTAAAGTTATTTGTACATTTTAAGATACTATTAAAATCGATAAAGTTAAATTTCTTAATTTTAAAATACAATATTTAACCGAATTAATATTTAATAGTTTGTTGGGATTTAATTATGTTGATAATTTTGGAGTTAATAGTAATTCCAATTGTCCGTTGGGTTCTACTTTGTACGTAGATTCATATAATGGCTATTGCCATACAACATGGCCATTGGGTCATACTTTGTACGTAGATAGTATTTACAACTAATAGACAAATTGATGGCTATCTTTTGAACATGTTTCAAATTAATAATTCATACATTCTCATATTTTTTTATATTTTACATAATAATTGATATATATATATTTTTTATAAATTTTGGATCCATCCTAATTTTTATTATTTTCTCATATTTTTTAGTATACTCTCGTAATATTTTTTTTGTACTTTCTTATAATTTTTTATACTTTTTAGAATTTTTTTGGTATACCCTTATAATTTTGGGTATTCTCTCAATTTTTTTTTGTATGGTTTCAGAATCAGGATTCGGTACAAAATAAAATTTTAGAATAAAAAATATTATTTTTAAATATTAAGAGATTTTAATGAGATTTTGTAATGAAAAAAATTAATAACTTTTAAATTATTATATTTTTGACAAAATTTGACAAAGAAAAAATATATTTCATGATAACTTTAAAAAAATTAATTAATTATCAAGACAAACCAAACTTGGCATCCCATCATAATCTTTAGTATTCTCTCGTAATTTTTTTGTATCATCTCATACTTTTTTTGCCTTCCCTCATAAGTTTTTGTAACCCCTCATGTTTTTTCAGGTTCACTCAAAATTTTTTGTACTTCCTCTGAATTTTTGATATTCTCTAGTATTTTTTTGTGAACTTCCACATGATTTTTGGTATTATTTTGAAAAGAGGAATCGACATGAGATATAATTTTAGAGTAAATAAAAAATATATTTTTTAAATATTAAGAAATTTCAATGGATTTTTGTAATGGAAAAAAATTGTAACTGTTAAATTATAATTTTTATGCTAAAATTTGATACTAAAAAATTATAATTCATGATAAATTTTAAAAAAATGTGAAAAATTAAATAAACAAAAAAAAAATTACTAAGACGAACAAAAAATTGGTATACCTCACAATTTTTTTTGTATTCCCTTGCATTTTTTTGGCACTTCCTCATATTTTTTTTTTTGTAGTCTCTCAAGCTTTTTGGCATCCCCTCGTAATTTTTGGTAAATCCTAATAATTTTTTATATCCCTTCATATTTTTTTTAGTACTTAGAATTTTTTATATTCCCTAATTTTTCTTAGTGCTTCCTAATTTTTGGTATCCCCTCATGTTATTTGGTATTCTCTCATAATTTTTGACACTTTCTCATATTTTTTGGTATTCACTTACAATTTTTTGTATTCCCTCATGTTTTTTGGTATTCCCTTAAAAAATTTTGGTACTTCCTCAACAATTTCGATACTTCCTCATAATTTTTGGTATGGTCTCAGAAGTTTTTTTATGATTTCAAAATGAGGATTTGAAATAAGAAATATATTATTTTTGAGTAATAAGTAATTTGATTAACATTTTGTAATAGA
Organism: Gossypium hirsutum; assembly: GCF_007990345.1. NCBI lineage: Eukaryota > Viridiplantae > Streptophyta > Magnoliopsida > Malvales > Malvaceae > Gossypium > Gossypium hirsutum. The sequence continues at coordinate 50,481,567 of NC_053440.1, forward strand.
AAAAAATTGGTAAATTTTAACTTATTTTTTTCATGCTAATATTTGGTACGAAATAAATTATATATAATGAGAATTTTTTAAATTCCGAGAAATTAAATAAATGAAACAAATTAAATTAGATCAATCAAAAAATTGAGGGATTATCAAAAGTTCTGGGAGACTATCAAATATTAGTTTGTCTTATAAATTTTGTTTTATTTATTTAATTTTTATTTTATTTTAAATTTATTAATATTATAAGTATGCAAAAATAAACCTTTATACTAAAAATTAATTCCTCTTGTCAAAACTTAATTTTGAAAGGATATCCAAAATTCTGAGGGCATACAAAAAATTATGAGAGAACACCAAAAATTAGAGACTACAAATAATTATGACGGGGTATCAAAAGTTATGAAAGGATACCAAAAATTATGAAGGTGTAACCTCTCCAACCCGGCCTAGACGTTTCGACCCAAATTCGGAAGATTACATCGGTTGTCAAGATGACCTAGTACGACCGAGATTTATAAAACAATTAATTTAAAAAATTTATTTATTTTGGAAGAAAACTTAGCCTATTTTCAAAAAAAAAACTCACGAGTTATCAAAAATCGATTTAATTTAACTTTCCTAAGTAGTGGTGACTACTTTTAAGGAAGCTTAGTTAATTTTCTATTTTTTTTATTACTCAAAATTTATCTACAATCTAATAGCGAAAAAGTGATTTTTTACTTGGTTTTAATAAAACTATACTTTATGCCTTAATTAAATAAAAATCTTATTTTAAAATTAAGTTAAATGTTATGTATGCTAAATAAACGCTACATATGAGTCCTATGCCACAAAATAAATAAAACAATATAGTTTTGAAATAACAGGAATTATAAAAATAAGTCTAACAATACTTTGATAAAAATAAAATGTTTCTGAGCCCTCCATATGTCGCGTTCACATCTTACCCTGATGGGTTATTTATAGAGATGGAAAAAATAGAGAGTGAGCTATGAAGCTCAATGTGAGTTTCATCACAAGTAAACCAATGCAAACACTTAAATATACAGAAACACAACGCATAGAACAAAACACAATAACAATTTCAAAATATCGATATTTCAGACCACTTCCACAATGTATACATATAAATATATATGTCATATCAGTAAATCCAGTTTGTATGCACATGCTTTATTAATGTCATACAGTTTCAATTTAACAGAAAAGTTCCTACCTCACTGCTACACACCACAATGAGAGTTCCCTAAACTCCAACCACCTACATACCGAGTTGTGGTTTAACCACCACTAGTTTTGCAGATAAAGCCTGCCATTGAATTGTGGATACGCAACAAAATTCGCAGATAAAACCTGTAACTCTGCTGTGGGTAACAGTAAAATATCACGATAAAATCTGGCACTAGGCTGTGGATACAAAACAAAAATTCGCAGATGAAACCTGCCACTAGGATGTGGGTGCACAGCAAATTTACAAATAAACTGTCACTTCTTTCTCTGTACATATCGTCCCACCCCATGCAATGCAATATGACAAGCTCAAAATGGATCAATACTGTAGCATTTAATTATGCTTTTAACAGAACAATATGATAGCAATCAATATGCCTATAATAGTTCAATACAGTAGCAAATAAAATGCTTATAACAGATCAATTCAGTAGCAAAAGTCATGCTTAATAAGTGTTTGCTTTAACGGTAACATAAGACATGTTGTATGTACAATCACAAATACATATACAATAAACATATGTATTATTCACAATTTATGCAAATATAGTATTAATTCAGTCAATTAGATAGTTTATTCTAGCATTAATCATATTATTAGAGGCTTAATTGAATAAAAATTAAACATTAAACAGTGCGAGAATCAATTAGGGACTAATTTGAGCAAAACATAAAATTCTGGGTAAATTTTTAAAATTTGTAAAGAATAGGACAAAATTGTAATATAAAAAAAAAGAGCAAAACTATAAAATTTGAAATTAGGGGAAATTGTAAAATCTAAAAAACATGGACAAAATTGTAAAAATCTAAAAAATAGGGGCAGAACTATAAAATTTAAAAAATATGGGCAAAACTATAAAATCTAGAAAACATGGGCCAAACTATAAAATATGGAAAATAGGAGACACACGTCCGTGTGGCTGGACCGTGTGCGAAGCCCTAGATTGTGTGGAGGGGGTACACGGTCGTGTGGCTGGGTCGTGTAACAAACTAAGGTCGTGTGAAAATCGAAAAACCTAGGGTTTTAGGGGAACATGTTTGTGTGAGAGGCCATATAGTCTACACAGGTGGCCCACACGCCCGTGTGGCCCTATCCCAAAGCATGATTTGCCTTGACTTGCTTGTAAAAGAATACACACTTGTCTCTGGGATATCAAGTGACATCCCTCTCGTTCAGATCTGGTTCGGGTACATAAATCGGGTCCTTCAAATGATATTTACGCAAGAATTAATGACGAATTCCAAGATTTAAACAAGATTATCAAGAGTTTTGACAAAATTCATAATGGATTGTAATTGAATTGAAAGATTAGCGAGATCTAATGCTATTTCAGAATTTACGAGTTCTTACAAATCAAAATGAGAGTACTTACCTAAATTTTGATTAAAATATAGGATGTGGTTATCAAAAATTATGAAACCGATGAAGAAAACGAGTTAACAAAAATCAATTTTGAGTCAGGATAGAAAAATAATTCTCAGCAAAAAGATATAAAGTTTGATAAAAGAAAAGGGAAAATAAGATAAAAAGAATAATATAAAGTGAAGAAAGGAAAATCCTATTTAGTGTTGGAAAAAAATGAAAATCCATGTCTAATTAGGAAAGACTGGAGTAAATACGTAGAGTTTGAAAATCTTAGGTGGTTGCATGGTAATTTCCCCCTTTTTTGCTAAAATTAAAAGAATAATGAGGGAGGGTGCATAACTTGAACTTGGGATTCAAGGGAGAAAGAAATGATGCTTAACCATTGGGCTACTACTCACACTTAATTATTTTCTACTCCATTTAATATATATTCAAATATGGTTTTGATCATAGGTTGCTGACAAAGAAAGAAAAGAATTAGGAGAAGTGTGGATTGAACCTAGGACCTTTAGAGAGGACACTAAACACTTAACATCAAGCCTAATCATTTACTTGGTCATTCTTTACAATTAACCCCCTATATTTTAGAGTGTTACAGTTCTCCCTCCTTAAAAAAAATTTATTCTATGAAATTTCTATTACTGGTATGTTATTTGCCACTATGCTTTCGTTGCGCTACTCTGATTTCTATGTATAATTCTCTTCCCTATACTTCCTACTGCTTTTCTTGAAAATCATATTCACTATCACAGGTTGCATTTTGGTAACTTCACTAACAGTTTCCTTTACCCCAAATTCCCAATTTTAACAAAAACACTTATCGTTTCTCTGAGTCTAAGGTATTCTATAGTTTTCAAATAAAAAGTTCAGACATTAGTTATTTCCTACGTACTTTATAGTCTAATGATCATAATTTATCTAAAGTTTCAAGAGTAATAGTAACTAAAGTAGGACCGACATCGGAGCCTCAGATTCAATTTTCTGTAGAAAATCAATTTTTCAAGAACTTGTGTCATGATTTTTCCCGAAATACCCCTTTCTATGACATGCATGCAGATTCATTTATATTTCCACAGCTCGAGTTTTGTAAACCTGTAGCTTTGATACCACCAAATGTAACCTCCCCAACCTGGCTTAGACGTTAGACTCAAATTCGGGAGATTACATCGACCACCGAGATGGCATAGTACGATCGGGATTTATAAAATAGTTAATTTAAAACATTTATTTATTTTGGAAGAAAATTTAGTCTATTTTCAGAAAAACTCATGAGTTATAAAAACCAATTTAATTTAACTTTCCTAAGTAATAGTGACTACTTTTAAGAAACTTAGTACTCAATATTTAAATAATTATTATAAATTTAATTTCATAATTAAAATATATTAATATTATTCCATTTATAAATAAAAATTTTGATTAAATAATTACTATTATTTAATAAAAATAATTTTAAAATTAATTAATTAATTTTTAATTAAAAATTAAAAACCCCATCATATGTAGAGATCTAATGCTAGTTAGGCTGTATTTAGCAATGTTGTGAAAAAACACTTTTGGAAGAAAATTGTGCTAAACAAGCAATTTTTGGATGAAATTTTTGCTTTTCAAAAGCACTTTTGGCCAAATAGAGAAGCTAAAAATTTTAGCTTTTCTTCTCCCAAAAGCATTTTGAGTGCTTAATTACTTTTTCATCCATCATCCCTTTCCCTTATTCTTTTTCTCTGCAAAGAAGGAAGAAACCTGTTATTTCGCAATATTATTTTTTAAAATAATACAAATATGTTAATATTTAATTACAAAATTTAATGGTTTTATTTAAATATCTAAAATATAATTTATATGTTCTAATTAAATTTTATAAATATCCAAAATACTGAAATTTTCCCTAGGGTCGTTAGCGTTGTTCGCATCGAATGTAGGCCTTCTGTAGGGTCAAAATGATCTGAATTAGACTGTATTATTTGATATATGATATTCTGAAGTTGAATAATCAATTATTGTATGTATCATTGATGTGATAACTGTTGAATGATCTGTATTATCTGATAATGAATTGTGTTTGGATAAACTGTATGTGCATCCTTAATATCTGACATCTGTAATCTGTATCTGCATGGGGTGGGAATGATATAAAAAAGGAAGTGTTGGCAGTTTAATGATCTACCGAATTGAGTGGCTGAGCCACAATTCTGTATCTGATTCTGGCGGTTTATCGCGTATTGATCTGACAGCTAGCCTGTATTAATTTTGAAATGTGTTATACCGACACTATATGGTGTGTAGGGTTGGATGAGTATTTAATACCCTATATGGTGTGTTGGGATGGTCGGAGATGGTGTGTAGCAGATGAAGGTAGGAAAATGCATCTGTATCTGATCTGATCTGTTCTGACTTCATATTCGAAACTAAGAAATGTTTGAATAAAGAGAATGAATCCCTATAGATTTTATACATACTTATGATTCAATTCTGTACGTTGGTTACACATTGAGTTATACTCATTTTGTTTGTTGGCTGATTTGTAGGTAACCCATCGACTTAAGAGGCTCGGTGTGTCAGGAGCTCGGTCATCTCTCATTTTTTTATTATTTTCGTCGTTTATATAAACTTACACAATCGCATGTTCTTTCGGATTACAGTATTTAAGTTTGAATTACCTTAATGACTTAATTGTTTAAATGTTTTCGGTTAATAAATTTTAATAGTTAAGGCTGGATTTTTCTTAAACAATTTGATGTAGCTCTCCAGACTCGATCTTAACGTCTAAGCCGGGCATGGGGTGTTACAAGAAACGCATCTTGTAGGATGGGTTTTCAACTGACGTGGCTGAAAGCACGCCCTTTAGGACGTGTTTTCCTTTATCTCTCCAAAAATAGCATAAAGCGATAAATTGTTTTTATTAAAAATAAGCACATTTACTTAAATTTTTTCTTTGGGATAAATACCAAAATTATACATGAACTATGGTTCAATGTGCAATTGTATGCATGAATTTTGATTTTATGCAATTTTATATATGAAATTTTGATTCGATCCAATTCTTGTAAATTATTAACACAATTATTGATATAACATCATTTTATATTTATATATTGCATAAATAAATAATTATATTTATCCAATATAAAAATAAATTAATGTATTTATTTCTTTAAATGTGTATGGTTAAATCAAAATTAAAGTTTCAAGTATATATTTAAATCACAATTAGTGTTTCAAGTATATAATTACACCAAATTAAAATTCATATATATAACTACATATTAAATCAAAGTTCATATATAATTTTGAGTTTTTTTTTCAACGTATATTGATAATTCAGTCATTTTTATAATCTATCAATAATAATATTATTTCTATAATTGAAGAATGGCGACATTATTTCCAATTTTATAAATTTAAAATATATGAGAGCGATAAGTGGGAGATAAATCTATAATCTATCAATAATATATATAAGTACAGATTTGAATTTTTTTTTTAACAGACGAGAATATCTTCTAGGTTCATAATAAGGACAGCTATACCTTCCATACGTAGAAACCCTGGTTTTGCCAACTTCTAAATAAAATATTATATAATTTTGAATAATTCTACATAAAAATCATAAGGGTATAATATTTTCGATTTAACATCTTTTATATAATTGTTTTTGATTAATTATATTAACAAAATAAAGTCTGAACAATAAATATAATTAATGTGACTCGAATCCAGACTATATCCAAGTGATGAATACCTATATCCATTAACTCGGGGTTGTAACATCTTTTATATTAATGATAAGTGCCTTTCGACTTCTTATTTCATTCAACATCTTTTTCTTCAATATACACAAGTTAACACAAATGACCACAAACTGTTTTTTTAATGTATTGAAAATTTCACGTTATCAAAATATACATTAAGTTGATCCGTAACAACTTAGTTTTTTTAGTAAATAATAAACAACACTCTAAGCGATTACAATAAAATCATAAATCAAAACTCAAATTGTCCTTTTGAATCAATCCCCGTATAACTTGAGGAGGGATGGAGAACACCTGAATACTTGTGAAACTTGGAGCGCATGTTTAGCCATAAAGTCTGCAACTTCATTATGAGCTCTGGGAATGTGAGATCTGAAACAACTATTACATATGCATTCACCTTATATTTGAATAAATTTAATTAAAGGAAAGAAAAGGAAAAGAAAAGAAAAATAGGGGAAGATTAAAGGAAAGGAAATAAAATATTATGGATACTTTAAAATTTATAAACAAAAGTAAAGGAAAGGAATTCTAGTCTCTCTTGTTTGGTTAAAGTGTGCCAAAAAAAAATTACTCATCCAAAAAGAAATTTTTGCAATTTCATCATCTAACTTTTAGGATGTTTTCATTTTAGTCGTCCAAACGTTAAACCTCTAATGGTGGTTGCTTATATATGTCATATCATGTTTACACTTGCATTTTGGTCGCTTAAACTTCCAGATCACTTTCATTTTAGTCACCCCATAAAATATATTTTTTAAAGTATTGATCGGAGGAGTAAAAAAAATTAAGAATTAAAATGAAAAAAGCAGTAAAAACTAAAACAATGTATTAAAAAGGTGTCAAATTGTACTTATTTATTTCATTACCAAAAATTTTAAATTTCTTCTATTCATTATTGAAAATTTAAATTTTAAAACATCAAAACCAATTAAATAAATTGTAGAAATTTTTTTATCCCTTGATAATGTCAACTGATTTGTTACTATAACATTGAAATTAATTATTTTAATTAATTTAATCTCCTTATAAATTTTAATATTTTATTTTATTTTATGTTTCTACATTATCTTTAACAAAATTAACTCATATTTAATAATTGTCTATGAAAAAATTTCTTTTGATTATATGATCTCGAATCTTCCATTCTAAACTAAAAGCAAAGAAAAATCATTACAATTAATCAAATTAATCGTTTGTTCTTCACTTGGGTAATGCAGTTACTAATTCATGATCTGGCATGTACAGAATGAAAACTTCATTCTTGATTCTACGAGAATTTTTATAAAAGCCTTTCATTTGCTTCTCTTCGATGGAAGTTTTATTTTCTCAGAATGTATCCTAATTTTTGGCCTAATTCTTCTGATGATGATCGATTCAACCTATGATCAAAAAGATATACCTTGGTTATATTTCATCTCTTCAACAAGTTTAGTAATGAAGTAATGAGAAAAAATTTAGGTTTTGTTTGGCATGAAAGATAAAATTAATTAATTACAAGGATTTTTTTTGCCTTTAGCTTAGCATGAAAGATTCAAGATTATATAATCAAAAGAAATTTGAGTTTTGTACACAATTATTAAAAATCAATTATTTGAGTTTGTAAAAAATAGAATATCGGTAATGGCAATATATCACAAAGAAAAGAGAAATAAAAATAAAGAACACACAAATTTTTACGTGGAAACCCTTTTGGGAAAAAACCACGGGCAGAGAAGAAGAAAATTCACTATGTCGAATTCGAATAAATACAAGAGGAGTAGACTATGTCTATTTATAGGCTTGTAAAACCATATTCTAATAGGAGTCTAGTAAGATTGAAACACTTTATTCTAATCAATATCAAATAGATGAAGTTGATTAATGTTTAAAAAACCTTATTCTAAAATAAAATAAAAGAAGTATAATTCTATAGGGATTCTACTTTTATTTTATTTTACCACTATATTTTATTTAAATAAGGATTCGTGTCACTTAATTCTAACAATCTCCACCTTGACACGAATTCTTAATGAACAAGTTCTTCATCGCAAACTCTCAATGAACAAGTTCTCCACCTCTTCCATAAAACCCCTTAAGGGTTTAATTTCAACAATGAACACCAACCAAGTCTAAGCAATGCTCAAACTTGGTTATAGGAAGTGACTTAGTCATCATATCTGCAAGGTTTTCATGAGTACTAATTTTGTTCACAACAATATCGCCACGAGCAATAATATCACAAACAAAATGATACCAAACGTCAATGTGTTTTGTTCTCTCATGAAACATTTGATCTTTTGTAAGGAAGATGGCACTCTGATTGTCACAAAATACTGTATTGATTTGAAGGTCTTCATTGAGTTCACTAAAGAGTCCCTTCAACCAAATAACTTCTTTACAAGCCTCAATAATCGCCATGTACTCAGCTTCAGTGGTAGAAAAAGCAACTGTAGTTTGCAAAGTGGCTTTCCAACTGATTGCACAACCTCCGATTGTAAAGACATAACCTGTGAAAGATCTTCTTCTATCAAGGTCTCCAGCAAAATCAGCATCAACATACCCAATGACTCCATCTCTGGTTCTTCCAAACTGTAAGCAAACATCAGTAGTACCTCGTAAGTATCTTAAAATCCACTGAACTGCTTTCCAATATTCTTTACAGGGATTCGCCACGTATCTACTAACTGCACTGACTGCATATGATAAATCTGGAGTGAACAAATCATAACATACATGAGAGATCCCACTGCACTAGAGTATAGAAGATGTGGCATGTACTCAATCTCATAATCTGATTATGGAGACAAAGCCGATGAAAGTCTGAAATGGGCTGCTAAAGGAGTACTAGCAGGCTTAGCATTTTGCATATTGAATTTGCAAAGAACTTTCTCAATATACCCCTTCTGACTTAGGTACAATTTACTTTCTTTTCTATTTTTGAGAATCTCCATACCAAGTATCTTCTTTGCTGGTCCCAAATCTTTCATCTCAAATTCTTATCTTAGTTGGGCTTTGACCTTTCTTATCTCTCCTTTATCTTTCGCTGCTATTAACATGTCATCAACATAAAGGAGTAGATACACAAAAGAACCATCACTATTTTTCTTAAAGTAAACACAACTGTCAAAACTACTTCTTTTGAAATCATGAGAAGTCATAAAAAAATCAAACCTCTTGTACCACTGCCTTGGTGACTGTTTCAAATCGTAAAGGAACTTTTTCAGCAAGCAAACATAGTCCTCTTTTTCTAAGACTGTGAAACCCTATGGTTGTTACATGTAAATATTCTTCTCAAGTTCTCCATGCAAAAATGCAGTTTTTACGTCTAACTGCTCAAGCTCCAAATCATGCATGGCCACAATACCAAGCAAAGCTCGAATCGAACTATGCTTCACAACTAGGGAGAACACATCTGTGAAGTCCACTCCTGGAATTTGATTGTAACCCTTTGCAACAAGCCTTGCTTTATATCTGAGTTTTTTAACTCTTGGAGTCCCTTTTTTCTTTTTAAACACCTATTTACATTGAACAACCTTTTTACCTTTAAAAAGTTTCATAAGATCCCATGTTTTGTTTTTGTGGAGAGATTCTATCTCCTCTTGTATAGCAAATATCCACTTTTCTGAGTCTTCACAGCTAACCGCATTAGAATAATTAGATGGCTCTTGGTTTGCATCTATATCTTCAACCACATTTAAAGCATAAGTAACTAGCTCAGCCTCGGCATACTTCTTTGGAGGTTTAATTTCTCTTCTAGTTCTGTTTTTGGCGATAGAGTATTGTGGTGAAGAAGCAACTCTTTTCTAAATTTTTGTACTAGCTTGAGGAGTCGACTCTGTTGTAGATTCTGGATTAATCTGATGCTCCACCTGATTTTGATTTTCTTTATTGAAAGAGTCTTTAAGAGAAAAGTTAGGTAGCATAGTAGTTTCATTAAAAACAACATATTTGCTAATCACAACTTTTCTATTTTCAGGACACCATAACTTATACCTTTTTACACTAGCTTTATAACCAAGAAAAACACATTTAATGGATCTTAGTTCCAATTTTCTATTATCAACATGAGCATACGCAGGACACCCAAAGATTTTTAAATCAGAATAGTCAGCAGGATTACCATACCATACCTCTTGTGGAGTCTTTTTTCAATGGCAACGGATGGAGATCGGTTGATTAAAAAACATGCAGTAGAGGTTGCTTCGGCCCAAAATGACTTTGGTAAGTTGCCATTTGACAACATACATTGAACCTTCTCTATGATTGTCCTGTTCATCATTCTGCAACACCGTTTTGTTGTGGAGTATGATGAACTGTCAAGTGTCTCACTATCCCTTTTGACTTGCATAGTTTATTAAACTCATCAGAACAGAACTCTAAGCCATTGCTGTGCGGAGGTATTTTATTTGTTTTCCCGTCTGTTTTTCAATCATAGTTTTCCAAGACTTAAATGCAGAAAATACATCGTTTTTTTGCTTCAGGAAGAACACCCACACTTTTCTGGAAAATCATCAATAAAATTTAACATATAATTAGCTCCACCTCTCGAAGGCACTCTGGATGGCCCCCACAGATCAGAATGAATATACTCCAACATTTCCTTCGTGTTATAGATTCCTCTAGTGAATCGAACTCTCTTTTGCTTCCTAAAAATACAGTGCTCACAGAACTTCAGTTTGCAAATTCCTTGCCCATCAAGAAGTCCTCTTTTGCTCAATTCTGCCATGCCATTCTCACTCATATGCCTTAAACACATATGCCAAAGTTTAGTAATATCATCATCTGACAAGGAAGAGGATGTGGCAACTGTATCACTAGTAACAGTAGAACCCTACAAAACATATAACTTGGCAGTCTTTCTCTACGCTTTCATCACAGCGAGGGAACCTTTGGAAATCTTCAAAACCCCACTTTCAGCTGTGTATTTGTACCTTTTTGAATCAAGAGTACTCAACGAAATTAAATTTCTCTTCAATTCTGGAACATGTCGTATGTCACTAAGTGTTTTGATAACTCCATTAAATATCTTAACTTAATTGTTCCAACACCTACAATTCTACATGAAGCATTATTACCCATCAAAACAACACCTTCAGACATTGTTTTGTAAGTTGTAAACCAATCTCGATTGGGAGTCATGTGGAAGGTACAGTCCGAATGAAGGATTCACTCCTTGCTCACTTTAGAATTGTTGACAGAAGCGACTAGAAGTTCACCATTGCTGTAGTCTTGTACAACATCAGCTTTACCAAAATTTTCTGGTTGTTTTCCATTTTGATTCGCAACCTCCCTTTTGATCTTGTTTTGTAGCTTACAACACTCAGATTTAATGTGCCCTTTATTCTTGCAGAAGTTACAAGTTTTACCTCTGTTTGAAGACTTTGATCTACCTTTAGATTTACCGCGAGGATTCCGTTCCTGTGTCCTTCCACGATCATTAGCAGCATTCCAATCTTGTCTCTCACGAACAATGAGACCATTTTTCTGAGAGTCGGTTTTAACCACAAGATGCTTCATCTTATCATACGAGGTTAAAGAATGATAAACCTCATAAACTGTGAGAGACTCATGGCTATATAAAATTGTATCTCTAAAGGTTTAATAAGACGGGGGCAACGAACAAAGTAGAATCAACCCTAGATCTTCTTTATCATACTAAACCTCCATGACCTCCAAGTTTGAGAGAATTTCTTTAAACACTGTTAAGTGTTTGTGCACAGACGCATCTTCCTCCAAACGATAAGCATAAAGACGCTGCTTCATATGCAGCTTGCTAGTTAGAGTTTTTGACATACATATTTGTTCCAACCTTTTCCATAATCTAGCGCGGTCTTCTCATTCATCACATCCTGTAAAATTTCGCTAGGCAAATGTAGATGTAACTGTGTTAACGTCTTTCGATCATTGCGCTTCTTCTCTTCCTCCGTTAATGTTGAAGGCATCTTATCTACCCCTAACAGAGCTTCCTCTAAGTCCATCTGTGCAAGAACTGCCTGTATCTTTATCTGCCACAACGCGAATTTGGTGTTGCGATCCAACAACGAAATTTCATGCTTCAAAGACGCCATTACCGTGATTGAGATGAACAACCCGGATGCTCAGGTACTAATTTGTAAAAGATAGAATGTCGGTAATGATAATATATCACAAAGAAAAGATAAATAAAAATAAAGAACACACAAATTTTTACGTGGAAACCCTTTTGGGAAAAAAACCACGGGCAGACGAAAATAAAATTCACTATGTCGAATTCGAATAAATACAAGAGGAGTAGACTATGTCTATTTATAGGCTTGTAAAACCATATTCTAATAGGAGTGTAGTAAGATTGAAACACCTTATTCTAATCAATATCAAATAGATGGAGTTTAATAAGGTTTAAAAAACCTTATTCTAAAATAAAATAAAAGAAGTACAATTTTATAGGGATTTTACTTTTATTTTATTTTACCACTATCTTTTATTTAAATAAGGATTCGAGTCACTTAATTCTAATAGAGTTGATTTTAATTTGGAAATATAAAATAAAATTTTAAATTTTATAAGCAAATTAAATTAATTAATTCAATATTATAGTAAAAAATCAATTAATACTATCAAGGGATAAATTTTTTTAATAATTTATTTAATTGATTTTGATGTTTTGAAATTTAAAATTTTAATATTAAAAAAAATTAAAACTTTCAGCAATGTGATAAAGAAGTGCAATTTATCAAAATTTTAATGTATTATTTTAGTTTCTATCATTTTTTAATTTAATTCTTAATGTTTCTTTTTCCCCGATCAATATTTAAAAAGGATATTTTGTAGGTGACAAAATGAAAGAGAATTAGAAGTGAGTGATGAAAATGAAATGTAAACATGATATAACGTGTATAGTCTTGTGTGACTAAAATTAAAGCTATTTAAAAATTGAGTAACAAAATTACAAAATTTTCGTTTTGAGTGACCAGAACAAAACACCCTAAAATTAGGTCAACAAAAATTTAGCCTCTTTTTAAGATGTTACCATATATTCTTATAATGTATTAAAAAAAACAAAAAACACAAATAAAAACATTCAAAACCTATATATAGCTTTTGTATTCCGACGATGTATAGAATTATCATCCAAATAAATAACTCTAAAAAAATTATTTCTTTCAAAGTTAAGTTTTGGATAAATATTTATTCAGTTTGAAACATCAACTATAGACGCTGTTTGCCAGAAAAAACAAAGGTGCTGCTAATACATTAGAGCAACCCGAATTGATATTTGTTGGGCCTACTTCAGAACCTGATTCTAAATAAGCCCGGCTATGTAAGCCTGATTTAGGTCATATCACATACAATTTTAAAAATATTTATTTATTTTATTGATATCATACATACGTTTGAAAATTAAAATTTGATTTTATTAATAAAAAATTGAATTATGTGGTGAATCTCTAGTTCGAAAAATCAAATTAAGTTGGAGTTCGAAGGGCTTAAACTTTTAAGCAGATTTGATTTGAAGGAACAATTTTGTCTTTAATCCAAATTTCTTCGATGAGGATAGTGTTTTGATGAAGAGCTATAGAATGAAAGATGTTTACTTACATTCTAATCATGCAGTGGGAAGTGTTTTGAGATCTGAGCAAGCTAAAGTTTGCAGATTAATTAGGTAAGTCCCCTCAAGGAGGGGTGGCATAAGATAAAAATTGATGATGCGGTTAGTAGTGAGGTTGAGTATGTTTCTGCGGGTGGTCTAATTCGGGACCAGTATAAGGTTTGGGTTGTTGGGTTTTCGAGGAATATTGGCTGTTGCTTTGTCTTAGATGCCGAGCTTTGGGTACTTTATAGAGACAGCAAGCTACTTGAAATCTTGATCTTAAATAGCTGGAGCTTGAGATGGATAATACTATTCCTGTTCAGTTGATTCAAATAAAGTCAGTTGAGTATATCTTGAATGGTACGGGTTACGCATGTCTTCAGAGAGAATAATAGAATAGTCGATGTTTTGACAGCATTGACATTTATGAAAGAGGGTGATCTCACCTAATTTAATTATGAGTTTTAATTTCTTTCGTGTATTAAAAAAACGAAAAACCAAAAGTTCAGAATAAATTATGTTTTCAAGTTGAAGTAGTTTCACAATTTAAAACATACAATTATAATGAAATGTATAAACAAAAACATTTAAATAAAGGGTAATTATTGATACACGGTAAAATATCAAAAGCATATTGAGAATGTTAATTTTTTATTTTTGACTATAATTTATAAGATACTTATTCCATTTTAAACTTATAATTAGTATAATTTTATAAAAGCTTTCATATTGGTGAATTTTTTTTATATAAATAACATAAAAATAATAAACATAGCATGGATTAAAAATTAATTACCAAAATAATCCAAGAAGTAAAACATTTAACGGAAGATTACTTTAGGTTTTGTTCTAAGAGAAAAAGTTGAAAAGGACGAAATCTTGTGTATGCTTCCTTGGATCATAACATGAAGGTTTGAAATAATAGAGATGCAAAGATTCATTTCCACCTCCACCAATTCCGAAGAATCAAATCAATCCAAACCTATCCTCAAATATGATGATTTTTTGTTGGTGATCACAATTAAGATAAGAAGGCATTAAAGATTAGACACTCCTCCCCCTTTGTGTATATGAAATGCCAAAAATATGAAGAAATCCCACCGCCCATCCAATTGAAAAACTCCCATTATGATTTTATTTATAGAAATCTCAAAGTAAATTTATGTACAATCCCAAGGCATCTTTGATTGACATCAATAATCTTTTAATATTGCACCATATCCTCAATTGATTAAGGTGCTAGTGTTTGAAAAGGTGGGAAAGATGTTGTTTGGTAAACGGGGAGAAAAGATCCTCTCACCTCCTATGAAATATAAATGCCCCA
The DNA here is from genome assembly GCF_007990345.1 of Gossypium hirsutum. Classification (NCBI taxonomy): domain Eukaryota; kingdom Viridiplantae; phylum Streptophyta; class Magnoliopsida; order Malvales; family Malvaceae; genus Gossypium; species Gossypium hirsutum. The sequence goes on from NC_053440.1 coordinate 50,496,785, forward strand.
AATCACACTCAATTTTGAAAAAGAAGATGCCAAATCTTCCAAGTCTTTAAAGTTTGTAGAAAGATAATTTTACCTCCTAATTAGTACGTCAAATATATTTTTATATTACCTTAAAGTTTATGGCTTTTTATTTCTCTTGAACAGAAGTCTATGTTTCTTCTTTAAGCATTCAAATATTGTGTCAGATATGATCCACTTTTATTTAGCAAGTTCATTTGGTCGGCCATGACCTACACCAATCTCTCATGTATGAGCCTATAACTTATTTAATCCCTTTGTCAAACTCACAGAAAGGGAAAGAATAATAGGTATTTTTTTCACTTACCAATCAGGCTCTTCTTTGAAACATCTGTAGTGAAAATGGGCACGATAAATAAAGAGGAAAATGTTTTGTGTCTATTTCTTTTTCTTTTTCTGAATAAAAATGCTCAACTGTTTTTATTAAAAAAACTTTAAACAAAAACAAACAAACAAAAAAAATTCCTAAAACAACATATCAGGCCAACAAAAAAAAAAAACAGGAAGAGTCCACAATTTAATCCAAACTAAAAACTTTAGGCTCTGTTTGTTTACTAGTAAAATGTTTTCTAGAAAATGATTTATTTTTCTGAAAATGATTTACTTTTCTAGTATTTAGATGAATCTGTGTAAAATATTTTCTGTTGTTTGGCAGATTTCCTTAAAATATTTTTCGGAAAAGCTGTTTTTACATATATTAATAAATTTATATTTTAAAATGTTTTTACATATATTGCAATGATTTATTTATAAATAAATCAAATTAAATATATAATAATACTCAATTATTAAGCTAGAATATTAACCGTTATAAATTGAAAACAACCAAAGTCAAATAAATTATTTGTAATTGTGTTATAAAAAAATAAAAAAACAAGGATTGAATAATTATAAATTAGCTTCCAAACCACAATTAATACTAGAAATTAATAGTATTATCCAAATGCATAATTAGTAGTACACCACATAAAAACAACAACATTGTCCAAGTGCATAACTAATATTACACCACATTAAAAGTATCAATATTTTCAACATTGAGAAAATTTTTGAAGCCAAATTTTTTTATGCTTCTTACTTTTAACTAAAAAAGCTTTGGCTTCGGATCATAACTCACTAGATAATCAAACATAGAACACAGGAAGTCATCATCAAATCCTTCTTCCTCCATCAACATCACTTCTTCGTAAAGATGTGGTGTCTTATCCGCAGTAAATTGTTCCAAAGCATTAGCAATTTTGCCAAGTTGTTCACCCACAAATTTAATTTGTTCATCAACGATACTTTCTTGAACATTTTTTCTTTCACGTTTGGATGTGCCAGATGAAGATACTATTGTTCTTACCTCTTCAGTCTCTTCATTGTCGCAGTCTATAGGCACTGAATCTTGGTTACCATCATCCAAATCTATGTCAGCAAATGTTCTGGCAAAACTCCCTGTTGCCATATCTTTGCCAACAACCAAAGCCATTTCATCCTAATGATCAATGCTTTTATTCAAAAATTGTTCATACTTCTTCTGTGCCTATTGGATATCATACACAATTAGAATAACAAGTAAAAAACAATTGAAATATACTTAACATATATATACATATATTGCCATCACTGTTGTATCATATGTCGCCCTGTCACATGTGATCATTTTCATGTTATCATCCCATCCAAAACCACTTTCACCCCAAATTGTGCATATAATCCGCCATTGGTTTTTTACAATCCCCAAATGATTTTCCTCATGCTTCGCATCACATTGAACTTGAAATCTTTCAGAAATAGCTTTGGCAACTCGATTAATAGAAACTGCTTTGAAAGTATTAGAAAGATTATTTCCTCTCTAGGCCTCATTTGCTAGAATTTCAAGAAAAAGATGTTCCATCGATTTTGTCCACCTGAATTGCTTGGAGGTCCCTTCTTTGTTGCCCTTACCCTTTCTAAATTAATAATTGTCATTGTCAATCACTTCAATATCCAATAAGCTTAAAACATAATAAATTCAATATCTAACAAATTCAAGACATAATAATTTCAAAATCCAACAAACTAAAATTTCAATCATTATCCAACCAACATTAACAAAAAAAAACAATTTTAATACTAAAACATACATAACATAGAAACAATAACCTAAGCCCTAAACATACCTAATATTTCTAACCATATAATTAGTCCACGTAGTTTGTGCAATTTCGTCTCTCTTAGCAGACCATTCTCTTGCTTCTTCTCTTTCTTCTCGCTCCGTAAGAGTTAGTATTATCAAATCAGACTCAGACTCCTCGCACAATCCTTGATTAAGTAAATCACTAGGATCAACTCCCATTATATGATTATGAATGATACAACAAGCCAAAACTATATCTACTTGAGTTTGAAAATTCCAAAATGGTTCAGCATCTAATACACGAAATCGTTTCTTCAAAATCCCCAAAGCACATTCAATAGTGATTCATAATGATGAATGACGAAGATTAAAGATTTCCTTTGCATTTTCAGGCCCTTGAGCATTAAACTCTTTTAAATGATATCGGACACCATGATATGGGGTAGTATATCCATTTCGGATGCCATATCCAGCATCAGCAAGATAATATTTACCTAAAATTTTACAAAACATAATTAATACTAATAAATTATGAGCTTACTAGAACTATTTGGTATTTAATGATAATCATTACCTTCCAGAATTCTTAATCCTCTTGGGCGTGAAAGTGCATCACTTAAAATACGAGAATCATGTGCACTACCTTCCCAACCAGCTAGAACTTAGGAAAATTTCAACTCAAATGTAATGGTAGCCAATACATTTTACGTCGTCCCCCCTTTACAACTATGAAGTCTTCCTTGAATACTAAGCGGAACAGATGCACGAACACGAGTTCTATCTAATGCTCCAATACAATCTTTAAAATAAGGATAAAACCTTGGATTGTTTCTAATTTCACTAGGAGTTGACTCATCAGGTAATCTAGTAACTAGTTTATACAATTTCAAAATAGCTCTCAATACAACCCTAAAGTAACGGTGAATTGTCTCAATTGATCTATAATATCTAGATCCAATCACTCGAAACCTTACATTATGACCAAGTATATGTAAAAATATAACTACTTGCTCCCTAATATTCATAGATTTAGTTGATTGTAACAAATTATTCGTACTAAGAATATCACACAAATTAAAAAAGGCAATCGGTCTCATCCTTATCACATCAATACAATGCTGGTCACCACTATATAAAATACTATTAATATAATTTTCTCTTTCATAATCTCGATCCACACGAGGGTGAGAAGCAATTTCCTTCCTAGTTTTTAATTTTTTAATCCAAAGAGCCCCAAAAGCTAAAACTGAAGCCACGACTCCGACAATTGCATTTTGATCTTGATTATGTTCCATCTACACAAAATAATGCCACACAAATATTTGATCACTATAAAAAAGATGCAAGATTTTCATAATATCACATATATGACTAAAGTTACCATGACTAAAGTGCATACATACATATTAAGCTAATTATAATTGCATTAATAATTTTTTGAGAAATTAAGCCACATTCTTTGTACCAATTTAGTGACACAACTAAAATTAGATATGATTCAACTTGAGAATAAACCAATGATTGGTCATAATATAATGTACATATGTAATGTTGAAAATGGACACCGGACCTATACTTATTCATCATTCATATCGTTATTCTATTCTTCAATAAATATTGCAACCACTTCCCTCTTCTTTTTTTAAGTTATTTGTAAATAACATGATGTACAGTGGCAGTAGTAAAAATGTTATTTTATTTAATATTTTATTCTTCTATTTAATATTTTTATTACACTTTCCCTTTTGAAAGTACATATGATTTAATTAGATTTTTTTACTTCAAAATTTTTGGACTTAATTATTTTAAATTTTATGTCAAAAGAATTTTTAAAATTAAGTATTTAAATTGTAAAAAAATATTATATTAAATTTTAATTTATTTTAATGGTGGTATTATTTCATTACCTTTTTTTTATTAATGTGAAATTCTTCTAATTAATATTTTTAATTGTATCTTTCTGGCTAAACATTGAAGATAGACATAATATCAAATTTAGCCTTTAATGTTTACATTTTGTACCAATTTGGCTCTTCCAATTAAAATCTCAGTTGTAGATACAATTGGATACAGAAGTCAACCTTTGTATTATCATATTAATTAGTTGGAATCAAATTTCAATTCTATAAATAATTTTTTAATAATTATTAATTTGTATTAAAAGATAATTAATATTATATTTAGAGCATTAAAATAGAGGTCAAATATCAAAATGACGGATTTACCCATTACTTTAACATTTTTTGCGTGACTTAAGTAACATAGATCACGTACTTGCTTATTATTTCTCCCTAGGGTAATTCTTTAATATCATAAGCAAACAAGCCAGAAATTTCCAGTACTAGGTATATAAACACTTGAAAACAAAGTAACCTGAGTATAATGTTAAACCAGAGCAAGCTTTGTTTCTAACTTCTAATCTTGTATTGATAGTTCTATACAAGAAAGGGTAAAGGACTTGCAAGGCAGTGCCAAAGCAGGCAGTTTATGGAAAGATACACATAACTTGGCATTTAATAAGCTTAAATCTCTAGTTTTCATCCAGAATCTGTGAAAGAAAATTTCAAAACCAAAAGCAGGACAACAACAAGTACATTCTAAAAAGTCATCAACATCGTATGAAACCAGAAAAATAAAGATCAGTATATATATAGGAACTCGTAAGACCAAAATAGTTAAAGTCCAACTGATTAATCCTATACATTTCCATTTGAGAGAAAAACAAAATTCTATCTTTATTATCCTTGTAGAAGAATTTTCCAACATTAACACAACTCGCCTGCTTCCTTATCTAAGCCATTGTTTTTTAATCAAACACAACAATAAACAGCGAGTGAAGGCCTTTTGTCCAATGAAATCAAGATTATAAATTATACAATGACAAGAAACAAAAGTTAAATGATGACCAAGGAAACAAACATTGAGTGAGGTGAGAAAGGAAGGGAAGGGAAGTTGATTAAATGCTAAAGTTACATATTTTATGTAATTAATTTGGTTAATTTATGAGAATGCACCACTAATTTTTCCATATTTATTGAATTTTGTACAGGAATACAATTTGGGGCTAAATAGAAGAAAAAGAAAACAATTGGGCCAAATTGAAGAAAGAAGCAAAGAAGGAGGGCCAAAGTAGAATTTTTCCAATATTAATTAGCTGAAAATTTTGTTGACTTAGTGGGGGAGATTATTTTGTGATTTATTTTATTATGGGATATTTTTCCTTAATTTCCTATGACTAGTTGGCTCATAATTTAGTAAATCCCCTAGTATAAATAGAGCTTGTATTGTTCATTAATTCATCAATCAAAAAATATTTAGCTTTTGTCTTTCAATTCTCTCCTTTCTCACGTAGCCTTTGTTATTTCTTAGTTTGTTTTCCTTCAATTTATTAGTTCCAATAGCCAACCATCCATTTCACCTTTATTTTCAACTTTTCACAAATTTATTTATTGTCTTTAGTTTTTTTAACTTTCAATTCCTAAAACTTCCAGCTAGTTACTACTTACCATTTACAACTCTTTTTTCAAATTCCCCTTTTCAACCCCCACTTTAATATATTTATTTTTTCCACCCCCATACTTAATCACATCACCCATCTTTTCACCATTTCTACCTTATTTAATTTATCAAATACCAACATGTCCCAAACCTTATCCAACTAAACCCATTTTCAGCTTTAGGCCGAAATTAGCCTCGCCAAAACCCGTGAGTTACGAACCCGAGCCATTTAACTCCTAAAATTCCAGTACTTATTACTTCTCCGGATTAAGAGTATGATTTTGTCAACTCATAAAGTCAGATCAACACTAAGTCAAAAAGACGTCGTTTGATTTAGTGTGGTTAGACGTACAGTTGGAATTCCGAAAGGAACGTTTCTAATCGGTTTTCTGTGAACACATTGGCGTGCCAAGTGGAGATTGCTGTTTGGTTCCGTCAAGGGAAGTAGTAACTGGATTTAAATGTCCCACGCGGTTGAGGGCATTGGTTCGAGCTAGGCTCTTTTAGAACGCAAAGCTGCCGGAGTTCTAAATCACGAACGTTTCGTGGTTGTTCGATCGGTAAGGGTTAGTTATTGGACGTTCCATAACTAATTTACACAAGGAAGAGTTGGTATCCGAGGCATCCTTGGTAGCTATAACTAGCTTATTGGAAAAGAGGAGTTCATCCAATTTCAAGGATCGGTTCAAAGACGAGGAAAATTCGTGTCTAAAGCTGAGCTCATTCTAATTAATTTTTCTTAATATTTATTTCACGGTTTTTATTATTCTTTTTTCAACCTTTACTTTTGACGTTATTTTTCTGTTAATTTCAGGTTTTCAAATTTTTATCCCCCCGAACGACTTGGGCACGACAGCTGCCCCGACATAAATCTGGTCAAGCAAGCAACAATTTACAGTAAACCAGTCTCTGAGGGATCGACCCTACTCCCTATACTGCATAATTTGCAAATTAAGGCGTAGGTTTATATTGGTGGATTCGACACCCATCAGAAGTTCATGATAACTATTCATAAATAGGATTCAGATAGGGCTTTGCTCCTTTCTCTCCGTGTCTCAACTCAATCAAATGCATGCGAAACCATTATAACCAAATTCAGCAAAATACATAAAGGAAAATTGAGCAAACCTTAACAATGAAGCAAAGAGGCATAAAAGGCAAACATTTAAAGTTTCAAAAGCCTTACATGTTACTAAGAGCCAACTCCTTTACCCAAAACTCGACACGTTTAACCAATTGCAGGACCAAAATTTTTTTATTAACATTAAATCAACCACCAATATGGCAATATATCATAACTCCAAGACTGAAAGAAGAACAAGTATGTAAATTTACTCAATCAAAACAATTATAGAGTAATGCAAACAAACAAAAGAAAAAAAATCAATCTAGAAAATGTCATCACAGACTAGGCAAAAACTCAAGTTAAGTTCTTTACATTATTTTGTTCAAGTTTCCTATTAAAACATTTCTGGGATCCACAATGATCAAGTAACTTTAAACATGCAACAGAATCTCAATGGAAAAGGAAAAATGCTTGCTTTAAGCTTTGTATTGAGAAATAGATAAGAAAGTCATGAAATTTAATAAATGGTGCATTTGGCAGAAATTCGAGAAGTTCAGGACAAGCAATGGGTATGGATACAGATAATTGGCACTCCAACAAGTACATGTACATCAAGTTATTGGATTGCTTTGGCGTCATGAATACCCCCAACAAATTTCTTTTTGCTTTTTCATTTTGTTTACTAATTTTTACAAAGACGTTAAGTTTTGATATATATATATACCTTTTTAGGTAAAAAGATGCAAATTTGAATGTATATTAAACAAATTACAGAATTTTTTACACATATTGTACAACTGTAACAAGTAAAAGTAAAACCAACAAGAAAATAGAAGTCTACTTAATGCTGAGGACAATGGTTTAATTTACAAATAAGAAGAAAGAAACTTAAACTAAGCTAAAAAAAGGGACAAATTTTAGCACACAATCAATTTTTCTATGAATTAGATCAAATCTGTGATGCAAAATTAAGCAAAATTCCAAAAAAATCATATTAAAGAAGAAAAAAAATTAATAAAAATAGTACTTCGAAATATGGTAGCTTTAGCGTTATTGACAGCCAATTCAAGGAGTTGAGGATTAATGGAAGACACGCCGTTGGGATCTTGGAGTTTTCTTTCAAGGAATTTAGCAAAAGTAGCAGCTTTATTAGTTGTTAAAGGTCCTCCTAGATGAGCCAATCTGCAATCATAAAAAGCATAAAAAAGGCAGAAAAAGAAGATTCGTCAACAGACAGATGAAATACATAAAATAAAAAGTATAAAAAAACTTATAGAACGGATGAAGAATGGAATTGGATGAACAAGGAGAAGGAAGATGAAGAACGGAAGGAGAAAGAATATGGTGAGAGTGGAGGAAAATTTTTTGAAAAATGTCTTACTGATTAAAAATCTGTAAGATATTTTCCCTAAAAAACTCATCTCATTTATCGTGTTTTGGAAAATATTTTCCTCATGTAATGGTTTTCAGGCAACCAAACACCTTCCTGACAAACAAACGGACCCTTAATAACAAAATAGTAGTCAGCCTCTCAAATTAGTTGGTCTCTATATTGTCCCTTTTCAACCTTTTTTTTTCCATTTCCAATGTTCTTGAGCAAACCGACGGTTCCAGAAAACCTATGCTCGAGGCGTCTCTGATAATCTCCCTGCCTACATCACCGTTTAGTTACATTTCCCTATCAATACAGTCAGAGAGCCTTCACCCTTTGTATTCTATTTATCTATTTTATAGACCTTTAGATGCAATTTCTACTTCTTATAAACACTGATTGTCCCTTGAATGGGTCTGGATTTTGCTTCTTATTTTGATCATCAGAAAATCACCCTTACCACAATATTCTACCCGATGCTTGTTCTTACTCGACAATCCTCCATTGCAGCCCATAGCACTGCTGTATATAACCCGTTACATAGATAAGTGCTCGCTCATTCATTTAAGCCCTCTATCGCAAGGGTGAGTGTAACAATATTTCATGTTCTTAAAACGTGTTTGAAAATACAATTAATGAAATTTCTTTTTAAGTCATTTTGCATTGAGAATATAGGCAATAATTGCCGACCTATCTTTAAAATATTTTTGTAATTTATTGATCACTGAGAGCGCATCACCTATCTCAACTTTTACAAAACAATTTTCAGCCCCAAATAGGATTGCCTGAACACAAGTAAGGGCTTCTGCTGCAAAGGCATTTGGTATGTATTTATTCTAACACACTTTTGCTTTTAGGATTTGTCCTTCTTCATTTCTAGTCACTATTCCAAAACATAATTCCTTATGTTGTTGGCTAAAAGCAACATCAAAGTTCACCTTGACATGCGAGGTCTCTGGTGGTCTCCAACGCTCAGTTTCAATCCTTTGGACAGGTAATTTCTGCTTTATTCCATTAATTTTCAATAAAGCGTTTCATGTCTTCCCCTGATTGTTGTTTTCCTTCATGAACAAATTTATTTCTGGATGTCCATATTGCCCATACTATGCAAACAATTAATTTGCAATTCTGACTTTGAAGACTGTTAAAAAGGAACAATATCTAATCTTTAAATAGTGCATCACTCTGCTCTTGTGGCCATTCAACCTGTAGATTTTCCCAAATTTCTGATGCTACAGGGTAGTCCCTAAAAGCATGCACTAGACTCTCTACCCCTTCTTGGCATTTTGGACAGTTTGCTAAACTCAGCAACCATCATTGATATGGATTACCCATAGTTGGTAAATAGTTATGTAAAGATTTCCATACCATATCTTAATTTTTGAGGGTAGATCAAGCAGCCATAATTTCTTGTATATTTGCCTGTAATATTCTCATCGGTTTGTAAATTTGTTCTATCGCTTTGTAAGAATATTTTGTAACCACTTCGAATCGAGTAGTCCCCTGATCTCTCTCCACTCCATAACACCTTGTCATCTTGTCGATCCACTGGGAGAGGGATGCAAAGAATTCTATCCGCATCTTTGGCACATAAAGTATTTTTGATCACATCCTCTTTCCAACAGTTGGTTAACTAATCAATTAAATTAGAAACAAGATGGATACTTTGAACATTTTCTAATGTTTGGACCTTATGGTTCACAGCACCTGGTATCCACGCATTTGTCCAAACCACAATTTGGTCACTTGATCCCACACGCCAACAAACCCTTTTCTCAAGCAATCCTCTAGTTGACCATATACTTTTCCAGGTATAAGATGGTAAGTTCCCTAATTGTGCATTCGTAAAACTTTAAAATGGATTATATTTTACTTTTAGAGACTTTGTTAATAATGAATATGGGTAACACACTAATCGCCAACCTTGCTTGGCTAAGAGCACTATATTAAACTTTGATAAACATCTAAAACACAGACATCAGACTTCTTTCAATTCGTCCAGTTTCCTCCAGTCACACAATGAATTCTATTTTTATTGTATTGTTTTTGCCACCAGAATCGTCCCAATATTTTTTCCAACTTATCGTAAAAAGATTTTGGAAGCAAAAAAAAAAAGCCATAGAATAGGTAAGAATTGCTTGCAGAATTGATTTGACGAATACTTCTTTACCACCATGGGATAGATGCCTTGTACTTCATCTAATAATTTTACTAAGTACCCTATCCTTCAGAATTTGAAAAGATCTCTTTTTATCCCTCCCCACCATATTAGGTAAGCCCGAGTATTTTTCTGGATTTTGTGACCTTCGTACTTCTAAAATATTAACAATCTGCTCATTCCTTTGATTGTCAACATTTGAGCTGAAGAAAATGGTTGATGTTTCAAAATTAATACATTGCCTCGAGCAAAATTCACATTCCTATAAAAATGGATTTTCAATTTTGAGCTCCCTTAATTGTAGCATCTCCAAAGAGAATACAGTTATCTGTAAACAAAAGATGAATAATGATCGGTCCTTTACGACAAACTTTCACGATAAACCTTCGTTGTAAATTAGAAACAAATAGGGGCTTAGGGGATCACCTTGTCACAAGCCCCTTGTAGGTTTGAAGTGCTTTCTCATCTCACCATTTAGGCATACCGAATAACTCACTAAACTGATACATCTTAAAACCAATTCCATGAGAGATCTTGCAAAACCAATCTTTAACATAACTTTTTCTAAAAAATTCCTATTCAACTCTATCATACTCTTTACTCCTATCGAGTTTAAGCATTATCCCTCCTTGAGACCCCATCCTTCGTTGTTTAAGAGTGTGCATTAATTCATACGAAAGAAGGATATTATGAGTAATGAGTCTTCTTGGAACAAATGAACTATGTGCTTCATCAATACATGTGCAAAACTTTTTGGAGTCGATTTGCAACTGTTTTCAAATAATTTCGTAGATAATTGTGCATAGGCTGATAGGTCTAAAGTTTTTGAAGTTGATTGGATGGGCCACATTTGGAATCAAGACTATATTTGTCAGATTAACTTCATCAATAAATCCTCATTTATTTAGAATGTCGCGACAGGATCCTCCTACATCATACCCTATAATATGTCAAAATTTTTGAAAAAATAATGCCGAAAAATCGTCACTTCCAAAAGCCTTAGTTGGCTCCATACCTTTTAACGCAAGAACCACTTCCTTTATAGTGTATTTAGAAGTCATCCTCTGATTCACGTTTGCTGTAATGCAATTTTCAATACCAGAAAGAGTATAATCCAAACTCCCAATGTCTCCCGACGAAAATATATTTTTAAAATATCTTTTTTGCCACCACGACCATCTTTTGTTGATCCGTCATTGCTTCTCCCAATCCATTCTCTAATTCATCAATTTGATTTATTCCTCTTCTTTGGGCAGCAAAGTTGTGAAAGAACTTTGTGTTCTTATCTCCCAACCTTATCCTTTTGGTCCCAAAATCTCTCTTTCTTCTTCAACTTCCACATTTAATTTTATTTTCGTGTCTATCAAGTCTGCTAAATTTTCATCAGTTGTTTCCTTTTCATCAATTTCTTCCAATTTCTCAAACAGTCGTCTTGATGCCTCTTTTCTTTGGTTTTTAATTTTCACTCCTCAACTTTGTAACCCTTTTCCAAGCATTGCTAACCGCTCCACCATAGTTCCCCTACCCTGTTACCATAACTGTTTCACCTCCTCCTTACATGACTCATTCATAGTCCATCATGCTTCAAATTTAAAATTTAAACTCATCCTTTTCAAGTTTTTTTTGAAACAAAAGAGGGCAGCGATAAGAAAAAGAATGAGATAAATGTCTTCCTGTATATTCAGGAAATAAATTAATCTACTCCAAATTTTCCACCCTTCTATTAAGACACTCTTTAATATTTGTCTCCGAAAGGTTGCGCCTTTCCCATGTAAACCAATGCCCTGCATATCCTACATCCTCAAGGCGACAATCATTAAATGCTATCCTAAATTCCTCCATGCTCCTTGTCGCTTTGGTAGACCTCCCTCTTTTTCAAATGAATAAAGAATTTAATTAAAATCCCCAAAAACCAGCTATTGAGAATTATGTTATCTACCCAATCTTCTTAAAAGGTCCCATGCTCCACTTCTTTCCAATGCTTCTGGGTCCCCATAAAATCCTGCCATTTCCCACCTTGCTCCACCTTCATCTTCTTCAATATTAACATCAATATGGTTAAAAAAAATTCTTAAGTTGACAAGTAAATGTCCTTTCCATCCTAAACTCAAACCCCTTATTGTGCCCAAAGCTAACACATCAATCCCATTATAGAACCTACACTGTCATCGCACACCTTTCATTCACTTGCTAACCAACTTTGTCTCCATCAAGAAGATAATTTGAGGGTTATGTTGCTTCAACGTATGCTTAAACCTCCTAACGCTCTGTGGATTCCTCAAACTACAGACGTTCCAGCTTATGATTTTCATTGTGTCCGGTTGGCTTGCCCATTGGCAGCTACCATTTTTTTAAATATCCTTACGTTTCTTAGTCACTTCAACCATGAAAGATCCGATAGTTTTCCTCAAATTTTTTTATCTGATCTAGGACTTTTCTTTCCTTTGCTATTCATCAGAGAAAGCTTTTCACCATCATCCTCTATATCTACACTTTTCGTTCACATGTAATTTCACCTGTTGATGTTGAGGTTTAGCCAGATATGGCGTACAGTGAAGAACCAATCTGAATATTATCTCGAGAAGTTAAAGAGTTATGAAATAAATGTATAGCTTTCGTTAAAATTCTAAGGCAACATCACAGAGTTGAGGAAGCTACTTGGGAATGGAAAAAAGCTATGAAAGCGCAATACTCGAACCTATTTTCTGGTAGGATTTTTGGGGACGAAAATTCCTTTAAGGGGGAGAGTTGTAATAACTTGTTTTGATAGTGTAAAAAATAGTGGTTTCGGGACCATAATTTTGATAAGTAAATTATTATTTTAAATTTTATTTAATCTCTACAGGATTATATTAAAGCCGTATTAAATTTTGTTAAGAACTTTTGATGTTTAAATGGTTAATGAAGTGAAAATGACTAAATTGAAAAAGGTATAAAAGTTAAGTTCTTTTAGCTAAAGGGGTCTAATGGCTATGAAATACTAAACTGAAGGACTTGGATGGCAAATATACAATAATTAAGATAGTGGATTGTGATCGATAGGTTTTATGGCAGTTTAAATGATTTATAAAGGTTAAATTGGTAATTTAAAAAATAAATGAAAAAGATAAACTAAAACTCTGTATCATCTTCCTTATTCTATCATTGGAAAACCAAAAATTTTCCATTAGAGAAGAACATTTTTTCAAGCTTAGTTTCATGCATGTAAATGAATTCAAGCCTCATTTTTAATGATTTTTATGTTTTTGAGTTCGTTTTAGCTTAATCTAGCTAGCCCTAGGGCTAATTTGTAAAACTGTTAAAGGTTGAATGTAACACCCCTAACCCGTATCTGACGTCAAAACAGGGTTACAGAGCATTACCAGATTTATAACTCAATTAAACAAATATCTTATGTACATTTCACATACAAATCAATAACCATTCAAATTCATTCACATAGTCCCTAATACGAGCCTTCGAGGCCTAAAATAAAAATTAAAAATGGTTCAGGCCTAAACCAAGTACTCAAGGAATTTTTCAAAAAATATGAAAAATTTTCAAAGGTACAAGGGACACACGACAGTGTGGCTAGGCTATGTGTCTCACACGGCCAAGAGACACAGCCGTGTCTCAGGCCGTGTGGACATTCGAAATGGGGCCACACGCTCGTGTCCTATCCCAATCCTAGCTCGTGTCCAAATTAGTGGGCATGTTACCTTGGGTCACACGGTTAGACCACACACCCGCGTGCCAAGTCGTGTACCCTTCGAAATGGCCTCCCACGACTGTGTGCTAGGCCGTGTGTAAATTAGAGGGTATACTAACTTGTGCTATATGGCCAAGCCACACGCCCTTGTGCTAGGCTGTGTGAAGCTAGTGACTTAATTTGTAAGGAAGTTAGAGGGGACACATGGCCATGTGTCACACACAGTTGAGACACATGTCTTTGTCTCTACCTGTGTGGACAAAAATAGGCAATTTTTCAAGCCATATTTGTCACTCAAATTGGTACCAACCTACACACATCAATATGCATACAACCATGGCATAAATAGGCATTCAAAAACAACTAATTTCAAGTTTATAACATGTAATAATATCACATATCATCATGATACATATAGACACCTTAAATGGCCACTCATAATCATGCAAACTATGTATTCAGTTTTACCTAATTGGTCAAACACATATATGAAATCTTTGTGCCTAAAACTTAGCATGTATGCCACTTATAAATCTCAACCATTTGATACCTAAAATACCAATTCAAAATAAAGACATTAACATAACTTCCACACATCATATACTATAAGGATATTTACCAATATACATAACCAAATTCATGCCAAATTAAACGGCTACAACACAACAAAACATATGGGCTTCCAAAAGCCAAAAGACCTATACATGCCATTTAATCCAAATATATATATGTCAAAAGTACCAAAATATTGTTTGATACTGTGGTGCGATCCTTGATGACTTCCAATCCGAGCGAACTTCCGAGACACTATAGAACACGGAAAAATAAACGGAGTAAGCAATTAAGCTTAGTAAGTTCGTAAAACATGGAATTAAACTTACCATATAACCACAAATTTAGGTAAGTAACTCAAAGCATAACTCAATTCAACTTGGCCAAAGCCTATCACATATTCATTCACCAAGATAGCCATGTGTACACATAAAAACCATGAACTATGTATGAATTCAACAATTATTCCAATTCCATATACATTTAATATCTCTACCGTATATCCGTATATCATATATATATCAACCATCTCCATGTAAATACCTATACTAGTTCGTATTGAACTTGTATAATCTCGTAATAACACTATGCTCGTTGAACCACTTTGAATATCGTTAGATACGCGAGTAGTACTATTAAGTTCAATTTTGAGCTTAACTTATTCCACTAATTACCTTAATTATTGATGAATTCTTGATCAATTGGTTTCTAATTAGCTCAATTTAGATTAAGTGTATCTTATGCCTTGCTAATTTATTTTCGTTCCAATTCGATGATTTAATGCTGTTTTAAGTCATGGTGCAAGGTAGGTACATTCAGATGGTTCCAATGGACCCAATTGGGAATCCAATTCCCGCCCACGAATGGAGCTGATGGATAGGGCTGATCTTATGCTGATTTTAAAATTAAAATTGACTTGGTAAAAACTACAAATCCGAATTAACCAAGTCAATTAAAAAAGACCTTGAAAACAAGAGCAAGATTCAGTCCAATTTAGAGATAAATGAAGTTGAAATTGTGTGACCAGTCAGCAAGGGAATCAGATTTAATTCTGATTTTAATTCCCCTTCCCCTAACTATGACCGACCCTAGTGTATAAAATAGACAATCCAATTAAGCCTTTAAGTAGTTAAATTAGAGTGAAACTCTAATTGGCTTGAGCTGATTTTGTGCGAAAGGATGAGCAAAAATTAAGGGGACCAGATCAGATTTTTTATTTTGATTTCCTTACCTGATTTGCGGTTGATTCTATCCCATAAAAACAGAGGACTCCTACTAGCATGGAGTCAGAACATAGTGAGAAGAACCAACAAGAGGAGGACAAAAAATTGGAGAGAAAAATTGAGAGAGAGGATCGAGTAATTCAGCAAGCACAAACATCTCTAATCAATCTAGCGAGTGCCTATCAAAGAGCTGAAAATGAGTCCAAGAATTCAGCAACTTTGAAAGGAGGAATGCTCGACAATTAGAGTAGTATTTCTAAACAAGATTGATTCAAAATTCACTATTTTTTCAATTAATTCCTGCTTTGTTTTATTTGCTATGAGTGGCTAAATTTCTTTTGCTTAGTTAGACACTCATGAAGCCAAATACAAATTGATTCAAAGGCACAATTTATTCTTAATTTAAATTCAGTATTCTATAGTTGTTTATTTTTATTGTTCAAGGGTTTTTCTAAATCAATTGGATTGATTACCTAGTTAATTTAGGAATTCTCTTATAATCATCTAATTTAAAATTGAGGAATCGTATTTCTTAATTAGACTTAGAATTGGTGACAACTAATTGGCTAGCCACTAATTAGAACAACTACGGATTTAATTACATAGAAGCCGCTGGAGGATTTTCTATGGTTAATGTTAGGTGAAGTCTCTCTAGTACCCAAAGCATCTTTCATCAATCAAACATAGGGCTGATTAAGGGTAGTTTTTAGTCAAGAACGTTTCTTAATTGGATTAAAATTGGTAGAGATAGGAAGTCGCTTCGTAAGTGATTTTACAGTCTTGCTATTGAATTGGTTTTCTAGGATAATTTTGAGTCACAATTACTTGTGTTTGGTGAATTAAGGTGTCGATAACTAAGAATTCTTTCTATCTATTTGATTCTCGATTTCAAGCATTCTCGATTTAAATTTACTTTCATTCATTACTTTAATTTTCAGCAAGCAAACATTGAAACAAACCCCCCTTTGTGTGCGTGTCTGCGGTTTACATTTAGTTTTATTTAACACAAGCTCCCTCAGTGGATCAATACCCTATTTGCCCTTTATTACCAGTTAATATTGGTTGAGTAGTAAATTTAATTTGGTAGATGTAACGACATTGCACCAAATTTTGGTGTCATTGCTGGGGAAGCGACGTTGTCGAATCTATTTGATTTTCAGAACTTATTTTTTTTCTTGCTTTTGTTTTTGCAGCTAGATTTATTCCTTTAGTTTAAGTTATTAAGGAGCGGACGGCGAACATCGAAGTCCCCTGCTAGAACCACCGATCAGCAAGCTTAAACTTGCAACCCTCACACCAAGACTACTGATTTAGAAGACATCGATATGGCCAACCAGACTTTAAAGCAATTGGCTGCACCTAACCTCATTGTCCAGCCTCTATCTATCACTTACCCTACCCTTGATAGTCCCTTAAAACTGAACTCGAGATTCCTAAATTTGTTGCTGAAATTTAATGGATTTCCGAGTGAAGATCCATATCGACATATTAATGAATTTATTGTCACTTGTTCAACCATGCAGCCAGACGGTATTGAGGAAGAACAAATCAAGCTCTGAGCCTTTCCTTTCTCATTACAAGGATTAGCAAAGGACTGGTTATATTACATGCCACCGGGTTCATTCACGACTTAGACGGGGCTGCACAAAACCTTTCTTGAGAAATTCTTTCTGGCATCACGGATAGGATCGATTAGGAAGGAAATTTGTGGGATAAAACAGGTGGTAGGTGAGTTATTATATGAGTATTGCGAGAGATTCAAACAGTTATGTGCAAGCTTTCCGCAACATCAAATTAGTGAGCAGCTCTTGGTACAATACTTTTATGAAGGGTTGACGCCACAAGACCGAGGTATGATTGATGCAGCGAGTGGAGGTGCGTTGATTGACAGAACACCTGAGCAAGCCCAAAATTTAATTACTAATATAGCGCAAAACATGCAGCAATTCAGCATGAGGATGGATGATTTGGGTAGACGAGTGGATGAGGGGCAATCGAGTATGATGGAAGCTCAATTAGCTAACTTAAGAGCTATGGTGAGTAAGTTGATGACTAGAAGCAATTTGGAAGCTTCACTGTGTGGTATTTGCTGTTTAGAGGGACATGCCACTAATATGTGTCCTACATTGCAAGAAGGGGAAGTTAATGACGTTTTCCCAAATCAAAGAAGGTATGATCCGTATTCAGCCACCTACAATGAAGGATGGAGAGACCACCCTAATTTAAGGTACCAAAATCGAGCCACACCCCCTGGATTTGAACAGCAAAATTCCCGAGCATATAATACACCACAATAGCCCCATCAAAACCTAAATGTCGAGACTAAGACACATGCCTTACTTGAGCAAATGATGAAGATGATGTTCGATCAAAAGAAAGAGACCGATGGGAAATTTCAGGCTCTTAAATCAATCGTGAAACAATTAAACAATCGATTTCCATCACAACCGGTGACAAATCCGAGGGACAATGTTAGTGCAATAACTTTGAGAAGTGGAAAGGAATAAAGACCTATTCTGAAAAAGGTCCAATATAGCGATGAAGAGGACGAAACCAAGGTAAAAAATGTTCGATTAGTGATACAATAGAGGAGATTTCAGCCATGCCAAGGGCTGATATATAACAGCCATGAACAGCCCCAAGGGAGGCAGAAAAATCACACCTACAGCAGCCCACTATTTCGCATTACGCAGCAAATTTAGAGCAGCAAACGCAGCCTCTTAAGCCAAAAATTGAAGGTGGTTCAAGAACTAATAATCAGCAGTGATCTTATGTGCCGAAAGCCCTTTTTCCACAGCGTATGAGGAAGGAAAAATCAAACGATGTCAACGCTGAAATTCTGGAAACTTTCTATAAGGTACAAGTTAATATTCCATTAATTGATGCAATTAAACAAGTGCCTAGATATGCTAAGTTTTTAAAATAATTATGCACATCTAAAATAAAATTGATTGGAAATGAGAGGATTAGTTTAGGTGAAAATGTATCCGCAGTATTTCAAACGAAACTCCCACCTAAGTGCAAAGATCCTGGAATGTTTTCGATACCTTGTAAGATAGAAGACCTTAAAATTGATAGAGCTATGCTCAATTTAGGAGCCTCTATAAATGTCATGCCTAGGAGTATCTATGACAAGGTACACTTAGGTTCATTAAAAGAAACGGGATTGATAATTTAACTTGCTGGTAGAAGTAATGCCTACCCCGATGGTGTCTTAGAAGATGTCCTAGTGCAAGTAAACGAGTTAGTCTTTCAGGCCGATTTTTATGTCTTGGACATGGGACCTAATATTAGTTCGAGTGATGTACCCTTACTCCTAGGTAGACCTTTTCTTAAGACCTCTAGAACAAAAATTGATGTACATAGGGGGAACTTAACTATGGAATTTGATGGTGAGATAATAAAATTTAACATATTTGATGCTATGAGATATCCCATCGATATTAATTCTGTGTATGCCCTTGATGTAATTGATAATCTTGTTCAAAATGTCTATAAATTAGGAGAGGATGATGAGTTAGAGAGTGCTCTAACTAAAAGTATTTTTGATGCCGATATGAATAATCATGAATTTGTTGTTTCTAATTTTTTGATTGATTCGGTTTGTGCATTAAATTCTCCTCAATTGACACACTCTAAACCGATTTTCCCTAGCATTGAGGTGACCGATAAACAAATTCCCTCACCGATTTCACCACCTAAACTTGAGCTAAACGGGCTGCCCGAAAATTTAAAGTATATCTATTTAGGTGAGAATCAAACTTTGCCGTCGATGGTGTCGAATGCCTTGACCGAAACCCAAGAATCCAAGCTAATTAGAGTTCTTAGGGAGCATAGGGAAGCTTTCGGTTGGACACTAGCTGATATTAGGGGACTTAGTACGACCTTGTGCACTCACAAGATAGCCCTAGAACCAAATTCAGCCCCTAAGAGAGACCCCCAATGCTGATTGAATCCACCAATGATGGAGGTGGTTAAGAAAGAAATTTTAAAGTGGTTAGAGGCTGATGTTATCTATCCTATAGCTGATCCATGTTGTCCCTAAGAAAGGAGGAACCACAATAGTTACCAATGAGGAAGGGTTAGAAATTCCTACAAGAGTGCAAAACGGTTGGCGGGTTTGCATAGACTATAGGAAGCTAAACAAAGCCACTAAGAAAGACCACTATCCTCTCCCATTCATGGATCAAATGTTAGAAATGCTAGCTAGTCGTTCACATTTTTGTTTCTTAAATGGCTATCCAGGTTACTTACAGGCTCCAATCGCACCCGAGGATCAAGAAAAGACCACTTTCACTTGCCCGTTTGGAACCTATGCCTTCAAGAGAATGCCTTTCGGATTGTGCAATGCACCGGCCACATTTCAAAGAGGTATAATGAGCATTTTTTTAGATTTTATTTTGCATTTAATGGAGGTGTTTATGGATGACTTTACTGTTCATGGTGATTCATTTGATCAATGTTTGCATCATCTTGCATTAGTGCTTAGGCGTTGCATTGTTACAAATTTGATATTAAACTTTGAAAAATGTCATTTCATGGTTGAGAAAGGTGTGGTTTTGGGTCATGTCGTTTCAGCTAGAGATTTAAAAGTTGACCAAGCTAAGGTTGAGGTAATTAAAAACTTACCCTATCCGAGCACTGTAAAAGAAATTCGATCTTTCTTAGGGCATGTAGCTTTCTACTGTAGGTGCATCAAGAATTTTTCACAAATATCTTCACCTTTATGTGCATTGCTAGGTAAGGATGTCACATTTGAATTTAATGAGAATTGTAAACAATCTTTTGATGAATTGAAACTAAAATTGATCACAACACCTATCATTCAAGGACCAAATTATGCATTACCCTTCGAGATTTTATGTGATGCTAGTGATAGGGCTGTTGGTGCGGCACTAGGACAAAGAAATGGTAGAGAGTCCTATGTAATTAGGTATGCTAGTGAGCTATTAAACCCAGCTCAATGCAATTACACCACAACCGAGAAAGAACTCTATGCCATAGTCTTTGCCTTAGAGAAATTTAGAGCATACTTGTTAGGAGTTAAAGTCATTGTATTTTCCGATCATAGTGCTCTTAAATACTTACTGCATAAGAAAGAAGCCAAGCCTAGATTGATTAGGTGGATTTTGCTCTTGCAAGAATTCGACTTAGAGATTAAAGATAAGAAGGGTAAAGAGAACTTTGTGGTTGATCATTTGAGTATGATAGAGACCGGGGATGTGAGGAGTAAGCCTAGTGATCTATTTCTCGATGAGAGACTTTATAGTTTGTCTGGTGCCTTGCCATGGTATGCCGACATAGTGAACTACTTAGTGACCAAAGAGTTTCCCACGAATGCACCTAGACAAATGAGGAAAAAATTACAAGTCAATCCCGATTCTACTTGTGGGATGAGCCATACCTTTGGCGATTTTGTAGCGACCAAATGATTAGGCGTTGTGTCGATGATAGTGAAATAGAATCCGTGCTTAATTTTTGTCATTCTCAAGAGTGTAGAGGACATTTTGGACCAAAGAAAACAACCCATAAGATACTTGAGTGTGGGTTGTTTTGCCGACCATTCATAAGGACTCATATGCATTTTGTAAAAATTGTGCATCATGTCAAAGAATCGGCAACTTAAGTAGTAGAAATCAAATGCCATTACATAATTTCTATGTTTGTGATATATTTGACGTGTGGGGCATTGATTTTATGAGGCCTTTTCCTTCCTCTTTCGATTATTTATACATTCTTGTGTGTGTTGATTACTTGTCGAAATGGGTAGAAGCATTTCCAACTAGGATCGATGATGCTAAAACCGTTGTGAAACTTCTTAAGGCCAACGTCTTGAATAGGTATGGGGTACCAAGGGCTATAATTAGTGATAAGGGAACCCACATTTGTAATCGAACCTTGAGAGCCTTACTTGCACAATGTAGTGTTACCCATAAGGTATCGACAGCCTATCACCCTCAAACCAATGGGCAAGCCAAGAGTAGCAACAAAGAAATTAAGGGAATTTTATAGAAAATTTTCAAGCCTAATAGGAAAGATTGGAGCCATAAACTAGATGAAGCATTGTGGACCGTTCGAACAGCCAACAAAACTCCAATAGGGATGTCGCCTTATAGGGTTGTCTTTGGGAAGGCATGTCATCTTCCCATAGAGTTAGAACATAGGTCATTTTAGGTTGTTAAGCAATGCAATTTGGACTATAGTTTAGCAGGGGAAGAGCGCAAATTGAAGCTACAAGAGTTGGAGGAGTTGCTAAATTGTGTACTTTTAAATCAATTTTATACTTAATTTTGTACTTTAAAATCAGAATTGGATTAAATTTAGTTTGCTAAATTGATCAATTATGTGGTCCTTGTGAGAAATTTGAGCCTAAAGTGTGAAGTTGGGACATCCATGCCAACTTGTGAGAGCATTATTATTTATTCATGTGTGATTATTGTTATCAATTGTCAATTACTCTAGAACTTGCTTTAGATCTTATTGAGTCTAGTAATACATTTGATCCACATGAACATGATTTAAAAGGCATTAGGATGCAAGCCACGTTACCCACATAGGCCGACCTTGACACTATCTCTAATTAGTTAGCCAATTTGAAGCCTTAATACCCCAATTTTATTGATTTACCTCCAGAGATTGAACCAAACTTGAATGATATTGACTCACCTTCTCTAGGCTAGTTAATTCAATTGGGAGTTCATCTTGATTTTTAGTTTTTTATCGAAGGATTGTTGGCTAATTAAAGTGCTAATTGGAGTGATTTTTCGCTGAAATTAGAGGCTGATTAGTAATGTAAAAAAATCAGTAAGTTGTAGCCTTTCTATTATGTAAGGGAATACTCTAATGTAAGGAAGCAATGTGCGATCAAATTGAAGCAAATCTGCCGAATCAAGTGGTTGAAAGTTGAGACTGTTTAAGTGATGTAGGGTTGATTGTTTAAAAATTCAAAAAAAAAAAGAATCAGAATTATGAATGATGACTTTCAAATGATGAATTTTACTAGCTTAGAGTACTAGCTCCATCGTCCAAATAAAATCCTCCCGTCCTTGTACATTACCACATAACCATATAACCACAAATTTAGGTAAGTAACTCAAAGCATAACTCAATTCAACTTGGCCAAAGCTTATCACATATCCATTCACCAAGTTAGCCATGTATACACATAAAAATCGTGAACTATGTATGAATTCAACAATTATTCCAATTCCATATACATGTAACATCTCTACCGTATATCCGTATATCTTATATATATCAGCCATCTTCATGTAAATACCTGTACTAGTTCGTATTAAACTTATATAATCTCGTAGTAACACTATGCTCGTTGAACCACTTAGAATATCGTTAGATACGCGAGTAGTACACACGAGGTTACTCAACTATAATCCGTCAATTCTTGTACATGTATCCTCATACGAACGATAAATGGTAAGTTTCTCCGAGCTGAATAACGGTAAGCTCATACGAGCTGTGAATTGGTAAGCTCTCAAGAGCTAAAATCGGTAAGCTCATACGAGCTGTGGTGTGTCCGCAACACATGTAAGACCACAACCAAATCAGTAACCCTAATGACATGTCATTTGTATCCTACAAATTCCTAAGGTGCAAATGGGACTCGGTATTCGTTGTAAATTGTTTGTTATGTGCTCGATAATTAAACATAATAATTAAATCATTCACATACATATAATTCAATTAAAGCATATAACTAGGCAATTTAATTACTCGAACTCGTACGATAGAAATAAGACCGTTTAGTCCAAGACTTTATCCTTTTCCCAATTTAATTCCGAATGTTTCTTTTCTTGATCTATATAATAAAATTAAACTAATTTAAGCATCATTCTATTCAAATTAACCAAAATTCATATTATTGAAAATTACTATTTTACCCCTATACTTTTAAATTTTTTACAATTTAGTCCCTAGGCTCGTTAAAAGGAAATGCATGTAATTTCACCGTACCCAAGCCTAGCCGAATATCTTATAATCCTATACTAGCCAATAAATTTCACAATTTCACATATTTAACACATAATTTTCATATTTCTCAATTTAATCCCTATTTGACAATTTCATTAAAAATCACTTAAAAACTGTTGTTTAATTAACAACAAAGATTCATTTTCTTCAATTAAACTTCAAGAAAAACTAAAATTTTCTCATGGAAAACCCCTAGACCTTCAACCATATTGCAAATTAGTCCTCTATTTAGCTAGATTAAGCTACAACGATCCCGAAAACATAAAAATCAACAAAAACGGGACAAGATAACACTTACATGCAAGGGACTTTCTTTGAAAAATTTTCAAGCTTTTCCAATGGCTTTTCTTGCTGTAAAATCGGTTCATGCATGTGTGAAGATGATGGCCATTTTGTTTTATTTTATTTTTATCATTAATTGGCTAATTTCTAAATTACTCTTACCTAACTTTAAAATTTTCATAATTACCAAGCCATGCATATCCACTATCACCTTTAATGGTCAAATTGCCATATAAGGACCTCCACTTTAAAGTTCTCTAGCTATTTAACACCTTTAGCTAATAGAACACAACTTTCTCACTTTATGCGATTTAGTCCTTTTTATCAAATTGAGCATGCAAACGGTAAAATTTCTTATCGAAATTTTTATACTATAATACTATCATGTCGTAGATTAGAAAATAATATTAAAATAAATTTTTTGACTTTAGATTTGTGGGCTCAAAACCATTATTTCGATTTCACTAAAAACGGGTTGTTACAACTCTCCCCTCTTAGGAATTTTTGTCCCCAAAAATCTTACCAGGAAATAGGTTAGGGTATTGTTTTCTCATAGCTTCCTCGGGTTCCCAAGTAGCCTCAACCCAGTGATGTTGCCAAAGAACCTTTAATAAAGCAATACTTTTGTTTCTTAATTCTTTGATCTCTCGTGTAAAAATTCTGATCGGTTCTTCGTAATACGACATGTCGGGCTGAATCTCAACCTCTATCGAAGAAATTATATGTGAAGGGTCCGATCGGTACCGTCGTAACATAGATACATGAAATACATTATGAATCTTCTAAATTTCTGATGGTAAATCAAGTCGATAAGCCACTGGCCTTATTCTCTCAATATTCTCGTACGGTCCGATAAATCGCGGACTTAACTTTTCTTTGTGACCAAAACGGAGAATATACTTTCAAAAACACTGTCGCGAATTGAAAACTATTATTATACGTGAATTCAACCAACGGTAAATATTTTTTCCAATTACCTTCGAACTTTAAAACAGAGCATCGAAGCAAATCTTCGAGAATCTGAATCACTCTCTCAAACTGACCATTGGTTTGAGGATGAAATGCGATGCTAAAATGCAATCGCGTACCCAAAGATTCTTATAGCTTCTTCAAAAATCGTGATGTAAATCGCAGATCCCTATCCGAAATAATAGAGACTGACACTCCATCTAATCTGACGATTTCGAAAATATACAACTCAACCAACCTATCAAGTGAGAAGTCTGTACGCACCAGAATAAAATATGTGGACCTTGGAAAACGATCGACAATGACCCAGATAGCACCTTTCTTTTTTGAAGATAGAGGTAATCCCGATACAAAATCTATCATAACTCTATCCTATTCCCACTACGGTATTATCACTAGCTGTAATAATTCTGAAGGCACTTCATGTTCGACTTTGACCTGTTGAAAAATTAAAAATCTGAACACAAAGTCAGAAATGTCGTGTTTCATACTGGACCATCAGTACATTTGTCTCAAATCACTGTACATTTTGTTACTCCCAGGATGAACTGATAAGTTGCCACTATGAGCTTCGTGTAGAATTTTCTGTATAAGTTCTATATTTTTCGGCACACAAACTCTACCTCGGAACAACAAGCAATCATCGAATCCAATCTGAAACTCTGAATCTGTAGTTGACTCACACTGTACTCTTTTAGCTTGCAATTCATTATCACATTTCTAAGCCTCGTAGATTTGCTGAAGAAACTTCGATTTGACTTTTAACTCAGCTAATATCGATCCATCATTTGACAAAGTCAATCGCGCATTCATCGCTCTTTAGGCTAACAAGGATTTTTTACTTAAAGCATCCGCGACTACATTCGCTTTACCCGGATGATAATCAATAATTAGTTCATAATCTTTCAACAGTTCGAGCCACCTTCGCTGTCTCAAATGCTGAAATCTTGCTCAAATCAACTCTGATGCCTTCCGCTGAAACAATGTTACCGAAAAATTCAACTTCACGGAGCCAAAACTCGTACTTGCTAAATTTAGCACATAATTGTTTATCTCTCAAAGTTCGTAACATGATTCTCAAATGCTCGGCATGTTCAGACTCATCTCGAGAATAGATCAAAATATCATCAGTGAATACAACTACGAATCTGTCTAAATACGGTCTGAAAATTCTATTCATCAAATCCATAAAAATTGCATGAGCATTAGTTAACCTAAACGGCATAACAAGAAATTCAAAATGTCTGTACCTGGTTCTAAATACAGTGTTCGGCACATCCAAATCTTTGACCTACAACTAATAATAACCAAATCGCAAATAAATCTTTGAAAATATCGTTACACCTTTCAACTGATCAAATAAATCATCGATACGTGGTAATGGGTACTTATTTTTTATTGTAGCTTTGTTAAGCAGATGATAGTCAATACACAATCTCATTGAACCATATTTCTTCTTTACGAACAAAACTGGTGCACCCTAGTACGAGAAACTCGGTCGTGCAAAACTTCTATCTATTAACTTTTGCAACTGAGCTTTCAATTCTTTCAACTCTATAGGAGTCATTCTGTACGGAGCTATCGATATCGGTGACATTTTCGGTAATAACTCAATAGCAAAATCAACCTCTCTGATCGGTGGCAACCAGGGTAACTCTTCTGGAAACGCCTAAATATTCACAAACCACTGCCACTGATTCAATCTTCAATTCAGACACCTTTGTATCCAGTACATATGCAAGGTAAACATCGCAACCTTTTCTCACATACTTCTGTGCTAACATAGCCGATATCACAATAGGCAACCCACTCGAATCATTGGATTCAATATGAAGAGTCTTACCGTTCTAACATTTTAATATAATAAGCTTTCGTCTGTAGTTTACAACAGCATCATGTAGAGTCAGCCAATCCATGCCCAAAATCACATCGAATTCATCAAATGGTAAAAGCATCAAATCGGTCGAAAAATTGTAACCCTGAGTCATCAAAGGACAATTCTTGCAGACTTTATCAATTAAGACATACTGACCTAAGGGGTTCGACACTTTAACCACAAATTTAGTGGACTCAACTGGTAAACTCTTATTAGACACTAAATTCGTACATACATAAGAATGGGTTGATCTGGGATCAATCAAAGCAGTTACATCAGTGTTATAAAGAGAAAAAGTACCAGTCATAATATCTGGTGCTGACACATCTTCGCTAAAGCGAATAGCATAAGCTCTAGCTGGTGCCCGCGCTTCAGATCTCACTGCAGAATCTCTTGTTGCACCTCGACTACCACTAGCAACTGTATTGGTCGTCCTCACGATTTGAGTTTTTTTCTTTCTTAGACTTCTCAGGACAACATCTAATGTAATGGTTGAAGGAACCACATCTGAAACATGCTTCGATTTTCACTCGACACTCGCCAGAATGTGGCCTGTTACAGTGTTTACACTCGGGTCTAACATTTCTAACACTACCCACATTCGCTACAGACGTAACCTGGGTTTAGGACTAGAGTGTCTCGCATCTATATCTCTATTAAAATGCCCCAAAAAATAGTAGGACGATAATAATGTTCTTTATATTTATTCGATGCTGACTGATGTGACTTTCCCATAAATCTCTTTCTCGAATCTCTTGCTTCAAATTCAACTTTCCTCTTTTCTTTACTAAGCTCCTCAGCTTTGTGTGCTCTGTCAACTAATACAACAAATTATTTCAATTCAAGTATTCCAACTAAAAGCTTAATGTCTTCATTCAACCCATTTTCAAACCTTTTACACATAACCACCTCGGTTGGAATACACTCACGGGCATACTTGCTCAGTCTGACAAACTCTCTTTCATATTTAGATATGGTCATACGACCCTGCTTTAGCTTCGAAAATTCTTTATGCTTTTGATCAAGAAACTGTTGACTTATATACTTCTTTCTTAAATCTGTCTGAAAGAATTCCATTGTGATCCGTTCTCTTCGTACTACATAAATTAACGTGTTCCACCACTGATATGTCGAATCTTTCAAAAGAGATACAGTGCATTTAACATATTGTATTGGCGTACAAGACAGTTAATCAAAAACCCTGATCGTATTCCTTAGCCAAAACTCAGCTATTTCCGGATTGTCACCAGCAGTAGCCCTAAACTCTTCGGCCCCATATTTGTGGATTTTATCAACGGGTAGTTTGCTCATGTGTACAAGTTCCAAAACTTGCGGAGCTACGGGGACCGGCTGGGGAAAAGGTGGGGGTAGAAGTTGCTAAGCAGCCGGATTAGTTCGAACAAACTCAGTGAACCACTCATTCATCAAATGGAAGATGGCTTCCTTAGCCTCTCCTCCACGACCCTCAGATACGAGTCTCGATCCTGAAGAAGCCATTCTGTGAACGGAGGTTGACACGTTACTTTCAACATCATCGGAGTTTGCTCGATTGGAATCCATTACTATATAAAAACATGATTTAAACTATCAAGAGATACCACACTATCACAGGTTATAAAATGGCATGTATAACTAGACTCACATACACTACGGTAGTCTGAGAATCGACTAAACCGTAGCTCTAATACCAATTAATGTAATAACCATAACCCATATCCGATGCCGAAATAGGGTTACGAAGCATTACCAAACTTATAACTCAATTAAATAAACATCTCATGTACATTTCACATTCAAATCAATAACCATTCAAATTCATTCATATAGTCCCTAATATGAGCCTTCGAGGCCTAAGCCGTGTGTCTCATACAGCCAAGAGACACGGTCATGTCTAAGGCCGTGTAGACATTCGAAATAGGGTCACACACCTGTGTCCTAGCCTATGTCCAAACTAGAAAGCATACTGACTTGGGTCACACGGCCAGACCACACGCCCGAGTGCTAGGCCGTGTGCTAGGCCGTGTGTAAATTGGAGGATATATTGACTTGTGCTACATGGTCAAGCCACACGCCCGTGTACTAGGTCGTGTGAATATACTAACTTAATTTCTAAGGAAGTTATAGGGGACACACAGCCGTGTCACCTGGTTGTGTGTCACATACGGTTGAGACACACGCCAGTGTCTCTACCCGAGTGGACAAAAATAGGTCATATTCCAAGTCATATTTCTCACCCAAATTGGTGCCAACCTACACACATCAATATGCATACAACCATGGCATAAAGAGGAACTCAAAACCAATCAATGTCAAGTTTATAACATGTAATAATATCACATATCATCATGATACATATAGACACCTCAAATGACCACTCATAATCATGCCAACTATGTATCCAATTTTACCTAATTGGTCAAACACATATATGGAATCTTTGTGCCTAAAACTTAGCATGTATGCCACTTATAAATCTCAACCATTTGATACCCAAAATACTAATTCAAAATAAAGGCATTCACATAAGTTCTATACATCATATACTATAAGGCTATTTACATATATACATAACCAAATTCATGCCAAATTAAATGGCTACAACACAACAAAACATATGGGCTTCCAAAAGCCAAAAGACCTATACATGCCATTTAACCCAAATATATATATGTCAAAAGTACCAAAATATTGTTTAATAGTGTGATGCGATCCTTGACGAATTCCAATCTGAACGAGCTTCTGAGACACTATAGAACACGAAAAAATAAACGGAGTAAGCAATTAAGCTTAGTAAGTTCATAAAACATGGAATTAAACTTACCATATAACCACAAATTTAGGTAAGCAACTCAAAGCATAACTCAATTCAACTTGGCCAAAGCCTATCACATATCCATTCATTAAGTTAGCCATGTATACACATAAAAACCGTGAACTATGTATGAATTCAAAAATTATTCCAATTCCATATACATGTAACATCTCTACCATATATCCGTATATCATATATATATCAACCATCTCCATGTAAATACCTGTACTAGTTCGTATTGAACTTGTATAATCTGGTAATAACATTATGCCCGTTGAACCACTTACAATATCATTAGATACGCGGATAGTATACACGAGGATACTCAATTGTAATCAGTCAATTCTTGTACATGTATGCTCATACGAGCGATAAAGGGTAAGTTCCTCTGAGCTGAATAACGGTAAGCTTATACAAGCTGTGAATTGGTAAGCTCTCACGAGCTGAAATTGGTAAGCTCATACGAGCTGTGCTGTGTCCGAAACACATGCAAGTCCACAACCAAATCAGTAACCCTAATGACATGTCATTTGTATCCTACAAATTCCTAAAAATGAGACTCGGTATTTCGTAAATCGTTAGTTATGCGCTCGATAATTATACATAATAATTAAACCATAATTTAATTAAAGCATATAAATAGGCAATTTAATTACACGAACTTACCTCGAACTCGTACGATAGAAATTTGACCGTTTAGTCCACAACTTTATCCTTTCCCCAATTTAATTCCGAATGTTTCTTTTCTTGATCTATATTAAAATTTAACTAATTTAAGCATCATTCTATTCAAATTAACCAAAATTCATGTTATTAAAAATTACTAATTTGCCCCTATACTTTTGACTTCTTTACAATTTAGTCCCTAGGCTCGTTAAAATGAAATTCATGTAATTTCACCACACCCAAGCCTAGCTAGATATCTTATAAGCCTATACTAGCCCATACATTACACAATTTCACATATTTAACACAATTTTCATATTTCTCAATTTAATCCCTGTTTGACAATTTCATTAAAAATGACTTAACAAAAGTTGTTTAATTAACAACAATGATTCATTTTCTTCCATTAAAATTCAAGAATAACTAAAATTTTCTCATGGAAAAACCCTAGACCTACCATGTAACCGCCCATTTTTGACCTTAATCGGACAAAGTGGTTTTGGGACTACGAATCCGAGTTAAAAAATATTTTAATTTTTTTTAGTGTCTATTACATGTTAAGTTATATATGTGAAAATTTCATTTGAAAATTTGATAGTTTGAAGGCTCAATTCGGTAAAAAGGGCTTAATCGCGTAAAATAAAAAGTTAGAGGTTAAATTTTAAAAGTACTTAAATGAGGTTGTCTTTTAAAGTGGAAGGAGTTGAATACTAATTATCCCATAAACTAGTTAGTGGGTGGCACATTACAATACTAACCTTAGTATATATGTTTTATAAATTAATAATACTAAGGTTAATTTGGTCAAATAGCAAATTATGTTTTATAATTAAAATTAGGTTAAAATCATAATTCATTCATCTCTCCAAAGCTGAAACTAAGCTAGGAAGAACTCAACCATGGCTTTTAGGGTTTCAAAAATTGCTTAGCTTAATTAAGGTATATTTTAGTCTCAGTTTTTGATGATTTTTATGTTTTTGTGATCGTTGCTTCGTATACTATTTAGCCCATGTTTTAATTTTAGAATTTGATGGTGATTTTGAATTTTACCATTGATGAATGCTTGAGCTTTTTTTTAGTTGATGATGAAATATGAAAGATAGGTGAAATATTAATATGTTTTGTATTTGAATTTTTGATGAAATTGAGTAATTAGGGCTAAATTGTGAAATCAAAATTTTTGAGGGACTAAAATGTGAAATAAATGAAATGTGTGGACTTGTATGAACACTAGGAATATTTGGCCCTTGTATGGTGTGGGCAAATTTTGTGTATTTTGAGTTTTATGCAATAGGGACTAAATTGTAGAAAGTGTAAATGTTAGGGGAAAGTGGTAATTTTCCCATTTATGTGTTTTTAGACTAAATTCAATATGTTAATAATTAAATTAGCTCGTTTTTAATATATTTAGATCGAGAACCAAATATATTGGAGTTATATCAGGGAAAAGCCAAAATAGTCGAATAATCATCCGACTTTGATTTTTCATCGTCCGAGGTAAGTCGACTAGCTATTTAATGTTAGTAATTCAATATATATATATATGAGTATGAATATATATTGTATTTTTATGTTAAGTTATAATCAAAAATACTTTGGTTGATTAAGTTCGATATATGGATGGTTTATATGTGTACACTTATATTCGACTATATGAATATAAGTCTAATTAAGCTTTGGGATTAAATGTAGTTAAGAATGGTGCATAGATGGATATAATTATATATATGTACATCTATATGTTTGAATCTTCATTTGGAAATATTTGATAATATAAGGGCTATAATTGCAAAAACAATTTTCGAATATGTATAAGTATAATTAAGTATAATCTTTGAGTTTGATTAAGGGTATATATATTGTATATGCTTAAATAAATTCGAATTAATGTCTCTATGTGAATTGAAGTATATATGTATATTTTTGAATAAGTCCTGAACATATTTCAAAGTTTAAATGTTAAGTATATTCATATATAAATGGATAACACCGAATAGGTAATAATATACATATATAGTTATTTCGTATAAGTGTAAGTATATGTAAAGTTTTGTATTAAATTTAGTAAAGTAGTAGGATATATATACGTGTGAGTGTTTATGAAATTATTAAATGTTTATGTTGAATTAAAGATAAGATTTACAAACTCTTCATTGATTGATTATGGTGTACCCCAAATATGTGTTTGTTGTAAAGAATTATTTGAGAAAGTACTTTGTATATGTGAAATGAAATTTTTAGGTTTAAATCCTAGCAGGCTTAATGTCAGTGAAGTAATTCGGACTTTTGTCTAGCAGGCTTAATGCCGGTAAAATTATTCGAACGATAAGTCTAGCAGGCTAATTGCCGATGAAATTGAATCAGGTTTTTGAAACCTAACAGGCTAATTGCCGATGAATTTATTTATATATGTGATTTGAACAGATTCAATTATTTGAGGAAGTTACATTTACATTCGGTCTAAGTAACTAACAAATTTGTGTTTATACCTATTGATTTACAAAAGGAACTTGAAAGATATATATATGTGTGTGTGTGTGTGTTGGTATGTGATTGATTAGCTTAAGAAATTGAAGGAATATTCCTATGTGTATATTGGAACTTAAATTATATATTGATATTGTTTATAAGGAATTGTTGATCAAGAAAAGAATTCGAGTAATTATGATAAATGTACAGGTATATGTGATAAGTTATGAAAGGTGGATATAATAATTATAATTACATTGAATTAATGTACGAGGTAAGTATATTTTTATCTTTATTATATGTTTGTGATAAACATGTATCTATCAAACCTTTATATTCGTGGAGCTTTTATATATATATATATATATATATATTTATTTATTAAGTTTTATGAGTTCAACGATTTGAAACTTGGTTAGTAAATATGTGTTCTATTATATATACATATGTATATTCGTTTTTAACAGTTGAAAAATTATATGTGTATAAGAACTATTATTCAGTTTTATAATGATGTGTACGTATATTTGGTTCTGTGTTTCACTTAGAAGTAGATCTAAAGATTTCAAAGTATATTTATAGAATCAGAAAATTATTTGATATTCATGTATTTTATTCATGTGATTTTGATAGGCTATAGACTCACTAAGCTATAATGGCTTACTTTATTTGTTTATGTCTTTTTGGTTTATAGTTTTTAAAGATCAAGCTTCAAGCTCGGGAACCGTCAGCAAGATCATCACCCTATCTATAGTTTTGGTATTTAAAATGTTTTTAAATTTTAAGTCTGGCATGTATAAACTAGATGATTGTAATGTGGATTATATTTTGTATGAATGTGAGTGAATATATTTTAATTACGAAAATAAATTAAGTTCTTATGAAGTTTTAATGTATATCTGCTCTGAGTGGTATCATGTATGATACTGCCTCCTAATCCTAATTTGACGATGATTATGGGTTAGGGGTGTTACATACCATATTGCAAATTAGTCCTCTATTTAGCTAGACTAAGCTACAACGATACTGAAAACATAAAAATTAACAAAAACGAGACAAGATGACACTTACATGCAAGGGACTTTCTTTGAAAAATTTTCAAGCTTTTCCAATGGTGTTTCTTGCTATAAAAATCGGTTCATGCATGTGTGAAAATGACGTCCATTTTGGTTTATTTTATTTTTATCATTAATTGGCTAATTACTAAATTACCCTTTAAAAATTTCATAATTACCAAGCCATGCACATCCACTATCACCTTTAATGGTCTAATTACCATATAAGGACCTCCACTTTAAATTTCTATAGCAATTTAACACCTTTAGCTAATAGAACACAACTTTCACACTTTACGCGATTTAGTCCTTTTCATCAAATTGAGCATGTAAACGGCAAAATTTCTTAACGAAATTTTTTACTATAATACTATCATGTTTTAGATCACAAAATAATATTAAAATAAATTTTTTGACTTTCGATTTGTGGTCTTGAAATCACTATTCCGATTTCACTAAAAATGGGTTGTTACATTAAGGGCCTTGACATAGATGTTTTTGAATTGGTTTTGTAGTTATTTGATAGATTATTAACCTTGGTTGTGAAATAAACAAGTTTTGTTAAGTGATTTTTGGTGAAATTGCATTTAGTGATTTATTTGTGAAAATAGTAAAATTTCATGTTTAAATTATGAAATGTTGGTTTAAGTGAGTTGGTATAAGTCCCTATGAAAATTAGTTAGTTAGTATGGATGATTAAAATGGTTGAATTTCAAGTTATGAGCTTAATTACTAAATTGTGAAAAGTTCAAATGTTAAGGATAATTTCATAATTTTTGCATAAATATGAACTATGCATTAAATTGAATACTATAAGTACTTAATTGATTGAAATTATCAATTTAGATCAAGATAAACCACATTCGAACTTAAATCGAGGAAAAGCTAAAGCTTTAGATTAGTTCGACTTTATTTCTACGCCCCTAATTATCAAGGTAAGTTCGTATGAACTACAATTATTTTAATGTTAGCCAAATCAACTATTTACCATGTTGTTTTAATATAATTTAATTTGAATACAAATGCATCAATGCTATGATGAATTGACGGATAACGAGTCCCAGTTGAACTTTAAGAATTCTTTGGATACAAATGACATGTCATTAGGGATTTCATGTTTCGGGTGATGGTCTTGAATGTCCTACCGATGGCTGAGGTCCTGCATTTGTTGCTGATTCTTCATAGCTCATGTAAGTAGCATCGTGTAGCTTACATTCCGAAGCGCAGCTTGTGTGAGTAGGCCCATTTCGGAGCTCGTGTGAGCATTGATGTGAAGGAAAGGTTATGGTTATATGTAAAGACACACTATGTGTGAGCTTTCTTAAGTATCCGATGTGATTTTAGATGGTTCAATGGGTAAGAAAAGGGAAATAAAATGGTAAGTATGCAAATGGAATGAATCATGATCTTATGGCAACATTGATGAGTTAAATGTTATGTATATACATGGTAAGCTACATATCTTATGGTTGATTTCATATGTATCATGAACAAGTATACTAACTTGTGAATTTGATGATGTTGTATAGGATTTTACTAAGCTTATGGATTGGTAATGGTTTATACTTAATCTATGAATTGTATTATTGGAAGTGGTAAGTTATGTTTAAAGTTTATACGAGCTTACTAAGCACTCGTTGCTTACATAGTAATTTTCCTTTGTTTTATAGATTATCGAAAGCTCGATCAGTTGAAAACTCGTCGGAGACCTATCACACTATCCAGCAACTAATTTGGTAGATTTTGTGTATTTTGGCCAAGGTTAATAATGGCATGTATAGGTTGTTTAGTAGTGGTACTTTGTAAATGTGTTAATGGTGATTTGATATGTATGAGCTTTGAATTTCATGTTTGGTTTGGTGAACCTTATTTTCTCACCAAATTATGTCATTTTGGTCATTTTCTAATGCTTGTTTATAAGGTTCTTTTGGCATGTTGATGTTGGCTTGAAAATGGTTACTTGTGACATGTTTTAGTACATATTTGAACTAGGTTATTATGTTTGGAAAATGGAAATATTGACATGTTTAGGTAAATGATGTTTGGATGCAATTGTGGTGCCTTTGAATGGCATATTAGTTAGGTTAATTAGGTTTTTTGAAATGGCATGATTATGTGTATTTGAATGATGCTTAAGTCCCTTGAAAGTGTGCACAAATGGATTGGTTAGTTATGCATGAATTGGTTATGAAATGGCTTGATTTTAGGTAAATTTTGGGTACAGACGGCCTGGCGACACAGTCATGTGTCATTTGAGATTTCTTAGTATTCCAAGTCAGTGAGTTACACGATCTAGCACACTGCTTGGCACACAGAGGTGTGTGGCAAGTCAAAGAGCTACACGGCCTGGCACACGGGCGTGTGAGGCATCTCAGTAAGTTACACAAGTGAGGACACGGGCTGGGACACGGCCGTGTGTCCCTCGTTCGAATGTTACATGGCTTGGGCTATGTCACACGGCCGTGTGACCCTTGTTTTCCAATTTTTGTAACTTTTTCTTAAACTTCCTATTTTGTTTCAAATTAGTCCCGAATTACTTCTAAGCTATTTTTAGAGCCTTAAAGGCTCGATTTAAGGATAAAATGCATGTCATTGAATGATATATACTATGTTTAATTTATTTAAATGTTATGATGTTAATTGTTTTTTGATTGTATGGTAATATTCTGTAACACTAATCTGGCAACGGAGACGGGTTTGGGGTGTTACACGCTCCACGTCAACTTCAAGGAAAAAAATGAAAGAAAGATCATTTAACTCCTAGATCTGATATTTGAATTCCCCCCAAAGGATGCCACAAATTTGCCATGGTGTTTTTTAAAGCAAGAAAGTGAACCACCCTTGCTATAAGACAACAACCCACCAAACAAAGATCATAGCCTGATTTTTGTGGAATAATCTCCTCCCAAATTGTAAGACTTCTTCCTTATCTTCAAAGCGTAGATCTGTCATGTATTTCTCCATCGATGAATCGTCCTTAACGTGGCGACTTGGTTATAAAAGAACTGTTATCACGCTTCTTATATTCTTGGTTTGTAATCAATCAATTTGTTTTGAAAGTAAATAGGATCGTAGTTGACAAAAAAAGAACCCTAGAAATTTCCTTGCTAAATTAGCAGATGATTCCTTGCTATCAAAGTAAACTCAAGTTTTCTTAATTGTTAAAAGACTTTAGCCATATAGAGAAAGATGATCCTAAATCTTCTGTTATTTTCCCTTATCTGTCGTGTCTATTTCTTTTTCAAAAGTTCTAGAATTAAAATTTGAGCATTTTTTGTGTTTTAAATTAAATTTTAAATTTTTTTCTCTCCCAAAGTAAAGGTAATTCTTTCTCATATAAAGATGGAGTGAACTTGAAATTAAATATATAAGTTTCATTTATATTTAAAAATTGGTTTAAGGGTATAAAAGTTTTAGTAAAAAATAAAAATACAATTAAGCTCAGAAAAAAAATCATCCAGTTGAGTCTTTAATGATTGTAAAAAAATTAATTAAGTCCTTCCGTTAACGAAACTGTCAATTGACCAATTTGATAGTTAACTTTGCTGGCGTGGAAAACGATGTTCATGTAGCATACCATATTAGCAAAAAAAATTTTTAAAATTCAGTGCCAAGCAAGAAAAAATTAAAAAATTCTAAAAAAAATATTTTGAAGTTAATAATATATATACATTTAGAATGAATCTAGACAACAGTTGTCTAGATTCATTCTAGATGAGTGCAAAACTATACATTTTAAAAAAATTATAGAAAAAATTTCTAAATTTTATATAAATTTAAATATGTAAAAAGTTTTAAAAAATAAAATAGAATAAAACGCAGATCTAGAATAAATCTGGACAACAATTGTTTAGATTCAAATGAATCAGGACAAATGTATGTCTAGACTCATTTTAGTTAGTGCAAAACTATAAAAAAAGTTATAATTTATAAAAATGAATAAGATGAAATATTTTTTTTATTGAAAACAAAGAAGGGCAAACTCTGCTGCTACAATAAGGAATACTAAGCCCAGAAACCACATGTAGAAAACCACAAAACCGTATTTACAAAACACATACCATCACTAAAACAGTAACCAGAACATGAATACTGAATACACAACACCTAAAAGACATCAGCAAAACATATGAAAAACATTGTCCCAAACACACATCAGCAACCACAGAACATTTCAACTTAAAGAGACCGAAGTTCACCATCAGACTTTAAACTTCTGCGGTTTCAGAATCCGCCAAAGGTAAGATAGATTATAATTTTCTTCTATAGTTTTGCACTAACCCAAATGAATCTGGACATAGATTCATCTAAATCTAAACAATCATTTGTATAGATTCATTCAAGATATGTATTTTTATTAATTTTTTATATATTATTAATATTTTTTGAATTTTTGAATTTTTTTACATATTTAATTTTTATAATATTTATTAATTTTTAATAATTTTTATAATTTAAAAAAAAGTTTTGCACTCATCTTGAATGAATCTAGACAAACGGTTGTCAAGATTTAAATGAATCTGGACAAATTATTGTCCAGATTCATTCTAGATCTATATGTGTTTTTTATTAATTTATTTTTTATATATATATTTTTATTTTTTTGCTGATGTGTCATTCCACATCAACACTATTTAACGTTCCAGCATGTCACGTCAGCACATTTTGCCAAGTTATCAAAGTTTACAATCAAACCGATCAATTGATGGTTTTCGTTGATGAAATGACCTAATTGATTTTTTTTTTGGAATCATTATAGACTCAATAGTATGATTTTTTTTCCTAAAAGCTTAATTGCATTTTTATTTTTTACTAAAAACTTTTTTTTTGACGCTTGAGCCTTAAAATTTAAGATATTTTAACTATCATTTTCAAGTGTAATTCATATTTAATCATTAACTCTATCTTTTTTTTCTTTTTTCTTTCTTCTCCCCTTATCTTCTTTCTATATAAACCCAAGTTTATTTCCCTCTACATTCTAATATGTCAAGGAATTTGCAAAATTATTTAACAAATTTGAAACTACTTTTTCCATTAAATAATTCTAAAATTTACTTTTCCAAACGAAATAGATATATACATTAACATTTTTAAAACGATGAATTTTGAAATTGTTGAGATTTTAGCTGTCTAATACATTCTTGTTATACTCATTGCTCAAACATCTCTTAGCACAACACTTGAGACAACATATTTCATTCCTTGTTCGAATAGCACTTTGGATAACATGTTGGGTCAGTTAAAATGCAGTAAGTTTGTCGGCATTTTTTATTTGATTCATCTTAATTAGTTTTTTATCAGCAAATGATTCTTAGATTGAAGTTGCAATTATTTTTCTCTTGGTTGATAGATTTAATTTCAAATGGAAGAAGAGAGAAGAGAGGTTGATTGAATGCAAACCTTATCTTTATCCATTAAGGCTTAAATCAATTTATTTTCGTTCGAGATAAAACTGATCAGATTTACTTGAAAGGGAAGCATTTTTTAAAATTAAAAGAGAGTTTTGAGGATAATTATCTTAGATTAATATGCTGAATTACCTCATCAAAATTACTTGGAGAGTTATTGATTTTCAACCTATAAATAAGATGTTTTCTCACACATGTTGGTGTGCTTTTGGTTGACTATTTGTTTATCTTTATTATATATTCTTTGTACTCTTTTGTTTAAGTATTCTTTGAAGAGTAAGGGTTTGTTCTTCATTGTTGTTGAAAAGACTTTAGGGGTTAAAAGTGTTTTTCCACCTAAACATAAAATTTGGGATGTAAATATCTTTGGCTTTTGCATTTGAAAGTGAAAAATATTAAAATGCCCTTATTTATTTCAACTATTTAAAAGGTATATAAAAAATAGATTAATTTATATTTTATATATCATTATATTAAATTAATCAAATATTTTATGTATCATTATATTAAATTATTTAAATATAATTTATCATTATATTAAATCATTTAAATTTAGTTCATTTATATTTAATTTTTTTAGAAATATTTTATATATCATCAAATTTACAAATAATTTATATTATTTACTTAAAAGGTATTTAAAATTTATTTTCATGTATCATTATATTAATTATTTAAATATCCTAAACTTAACTAATTTTTTACTTTCTACTATCATGCCTAAAAATGACATTTTAACTTTCAACCACATTTTTTGCCAGCAATGGAAAACACTAAAAACTAACACAGTTACTTTTTCACACCACTTTTCTACTACATGCACTTTTTTCTTTTAAAAGCTCTTTTGAAAAGCACTTTTCAACGACAACAACAATGGATAACTAACCCTAAAACTTGTTGAAAGTGAGGTTGTTTGGGGTGAGTGATTGTAACATTGGGGTACTTGATTGGGAGAGAAAATTGCTTCTTTTTACAAGGGTAGATTGGGCTTTAGCCAATGGGATTTCAGATCTATTGTTGAATAAAATCATTCACTGAGCGAGGCTCCACAATGTAGGATTGGTGAATTTGAACTACGCTAACAAATATCATGTGTTGATTTCTCTCATTGCCTTACTCTCTTTTTATATTTTGTTTGTTAAATTGTCGTGTTTCAACTTCTATTGCAACATCAGTTGCAAAATCGACTTGAGACAAAGAGTAAACTGAAAACTTTTTCAATTAGTATCTGAGTAGACTTCAAGAGTAGTTTGAAGGTGATCCTATGTTCAAATCATGGAATCCATAAAGGAAGGTAGTTTGATTACTTGACCCCTGTTGCTACTTGATTAAAACAACTATGCATATTGGAAGGCTCGTATGAGGACTTTCACCATATCTATTAATGAAACAACCTAGGAAGCTATTGAAGATGAGTGAACTTGACCTAGTGTGACCGCTACTGGTGGCATGATCACACCACGACGTACGTATGCAGAGTAGAGAATTAACACAAATTTAGATTTGAAATTAATTTTGGCTGCAAGTGTGACAGATTAGTTGTAATATTTGTAAGTATAGAATGGAACACTTGGAGTATTCCAAAGATTGAACCAAGAGAGATTGGGTAATAAGGTGAATGGACGACGATCAAGCATGCAACTAAGAAGTCTAAATAGCTAATGATCAAGTGTTAAATTATGACAATCCATAATTCCAAGTTGATTAAGCTAAGTTATCCTTAAAAGGACTAAATTGAACAAAATTCAAAAGTACAAAAATACTAATTCAATGAAATAGAGTGGTCGATTGATCACTCTCATATCCACTCATTCTTATAGGAAACCTTCATTCTTTCGTTAATCACTCTCATATCCACTCATTAATCTCCCTAAAAGACTTAACCACTCTTCGATTTAAAAACCATCTTCATTATTTATATTAAAAGAGAGAAAGATACAAAATTGGTCAGTTTGATAAACAGGATGTGCTCGAATTCGCGAAATCCTTTAACGTTGATTGAGATGTCATCATTTGTAAACAAGAAGTGAATGAAAAATGTGAAAATATTTAAGAACGAAGACTTGGATTCAAATCCAATCCCATTCGAAGAATAAGAAAATAAAACTATTTTAGAATAATATAAAACCTAAATTAAAATCCTAAATCTATTAACTAAACCCTAAAAATGTCTTGGCAAAAAGCTCCCAAGCTCAACCTGTGCTTAACTATTTATAGGCAAAGTTAGCTGCTCAATTTAGGTCAAAAACAAACCTTAATCGCACTAAATATGAATTGTGCAGATAGAAACGCCCTTAATTAATTCTTTCCCTCCGTCAGATATATATCATGACACAACCTAGTGCGTGTCGCGACACACAACTTTAAATGTAAAATCTTGAATTGGATTGATTGTGTTGCGACTCGGTTATCATTCCTGGTGTTTTTGGGCCTAAAATTAGGTGTCCTACAGACTCAATGAAAGTATTAAAACTACCTTAAGGTCAGTATTGGTCGAATTGGTCAACTAACTCGAAATATTGCATTAAAATGCCTATTTGGCAATAAGTTGAATCTAAACTACGAAATAAAAAAAGCAATAAAAGATAATTAAATTGTCACTACGATTTGTGGCAGGTCACCAGCTCCTCCGAAAAAAATAAAACTATGAAAATAGGAGAAAAACAACCCTTAAACCTCAAAACCTCGAGACAAACAATAAAGAACAAGAAACCATAAACAATCCAACAGTTGAGTACCCAAGAACCCTCCAAACAAGAGAAGAGGAAAAAACCCTAAAAAATTTAAGATGAAGGATAGGGAACAACAAGGACAGCAAATTCTAGAAAATTCTAATAAAAGCAAAAGGTTTTTACCAAAGCTCCAGGAACTCATATTGAATTTGAGAGAAAATGAGAAGACACCAACGATGGCAGGTAAGTCCCAGCAGCCCCTAGAGTTGGAAAGTTCCGGTTTAAAAATTAGTTTTCTGTCACACCTCAAAATTAAAATTTGAAAATTAAGCTTGTTTGTGATATTTATAGCCCAAAAAATACATGTGCTTTGAGAGAAACGAATCCTAGACATTCCAAACTTTCAATTGAACGACCTTCTTTGCTATTCTTATACCATGAATTGTTTCAAATGTGGGCTTAAATAATTATGAACCAAACTCAAAACTAGAAATGATTTGTTACTTTCAATAGGAAAGTAATTCTCTCTTAATAGAAACCGATAGAATTGTAATTCTCAGGAAAAAGAATTTATACTTAGAAAATAAATTATCTCTCCTTTTTGGCAGAATAACAATATCTCTAAGTTATGTGAAACTTGTATTAAAATTGTATTTGAAGCTCTATCAATGCCATCTATTTATAGGAAAAGATAAGAAAATTCTAGTTGAATTAGTAAAACACAAATAATATTTATTTAATAGACAAATTAATCTTATTGTTGAACAAGAAGAGGGGCCCGACACACCCTAGTTAAATACACTAGGTTTGTCGCCCATCATATGTAATATAAGGGGAATTGAGTCTCTCCTATATTGGGTCCAATTATATGTGTTTCTTCAACTTTTAACCCAACACTTTATCATTTAATCCAATCTAGTATATGTTTTCTATTTTCCTAAATCAATATTATTCAATTAATTAACTTAATTAGATAAATTAATATTCCAATTAAATAATTTTCTCACCCCAGTTCTAATTCTGTTAAAGCCATGCAACTTTACCATAAAAGAATTTATGATGAAATATATTTAATTTTCATTCAATGGATTTACAATGACTAATTAATTTAATTTCATTTGCGAACTTCAATTATTTAATTAAATAATAATTCGAAAACCTTAAATTAACTCTCAAGCCATTTCTATACTAAGGGATAAAACACATTTATTTGTGAAGGGGACCCATTTTTCCAACTTCATCATTTCTATTCGTTTTTTGTTCATTTGATTTTACGTGCAATTCATTTATGGTTTCAAGAAGCTAGTAGAGGGACCAATTGGACATATATAATTAAGGCTCAAATAATTTATAATTAAGTTCTAACTTTTCGTCTATTAATTATAAACTTATGTAATCACGAAGTCATTTCATTAGAGTATCGTGAATGAGTTTTCCCTTATTACATACCATTAAGAAAGCTACTTAATAAGTGCTCATCCAATGACTTTGTCATAAGTGTGTTACCCTCATAGGATATCATTAATCTCTTTGGGATAAATCTATTCTCCCAATATGATCCTGTTTTATCTCATGGTAACCATTACAGCTTCCTTCATGAAAAGTTGATTACTATCAAATAGTAATCAAGTCATTGATCGCAAAGACAAACAACTCGCGGCAATGTTTACTTTTCATCTATCATGTAATGTCGATGAGAGAATATCATGTACTTATTAGTTGCGCTCTAAATTTCACTATTGTGAATGGTGCTACATACTATAGAAGTCGTATACCCAACGCACTATTGTTCGGTTCCTTATCTATTTGAATTTATGCTTTTAATTACATCAAAGTATACAAGTCACACATAGATAGTCCAACATCCACTCAAGATTAATGTATGTCACAATATGAACGTCAAAAGTGAATAAATCCATAAACGGATTTTGGATCTATTCTTCTTGAGTCCTTTCTGATGTACTATCATTCCAATCAGTTACATATTTGTCTCTATTTTCTCGGAGTCATCCTATCCAATGCTCAAGACAAAGCATCTCTCCAATTGGACTTGATAGACAGTATATTAGTTTTTCAATCAGTTTGCTCAATTTTGATTAGACTAAGGATATATTTAGTTTCATCTACTAATACAAGTTGCCTTTTCGTATCACGATCCGACCATATAATACCATTTAGTATTAGTTAAACGTTAGATAACCAATATTTGCTTCCATTTTGTTTAATGTGTAAAAATTATTTAAAACAATATACAAAGGATATTAATGTAATTGATGGATATTA
Source organism: Gossypium hirsutum (assembly GCF_007990345.1). Classification (NCBI taxonomy): domain Eukaryota; kingdom Viridiplantae; phylum Streptophyta; class Magnoliopsida; order Malvales; family Malvaceae; genus Gossypium; species Gossypium hirsutum. Next base: position 50,540,942 of record NC_053440.1, read on the forward strand.
TTAAAGCAGTTTATTCAAAAAAAACAAATATACATAGACGAAATTACTACACTTAAAATCTTAAATCCAACACCGAGTCTATTAACTTCTTGGTAAGCAAAGTTATAAAAAGAAAATGAGGGAATATAAATTTGTAGGACCTAAACTATGGCCCAATTCCAGATTCAGTTTGACTAAAAGTAAGCATAATATTTACCCTGATTAGATTTCCTTGATACAAACTTTGGTTGGTTTAAACTTTGCTTTCATCATTATAAAAGTCAACACGTTCATATTTCTTAGGAAATTTATGTTATATAAATCTCTTCCGATTCCGTGTATAAACAAAGACTAATTGAGATTTATTTGTAAATGGCATTCATGTGAAACCGACAAGCACTATTCGCTGCAAATATATCAGTTTATTTTAACTATTTTTTTAAAAGCTGAATTTGATATCTTATTAATTTAGATCAAATTAAATATATATACTATAAAATAAAATAAAATATCTAATATTTAATTTACCAAATCAATGTTTTCTAAAAATTAAAAAAATTAAATGATGAGAAATTAAATGATAAAAATTAAGTATTCAAAATTTAAATACTAAATTTAATTTATAAAATGTTGGCATATTAATTAAAATTAAGTTGAATATGATTAAATTATTTTATAAATGTAAATTTTAAATTATGTGAATTTGTATTTTTGTTTTTATCTTTTTATTAATATTTTAATTTATTTTAGAAAAAAAAAGATGTCTTTTGATAAAATGAAAAATTAAGTGTTAAAAAAACTAGTTAAAAAATTAGTATTAAAAATTTAAGTATTGAATTTAAGTTATAAAATTTATTTCATGTATTACTTAAAATTAATTACAAAATATAATTAGATTCTTTGATTAATATAAATTTTAAATTATAAAAAAAATTATATTTTACATTTTATCCTTAATTTTTAAACATTTCACTTTATTCTAAATAAAAATCAAATTTTAAACTTATAATATTTATGAGATAATATAATATTAAATTAAATTAATTGAAAATATTCTCAATTAAGTAATAAGTAGTTCTTATCTACTTATCATTTTTTAATTTTTTTGTAGAAAAATTTCTATCAATTTGTTTTTATTTTGGATAATCAAACATGTGTAAAGCATTAAATAATTGAAAATATTAATTACAAATTAATTTAATACTTTTCAACGATATATCAAACAAGACCTATAACGGATAAACTATCAAAATAGTCACTTTTGTTTGCCTCAAGTTACATTATAGTTACTTATGTTTAAAATATTATGTTTTAGTCATTTATATTATCGTGTTGTAACGTTTTAGTCACTAAGTTGTTAATTGTCATTAAAGATGTAACAATAAGTTGATGTGACATGTTAAATCATCATTTCAAACGAAAATTTTAGGTTAAATTATACAATTGGTCCCTATTTTTTTTATTTTGAGCAATTTTTTTTCTTTTATGCTCTTTTAACTTTCTTTTTTTTTTTCTTTATTTTCCATTCTCTTCTGCTTCTCCCTCCGTTTTCCTCCATTCTCTATTTCTTTTAACGTGGTTTTTCTATGTTTTCCATTTGTTACAATAGTCCATATAATTTTTTTTGAACAATTTAATTTTTTTTCTTTTTATTTCTTTATTTTCCTTTTCTTCTTCCCATGTATTTTTCTCTCTTCGCAAATTCTTCACAATAGAAACATAATCTTTGCCCACCAAATAAACCAAGTATTTGTTTTTTTTCACATGATTCTTAAATTCAATTTCATTCAAAATTGAATAACAATAATTCTTAATCAAATCTCGATTTGAGTATAACCTAATTTTGAAACTAAAATTTAGATCTAACTAATCAATATAAAAAATCATATCATTAATCAAATCTAAACATAAACTGAATTCTTTATATTCAAAACAATATTTTTTTCATTTCCAAATTTTTACAGAATTTTATACATTATTCTTTTCCTTTTCTTTTATTTTCTAATGAATAAAGTTAAGCAAATGATAAAATTAATCTAAACCTTCTTGGATATTCTCAAGCAAGCTTGATCAGAAGCCGAGCATGGATGAACCGAACAGAGAAAGAGAGCATGGAACCAAACTAATTTGGGGTAAGTTTCGTATGGTGGTCATTTTCGTCATTGAGAGTATAGAGCTCATTTGAAGAATCTGTGAAACAATGTGTTAGATCTAGTGCCTTAAGTTTAATATTTTTGTCTAAGTACACTTGTAATTTTTCAAACAAATTGGTTAATAAATTTATTTATTAATTACATTAATACTTTGTATGGATTCCTCACATGGGTTTTGCACTCAAAACAAAATGAAAGCAAATGTTGTTCACTGATTGTTTGATGTTTAACTAATACTAAGCGGTATTACGTGGTCAAATTGTAATACAAAAAGACAGCTTGTAGACGAACTTAAACATGTCCTCAATCTAATGAGAACTGAACAAACCGATTGAAAGACTAATATGTCATTTATCAAGTCCAATTGGGGAGATGCTTTGTCTTGGGCATCGGAACGGATGACTCCCAAAAGATAGAGACATAGATGTAACTAACTAGACTAACAGTACATCGGACAGGACCCAAGAAGAATAGATCCTAAATCCATTTATATATTTATTCACTTGTGACATTCATAATGTGGCATACCTAGATCCTAAATCCATTTATGGATTTACTCACTTGTAAACGTGGTCACGGGTAATTTGTCTTTGTGATGAATGACTTGATTACTATTTAATAATAATTGATTTTTCATGAAGGGAGATGTAATAGTTATCATGAGATAAAATAGGATCATATTAGGAGAACATATCTTATCCCAAAGAGATCAATGATATCCTATGATGGAGACACACTTATGACAAGTTCGTTAGACGAGCACTGAGTAGTTGCTTTCGTAATGCTATGTCATTAGGGAGTGCTCCGTCAGATACTATAGTGAAATGACTTCGTGACTAAATGAATTTATAATTAATAGGCAAAAAGCCGAAACTTAATTATAAATTATTTGAGTCATACTTATATATGTCCAATCGGTCCCTCCACTAGCTCATTGAAACCATAAATGAATTACATGTTTGAATCAAAATAAACAAAATGAATAAAAATAGAGAAATGGAAAACATTAAGAAATGATTATGGTTTTCTTCAAAATGTAGAAATAGAAATGAAAATGAGAAATGATTCAATTGCAAATGTAGATGAATGAGTTAAAAATGATTAGGATAATGGGCTTATGTTTTTACGTTATTTTAAAGCACAAAAATGAAAACAAATTATTCGATCATAGTGAACAAGTTGAGTTGTGAAATATTAAATATATTTTTCAGATTACAAGGTATTGGGTCAAAAGTCCGGTAAGTACTCGTAATTGGACTAGATGTGAGAGAGTTCCAAAAATTCCTCATGCATATGAGGGGGCGACAACCCTAGTAGGAATACTACGGGATGTCGTCCACCCTAATCCTACTCTAAGTAGGAAGTTATTTTTTTAGTTGCAATAAACGTCTACAATTCAACAAGGGTTCTACTTCTCGTCCTATAAATAGATGACACTGGTAGAGCTATTAACACAACTTTGAGAGGTTGTTACTCTGTCGAAAAATAGAGAGAATTTATTCTTAACTATTAAATATATTTTTCTAGAATAACAATTCTATCGGTTTTTATTAAAAAGAGAGAATTTTTGTTTTCACCCTAAAAGGAATAGAAAACTTTTTCTAATTCTGTGTTTTGATTCAATTGGTTTGAGCCCACACTTGAAGTAGTTCACGGTATAAGAATACTGTTGAAAGAGGCTCATTTTAAACGCAATCACCTTTACGCAAAAGAAGAAATATATTGGGCTTAAAGATCCCGAATCAAATGGCTCAAAGAAGGTGACAAAAATACACGCTACTTTCATGTAAGGGCTACTAGCCGTTTAAAGAAGAACAACATTGTTAAGCTGAAAGACTCGAACAGAAGATGGTTGACTGAAACAAAAAAATATTTGTAAAGTGGCGAGGGATTATTTTAGTAGTTTGTTTCGTTCTAATGCCTCTTGTTATGAAGAACACAATATGAGTTACATTCACCAGTGTGTTACCAATGAGACCAATGATTGGCTCACAAAATATTTCAAACAGGGTGATATTATTCAAGCAATCAAACAGATTGACCCTAGAAAGCTCCTGGGGTTGATTGCCTCTCGAGTAGCTTTTTCAAAAATAATTGGGAGATTGTGGGAAGTGAAAGTATTTTGTTTTATTTAGATGTTAATGGGAACAAAGATATTTCTTGTCTAAATGACACAATGATTATCCTTATCCCAAATTAAGGGCCCGAGTGATATGACTAACTTCCGCCCTAGTAGTTTATGCAGGTTTATTTACAAGGTTATTTCTAAAGTGCTTGCTAACTGGCTCAAAGTTGCCCTCCCTTGTTGCATTAGTCAAAACCAAAGTGCGTTTGTCTCGGGGAGAATGATACATAACAATATTCTGATTGCCCACGAATTAATGCATTATCTCTAAAGTTCGAAAAATGGCCTTAATAAAGGCTTTGTCATTAAGCTCAATATGAGTAAAGCTTATGACAGCGTGGAGTGGATCTTTATTGAGGAGGTCATGAAGAAGATGGTTCAAGGAAAATTGGATCAACAAAATCATGCATTGTGTTCGGTCTATGAGATACGTTGTTAAATGCAACACCATTTTATCGGAGGTAATTAATCCCAATAGGAGACTTCGTCAAGGGGATCCCTTTTCCCCTTATCTTTTTTTTGTTTGGCATGGAGGCACTCTCAAATATGCTCATTCATGCTCGAAGTAATAATTGGTTGAAGGGTATCCGAGCCATTACGAATGGCCCTCGAATTAACCACCTCTTTTTTACCAGTGATGCCCTTTTTTGTGAGGAATAAAAAATGTGATGTTGATGCCCTTCTTAATATTCTTAGGGAGTTTACTAATTTTTTTGGTCAAAAAATTAATTTTGACAAATCAATGATTCTTTTTAGCCCGAATACTCCTAGGGTGCAATGTCAACTTTTTGGTGATTTACTTGGTATGAAGGTGGTGGACAAATTGGACAACTATATTGGTTTACCTCTCTCAGTTACCAAGAAGAAAACTTTGTCTCTCCAAGAGATTACTAATTGCTTTTCGTGCAGGATAAATAGCTGGTTAAAGAGACTTTTATCCTTTGGTGGTTAAGAAATCTTTATCAAAGTTGTCCTTCAATCTCTTCCAACTTATGCTTTTTCGATGTTTTTAGCTCCTAAGGGTGTTATAGAATATATGCAAAGCAAGATTTGTAAGACGTGGTGGACGGGCAAGGAGAGAGACAGGTTTTGGACAATACTTCTGTGGAAGAGAATTTACCACCCAAATGGCATGGGCAGGCTCGAGTTTAGGGATATTCGGCTATTTAATTTGGATCTCGAAAGACAAGTGTGGAGACTTATAACCTTCAAAGATACTTTATGTTACAAAGTTTTGAGCCATAAGTATTTTCCCGAAGGTGACATTTTCCATCCCAAAAGAGTGGACAAACCCTCTTTTACTTGGTTGAGCATTGTTGAAGCGGCTAAAGTTCTTAAGGATGGTTTTGGCTGGCTGGCTGGCAATTGTGAATGCATTAATATTCGTACTGATAATTGGAGACTGGAAGGTTTAAATGGTGATACTTTAACATCCAACATTATGAACCCTAATGAGAGAAGGGTGAAAGACTTGTGGATCGAAAATAATAGGAGATGGAACAATGAAAGGGTGTGCGAGTTATATGGGAAAGACTTGGGGGACCAAATTTATAATTTACTGATTGGTGATGAAAGCCAAAGCGATTGAGTGGTGTGGTTCCACAACCTTTTTGGTTTGTTCTCGACTAAGTCTGCATACTCCTAGCTTATGTTGAAGTACATGGGACTCAGCCCTCATCGTTTCTTTTGGAAAGCTATTTAGAAGCTCGATACCCTCCCTAAAATCCAGGACTTCACTTGGCGGGTGGCGCATGAGATCCTTCCCACTAACGTGAAGATTGCATCTATTAGACAAGGCTTTATTCAGGAGTGTCCTAAGTGCGGTGCTCAGAAAAAAACCCTTATTCATATCCTTAAAGACTTTCCAATAGCTATGGAAATCCTCTCTACTGGTGGCCTGGATAATAGCCTCATTACGAAAAACTATCACTGTTGCATGGACTGGTTGGAAGACGTGAAGCGGGTGTTGGATAAAAGAGTTACTGTCAATCTCATGACCACTTTATGGAACAGCTGGAACAATAGGAATAACTTCATCTTCTGTGGGAAGGAAGAAGAGATGCATGTTGTGTGAGAGAGAGCTAGAACACTCAGTCAGGACTTTTGCATTTTTAACTTGATTAACAACCCTTTGTTACCTGCTAACCCTGCTGTTAAAAGGTGGGAGAAACCTCCGAGGGTCACGTGAAAATAAACTTTGATGCTTTTGTAAGTAACAATAGAACTGGATTTCAGGTTATTACTGGGGATTATGAGGGTTTTGTTATAGGCGGTGGGGGGGACAAAACGAGATGATGTCAGCAGAATGGGCTGAAATTTATGCTTTTGAAGAAAGCATAAAGACGGCGTATACTCCAAATATCAAGATAGCTATGGTGTTTGAGACTGACAATGCAAGCCTTGTTAATAGAGTGAATCATCATAGTACGGATGTCACTATCATTGGTGTACGCATCAAAGATAGTATTAAAGCCGTGGAAATTTTTAAATCAACAACATTATGTTGGGCTAATCAATTTTGTAACATGGTGGCAGATTTCATTTGTAAAAAAATGAGTTCTGATTCTTGTAATTGGTTTTTTTTACATGGATTACCTTTTGGAAATCCATGAACTTGTTATCAGTGATGCAATTTAATTGAATTGACCCTTGTGATCTTTTTCCTTTCAAAAAATAAATTATGGCTTTAGTTATAATGATAGTTAAAACTTGAGCATGGCTAGATTAAACCATAACTTACCTTATCTATGTTGGCAATCTTTTGATCCAAAACATATTAGGGTCTGAATTGTTGATCGTGTGAAAATTTCCTATGCCCCATCAATAATGTTCACTTGTGATACTTGTGGGATAATTTGATTGTACTTGATTTTTAACCTAGAAAGTCAAAAACTCTTATATATGATAGAATTGTATTAGGTGGGACATACTAGAGAGAGCATTTATCATTTTTTTTCATTGATGAACCTATTTTTTAATGCATTTTGTAAGTAAACTCAAGTCACTTAGTTTATAACTAAACTTTCAAGGGAAAAGTCTTAGTGATAGTGATCCAGATTCTATTATAAGAGTGAGGTTGCTACATGGTAATGTATATGACTTACATCATGACTTGTAGTCGTTGAAGTATACTACATTAACTCTCTAAGTAAGGCCCCGCGGACTTAAGAGGAATTCGAACTACATGACCAAGTTTTTTTGTGGTCATTGATATTTTCCTCACTTGTCACTTGGTCTACTTTCAATTTAGCCAATATATGGGCTTATATTTACCAAAAAAATCAAATTTCCTTTCAATCTAATATCAAAGCTATACACTTGACATACTAAGTGTTGATCTTTTGTTTCATTTTTTCTTGAAATGAAAGGATCTTTTATGTCATGACCCCCTATGTTGGATGAATCCAACTATACCTATTGGAAAGTAAGAATAATGACATTCATAAATTCTATGGACAATAAGGCATGGTGCTCGATCGCTACAAGCTTAAAACATCCAACTACTAATGCTTTTGGTGTGAAGACTCCAAATCCTGAGATTAATTGGACTACTAATCAAGTAAACTTGCTAATACCAATTCTAAGGCCTTAAATGCCATTTTTTATGGTGTAGATGAGCAAAAGTTCAAGAGGAATTCTAAGTGCATATTTGCTAAACAAGCCTGAGTTTTACTTAAAACTGCCCATTAAAGAACTAGTCTTATGAAACTCTTGTAAAGTTTTAAGCAAAGTTGTGTGATATTTCCAATCAAGTGTTTGCTCTAGGAGAAGAATATTTGAACCTAAAGCTTTTTAGGAAGGTTATTAGATCTCTACCTAAGAAATTTTCTATCAAAGTAACAATAATTTAATAGGCCAAGGATATTGACACCATATGTATTAATCAACTCATTGGTTCATTGCAAACTTATGAGATGAATCAAGGAGAAACAAGAGAAAGCGAGGAAAGAATATTGCACTTCAAGCTACAACCGTAGTTGCAACTAAAGGCAACATTGCCATGCAAGAACTCTAAGACCATATGGTTTTACTCATTCAAAATTTCACCAAAACCTTCAAGAAGATGCTTACAAGAAACAGTAAGTGAGATGCTGACCAAAAACTTCCCTAAAAATAAGAATAAAGGTGTTATAATCAATGAAGAATCTGTTGGAAAATTTATATTAAAAAATGGTTTACAATTATAGTAGAAGTGTAAAAATTTTCATCATCGAGCCGATTTGTGATATTTTAGCAATAAACTTTTACCGAAAAAGTACATGTGCTTTGTGTGAGACGGACTTGAGTCGGTCCTCACTTTTAACCAAATAGTCTTCTCCACTATCCTCGTACCTCAAATTGCATTGAGTGTGAGCTCGAGCAACACAAACCAAACATAGAACAAGAAATGGTATTATTACTTTCAGTAGGAAATTAATTCTCTCCATAAAAAGAAATAAAGATCGTAATTCCCATAAAATAGAATTTATTTTAAGTAAATAAATTACCACTATTTTCTGGAAAAATAATGATAATTGTATATACAAGAAGGATTTTTTTTAGGTCATTCGGTGTCATTTATTTATAGGGAGATAAAGAAGAAACTTGGTTGAATAAGGCTTAAAGAAATAACATTATTTTAAAAGAAAACGCAATCCTATCCTCAGTAGAGTAAAGGTGGGTAGCACACCCTAGTTAATAATACCAAGGTTGTCTCTCATCTCCTCTATTATGAGGGGTTTTGGGCCTCTCATGTATTTGGTCCAATTATATGTGTTTCTTAGACTTTTAACCCACTTTATAATTTAATCCAACCCAATACATGTTTTTCTATTTCCCTAAATAAATATGATTTAATTAAATTAATTAGATAAATTAATTTTCCAATTAAATAATTTTCTCAACCCAATTCCAATTCCGTTAAAATTAAGACAACTTTACTGTAAAAGAATTTATAAGTAAATATAATTTATTTCCATATTGAACGGATTCACAATGATAGGTTAATTTAATTCCATTTTAGAACTTTAATTATTTAATTAAATAATAATTCGAAAACCTTAAATTTATTCTAAATTTATTTCTATACTTAGTGAGAAAATGCATTCATTTGCGAATGTGACACATTTCTCTAACTTCATCATTTCCATCCATTTCTATTCATTTTATTCTACATGAAATTCATTTTTGGTTTCAATGAGCTAGTGGAGGGACTGATTAGAAATATATAATTAGGGCTCAAATAATTTATAATTATGTTCTAGTTTTTCGTCTATTAATTATAAACTTATTGAATCACGAAGTAATTCCACTATAGTATCATGACTAAGCTCTCCTTTAGTACATACCATTACAAAAGCTACTTAATAAGTTCTCGTCTAATGACCTTGTCATAAGTTTGTTACCTTAATAGGATATCCATAATTTTTTTGGGATAAATTTGTGCTCCCAATATGATTCTATTTTACCTTATGGTAACCATTACATCTTCCTTCATAAAAAGTCAATTACTATCAAATATGAATCAAGTCATTTATCATAAAGACAAATGACTCGTGACCATGTTTACTCTTCATCTATCATGTAATGCCAATAAGAGGATATCATTTACCCATTTCTTGAGCTATGAATTCCACTATTGTGAATGATACTACATACTACAGAAGTCATACACCATACGTACCAACTTTCGGTTCCTTATCTATTTGAAATTTAAGTTTTTACTTAAATCAAAGTATACGAATCATGCATACATAGTCCAACATCCACTCAATATTAAGGTATGCCACGTTATGAACGTCACAAGTGAATAAATCCATAAACAGATCTAGGATCTATTCTATTTAGGTCATTTCTGATGTATTGTTAGTTCAGTCAATCATATCTATGTTTTTATCTTCTGGGAGTCATTCGCTCCGATTCTCGAGACAAAGCATTTTCGAATTGGACTTGATAGATGGTATATTAGTCTTTCAATCAATTTGCTCATTTTCAATTAGACTAAGGACATATATAAGCTCATATACTAATACAAGTTATCTTTTTGTATTATGATCTGACCACGTAATATCGCTTAGTATTAGATAAATGTTAGATAACCATTGAGTCAATCTTTGCTTCTATTTTGCTTTGCATGCAAAAACATTAAGAACAATATACAAAGGATATTAATATAAATAATGGATATTTTATTAATCAAATTTTTCAAAAAATACAGGTATACTTAGATGAAAATACTACACTAAGGGCACTATATCCCAACAAAATCCACCAAAGAGAAAAAGAAAGGTATTCAATGTCATAAAATCCATGGAATTGATCACATCCAAGCTAAATATGCAAATACACAAAAAGAATAATAAGTCAATGTGTGCCATTTAAAGCGATAAAAAGCTCATCGAACAATTTAGATAAAGATAAAAAGAATGTCAACAATTATGTTACATTTACCACTTAGAGAGATAATTTAGTTGCAACTAACTGTGAAGCTAACAGTGATTCTAATTTGAGTCAAATGTAGATTTCTTGGAGACTTACAATAAAATGTTAGATAAATGGGAACAAGTGCAATATTAATGCAAATCTTACTGATAATAATTCTTTTAAGATATTAGAGAATCAAAAACTTATCAAGCAAATGAAAGTTAAATGCTCTATTTTAGAAGACAAGAAAACAAGGTTGAATGCCATCTTGAGAAAATTTCTTTCAACTTTATCTATGTTGAAAATTTTCAATTCTAGCAACTTGAAGCTTTGATAAAATCTTAGCTTTTAAAAAAGAGAGATCCATGATAGAGATGTCTTGGTTATGATAAGAGAAAGGAGAAGGTGGGGCACAAACTATGTTTGTTAAGGCAAAAAAATGACGTTGATCAAGTTAAACATTCCAAGAAGGTTAAAGTGATGCGTACAAGGAAACAGATCAAACAAAACCACAAGGTTGTCCATCACTATTGTGGTCTACTAGGTCACATTAGGCCACACTATTTTAAAATGCTAAGAGATTTGAGAATGAAGCAAGTAGATACAACACAAGTTACAACTAGGTGTATAACTGTTAAAAGTCAAAAATAAAACTTGATGTGGAGAAGAAAATATCAAATATGTATAACTATTGCTCACAAATATCTAAAACAAATTATTGATCTTGAGGTATTTCAACAACGGATGCTCATGTCATATAACCAATAATAGACCTTGTCTCACAAACTTTGAGGAAAATTTTAAAAGTAGTGTGACTTTTAGCAATGAAAAAATAGTCAGATCTTAGGAAAAGGTCCTTGAGTGTTGGTGGTATCCAAAGCATTAGAGTGTTTTTCTACTGGAAAGTTTAAAGGCCAAGCTCATAAGCATCAACCAACTTTTTGAATAAGGGATGCTTGTGAATTTTACCAAAAATAAGTTTCTAATGATCAACAAATTAGAGGAACCAGTGATGCAAAGAGCCATAACTTTTGACAATTGCTACAAGCTGGTTGAACCTATAAAGTGTACAAATTCTAGTTCTTCAAAGCTAGAAGTTGGGTGTGAAAAGTTGTGTATTACAAAGGCCTACAATTCCTTATACGATTTGATGCTGTGAGAGGTTTTCCAAAGCTAAAAGGAGTCATTCTGAATGTGTGTGAAGACTGCATAAAGGGTAAGCAACAAAAGGGGTCACACCCTCAATTGTAATTGGTCTAGACAACAAATCCCTTAATGATATGTGCTAGTATGTTTTGATGACTACTCAAGGTATACTTCATTTAGATTCTTGAGATAAAGTCAAAGACATTTGCTAAATTTAGAAAGCTTTACAGGAAACTGATGAACAAAAAAGAAGGTAATTAATTGGCAAGATCATCAGAGGCTAGAGTGGTCATGGAAGAGAATTTAAGAATGAAGAATTCTCCACTTATTATGATGAAGAAAGGATCTAACAATAAGTTTTTGCAACAAAAAGGCCTCATCAAAATGGTGTTGTGAAAAGAAAGAATCACACCACACAAGATATAGCTCAAGTGATGCTTAATAGCAAGAATATCTTTCATAAGTTTTGGGCTAAGAAATCAATACAGATGTTCATGGCATTAACAGACTCTCTTGAAGCCAAAAACAAGGATAACGCCCTACGATATATGGAGAAGAATAAAGCTTTCTATCAAATACTTTGATATTTTTAAAAGTATTTGTTACATTTTAAGAGATTGAACATACTATTGCTCAAATTTATGTGGATGACATCATATTTGGTTCCACTTCTCTACAAGCAAAAGATGGTTTTATGAAGGTGATGCAATAGAAATTTGAAATTAGCATGGTGGGAGAACTCTCATATGTCCTTGTTTTCCAAATTAAACAATTGAAAAATGAAACATTCTTGTCATAAGAGAAGTACTACAAAAATCTTGTGAAGTTTGGGTTGGAGGGTGCAAAGACTATAAGAACTCCTATGTTAAATGTTGATAAGATTTTTGTAGATATAAGGAGAATTGCAACCCAACGACCTACAGAAGTATGATTGACAGTTATTTTACTTAACTACTAATAGACCAAGCTTGTGTTTTAACGTAGGTCTTTATGCAAGGTACTAGTCCAAAAGAGTCACACATTAAGGTAGTGAAAAGAATTATTAGATATGTTAATGGCACAATTAAGCTTGGGCTATGGCTCTTAAAAAACAACAATATGAGCTTGGTTGACTACAACAATGCAAATTGGGTAGGCAATGTTGATGGCAGAAAGAGCACATCAAGACGATGTTTTTATCTGGGTTCAAACAGTTTTTTTTTTTTGGTAAAGACCTAAAACCCACACGTTCTTTCTTAACCTAAAGTAAATGTTGCAGCAGTGAGGGAGTAGCTTAAAGTCCATTTTATTTGGTGATTATTATCTATCAAAAATCAAATGAAAAATGGCATAATTTAACAAAATGTCATTTTAGTTCTTCATGTAATCTTTCATCTTTTTTAGCCCTTAAATTTGTGTTGTTTGTTAAATTACTCAAAAATAGGTGGAAAAGTTAACATCGGCTAACTTTGCTGACATAGCATTCGTGTGACAGTTTACATGTATGCCACATAAACAATTAATTAATTTCTTAAAAAATTCAAAACATATAAAAATATTAAAAATAAAAAATTTTAAAAATTTTAATTAATTACTAATGTGGTGTTTCACATCAACAAAGTTAACAAAGGTTAACTTTTCTATCCATTTTAAGGTGTTTTGACAAAAAAAAGTTAGTTTAATGACTAAAAGAAGCGAAAAATCAAATAAAAAATTAAAATAAATTTTTTTTGGTAAAGCTGAAGGGTCAAATAATTTGTTATGCCATAAAAAATAAATCAAAATGTATTAGAAAGATTAAGTAAATTAAATATTATTTTTATAGGATGACCTAATTAATTAGAATGGAAAAATAAAAGGTAGAAAGAAAGTTGGTTGCATGTACATAGCACTTATGGAATATGGTTGAGTTTTTGGTATGGGATACGATGCCCATGATGAAGGAAATGATGATTAAACAACAATATTTTAATTCACGAATTTGTCATGCAAATCTAATTCAGTTTTTTATAATCAAATCAATATTTTACCTCAAATAAATAAATAAAACAATTTCTGTTGGTAACCACTAATGCCTAGCTGCTTGCGAATATACGTATAGATATGAATTTTTTTAAAAAAAAATCAGAAAGAAATAATAGAGTGCTTAAATTCAAATGATTTTTAAAACTATACCAAACTCGTTTTATCTAAGATTAAAAAAATCTTTCAATCATTATCAATAAATTAAGCCTTTAGACTGGAATTTCTCTTTAATAATATATTAAAAATACAAACCTCAATTAAAAATAGGGGCTACATAAAAGCAGCAAATAAAGTGATGAATTTAGATTTTGGAGTAAAGTAAATATGACGTTCAATATCGAATTCAATCAAGTAAAATCTCACCAACCTCACTCACTTATAGACGCATGCTACCTCCCAAAGAAAACACTAGTAATTCCAACCAGAGATTTACATCTTAGTTTTATAATGTAGATTTTAAAATAATTATATATTTGTTATTTTATATTTTAACTATTTTTATTTTGTATTTGCACCATGTCCGATGTTAGGATTCTTTTTATAAAAAAATAATTAATTATAAAAATGGGTTAGGGAGAAATTATTAATAAGAATGAATTGTTTGTTACGGTCTCTCTCGGTATGCCTGATACACCGGTGGTATTTCTCATCTTTTTTAGCTAATCATCACCTTTTAAAAAAAATTTCATTGGTGCCACCACTGTGTCAAGTGGCATCCTTATGTGTTTTTTAAAATATCCATCAAAATACAAGTAAACACAGTGAAAAAAAATTTAATGGTGTTGTGAAAACACAAATATACAAGGTAAAAAAATAAAATATTAATTTTTTTAATTGTGCCGCTGGTGTGTCAAGCAACATCACTAGATTTAAAAAAATGGATTGAAAGAGAAAATAAGCTGGAAAAAAATTAAGCAGCCTATAATTTTTTTTCGATTTTCTTTTTTTCCTTATTTAAGCCATGGTCCCGTCCTCCCCAAACTCCGTTTGAAATTGAGGTTGAAAACAAAAACAAAAACAAAAACAAAAAAATTGGCGGGTGGAAATTTGGGTGGGAAAAATTGGTTTGTGTTGGTGAAAGTTTGATAGTTTTAAGATATGTTTTTATTGTTTATTATAATAATTTTTATATTATATAAATGTTTATATTTTAATTTATTGTTAATTTTTAGATTTAATATTTAAGATTATATTTTTGTTTGTAAAGATTATATTTGTGTTTAATGTGTAGGGATAGATTAAAATATTTCTAATGTATGTTTCTTGAGTTTGTAATAATAATTTGTATATTATAAAATTTTACATATAATATTTAGATTTAATTTTTAAGATTATATTTTTGTTTGTAAAGATTATATTTGTGTTTAAGTTGTAGGGATAGACTTGGATAGTTTTAATGTATTGTTTTTTTTTTAGTTTGTAATAATAATTTGTATATTATAATATTTTACATTTAATTTTTAAGATTATAAAAAATTAAATAATTACGAAAATGGGATGGGGGAAAATTAATTACAGTAATGGGTTGTTTGCTACAGTCGGTTTGTGTTTATATTTATATATATATTAATAAAGATACTTAAATTTTAGTTGAAAATTTATGGGTTATGGTAATTTATTTTAATTGTTTTTTTAGTTGGTGATTAAAATTTTTATTATTTGTGCAGATATCGAAATGAGTTCTTTGATCAAAGTAATTGATCACACAGCAATGATGATTAATGTGCCAGTAAAAATATTTGTTACTTGTTATTCACAGATATATTTATAAAGTTACACATCATTATTTATTTAATTGGCATATTTAACTAATGTTGTATATGGACAAGGTGAGTACCAGTCAGACGAACGCCTTTTGCCATACTTTGGTACCGCCGATTTGAAACAGCAACATTGATCAGGATTTTGAATTGAGGGTTGACTTAATATTCACCTTGGTTGAGCAGTGGTGCCCAAAGACTCATACATTTCATTTTTTATGTAGGGAGTGCACCATCACCTTAAAAAATGTCAGATTGCAACTCGGGCTACAAGTTGACGGTGATGCGATTACGGGTTCAAATAAATTGTTCGAACCTACGACGCTCTACAATCAGTCACTTGGACAATCACTCGGTGATGGTGAAGCTAGGTTTACCATTTTGAAATTTTCTTGGTTAAAGCAAAATTTCGAAACCTTATCTTGTAGTGCCACTGAGTGGGACTATATTGCTTGGGTGTATATAATACTGCCGCTGATAGGGGGTACTTATGCCGGACGCAAATAATAATAATGTTCACTTGATGTGCTTGCCTCTATTAGCTGATTTGCAAGTTGCCCGTTCATACATTTGGAGCTCGACAGTATTAGCAATGTTGTACCATGAGATTTATCAGGCGACAAAGCACAATACACAAGATATAGGCGGGTTTCTGATACTGTTGCAGTCTTAGGCACTGTACAGGATGCCATTTCCGGAATTAGTGAGTCACCAACATGTGTTCACACTTGTAAATACGTAAAAAAATAACTTTGATCAAGAATTTATGAAAATGTTATCTAACAAATTTGATTTATTTTCAAATGGTTTACTTGTCCAAGGATCGGGAAGTCTGAAATCCTTGTTGTCTATAGACAGATGATTAAGACATATTTCTAGGATGAGGTAAATACTACATCGTTTGGACATCGACCTCACTCTCTGGGCATTGACATCCATCGTCTTCCTAACCTCTTCATAGTACACATGTCCCGTCTCCATCTGCTTTACTTGTTTCAAACTCATTCTTGGCATCAAGGTTTCCAGCTTGTAGAACATATCTGAGAAAACAATTGAAATTGGCAGATAACGTGTACGCTTCAAGAGAGAGTTAACAACCTCTACCAAGTTGGTGATCATAAAATCATATCGAAACCTATCATTGAAACTTTGAGCCCATTTCCATGACTCCATGCTACTTAAACACTCTTATAAATCACAAGTCGTATTACTATGCATATCAATTTGAAGCCTCGCCAGCCTCTGTTTGAAACGGTGCTGTTCTAGCTTGTACCCTGCATATATATTTCGATAAGATATGTTATCTTTCTTTTTAGTTTCTAAATGTATAAAAGATTAAAAAATATATATGAAACAAAGAATTACCTCTGTTCACAACTTGATTACACCAATCTACATTATTGAAGTCCTTATGAAAGTTAACCTCAATGTGGTGGATACAGTAGATGAATCTCCACGGAACACCAAAATGCTTAATCACGGCAACTAGCCTATTCGATCTATCAAAACTGATGCAAATGTTATCTTGTCGAACAACATGATTCTATGTTCTCAAACTTCACATTGGCAAACACTATGGTAGTACTTTCCTATTACCGTCTTGTGCAATTGTAATAAAGAGGATCTACATATATTTCTCATATAGACAAGTCTCATCAACTTGTACAAACGACTTACAGTAGGGAAAGACCCTAATGCATGGATCAAATGTCCAAAACAAGAGGTAGAAGGTTATTTTCCCCAGTTGTAGTTAGTCGTCCGGGCTGTAAGAAGGCAGCATCTACAAGTTAACCACAATCCCTAGCACGTACTCTTACATCGCGACTAACCACCACTGAAGTTTGTCGTATGATGCATCCCAATATCCATACAACTCTTCCTTCGCAATCTGTTTAGCCCACCATGCTTCCCTATATGACACTCAGTATTGAAATCGGGCTTGCATGTCGGTAATCAAGACCGATATAGGAATGGTGGGCATGTCTTTCACCAATGGCATGCTCTTGCATCACGACTAACCACCCCTGAAATTCATTGTACAACGCATACCATTCTCCATACAACTATTCTATCGCAATCTGTTTAGCCCACCATGCTTTCCTGTATGACGCTCTGTATTAAAATCGGGCTTGCATGTCAACAATCAAGACCGATACAGGAATGGTAAGCATGTCTTTCACCAGTGGCATGATGTAGTTACAAATGTTTTCACATCAAGTTTTTTATAGTCTTGCGTCATCCATGCAGCAACGCATGTATGAGGCCCAACAATTTTTGAATCCCTAATAGTTGTGAGCTCTAGATAAATGCAGTTCGTACCCACCAGTTGCACCCTTCTATATACCTCCAACACTCCTCAATATATAATGTCGTTTTGGATACAGGAACTTTTTACTCTACCGACACCTTCATGCTATATCGCTTTATGGAAATTATACATTCCTCCTTGTTTACAAATTATTAACCTATGAACAACTCTTTTACCTTCGAATCTATCGCCAACCAGTAAGAAGGTATTATATTTGGGTATTCAAGGAACTCGGATGCATGTGTTGCATCGAGATCTACGCTCAACATGTGGGTTCTAGGTTCATTGTGTATGACAATGCCACGAGTTGGGTTCCTGACCGAAGGGGCATATACATTTTCATCATCGTTCGCGTCGTTGCCATTGATATCATCCGGGACCTCATCCAGATCGAGGTCTTCACCTTCGTGATCAAAACGACCGTCATTATCGGGTCTTTCTTCACCATCTGCATCGGTATCCATCACCAACAAATGTATTTGTAAATGAGGACTCGGATTAAGTTTGTTATACACAATCAGAGCATTGTGTAGATTCTCGGCCCATGTTGATGTCGCTCCATAATCATACGGTTCTGTCCATCCAACATTCAAGTCAAATTCAAACATGTGTACAAACGATTGCCTATCAATAGACGCTCTTAGGACCTTCGTACACGGGTCTTGAATTCCATATTTTTGATTTAATGAAGTGACATTTTGAACGAGCTCAACATCCGCTAACTCAGTGAACAACTCAACTAGTTCAGTGACCATATTCCTAGTCGAACAATAAAGTGCAATCATAGTCTCCATGTTTTCATCATTTACAAGTTTTATCTCTGTATATTTGCATGGATTTGGCAAAACTAGAAATTTGTAAAATAGTCTGGGCATACTCTTCCCACAACGTCGAGCAATTTTCGCACTAATCTTTTCTTTCATATCATCAACTTTTACATTTTTATTAAACATCATTCCTATTTGTTGGCTAGATTCAAATATACAACCAACTATTCTTTGTAAAATTACTACCTCAAAATGAACTTATACGAAAAATTGGTTATTTATCTTCAATACAAAACCTATAAAATAAATTAAAAATAATATATATCGGCTTCTATTACAAAAATATTAGCTCCTATTAAAAAAATATAGCAACAAAAATATTTTTTATCAAAAAAATATTACTTGCATCTGATATTACTAATTATCAATATAAAATAAAATAAAATTACATAAAAATAATTACAAAATAACCTTATAAACTCGAACTTGATTTTTGAAGTCTAAAATGAAAAGGAAATATGTTGATAATCAAATGTTGATTTCTAACAGCTTTTTTTTTCTCTTTCGGTTTCGTAAACCAATTTTTTCTCTCTCGTATTGCTAAACAAATTTTTTAACTCTTTTTTTTCTCCCCTTCTACTAAACAGATTATTTTTTCTTCTCTTCAACATAAATAGATTTTTTGCTGAGGGAGGGATTTATAAAGGGGGTGATGTTGCCTAACAGCATCACAGGACTGAATTTTTAAACTGATGTCGCCTGGCACATTGGCGACACCCAAAATATTTTTTCCTTTCAGCTTTTTTTCCCAACAATAATTTTTTTTTTAAATACCACTTATGTCGTCGATGTGCGCGGCACTAGTAAAAACTTTTTTTTCCTTGTATCAACTTTTTTTTGTCAAAACCTTTTTTACAAAAAAAACCATTGGTGTTGCTTGACAGACCAACGGCATCATTAAAAAATTATTCTTTTTATTTTTTCACCATGTATACCCGTATTTTACAGGTATTTTGATGAATACATATCGATACCACCTGACACAGTGGCAGCACTAAAAAATAATTCTTTTTTTAAAGCCTAACGATTGGGTCATGATTGCCTAAATATGAGGGTAGTGCCACCGGTATGTCAAGCAACATCAACGAAGACTGCAACAAGCAGCTCATTCCGTAATTAATTTTCCATATCCCATTTCTGTAATTAATTTTCTCATCCTATTTTCGTAATTAATTAAATTTTTATTATTTTTTATAAAAAAAGCCAAGCAGGCCCATCTTGGTTGAATGAGATAATTTCATTTTTAGTCCATCATAAGTTTAACTATTCAATTTAAGTCTTTTGGGCATTTTGATCAATGATTTTTTTATTTTAATCTTTCTAAAAATTAATAAATCAATTGAGGTCGTTTAAAAAAAATTATTTAAACCTTTTAAATTTTATAAATTTATTTCAACTCTCTTAAAACCATTTTTAACTTCGATTAAAATAAATTATTTTGTTAGAATAGGGAGAAGAGGAAAAATGCCCATTATTACGTGCTTATGTACTAGACCTGTCCATGGGCCGGGCGGATCGGCCCGGCCCAACGGCCCGCCCGAAATATGGGAGGGTTCGGGTAAAAATATAGGCCCGAAATATGGGCTTGGGCAAAAAAATGAGGCCCGTTTAAAAAACGGGCCGGGCCTCAGGCACCACTTTTTTGGCCCGGGCCCTGCCCGGCCCGACCCGAATATAATAAATATATATTTTTTTTATTTTTTATTTTTAAAATACTTTTAAAATAAATTTTTTTATTTTTTTATTTTTAAAATAATTTTTTAATGTTTATTTTAAAAATGGGCCGGGTCGGACCGGGCTCGGGCTTATGATATTTTTCTCGGGCCAGGCCTGGGCAAAATTTCAGGCCCATATTTCGGGCCGGGCCGAGCCCGGGCCTAGGAGGCGGGCTGAAATTTTTTTCCGGGCCCGACCCATGGACAGGTCTATTATGTACTATTAAGTCCACAAGTTATTTATTTTGTGACTCAATAGCAATAGCAACTTGAAAAGAAAGAGGGCCACAAAATTAGAATCTCCCACCCCCACCCTCTTTTTTTCTCTTTTTCTTTTTAAAGAAAAACAAATCAAGTAAAATATAAAAATGTGTCTAGAAATACAAATGAAAGTGTAATTATACTCTTTTCTAATAATATACTTATTTACCTAATTTATTAATAAAAATATTGTTTCTATTATTTTCAGTCTTTATTTCTATATGTTAAATGAATTATTTAATAATAAAGTCTTAAATGAATGTCCTTACTTCAACATAGGTTTAGACAACAATAATGCATTGAGACTAACCTGCCACAAAAATACTTCTTGAATTATTATCTAATACTTACGGCATTTCTCATAGTTCTAACATTGAGAGTCATATGCTTTGACATAGTCAAACGTCTTCTGTGAATGGTTTCAATATAAATATTGTTGTTAGGTATATTACAATCTATATAGCAGAATGTGCATGATCAAGATAAGATTTGTCCCTCCTACATAATGAGAACGATATCTCAAACCCCTTAATCGAGTGACACTAAAAATACATTATCATACTAAAATGAGTTGATATGAGATATCAGACTCATTTGAATATCTTTGTTTACTCAAGATTCAAGAAACAAAAGATTGGGCTTCACAAGTATGATTATTACATGACTTATGTTCAATCAGGGTATCATGGACAAAGGGATATAATATACAATGATATTATCACAGAAATGTTATGTCAAACCAAAACTTTTTGCAACTTAAGTAATAGTGGTGCATTACTAGATGTCACTCACTATTTATAATGTTAGAATTGGTTTGATATTACTGCCAATGTTACAAGATCCTATAAGGTCATACTTTATGATTTAAACCATCAAAATCTAAAAAAAGTTGATATTATATATAACTTGTCACACAATTAAATTATTTATAAAAATGTTCTTTTAATCTATACCTATATGTTAAAGGAATGTCCAAAAGTCTTTCCTCCTCCTTAAGACACATGCAGACATTTAGACTCTATTTTTTTCATTTTATGAAAAGTAGTAAATTTTTAATTTTGGTCCTTCTAATATGCTTAAATTTGAGATTTAATCTTTATATTTTTATTTGTAACATAATATGGTGTCTATATTTTTATAATTTTATTAATTAGTTCAAATAATTAATATCGTTAAATTTCAATTAAAATATTACATGATTATATATAATTTAGAAGCAGATTTTTAAATTTATAAATTCATAAAATTAAGAGATTAAATTCTTAAAAATGAAAGCGAATTTTTACAATACTATAACTTTATAGATTTTTAAATACTTGATGCAAGATTCAAATTATAGTAATGTAAAATGAGTTTGACATAAGTATAATCGGAAACATCTTATTTATCAAAATTATTGAATGGTGATTTAAATAAATTTCGATTTAACGATTAATAGTGGATTTTAAATACAATGGGTTTTACGAGGAGATCATGTTTGTTTTAATCCCTTGAGATTCTCTAGGCATGATTTATGGGATTGATTTTATTTAGTTTAGAATAAAGAATCAGTCCGTCCCAATTTTTCTGGTTACCAGAAATTCATATTGTCTAGCAGCAAAGAAAATTTTCGAAATGTATATGTCTAATGTTACCCAAAAATCAATCTAGAAAACATAATATATAATTTTATCTATATATTCTAAATAATTTATAATAAATAATTTTAAAGTTCAAATAGTTTAAAATATGTTAAACTTTTCTATTAATCCATCTACTTTATGAAAGTTGTGGATTTAATCTTTGCATTTTAATTTTGTCATTTTTATTCTTTCTACTTTTTATATTTTAAAATTTTAGACTTCACTAAACAATAATTGTTAAATTATTAAGTTAAGTTCTGCTATTTCCAAAATCTAATGCACCAAATATATTATCATATGTGTAATGTCATGTCAGATTATTATTTCCACGTATTACTCATTAAAAATCCAGTAAATGGATTAACAACCATCATTTGCACCAAGGTTGAAATTTTAAAATTCAAAAAGTTTAGAGATTTGGAATTATTCAATTGGAGAATATTGACCAAATCTACAACTGTATAATAATACAGGACTAGTAATTGAATTTTAGGTAAACTACCCAGATGGTCACCCCATTTTTTGAGTGCTTTCATTTTGGTCACCCAAAACCAAAAATTTTCATTTTGGTCATCGTCGTTAGGATAATCTTTCATTTTAATCACTCAACCATCAAGTCATTAACAACGTCTGACGTAGTATGCTACCTCATTGCCACATGTATTTTTTTTCCACATTAATAGTCCAGGTGACTAAAGTGGAAATGAGGCGGTGTGTTACGTCAGACGTTGTTAATGACTTGACGACCAGGTGACTAAAGTGGAGGATTATCCTAACAGCGGTGACCAAAATGAAAAAAACTGAAAAGTTGGGTGACCATGTAGGTAGTTTACCCTTGAATTTAACCAAAAAAGTTTAGTTGTTTTTATTTGGATCAAGACTAAAATTTTAAAATTCAAAATGCAACACCCAGATTTGGCGAATCTAGTGTCTGGACGAGTGCCTCAAAGAAAATCTGATGAGCATGGTCCTATTTGCCAAGATGACATTTCTGGTGCACTAATAGGGAGCATAAGTAACGATAGGATGTAAGGAAAGGAATGATCTCTGAAAAGTGTTATTATGGAAAAGGAAAGATTGACAAAAACATTCTGGATTTTTAAGTTATAAGAAGACGTCGCCAAATTGCCCAATTTGTCCAATTAAGGTATAAGTTACATACTAACAAGATAGCTAGGATGGAATGATGGGTCAAATCAAAGATACGAAAAGATTTTAGATTCTAGAATACTCTTCTCTACAGCGGTAAGCCACTAATAAGAGTAGCCTTGAAAGTTAATGACACGTGTCAAGCTCTACTAGAAAAGTATGTATTATCTCTATAAAGTATTGCAACTTAGTTTAGAAGGAAATATGTTATCTTCTCCCATCTATTTGAAAACAACCATTAATTTTTTGCTCTCAAAGCTGATCAAAAATTTCTTGCTAAGCTAAAACTAAGGATCGAAATTAATGTATAAGATGGTTTCCTCACCCAAGGTAAGTATTCTAGACTCACATGTGGCTTTCTGCTAGAGTAAGCTTGCCTATGTTTGTAAATGAAAAGATATAGAAGTAACGACAAGCATTGAGATTGAATAGGTTTCAAACAAAATATAGGCTATACGATTGAAGTTTTAATAGTATTACTATGTCTTATGGGTAGTGATTTCTAAGAGTTCGTGAATGGATATGCGAAACTAGAGATCAAGCTTTTGTACATGGGTGTTAAGTGGGTCTTTAAACTGACTCTTACATGTATTACATGCCTTCTAGAAACTTTTGTGCTAAGTGGCCAAAGCATAAGACAGAAACTAGTAAAGAATGATGTGACAAACCTAATAAGAAAAGTAAGACTTATGAATCTGAATGACTATGGTGTGCTTATGTCTGAAAGTAAGAATGAGTCTAATAGGAAGTGCATGTGTGTTTGGTAAGCATGAATATGTTTGTCATGAGCAAGCCATTGTATGATGAGCTGAAGCATGATGAGCCTGTGCCTGTCTCCAGAGTCGTCAAAGGGGTTTGTCAAGACTAAAAACACGAATCTTTGAAAGGACAAGTCTATGGCCATGACACTAAAGACCATATCATGTAAGATCGTAACTGGTGGGTTATGGCATCATATTGGAAAATTTAATGAAGGCTATTGCCTAATGTAGTTCTTTGTGTGTCCCAAGACGATGAGAGGAAAACCTCACTAAGTGTGAGTCTAGGAAAATTCTTATCACCTAAATCACCAAGAGAAGAAACATCTTTGTGGCAAACTTTAGACAGGAAAGCCTTTGTGGGGAGAACTGAATTTTAAGGAATACCTTTGTGGCAAAACTTAGGAAAGGTAAGCCAATGTGGTGAACCTTTGAAAGGAAATGCCTCTATGTTAAAACTCTGGACAAGAAAGCCTTTATGGAAAAACTTAGAAACGATAAGCCTATGTAGTGAACCTTTGAAAGGAAATACCTTTATGGAAAAACTTTGGAAAGGAAAGCCTTTGTGGCGAGTACTGAATGTTAATGAATGCTTTTGTGGCAAAACTCAGGAAAGGTAAGCCTATGTGGCAAACCTATGAAAGGAAATGTCTTTATGGCAAAACTCTGGACATGAAAGCCTTCGTGATTATCTCTGAACAGGAACGCCTGTGTGGCACAGTCTAAAGAACGATCCATGTGGCTGTAACACCCCTAACCCATATTCGTCACCGGAACAGGGTTACATAGCATTACCGAAATTTACAGATCACATACAGACATTTCTTATCACTTCACATTCACATCAGAAATCAATCATAAATCATTCATATTGTCCCCTATATGAGTCCTCGAGGCCCAAAATATACGTTAGAATCAAGTCGGAATTAAACTGAAAACTTAGGAACTTTTTCAAAAAATTTCAAAATTTTTTTCCAAGATGCAGAGGACATACGCCCGTGTGGCTAGATCGTGTGGCTTAGAAGGTCAAGAGACACATCCGTGTCTCAGGCCGTGTGGGCATTCAAAGTAGGGGCACACGATCGTGTCCCAGCCAGTGTCCAAATTAGGGTGCTTACTGACTTGGTTCACACAGCCAAACCACACACCCGTGTGCTAGGCCATGTGAGCATACTGACTTGTAATAAATAGGTGTAGAGGTCACACGGCCAAGCCACACACCTGTGTGCTAGGCCGTGTAAACTATTTTGAGCATTCTATTTTGATTTTAAGATGCAGGAGACACACGGCCAGATCACACACCCATGTGCTAGGCTGTGTGTCACACACGGTTGAGACATACGCCCGTGTCTCTGCCCGTGTGGACGAAAATAGGTCATTTCCAAGGCCACATTTCTCACCCAATTTGTCTTCCACCTAATCACAACAATTTGCACACTTATAAGCCATAATAAGTCCCTCAATCCAAGCCAGAATCAAACTTAATTCATCACATATGTTCAAGATTCAAAGCTTATCAAATAATTATATACACTTATATGCATATTTTACCAATTTTAACTAACTTAAACCACTTATCAATATACCTATGTGACTTCCATCAATCAACCAAATCAAAACATAACAAACAATATAATAAGGCCACATTTATATACATATCAAAATGTACCAACCACAAGCCATACCGATGGCTAGATTCAACTCAATATTTACATGTCATCATTAGTCAAATTTAGCCTATACATGCCATTATAACCAAAATGTAGTTTACTATATATATATCGAAACGAGCCGATGGATAGTGTGATGTAGCTCCGACCAACTTCCAACCTTTATGAACTTCAAAGTACTATAAGACAGAAGAAATAAAACAGAGTAAGCATTTAATGCTTCGTAAGTTCGTTTAATAAGAAATTAACTTACCATACATTTGCATTTAAGGTAAATATATAAAATACATCCAAAGCAATTTGACCAATAGCCTATACACATATCCTTATCAAACATGTTAGTCATGTAAAACTCATGTAATAATAAAAAATCATGGGTAAACATAATCACTAGGCAAGTTTCATACACATGTATCTTCCATCTCATATCTCTATATATATCATGTAATACCACTTCCATGTAATTCAAGTATATACATTTGTAATTATTCCTTTCAAACTCATATTTTCTCATGTCAGGATTTTTTCCATTGAACCATTTAAAATATCGATGGATACACGGGTAGTACACACGAAGTGTACAAACTGTAATCCGTCAATTCAAATTCAGGAATGCTCATACAAGCACATAAACGGGAATGCTCATACGAGTACATTAATGGGAAGCTCATGTGAGCTATGTAATGGGAAGCTCATACGAGCCAATATCGAGAAGTTCAAGCGAGCAATATTGGGAAGCTCCGAAGAGCCATTAATCGGAAAGCTCATGAAGAGCCTTTAAACGGTAAGCTCCGAAAAGCCATATATCGGGACGCTCACAAGAGCTGCGGTGTGTCCACAACACATGCAGGATCACAATCAATCGGGATGCTCCGAAGAGCTATTAACGGGAAGTTTGCAATAACCATATAACGGGAAGCTCATAAGAGCTAATATCGGGAAGCTCCTTCGAGCTGTGGTGTGTAAACATCACATGCAGGACCACAACCAATTCAGGAACTCTGTATCCATCGAATTTCATTTATCCAAACGGGGCTTAATACTTATCAGACATTATCAGATATGTGATTGATTTTCATGCATGTCAATTACACAATTCTCATACACAACATTCAATGTAAAACATATAAATGTGCAATTTAGTTACACGAACTTACCTCGACAAGTGTTCATGTACGCAAAAATCTACTAATCCGACACTTTTTTATTTTCCTCGATCTAACTTCATATTTAGTCTATTTGGATCTATATGAATGAATTTAATATTAATTTAATTCAATTCATACTCAATTCAATCCAATTCACATCTTAGACAAAATTACAATTTTCCCTTATACTTTTAATTAATTCTAATTTCGTCCCTAGGCTCAAAAAATGAAATTCATGCAATTTAATCCTTATTCCAAGCCTAGCCAATTTTTACATATAACAATAGCAGCCCATGTATTTCAAAAAATTCAAAATTTTTCCATGAATTTTACATCTTTTCAATTCAGTCCCTAAATCATAATTTCATCAAAATTCTCTTTACAAAAGTTGTTTATCTATCAACAACCTTTCATTTTCTACCATAAAACTTCATAATTCATGCATACTCATCCATGGAAAAACCCTAGTACTTTGGTAACTTTACAAATTGATCCCCGAGATAGCTAAATTAAGCTATTACGTTCTCGAAAATATGAAAATTACTAAAAACGAGACAAGAAAACTCACCTAATTAGGCCAAATAAGTTTGTCTTTCTTCAATTCTCCATGGCTAGGGTTTCCATGTTTATTTTAGGAAAGATGATGATAAATGATGATATTTCATTATTAAATTCATTTATCATCTTTTATTTTTTTTCTCTTTCCAATTTAGTCCTTTTCTTTATTTAATTTTCCATGGATGACTAAGTATACTTATCTACTAACTCCTCTTAATGGTCTATTTTCCATATATGGACCTCCAATTTTGAATTCCATAGCTATTTGATACCTATAGCTACTAGAACTCAACTTTTACATTTTATGCAATTTGGTCCTTTCCAACTAATTAGACATGTAATCGGTAAAATTTTCTTAACAAAATTTTCATACGACATTCCTATCATAATGCAGACCATGCAATAATATTAAAATAATTTTCCTTTCGGACTCGAATTTGTGGTCCCGAAACCACTGTTTCGATTTCACTAAAAACGGGCTATTACAGTGGCGATCACATAAGGGAACGCCTCTATAACGGACTCCAAATGTAAATAAAGGAACCCATGGTGAACTTTGATAAAAAAACATATGAAGTCTTCTAAAGGAACGATAAGTATGGCGAACTCTAAAAGAAAAGCTCTGTATGAAGTGTTAAGGCAAACCCCGTATAGTATCAAGGTAAGAACCATGCACCATCATGAGTGACGAACCAAAAGTATTATGTCTGTAAGGCTTTTTGTAATGGGAATGGTTAAAGAATCATGAAGGAATAAGACGAGGAACGTGAGAGTAGTACATAAGATATGAAAGGCAAGATATTACCTCAGTGCGAAGCATGACACCCATAGTATAATGAATACAATATAAAGGATGTATTCGCCAGATTCAAGTTGAAGAATAAGAGATAATAATTTGAATTAAAGAAGTTCTCAAATGAGACTCGGGTAAATAAGGGCTTACTCACTAATTTCTATTGAACTTACCTCTATATTCTTATGTCACAGGTAAGTTGATCAAGGCTAAACCAAGAGGGATGACATTAGGGATACGCCTAAAGAGGGGCATGTTGGGCTATTATGCAAATAGAGTGAGCTTGAGTTGGCGTGATCAAGTCTGATGTGAATAATGTAAACAACTGAGAGACTCGTTTATAAGGTTTAAGATTGTATACAAACCATGTCAGTAATACGGTTGAGCCAGTGATGACACTTAGAAGTAAATGATTAGAACTATGTAACTAAGTCATATTATTATCATGTAAAGTCCATCGTGGTGAATGTAATTATATATTGTGCCTCATATACAAATTCAGTTAAAAGATTTTTCTTTTAATTTTGTTGTAAAATTTTATAAGTTAGTAAAAAGTCTGTAATGAAAAATGTAACACCCGAGATCCGGATCCGACAAATCGTATTAGGTCAAGGGCGTTACACAAAGAGTGTAAGGGAGTAAAATTGATCGATTTAAAAAGTACAAGTATTAAAGTTGACCAAATTAAAGTATAGAAATCAAATCTACAACTTTCATAAAATATAAGGGTTAATAACGTAATTCAACCTTTAAAACATAGTGTGACAAAAACTCTTTAAGTGAATTTAGTCATAAATATTAAAAAAACATATTTATTGGTATAAAATAAAATATATTTATAAATAAATAAATAATATATGTTCCTGAATAATAAATAAATAGATTTAAATAAACGAACAAACTAAATAAATTATTAACTTAACTTGAACATTGATTTGATAAAACTTATATAACTAAAAATCCAAAATTAAAAATTACATTGTAAATTCCAAATTTTCTTAATTAAGATATCGAAGGACTACTACCTCCATGGTTGATGGCATAAAACTAGAGACAGTTCATCCACTAAATTTATTTCACAAAAAAAGAAAGAAAGAAAAAAAGGAGGAAAATTAAGGATTTAATCCAACACCCTCCTAAGTAAGAGTTTTATTTGTTAGGAATATTAACATCCTCATCCCTATTCCAAATATTAAGAATTAAAAATATTAACTTTAAGGGATAAACATGAACTTTGATTTTATGCAATTTTAATTTGATTCAGTTTTCATCGATTACTAATGACATTATTGACATATCACCATTTTACATTTATCTATTACATATAAAAATAATTATGTCAATCTAATATGAAAATTATTTGATTTATTTATTTATTTAAACGCGTACAATTGAATTAAAATTAAATTTTTATGTGAACAGATAAACCACAATCAAAGTTTCATATGTATCATTACATAAAATAAAAAATTATGTATCAAATTGTACATTAAACTAAAATTTATGTATAATTTTGATATTTATCTGTAACTTAAAATATTAAGTTTAAATGGCTTGAAGATGCTTGCCAACAAATCATTAGTTCAAAGACAACAAACTTGCGTTGATATTAACCCACAATTCAAATCCTAATAACTCCTCTTAAAGTTGACCACAACAAAGAAATATTTCTAACTCCTACTTTACTCAAAATATTAATCTCAAATCTGTTTGGTTTAAAAAAAATAGGGATGGTTTTCGTTTTCATAAAAAATGGAAACATTTCTTTGTTTTAACATTTTAACATTTATTTTTGGAAAATAAAAATATACCAAAATTAAAAAATAAAAAAAGATTTTAATGATTTTTAATAAAAATATTTTCTAAAACTGAAAGAGTTGAAAATAATAATTTTTTTTAATTTAATTAAACCCGAACTAATTCAAAACCCATATAAATGCAAAATATATTTTTTTAACCGTTTTTAATATCAAACATATTACCCTAATTCAAATCCATATAAATGTAAGGATTTTTCTTTATTATTCTTCACCTTTTTATTATAGAAAAATAGATACCAAATATGTTTTCATTATTGAAAATGATTTTTTACTTTTATTTATCAAACCCATTTTTCAATTTTTAAGAAATAAAAAAATGAAAAATATTTTTTAAATGAAATTTAAAATTAAAATAATTTTCAAAAAATCAAACAAAGCCTTAATTACTTTTTGGTTTTTCTTTTTAAACCTTAGAATTACAAGTATTTTTTATAAATTAAAACTCAGAGGTTACTAGCATTAAATTGATGCATTATTACGAAATTATTAATTTTATTTCAATTAAAATAGTTTAAAAATATGACATAGATTTAACATATTATTTATTATTCTACAAATCTTAATAATTTTTTAAAATTTTATGTAAGCATGTATTATTTAAATACTAACAACATTCAAATTTATTAATTATTGACACTATCAACATTGTGTAACGAACCCTAAAACCCCAAACCGTATACGATTTCTTATAAATATTAATCCGTAAACCCTAATATATTATTTCTTTTTTTCGGCGTTTTTGCTATAAACGCCGCTACTACCACTAGAAACAATCAAAAGCGGCGTCGTTTTATCAAACTTTCCACAAAGAAGAACATCAGACGACGTCGTATTGTAGAAACCTTTGCGGCGTTTTATCAGAAAACGCCACTAAAGAAATATACTGAAAAGGAAAACAAAGCTGTTTTGATATATTCTTTGCGGCGCTTTAGTTTAAAACGCCACTAATTATTCAGTTTTTATAATATTTTATATGTATTTATTTATAAGTATTTTTATTTTTAATAGATTTTTAAATACTATCAACATTCAAATTTATTAATTATTCCCACTATTCCAATAATGTCTTTCAATTATAACTTTATGCTCTCTTTTTAGCAAATATGGATAACGCTCGTATAAAACATTAAACTGTTTTCAACATATATAATGACATATATATATGTGATATCGTGCCATGCATATATATGTTTTTATACCCCTGTCAATTCTAAACCTAATAATTACATAATAAGAAGTAAAAAACATAAGTACCAAAATTTTTTTGACTTTTGCATCAAAATAGTAATTAAACCCTAAACCCTAAACCGTAAATACTATAAACCCTAAATCTAAAACGAAAAAAACCATACATCGTAACCCTTAAATCATTAACGCAAACAGTAAACCATAAACATCAAGCCCTAAAACAGTAAATTTCATTATCTCATCATAAGCCATAAACCCTAACATGATATTACTGAAATGTAAACTACAAACCTTAAACCCCAACCCCCGAGCCCTAAACCTAAACTCTAAACCTATGTCGTCAAAATTGTAATCCTAAAATAATAAACATTGTGTAACGAATCCTAAAACCCCAAACCGTATACAATTTTTTATAAATATTAATTCGTAAACCCTAATATATTATTTCTTTTTTACGGCGTTTTTTATGTAAACACCGCTACTACCACTAGAAACAATCAAAAGCGGCGTCGTTTTATCGAACTTTCCACCAAGAAGAACAGCAGACGACGTCGTATTGTAGAAACTTTTGCGGCGTTTTATCAGAAAACGCCACCAAAGAAATATACTGAAAAGGAAAACGAAGCCGTTTTGATATATTCTTTGCGACGTTTTACGTCTAAGCGCCACTATATCCTATCTATTGCGGCGTTTTAGTTTAAAACGCCACTAATTATTCAGTTTTTATAATATTTTATATGTATTTATTTATAAGTATTTTTATTTTTAATAGATTTTTAAATACTATCAACATTCAAATTTATTAATTATTCACACTATTCTAATAATGTCTTACAATTATAAATTTATGCTCTATTTTTAGCAAACAAATGAATGCTTGTATATAATATTAAACTGTTTCATCATATATATATAACATATATATATTAAACTCGTATAAACCATAAATCCAAAATGCTAAAACCTTACATCGTAACCCTTAAATCATTAACGCTAAATCGTAAAACATAAACATCAATCCTTAACAGAGTAAATTTCATTATCTTATAAGCCGTAAACTCTAACCCGATAATAACGCTGAAATGCAAACTCTAAACCTTAAACCTCAATCTCCAAGCCCTAAACCTAAACTCTAAGCCCAAATCACAAAACTGTAATCTTAAAATAATAAATATTGTGCCAGAAACCCTAAAACCCCTAACAATATATGATAAAACTTAAATATTAATCCTTAAAACCTAAAATTTTGTTTCATTTTTTGCGGCGTTTTGACCAAAAACGCCGCTAACCAATAGAGACAATCAAAAGCGGCGTCGTTTTAATGAACATTCCACCAAAGAAGAAAAGTAGACGATGTCGTATTGCTGAAATATTTGCGGCGTTTACTTAAAAGCGCCACTAAATCAACATCCTGAAATAAAACGAAGCCATTTTACTTAGTCTAGTTCCGGCATTTCTTAATATGCGCCGCTAAATCCGAACCGTTTCCGGCGTTTTTAACATTTCGCCACTAAAGCATAAAAAGGAAACAACAAAACGGTACCGTTTTGCTCAAAATTTTTCCTCAAATTAGATTTCTTTACCGGCGTTTCTCCAATAACGCCACTATATCCCAATATTTGCGGCGTTTTTTACAATGCGCCACTAAGGAAATAAAATGAAGCAATAAAACGGTAGCGTTTTGTCCAAATTTTTTCCT
The DNA here is from genome assembly GCF_007990345.1 of Gossypium hirsutum. Taxonomy (NCBI): domain Eukaryota; kingdom Viridiplantae; phylum Streptophyta; class Magnoliopsida; order Malvales; family Malvaceae; genus Gossypium; species Gossypium hirsutum. Next base: position 50,574,027 of record NC_053440.1, read on the forward strand.
CAAATTAGATATCTTTATCGGCGTTTCCCTGAAAACGCCGCTGATGCATTCTTTTCCGACGTTTTTTAAAATGCGCCACTAAAGAAATAAAATGAAACAACAAAACGGTACTGTTTTACTCAGATTTTTTCTTCAAATTTGTTATCGTTACCGGCGTTTCTCAGAAAACGCCGCTATATTCCAATTTTTTGCGGCGTTTTTGGGGAAGCGCCACTAAAGTCATAAAGTAACCGAAAAACGGAGCCGTTTTGCAAAGAAGTTTTGTGGCGTTTATTTAAAATCGCCGCTATTGCAGGTCAATTGCGGCGTTTCTATTTCTTGCGCCACTAATAATCATTTATTGCGGCGTTTGTCTCTATGTGCCGCTAAAGCTCTATTTTTTGCGGCGTTTTTTGTTTAAACGCTGCTAAGACCTCCGCAAAAGACCTGTTTTGGTGTAGTGATTCTACCACTTTATGGCATTAAATTTATCAATTATTTCCTTACAAATGAACATTTTTTAAGGTATTTAATTCAACTGAGACTTAGCTTGGATGAGCGATGTGTTTACTTTCAGTGAAGTTAAAAATAGCGGTGGCTATGAGATTAGATACAGTAACAGTGATATTAGAAACAATAATGGGGTATGTGTTTGGATTCAAACACAGCTGTAGCGATGAGGAAAGAATAGAATATGACTATTAAGGACATTAGATTAGAAATAATATATGATAGAAGTTTTTTAAACAATTTTACTTTTATGAAATTATTAAAAATATGTGAATTTTTATAAATTCATTTAATAAAATATTAAACTGTATCTTGCAATATTTTATTATAAATATTTTAATTAATTATATAATCAATTTAAATTATTTATTAGATAAAATGATAATCATTAAAAATGAGATTAAAATCAATAGTGAGATATGTTTTTGAATTCAATGATAGTGATAAAAGTAAGGAAGTATAAAAGAATCATTAAGAACACTAGATTAAAATAAGCATACTTATAATAAATATCCAAAATGGTTGAAATTATATTTATATTGAAGAATATATTATAAATTAAAATTATTAAAAATTATTAAAATTTTATTTATATTAAGAAATTGTTAAAAATTATATTTATATTGATTAATAAAATATATTAATATTAAACTATGATTCAAATAATATTTAATTTTAAAATAATAATAAATTAAAATTAACAAATATAAATTTAAAAAAAAAAGATTGTAAGGGCAAAAGGGGGATTACTCCTTCGTTGCCCAGTTCACCCTATGCTCCTTGAAGACTCTAATTGAAAATTGGGAGTCTAGTGCAGTGGAAACTCTTACCGCTGGTTATCCAAACAAACATCACAGTGCATTTTATTTCAGTGAGAAAAAAATTTGTCGTAAAATCAAGATCGCACTGTAGGTCCAGTGCATCCAAAGACAACCTTAATTAAGAATAGTGCACTTCGTGAAGAGGTTTGTTAATGAGAAATGGGTGATTGAAGAAAACTAGAAATGTATGAAATTAATGAACATAGCTTGTTGTGTAACATCCTCAAGGTACAGTGGGTGGTATAGTAGCATGTCGATCAACAATATTAGAGAATTTATTAGGAATATCAATGTGATAATGTGGAATCTAGTTGGAACGAATAGACGGTTTGGAGTGTTTCGAGAAAAGTTAATTTGTAGTGTTGACTAAATTGTAGGAAAATGGGAAGTAGTGGGGCAAAAGTGTGAAATTAAAAATCTAGACATAGATTTGATGAAAAAGGAGGAAGGACTAAAGGTGCAATTTTTATCTAAATAAGCCATGAATCATGGAAGGAATTGTAAAAAAAAGAGAAAAAGTTAAAGGTTAAAGAGGTATTTAGTAAATTACATAATTATGGAAACTTAGTGGTTAAAGGATTAAAATGTGGCAATTGGTGATTGGTGAACTAAATAGAAAAACTATTAAATTAATTGTTTGGTCAATAGATATTATAATGGAAAGGTGTAAAAGTTAGAAGAAAAATATGAAAGTCATCATCATTCTTTGGGAAGCAAAACCGTCACTTTTTACATTTTCTCCATCAAACTTTTATTTTAATACCATTTAAGACCTTTCCACCATTTTTGAACCCTTTAAGCTTGTTTCTTCACATTTCTTTCATGTTTTCTTAGTTAAATCACTACAAAAGACTAGTAGATACATTAATTTCATGAAAAGAAAGTCAATGATTGTTTAGGAAGAGATAGAAAGTTAGTGTTAATTTGTAACATCAAGAAATCAAGGTAAGAAGATGAAGATTTTTTATGATATTCATGTTAGTTTCATTAGTTGTGCATAGATATGTTATATGGTTATGGTGTTAACAAGTAAATATTATATGTTTGTCATGGAAATGAAGTAAATGAGAAGAAAGAAGAGGACCAAATTGTAGACAAAGGAAAATGTGTAGCTAAGGAGTGAAGAAAGAAGGAACTCTACAATCAAGCCTTGGTTTTAAGTACTACAAGGGTTTAATCTTATTTTTTAAAATATTATTAGTAGAAATTTTTATTTAGATTATTTAATTTTAAAAATATGTAGAGGTATTAAAGAGGACTAAATTGTAATGAAGGTAAAATATGCTATAAGAAAGTTAATGTTAATAATAAAATGGTATAGTGAAGTATAAGTAAAAGTAACTATGTTATGAATATTACTAGTATGGTGAATTACAAGCTATATGTATAATTTATAAAATATGGATGAAATTGAAATGAATGCAAAGATAATATATTTGATGTTGAGACTAAGTAGACAAAATTAGAACTATTAGGATAGTAGTGGCATGCCATTAAGGAATATTTAGTGGACTCTTTGTTTATCCGTTTCAATAGTGTTCTATCATCCGCTTTGGTGGTGTCCTGTTATTTGCTTTGGCGATGTTCCTTCTGTTCCATATATCCTAACTGTTCTTGTAACGACCCGATAGTCAGAGGTGTCAGAAAGTGCATTCCTGAGACTTCGTTCCCGTAAATCGGACTCATAAATATTTATTAAAAATATTTACGAAGCTAGTTGTGTAGTTAATTAGGTTTCAGTTAAGTGAATTTGCTTGAATTAGAAGTAATTCGGTATAAGGACTAAATTGTATATAGGGTGAAAGTTGAATTATAGATTAAAGAATAATTAAAGGGACTAAAAAATAATTTTACCATTGTTTCTTTAGTGGGACGGCATTAGGTAAAATATGTGTAAATTTATTATATATATTATAATAATTAAAGTTATCTTAAGTATTAAGAAAATATATATTATATTATAATAATAATAAAACAAATAAGAAATAGAAATAGAAAGCTAAACAAAAATTTGAAAGAAAAAGAAAGAAAAAGAGAAAAGAAGAAAAAGGAGATGTACGGTCTAAGGACTTCAAAATTTCAAAGTTCAATTGGTTGGTCAATTTAGTCCCTTTTTCTTGTAATCTTTATGTTTTTGAAATCCCGGTATTAAGTATAACCCGACCCATGTCGAAATTTTTGCATTGATTGTGTTTTTAAATGTTGTTAATGTTGAATAATTTTAGTATTAGGGATTAAATTGATAGCGTTTTAAGCTAGAAATGAAAAAGGATTAAATTGTACAATAAATTGTAAATTTTGAGTAATAGGGACTAAATTGTGAAAATTTTGAAATTTAGGGGTTTAAGTGAAAATAGGGAGTTAAATTTAGTTTAAAGTGGAATTTGTATGAAAATATAGAATTAAATATGAAGAATAAAAATTAGCCTCGATTTAGAGACTAAATTGGAATTTAGGCAAATATTGAGTAAAAATTGAAATATTCAATATGAAATTGAAATTTTATTGTATTGATGAATTTTAATTTTTTTTAATTTCGTAGCTAAAGTTGTACCGGAATCCTCGACTAAAAAGGAGAAGGATAAAATCGACGTCGAATAGCTCGAAATTCCTGGTTTGTATTTCTATAATCCGAACTAAGTTGAAAATTATTGCATTTTGATTTCTTGCATATGGTAAGCATTGGAGGTGAGAACTATTGTGTTTTACAATTGAAATGGATTGATTTGGTATGTGATGAATTTATTGAATTTATGTGTATATGTGATAATGTGATTATATGGAAATTTGAATATTGGTTGTATTTGAAATGTGAAATTAAACCCTATTAACTGTATTGGGATGAGTAAAATATAAATGGCATGCCATAGGATAGGAAGAGTTCAGGGATTTCTTCGATTTCGAGTCGATGAGGCATTGGGTGTCAATTTACTTCGGTTTAGTCGATGAGACACTAGGTGTCAAATTTATATAGCGTTGGACGCATATTACTTCGGATTATCCGATTAGGCACTGGGTGCCAAACTGGTGTGTTGGTTGGATCCGTGCATCCGTTCAAGTCCGAGTCGTGTTAATAAGGGTAAATAAATAATAAAGTTCTATAATTGATATTGAAATGGCATGGTATGAGAAATGGAAGTGATATAGTGAATTGAAAATAGAATGTGAAAAATATTGTAAATACATGGAATATATGAGTTATATACTCATGAATTGGATATGGAATGAATAATGTTATTGTGTAAATGATATGTGGATCAAATTGTGAAAAGCTATTATATAGCAAATGATGAGAATTGAGTATGGTATGAAATGATGTATTCATGAATTGAGTATTGAATAGCTAATGCTATTGTACAAATAAATGTGGTTTGACAAGTGCTTATAATTCAATTGTGCATATTATATTATCTTGTCTTTAAATATTCGGATTATAGAAATACCACTAAGTTTTCCTCAGCGTACGGTTTTGTTTTTCATGCGCAGATTAGGTACTTCACTTTTGATCGTTGATTCAGCATCCAACAATGATCTCGAACTCAAATGTGGTGATGTTTACCTTTTGTGTCAGCATGTACCTAGGACGTCTAAATGATAGTTATTTTGTGGATGGATTATAAATCTAATGCTGGTTTAGTATATACATATAAATATCTGTTTGTGTTTGAAGCCATATTATGGCATGGTAAATTGCACCAAATCTAGATATGTGCATATGAATTTAAGTTCATGTTTAGGTGTTTATGAACTAGGAAAAATGGATTGAATTTGGTATGTTTATAATTTGGATTTGAATGATGCTTTGATAATATGTTTTGATGATATAAATGTGATACCAATGAGGGTACATTGGTTAGGCACCTAGGATGATTGTTTTGACATGTTTTGAATGTATTTGATCGTGTTTTAAACTGGCTAAACAAATGTTTTTTGACTTATTTAATGCGCAAGCATGTAGGAAATGATAAATTCGTTTTTAAAGCACATTTTAAGTCCACACGGCCAGACATATGGGCGTGTGACTCCGTCGTGTGAGACACACGGCTAGCACACGGGCGTGCGAGGCCAATTCAAAGGGTACACGGCCTAACACACGGGTCTGTGGCTTGGCCGTGTGACCCAAGTCAGAGAGTTACATCGGCACAGACAAGGGCTGGGACACGGCCGTTTGTCCCTACTTCGAATGCCCACAAGGGCGTGTGACTTGGCCGTGTGGGTCACACGACTTGACCACATGGCTGTGTGAACCCTGCAGTTTTGAAAATTTTTAATGTATTTCAAAAAAAATTTTGAGTTTCTAAATTAGTCCCGACTTGTTTCTAACATGTATTTTGGGCCTCGAGGGCTCGAATAAGGGACAACATGTATGAGTTTGATTGGTTTCTGACCTGAATATTATGTTATATGAAATATTTGAAATTTCTATCTGTTTGATCTGTAAACTCCGGTAATGCTCCATAACTCAGATTCTGCGATGGATACGGGTTAGGGGCGTTACAGTTCTATTAAATCTACTTTGGGCCTTGCGAACGAAATACGAATCGGTAAGTGTAAATTTGAACGAGTATGATTAATGTTACAAGTATTTATATAATAAATTGACATTCAACATGTACATAATTCTTTATTAATACTATGTTTCAGAATATACCCTTATACTTCACTTACTTACCAAGTCGTAACCCCACTCTTATACTTTACTCTAAACCACTCTCCTGCTAAGACTTTCCCTTAGTTGTAAATTGACAAAACAATTTATGTACAAAATAAGCATAAAAAATCAGTTCCTCAATGAACAAGTGTTTTTTTCACACACTTTAAACCTAACAAGCCCTCTTATATATAAACATAATGTGGGTTGTTAAAATATAATCAATGTGAATATCTAATTCCTCAAAAGTAACCTTCGAATATTTATTCAATAAAGAACATATTGGCAAAGATCCTTTCAACATCAAACTCCTTGGAGATCAAATCTCTTATTTATAGGATCTTCAATCACATTGAAAATCTTGATAAAATCATTACTAGGCTTGATTTTTGCACGATATGTCTTCAATAATGAGCAACTAAAAGTCTCAAAGATAAACAATTAAAAGCTCAAGTTGTTTTGGTAAAAATATGCCAACCAAATAAGGCAATTTCCAATGGCTTGCCAGATGTTCCTTCCGTTGCAATTGGCATTGCATCTACCCTTGTAATTGGCACTAATAATCTCCCCTTGGCATTTTGAACAAAAACTTAACAACACATCAACCAATATCAACTCAATACTCCCTCTTAATCCAACCAATCAACAATGAATTAAAACTATTGAATTCACTATTAATACGGGATAACAAAAACATTAACAATCAAAATGCATAGTAATCTAATAATATAGCAAACATGAAGTAAGGACAACTCATCAATTAAAAGTCCCAAAAATAGAAGTATCAAAGTATCATCACCCAAAATAAAACCAACAAAATACTATCTAAATTTTTTTTAAATGACCATAAACAACCAACAAACAACTTTAATAGAACCAATAGACAATTCCAACAAAAAAAAACTCATAAAACTAAAAACTTCCTCTATGGACTCACTCCCCCCTTTTGTCCACAGATACAAGGGTCTTAAAGTCCCTAAGTAGATCCATCTTGTAACGAAGAGCTTGAGTCATCTAATGTTGGAGAAGCTTCAATTGTTGCTCATGATACTTAATATTATTTTTTAGACAAACAACTTCTTCATCCAAATGTTCTATATGCCTAGTTTGTGCTACACTCGAAACTCCGCTAGATGTTAAGCTAGTTGTGACTAGGGTAGCAACTAATGCATGCTCATCATCTTATTCAATATCATCAACTATGGCATCCAGTTCCACATCTACTACAACATGCTTTCCTTTTTTTTCATTTTGAGGAAGACTTAAACTCAACTAACTCATCCTCATATATCTCATCCTTTTCAACAATATCTGGCTTTTGTTTCACAAGAATTTGAAATATGAGGCATGGACAAGGCAAAGCTAGCCTCACGTTCTTGATCTATGCATGTTTTTGTTGGAAAAAGTGGGTTTAGAAATTGATTTTGTTACACAATGAAATTTTAATTTTTCTTTCTAAAATCAAGTAGTTGTGTTATTTATAACAATAAACCATTTACCAAATGCATACATATATTTAGGAATAAGCAATCTAGGTCATTTCTCAGCTTTCTACCAACTAGGGGTGTTCATTCGGTTAATCGACCGGTTAACCGACCCGAAATAACATTAACCGAATTAACCGATCTTTCAAAATTTTTAACCGTTAACCGAACCGAAATTTTTTCAAAAAAAATTAACCAAACCGAAATTTTTTCGGTTAATTCAGTCGGTTAACCGAATTAACCGAAAATTATATATTTTTTTATTTTTGGTTAAAAATTCACCGAATTAACTGAATTACCTGAATTAACCGGATTACTCGAATTACCCGAATTAACCGAATTAACCGAATTGAATAACTACATAATCAAATTATTTTTAGACTTTTAGACTTTAGTTTTAGTTTTAGTTTTAGTTTTAGTTTTAGTTTTAGAATTTTATTTTTATTTATTAAATTATTTGTAATTTTTATGATTGGGTTGGGTTGGGTTGGGTTGAATACTTGGGTTTGGATTGGGTTTAGGTGAATAGTGGGCCTATTTATATATTATAATTTTATTTATTAATTTTTTCGGTTAAACCGAAAAAATTCGGTTAACCGACCGATTTTGAACCGAATTAACTATTAACTGAAAAATCAAAAAATAATTAACTGACCCCCGACCGGAAAAATTCGGTTAATCGACCGATTAACCGAATTCGGTCGGTTAACCGAATTTTTTCGATTTTACCCGAATTTTGCACACCCCTACTACCAACACATCTTCTCCGCTATATTTGAACCTCAACTTGTTTATAGTTTGGGCTCCAACTCACGAATCAATGAATGCAAAGAAAAGTTTATTGATGTTCTAGTGGGGAAAATAAATTACTCTCTATAGGCTAGAAACAAAAAAAAAACTCTCTTAAAGTTAAAATTTATTTAAAGAATAAATCTTACTAAAATTAGATAGAATGATGACGATTAGTATCGTTTATTTGACCTAGCCTTTAGTCTATTTTTATAGAGAAAACCACAAGAGTTTTAGTTGAACAAGAAGAAATAAAATAATAATATTTTAATAAAAAAATTTAATCCCACTAGGACCATAACGGGTGGGCGGCACACCCCCTCTAGGATTATATGTGTTATCTGGTCTTTAAACCTACCCATATAATGTTACCAACTCAATAACTTAGTTTTCTATTTCTAAAATATTATTTATTTAAATAATTAATTAAATAATTAATTTTCCTAATTAAATTATTCTTTCAACCTAACTTTAATTCCGTTAAATTCACGACGATTTTACCGTACTAGAATCTATGAGTAAATAAACTTAATTATCTGTTTCAATAAAACTATGATGAGTATTTAATTTAATTTTTACTCCGAACTCCAATTATTTAATTGCAATCAATTGAATAATAATTTGGAGAAATTAATTTAATCTTTAAGTCATCTCTTGCTCATAGAGAGAAAACGCATTCACTGTGGATTGTGATAATGTGATCTATTTATCTAATTCATCATTTTCATTTATTCATCTCATCGATTTAGATGCTAATCTTCAAGGGTTGTACCAAGCTAGCGGAGGGATCGATTGGACATATATAATTAGGATTTAAACAATTTGTAACTAAGTTCTAACTTTTCGTCTATTATTTACAACATTTATTGAGTCATAGAGTCAATCCACTAAAAGTACCAGGACTAAACTCTCCTTGTTATATACAATTACGAAAGTAACTTAATTTATGCTCGTTTAATGACCTTATGTGTGTTACCTTCATAAGATATCCTTAATCTTTTTGGGTTAAATTCATTCACCCAATATAATCCTATCTCATGTTAACCATTACATCTTTTATGAAAATATCAATTACTAACAAATAGCAATTAAATCATTTGTCATAGACAAATTACATGTGGTCACATTACTTTTTCATCAACAATGTAATGCCTATGAGAGGATACCATTTAACGTTTATTGGGTTATAAATTCTACTATTGTAAATAAAGTCATGTCATACAGAAGTCGTATACCCAACATAGTAGCTTTCGACTCTATTACCAATTGAACTCAAGTTTTCAATACATCAAAATATATAAGTCACACAAGTATAGTCAGTTACTTAATCAGGATTGAGGTATGTCACACTATAAATGTCACAAGTGAATAAATCTATAAACGAATCTAGGATAAATTTAACTTGGGTCCTATCTAATATATTGTCAGTTCAAACAATCATATATATGACTTTACTTCTAGGAGTCATCCGCTCTAATACCAAAGATAATATATCACTCTAATTGGACTTGATCAACAATATAATAGTTCTTGAATTGATTTGCTCAATTTTGATTCTTTAGACTACAAACTATTTAGATCACTTGTAACAGCCTGTTTTCAATGAAATCAGAACAGTGGTTTCGAGACCAAAAATCTGAAGTTAGAAAAAATCTATTTTAATATTATTTTATGGTCTATAGTATGATAGGAATATCGTATAAAAATTTTGTTAAGAAATTTTATCGATTACATGTCTAATTTGACAAAGAGCACTAAATTGCATAAGTGCAAAAGTTGAATTCTAGTAGCTAAAGGGATGAAATAGCTATGGGATTTAAAATTTGAGGTCCTTATATGGCAGGTAGGCCATTTAGAGGAGTTAGTAGATAAGGGTGATTATTCATCATTGGAAATTAAGAAATTAATGGGCGTCGAAACCACTAAAAATAATTCCTACAAAATAACTCTAAATAGTAGTAAAGAGTGGTAGTAGGATCGAATCCATAGGGATTGGTGTTATAATCAACTTTTACGTTTAACGTGTGATGAGAATTCCTATCGTGTCGATAGTCGTGGCTATAGTCGTGCCCACGACTCCAAACGGGCCTGCTGAAAATAAACAAATAAATCAGGGGAGTTTTGAAATGTAAAGAAACTAAATAATTGAAACAGCATAAATAATTAATTAAATAAATTGGAAATTAAATTGGAAATTAAATTTAGATTTTTTAATAAAAGATAATAAGCCTTAGCCCTAGACTCGTTGGATTCTGAATTTTTGAATCGATCCTTGAAAATTAATTTTCTCCTTCAAACAATAAGTTGGTTATAACAATTAAGAGCGTCTTAACCACCAATTCTTCCTCTCGTAGCTGGTTTCAGTATGACCTGCCAACCAACCATTACCGATTATCTAATCGAGATACACGTGTTCCCGATTCAAGATTCCGGCAGCCTTGCGCTCTGAAGAACCCAACTCAAATTAACAGCCTCAACCGTGTGGGTCGTTTAAACCCGATCACTTCTTCCTTGATTTTTTCTCAGAGATCCAAATACAACACAGTCGACTCGTTTCTCCAACTGTCAGCAAATACGACTCCAACCCAACATGCACTTTTTGACTTGAAATCAAGTTAACTTTAAGGGATGAGTTATCAATCCCGATACTTAGGAAAAATGTGAATACCAATTGGAAAGATTTTTAATATGGATATGTATCTCACGATTCCCGGCCTGAAAGAACACCGGCCTAAAGCTAAGATGGAATTTAGTAAAGCATGGATTTAGTCATGCTTTGTAGGTTTATGAAAGGTGATTTGATGATAATGGAAGAAATTGGGAACGGAAAGGACTTGAAAGACAATTAAACGAATTTTGAAATAACAAAGAAATAGAAATGAAAGCAACGGAATGCTCACGCCCAAATTGGAACAAAAAGAATAATTTCTCTTAAATTCCAAATGAAAAATCAATGATGTAAATTTAAAATGTGTCTTTCCTAGGTACATTAAAGCCCTATTTATATACATGATATTTACTAATTTTGACTTTAACCACTTCAACATATAATTAAAAATAAATAAAAATTAGATTTAGATTTTTTCTATTTTTGGCTTTTACAAAGTCAAAAGAATCTGATGAGTCCTTAGCTTTTTCCATATTTTTGAATAAGCTTCACTTTATTGATTGTGTTTCTATTTGGTCCTTTTCTGCTCGTTTTTTACTCTTAGCGCCCCAATTGCATCTCTGACAAGATTAAAACATAAAAGCACTAATTCAGCAGGGATCAATTCAAAAATTAACTGAATTAAACACAAAAAGTCATGCAAATTAACATGTTATCAGAAATTATTAAGGTTAATTTTGGAAAGGTGATAAAATAATGATGATAAATGAAATAAATTATTAAATTATTATCATTTTCATCGTCTTTCCTAAAAAAAACATGAAAACTCTAGCCATGGATGTTGAGTTCAAGAAAGCTATTTTTTCTTAATTAGGTTTGTATTCTTGTTCCATTTTTAATGATTTTTATGTTTCTTAGATCGTAATAACTTAATCTAGCTATCTCGAGGATTAATTTGTAAAACTATTAAAGTATTAGGGTTTTTCCATGGATAAGTATAGTTGAATTATGAAGTTTTGTGGTAGAAAATGAAAGGTTGTTGATAGATAAACAACTTGTGTAAAGAGAATTTTGGTGAAATTATGACTTAGGGACTAAATTGAAAAGATGGGAAATTCATGGAAAAATTCTAAATTTTATGAAATACATGGGCTACTATTGTTATATATGAAAATCAGTTAGGCTTGGAATAAGGATTAAATTATATGAATTTCATTTTCCAAGCCTAGGGACAAAATCGTAATTAATTAAAAGTATAAAGGCAAAATAGTAATTTTGCCAAAGATGTGTATTGGACTGAATTGAATGTGAATTGTATTAAATTGAGCTAAATTCATTCGTACAGATCTGGATAGACCTAGTACGGAATTGGATCGAGGAAAAGAAAAAGTATCGTATTAGTATCTTACAAATCTATGTATACTTGTTGAGGTAAGTTCGTGTAATTAAATTGTATATTTATATGTTTAAATTGAATTATATGTATATGAAATGTATAATTGCTATGTATAAGTATTGATCATATATCCAACAAGTACTAAGTCCCGTTTGAATCTTAGAAATTTGATGGATACAAATGACATGTCATTAAGGGTTCCCGAATTAGTTGTGGTCCTGCACGTGTTGCAGACACACCATAGCTCGCAAGAGCGTCCCGTTTTTTAGCTATTATGAGCATCCCGTTATATGGCTCTCACGAGCTTCCCGATATTTGACTCTCATGAGTTTCCTAATTAATGGCTCTCTTGAGCTTCCCGTTTATGACTTGTATGAGCTTTCCGATAATCAGCTTGTAAGAGCTTTCCATTATACAGCTCATATGAGCTTCCTGTTACATGGCTCGGAAGAGCTTCCTGATTACATGCTCGTATGGGCATACCTGTATATGAATTGACGGATTATAGATTTGTAACTTCGTGTGTACTACCCGTGTATCCAACAATATTTTAAATGGTTCAACGGGTAAAGTTCTGATATGAGATAATATGAATTCGAGACGAATTACTACGAGTATATACTTGAAATACATGGATATGATTTGTACATGTTATATAGACACATGATGTGGAAAGTAAATGTATATGGAAATTTGATTATTGTTGAGCTCAAACATGTTTCTTGATATTCATATGAAATACATGACTAACCTAGTTGATAAGGATAAGTGTTTAGGCTATTGGCCAAATTGCTTTAGATATACCTTGTTTGCTTACCTTAAATGTGGATAAATGGTAAGTTGAATTTCATGTTATACAAACTTACTAAGCTTAAATGCTTACTCTGTTTTATTTCCCCTATTTTATAGTAACTCGAAAGCTCGTCAAGGTTAAAAGTTGGTCAAAGCTACATCACACTATCCATCGGCTCATTTCGGTATATATAGTAAATTCATTTTGGTTATAATGGCATGTATAGGTTCATATGGCCAATGATGGCATACAATTGTTTTATTGTGATTAGCCATTTGAATGGCTTGAATTTGATGTATATATATATGTGGCATTATCATGTTTAATATGTGTTTGGTATGGTTGAATGATGGATAATTAATAAGCATATTGATGGTTGGATTGGATTTGTATATTATGTATAAATATGTTTATATGTGTATTTGGTTAATTTGGCAAGTATGGATTCTTGGATATATGTGATGATATGTTATGTTATGTTTAAGACTTGAGTTTGGCTTATTTTAAGTAGTTTTATATGGTTTGATGATATGCAAAAGTGTTGATGTAGGTTGAAGACAAATTGGGTGAGAAGTGTGGCTAGAAAAATGGCCTATTTCGTCCATACGGGCAGAGACACGAGAGTGTGTCTCAGCTGTGTGTGACACACGGCCAGGTAACACGGTCGTGTGTCCCCTGTATCTTTTAATTAGTGCAAAACAGAATGCTCACACGGCCTAGCACACGGGCGTGTGGCTTGGCCATGACCCCTGCATCTTATTAATACAAGTCAGTATGCTCACACGGCCTAGCACATGGGTATGTGGCTTAGCCATGTGACCCAAGTCAGAGAGCTCATAAGTTTGGACACGGGCTGGGACACGGCCGTGTGTCCCTATTTCGAATGTCCACACGGCCTGAGACACGGGCATTTAACCGTGTGAGACACATGGCCTGGCCACTCGGGCGTGTGTCCCCTACGCCTTTGAAAAATTTTAATGTTTTCTGAAAAAATTCTCCAAGTACCCAGTTTAGTCCTGACTTATTTCTAACATGTATTTTAGGCCTCAAGGGCTCACATAAGGGACAATATGATGGATTTGGATTAGTTTCTAATATGAGTGCTAGATGATATGAAATGTCTGTTATTTGATCTGTAAATTTCGGTAATGCTCTGTAACCTTATTCCGACGACAGATTCAGGTCAGGGGTGTTACATCACCTACTAATATAAGTTGCATTCTCGCATTGTGATCTGACCACATAATGTAACTTAATATTAGTTAAACTTTAGGTCAGTGAGTCAATATTTGTTTATACATTTTGCTTTGCATGTAAAAACCATTAAAGACAAATACAAATGATATTACCTTAACAGTTATATTACGAGCATTGGTAATGTCTCCTAGTATGCTTGGGTGTAGTTGTCTTTCATGATTTTATTTTATGTGTTGAATGCTTTAATGAATTGATATTAACTATTTCTAGTTAGCATCTGGCAACCTACCTTTATCACTATTAACAAATTGAATGAAAATTATATTCGGGGTGTTTCCCTTTTTTCTTTCCTTTTTTGGTTGTTGTTGTTTTTGATTCTAAGTCTCATCAGCTTTTTGTAATTTATTTGTAGATAAAGAAATTTTCGAACTAATTATAAAACGTCATGTGTCAAGGTAAAATCATCATGGATCAAGCTAAAATAATTATTTTCAAAATCGAACAACCAGTCAAATTGATTGGATCAAGAATCAGTTGGGGTATCCAGAATAAAGGGTTGGACCAATTGAACTATAAACTAAGAACTGATTAGTTGGATAAGTTATTTTCTATTATTCTTATTTTTAATAATTTATTCAATTAAACCGGGTGAATCGATGGTCAAATTGGTTCAACTATCATATTCGTTTTTGAAAACCTTGACCGAAATTACCATTGGTGAAAATGATGATATCATAATTATTTTATCTAATTAATTTAAATTATTAAGAAAATAATAAAATTAAATTATCATTAATTAAATTAAAATAATTAAGTTATTATTTTAAATGATTATTTTATTTCTAATTAATTAAATTAATAAGAGATAAATAAAAATAAAAGAGTTTAGTCTTTATGGATCACTCATATAAAGATTTTCTATTCTATAAGAAACCTCTTTTACTTGACTGACTGTACTATAAAAGAGGGCCACCTCCAAATAATTCTACATAGCGTCACAAATTCAGAAGTCTTTGAGTTTAAATATCAAAGTTTGAAAAGAATATGTTGATAACTAGAAATTTTCTCCAAAATCCTAAGAAATCTCTAAAGAATTTGAATAACAACACAACCATTCTAAAGAAAGTTGTTTTTTTATCTTGTTTGATCGACAGAAAGAAGGCTACCCCCCCCCCCGTTTTTTCTTCAAGATCAAGCTTAGAAGCGAAGCCATCCTTCCATCAAAGATCAAGTCTAGAATACTCTTGGATCAAAGCTCTTGTTAGCCTCTTTGCATCAACATAAAGGAGATAAAAACTTATTTTTAAGATAAAGTCTCGATGACCCTTAAAGCAGATTGAACCATCCAAGATCAAGTTTCAAAGACTCTTAATCCAAATTCTGTCCAAAATTGTTTTTTAAATCAAGTCTCAACAAACTTTGAAGTGAACATAATTGATTCAACATCAAGTCTCAAAAGCCCTTGAATTCCATGAAGTCTAATTTTCAACCAAGTATCTCGCCAGACCTAGTTTACGAGTCAAGTCTTGATGACCCTTGAAGCAACTCGCATCAATCTTAGATCAAAGTCTAGACGATCCTTGAATCAAAGTAGAGAAGAATGGAAAAAGTTTTTCTTTGTAATAATTTCTTTTAGATATTATAACTTCTTTTCAATATTTATAAATAAATTTAACTCCAGATTTTCCTAATCAATATTTAACTCGAAATTTATATCATTTTCTATTAATGAAGCTTGGTGAACTAATAAATAATATGAGTTTATTTAATTTAAAAAAAGTAGATTGACTTGTTTTAAACAAAAGATAATAATTTAAGATTTTTTAATATATTAATAAACCTTAAAAAAGAGGTTGAATGGAAGCTTAAATAATTGTGAAAAGAAAATAAAACTTGAATGAATAAAAAGTAAAGTAGAAAAGGCAAATCGTGAGAAGAAAAAATGGGGAGGAAAAGGAAAGGCGGGGTAAGAGTTAAGGATCGGATCGGATCGGATCCGATGATTGTTGATTTCAAGGCAAGGTTAAGGCGATCTCCAAGATTTGATATGCAGTTTTCAAAACTTAAAAGAACAGTCCAAAAGATTAGAAAAAGCTTTGTTGGTCCCCCCCCCCCCACCCCCAGATTTGTTTTCGACTCCCCCAAATCTCTCCCTTCTCTCTCTCTTGTCGTTTTGGCTACCTTTTCAACTCCATTTCTGCGTTTTTAATATTCCCTAAATCCCTTTGATCACCTCTATTTCATGTCCTTATCCTCTCATTCTTCTTTTCAATTCCTAATTTCTATTCCCTAACTAATTCCCTCTTTTCATTCTTACTTCTTTACTCAATTTGGGTATATTCACCCATGTCACTGAATTTTTTAGAGAAGTTAATATATACCAGCTCTATAGCATGTTGTGGGTAAATCATATATTTATACAAGGTATACAGGCATTAAATAAGCGGTTTAAAATAATATTTATTATTTTTAATAATTAAAGGGTAGAAGAAGACATAAAGCTTGAATGGTAGAAGAAGAGGTGATGAAGGCATAAACCAAAGTTGATTAATGGTGAATTAAGAGAATCACAGTAAATCATGGACAGTAGCACGTGTATTTAAATAAATACACAAGAATTTATAGACCAAAAAAGGGAGAACACTAGGTGGGGTGGTACCTGCGAAAAACAAGCAACGAGGAAGTTAGAATTTTTATTTAAATTATTAAAAAGAAAAGGTAATTATTAATTTTGAAAATATAGGATGTTTTTGTTTTTGTTTTTGTTAATAAAAATCTGTGTTCACCCTTCCTAGAAATAGTAAAGATGCTGTTTGTCCAATTCCATCCGTCTTTTCAAAGCCGGTTGAAGAGGGAGAAAAGAAACATATTTTTAAGCTGTTGTTATTTATGCCGCCGGTTCGGGAGATGTGTCGGATTTGACGGCGCCTTCCTCCATTGACCTCCGGTCAGTTTCCCTGCTCGATTCCGACCATTCACTGGCACGTCCCTCAATAATAATTTTTTTTGACCAATTTATCTTATCTGTCACCACGATATTTAAACGAAATAATGGAAAGAGGGAAGTGAAAAGGGACAGGGGCCAGGGGGCAGGGCATCGAAGTGGATTTTCGAATCCCAGCGACTATTAACCCTCTCTCCTTTTGCATTAAAATATTAGATTGCGGGGATTTCTTAGTGTGAGAAAGATTTGATTTGAGAGAGAAATTTTATATTTTAATATCCATTTTTCTTTTAAAAAACATTACACCGTATAAAATGCCAGACCATTGAACCAGGGGTGGAAACCTTGTTTTATTACAGCCCACCTCTTCCTTCTCTCCCTTTTTCCTTTTTTGCATTACAGAAATCTCCCTCTTTCATTCTGTTGTCTCTGAGATGGCCCGGAACGGTGGCGTTGCTTGGATGAGGACGACGGAGAAGATAGACGGCTACGATCTTTCTACTTCTGATACTGAAGAAGTTCATGTTCTTGCCGTTGATGATAGCCTCGTTGATCGGAAAGTCATTGAACGCTTGCTCAGAATTTCCTCTTGTAAAGGTTTGTTCATCCAGATTCCCTTCTTTTTCTTCAACTCTTTTTTTTTAATTAATTAGTTTGGATTTGAATTGAATGGGGGTTTGGTTTTGGATTTGTGCAGTGACGGCAGTGGATAGCGGGAGGAGAGCTTTGCAATACCTGGGATTAGATGAGGAGATTCAAAAGAAAGAAACGAATGGTTTTGATGTGAGTACTAATAATAATTGCAATTTCATCACAAAATTTCCCGGATATTGATTTTTCTGAGCTCATTCGTTAGCCTTTTTTTTATTGTGATTTTCAGGGTCTGAAGGTTGATCTGATTATCACCGATTATTGTATGCCTGGAATGACCGGCTACGAATTGCTCAAAAAAGTGAAGGAATCTTCAGCTTTTAGAGAAATCCCAGTTGTAATCATGTCATCTGAGAACGTTATAGCTCGAATCGACAGGTATTGTTTTTTTAAGCAACTTTTATGGCCTTGAATCATTGAAAAAAGTTGGGTTCAAAAAAATAATAATGGATCTTGAAATTGTTGATAAACAGATGCTTAGAGGAAGGAGCAGAGGATTTTATAGTGAAACCAGTGAAATTGTCAGATGTAAAACGCATAATAGATTACACGACCACAGAGTTAAGAGAGGGAGAACAAAGAGAAGGAGCAAGAGCAAAAAGAAGAGGAATCAACAAAAGAAAGCAAAGAGAAGGAGATGACGATCTGTCATCATCCCCACCGTCCACTTTATCATCATCAACATCATCATCACCATCATCCTCGATTCAATCAGCAACAGCACCATCGTCTCCTTCAACACTGGATTCTCCCACCAGACGACTGAAAATGACAAGCTCTGAATAGAGCAGCATATTTTACTACTAATAAAAAAGATTTCAACTTTTAGAAAACTAGACCAAACCCCTCCCTGCAATTCTCCCGTTAATAATTTTTGACGGTTTTTGTTGCGCTTTGCAAATCAATCAAAGCTCGCTTTCTCTTCTTTCTAAGTTTTTGTACTTTCTGTTAATTATATTTATATAATGTAACAAAATGGGATTCCAATTACTAACTCAGATTAAATTATATTTGTTCTTCTTTTTTTACATAGATTTGAGGCCAATTTCTGTTGGGTTGGGATTTTGGAATGGATGAATCTGATTAATTTATTTAATATTTGTTATCTATTTTATGATCTAAATCTCTTGGGGGATTTCTTATTTTTCATTAGATGAAATATGGTAGGTAAAAAAGAAGAATCAACTGACAAGTGTGAAACATTAGTGGCAAAAGATTTACAAGTCTGGGTTGACGTCAAGTTGACCTTTTTTTTTATAATTTTAATTTTAAGGTAACTAATATATTTTAATATTTTAAATATAATTTTAAAGTGAAAAGACTACATTGACAAATTTGATAAACCTTTAAGGGCCATTGTCGTATTATCCCATTTATAGTTTGAGAAAGTTCAATGCATCACATTTGTGCCAAAAGCGCCGTATGAATCAAATTTATGTTAAAATATCACTTCTGTAATGCCTTTCTACATAAAACGTCCCTCATCCTGTAGGTAATCTTTTACCTATTTTGCTAAATAGTATTACATTTAATCTAATTCATTATTTATTTTTTTGGGTATTTGATATAATATGAAAAAAGAAACCCCAAATCTCTTGAGACCTAAAATGAAGAAAATAAAAATAAAAATGAGAAGAAATGATAGGAGAGGGAATATTAGGAGGGGAGTAATAATAATAGGGGGGGGGGGAGGTGTTGGAAAAGGGGAAGGAGATGTTCCCTGAAGAGGGGACTAGGTGGGAACTACCTCTCTAAGATTATGTATTTATTTTGAGAGGAAAATGCAGAGAGCTTTTTCAAGCGAATAGAAATGGGGATGGCTATCCAAGGCCAAGGGGGGAGACTCACTTCCCTACCACTATCACTATTGGGGCATAGCTGCTGATACTGGATAGATCTTTGGACCCTACATTTTGGCTGTCAGACTTTGATTGTTCATATACTCCTCCAACACCTTTACCCATCACCCAAATTCCACTGCCCTTGCCCCTGCCCCTCTCTCCAGTTTTTTATTATTATTATTATTATTATTATTATCTTTTAATACCCAACTTTTGTTTTCCACCTTTTGCAAGGCTTTAAACTAAATTAAAATTAGATTAGTCATAAAGAGTATAAGAATTGACATCTTCCTCCATGATTTTTTTTTTATTTTCTTGATAATGGGAGGGTATAGGGATTTGACTTTATACCATTAAACCTCATTTAAATTATGATTTAGTTGTTGTTGTTGTAGTTAAACTATGTTGAGGTATTACAAGGACAAAAAGAAACAAGGAAGGAAGAAAGAAAGAAAGAAAAGATGTAAAATCCTAAGAGAGGAGAGGCAGAGCATGACCGAACAAATCAATGTCTGAGGGGCGGGGAGGGTCGGAATGTTGAGTTTACAGATTTTCATAAAGGGCCCAAAACAAGACAACTGCTCCAGCCTGCCAGCCCGCTGGCCTTGCCTTGTCTTGTCTTCTTTCCCTTTTACTTGCCAGCTGGCTATACCTCTCAACTTTTTATTCCTTGCCCTTTTTCTTTTCTTTTATTGTTTTTCCCTTTCAGATTTTTTTTAAGAGATATTCCCTCATCCGTTAGTAGTTCAATCTTACTTACCAATATTGTATCGAAATTTTCGTCCTTGAGTTTTAACATTAAATTTCAATTTAACATAAAGCATCAAAAAATTAAATCTTGATTTCTTTGGAAATCTTTTGGATAATGCTAATTCTCCATCAATTTAAAAAACGACACACATTTTAAAAAAATGCACAAATATGCCAATTTCTATAATGAATGCACGAATATGTAATTTCTTGATTATAATTATAATACATACCACACAAAGAAACTATTAAAAGTATATATACTGCAACATTAATGTACATCATTTGACGGAATAGTTGTGCAGCTGAAATGACATTTTTGTGCCAAGAGAAAAAGGCATTGAAAATTATGAACGAACGTGACAATCATAATCGAAACCATATGACAGACAATAAATCTCTCTCATTTCCTTGTTTATCAGCTGATCTATTTACACAAAAGTATTAAGGTAGGACAAATGAGAAAAATGTAGGAAAAAGTTAAAAAAAGAATGACTGTAAACAATAGGCACACATAAATCGTTAAAACTCCACACAACATTTATGGTTTATGTTGAGCATAAATAGATGTGCGAATGGCCTGATGTGGGGGAAGAGCTTTGCCATTCACAAGCACTTGCTCCAAGAAATCCACGCGAATTGACTTGAATTGGTAACACTGCAATCATTTCACTCATCAAATTACTCAGATTGCAAATTATATATAGTTTTAATGAGAACCATAACAACACAGATTTCATGAACAGGTCATCAATGCAGCATGTTCATACTTTGAGCTCCTCCTCCCCACCAAAAAAAGAGTAAAATCTAGGAGAAAATACCTTTCCTTTCCAAGAAAAGTCAATGTTACGGAAATGGGGTTCCAACAATGTTAGTTGATCTCCTTCTTTAATCTGTGACCAGAAGGTTTAATTGATTCATATATACAGCTCTGAATGACTGATAATTAGAACCATATTTCAAAAGAATGAGAAAAAGTAGTCTTGAGGTGATGTAAACACTGAAGCAGAATACTTACCGTGTCATTGCGTATACCATATACTGATAGCACAAAGCAACTTTGATCAGAATCGCACACCAAAAAGTAACTGCTAAACCAAAATAAATTTAGCTCATATTTTGCTTGACTACTCATCAGGAAGAGGAATCGAGAGGAAAATCTAACTTATAAATAAAAGCAAAGAATGGTGCATCGAAATTACAAGGCATTAAAGGTACTCGAGGAGACAGGTGCCTACTTTAATCCACTCTACCTGGGCAGTAGGTTGGGTGGGAAATCCCCCTCAGAATTACTGAAAGGAAAATAGCCTGATATTGGTTCAAATCCAATTCAGGTGATCCTATTCAGAATTGTATACTCGGGAGTTTCATAGAACAATATAGTCCACAGTATCAAATGCAATCCTATATCATCTTTCAACCCACAAAATCAAATTTGATCCTATATTTTATTTCACAGCAATGCACTCTCATTCAGTCGAAAGAATTTTTTCCTTCACATAATAATGGCATATAACTTGGTTAAAACAAGGTAGACTCCACCAAATTCTGCTGGTTGGCAATTAGCATTTTAATCTCAAGAAGCAGAACTAACATTTTATATAGATCCCACTTGGAACTTACTTTTAGCCCCTAAGAAACCCCAATAGCAATTAAGTTTGCCGCAATATTGCAGACTAGCAAGTTGCTTGCGAAAGTCCATTTAACGATTTAGAAAAATTGACCATATGGCACAAATTTTGAGTATCTAACAACGCAAATGATCTTTAAATTTGCTTACATCCATAACATCTTGAGATTATGGCTCCGAAGGACAAGTCATACAAGTTATATATGCTAACATAGGATAACTTTATAAGCACTGAAAAAGGAAACTAAATAGAACAAATGGGGGATCCAAGTAGATCTCTTACAGGGGGGTGATGTTCTCATGCTTAACAAACAATAGCACTTTTCCCAGTACAGCAACTGCTTTATTTAGACCTTCTGACAGCGCATCTAGAGTTGCCCTTTTATATGAGGAATTCACTAACACAAGAAGATGCAAATAAAAGGTACTCAGTGTATTCCGAAAATTGATAAGAATTTTAGCACATAGCTCACTTGAACTTTATATAAACCAATGACTAAAACACAGTAGAAGGATCGGGTTGCTTACAATTAACAGCACCAATGGTGGATGCTAAAGAAGCAAGTCTTTTAGACTTAGAATGTCCCTGTACAAACCTATCTATCAAATTTTCAGTGGAAAATGATATTACACAACCACCACACAACAGTAATCAATAACAGTAAGGAAAAGCAAGTATTCTCCCATACTGTGATAGCCAAATCACTGAAAGTGTCTGAAACTATACTTTGTCACTAGCAGTTCCACAAAACAAGTTTGCATTAACCACACTTCTGTTTCAAAAGCAATCCATGAACGCATGTAGCATTATCAATGTGAAAGTGAAGAAAAATCAACAAATTTGAAATAGATGTTCACAAGATCATTAAGAAGAGACAACAATAGAACCAAAGACAAATGAGTCAAAATCATTGGTTTGAAAATACATATTTAAAAAAGAAACAAATCTGTGTAAGCTGGTCTGAATATGGGGAGTTATTTCTCCAAAGAGAAAGATTATTGAAAATAAATCACCAAGATAAGGGCCATTGCATAAGATAACTGATTCGGCATTTATCCATGGCCATTCTATTGGCTTCTCAGAGAGGAAAAAGAAAACATTACCCTCAGCAAAATCTCTAGTTTGTTGAGGAGATTGACCATCTTTTCAACCTCTTCAGAAGCATTGAGACTAGGATCCTTTAAGGCAGCAGCTTCAAAGCCAGCAAGTGCCCTATCATAATTCTCTAGAGATTTGTTTACCTGAACGTAGAAAGTCCATAAAAAACCATAGCAGAAATGACATGCAGCACATCCTATCATGTGGAGAAGAAAACCCTTTATTCGACCAGTTTACAGCATAAGATAACTTTATTAAGGTGAGGCATGCATTTCATCTGACAAGAGAGTAATTTTTTCAGCCTATCAGTCTTTGAAACTGAAAAGGGAGCCATATGCCAATGTAGTAGTCATTTTTCATAAACAGAGATCAGGCACCCATTATCTAAAAGCTATTTCTCAGCAAGATTTTCATTCGAAACACACTCAGATTATGTTTGATAACAAGGATTTGAACAAAAGGATTTGAAATTCAGAATTAATGTAAATTGTGCCGTAAAACATATGTAAGTATAACTTTCATGAATCGTTTTTAAGTTTACAGATTTGCTAGAAGCATTACTAGTTAATTTAAAATCCATAAGGTATCTGTGAATTTAAAATTCATCTTTAAATACCTTTTAAATATATAGCAATATTAAATCTTAACTAATTTGTGCATATGTGGTCATTTCATTATATAGCAAATGAAATTCAAATTCACTCTCAGAATCATCTTTCCAGACATAGGATCAAAGAAAAAGGTGGATGGATGTAGTAAACTCACAGTTGCACAATTAAAATACAGGTCCGGATTTGACTTCATTCTTTCATCTTTTTCCTGGAACATGCAATCAATAATTAAACCACATCCCAAACATGAATACATTGTAACATAATTGCATAAATATTGTAAGTAGAAATATATGAACCGATTAAGAAAAAGAAAAAACCATTATTGTTGGTACACTGACTATCATATGATAAGACTATATAGTTGAAAATTGCAGTGAAGTTCTCAAGCCACCAACTTACAGCATTTTGGTACGCTTTTAAGGACTGAAGAAGTTTGCTATGATCCCAAGTTCCGGTAACAAAAAAACTTGTCAGGCAAGCATTTCCCATATTATCTGTCAGAGAAAAATGATTCCATGATCAGCGTTCACAGTTTGCATGGTTAAAACTTAAAAGGCTTCTAAAATAATTAAAAGCAAAGGCAATAATGGCATCTTCTAACAACATGCACATATAATGAAAAATGAAAACACATGTTTTGAAGTCAATTACTGAATTCGGGATTTTTTTTTTTTTGGGGGGGGGGGACTAAAATGCTCAACTCAAAATAGTTCAGAGACCAAACATAGAATAGAACTTTAAATGTTTTTGTGTTCGATAGGAGTTGTACACTAATCATAATAAAAGTTAGGCAACAATATCAGGTTATGGTATTCTACCAAATTCAGAGCTCCAAATGTACATTTTAATCTTTTTTTTCCTGGTGCAATTCAATGGCGTCATACTTTCACTTTTGGTGCAATCTCAACATTTTAAAGTTAAGAATACAGTTATTTAAAGTAAAAATGTTTTACAAGTTGCAACGTTTATTAAATGTCACCAAAAATTATAAAAAACAAACTTTTGTTTGTTTCTTTCCATTTCCCTTTTGATATTTCAGGGAAAACATTAGGAAAAGAACTCATCCTCTCAAATTGCAGAGTTCAATTACATTTTACCACAAACTAATAATGCTTTGTTAACAAATAATAGCATCAGAAAATAAATTCTTTTGACACAATATTCTTTTTCATCCCTACGTGACAGGAAATGTACCAAAAAAAAGCTTAAATTAACATTGCACCCAAAAAACAAAGTAGTAAATTTGTATGTCCAATCTAATACAAATGGTAAATTTGACCATTACCCTAATTAAAATATAAAACTAACTGAAGGTACAGACTTTTGTCATACTCTGCTTCAGACTCATATTTAAGGCTGAAGAAAATTGGTTACGTAAAGTTTAAAGCATGATACAGGTTTGAAGAATCTTACACCAAGAATTTCCATCCTTGACATCCAAAGTTATGGCTTCCCTGGCATGTTGAATGCTTTCCTCAACCATTTCTGCCTGATTATCCGCACCTACAGAAGACAGAAAACCTTTGTAAGAAACAATGAAGCATCTTTGTTTATGATAAGACCAGAAAAAAAGCCCAAATAAGAGCAACCATATTGCTTGATAGTTGATAATATAGTTTTCCAAGTCATTTTTTAATTTCTTTTGCACGAGGGGAAACCCTCAAGGTAGTTATGAATACTCAACTACCTAAAAACAGCCACTTAGAGTAAAATAAAGGCACTTTAAAATGCATTAATTTAATGTAACAATAGTTAAGCATATTTATATTATTTCTGGCCTTCGATATTTTTCATCCAAATTCAAAGAATTTTGACATTTAAAATTTTCTGTAACCAAACAAGATAATTTTATTTTAAAATTTTAGAAATTCTCTTTAATGAGATCCCTCCTCGAGCTCAAGCTTCCAAAGCACTATAAGTGAATTGATCTTCATACCACTTTAGGCCACCAACAATGTACAGAGGGAGTGCACACCAAGCACTAAAAATGAGGACATATCATGACCTAAAAGCATCAACAATTTGATAGGTATCTTATTTTAAACTGCCATTAACAAAAGAAAAATGTAGCTGCCCCTCAGTCAAAGTAGAATAATAACTGCTTCCATTGAAATCCAGCATTTTATGGGTTTAGTAGTAAAGCAAGGATCCAATAGAAATTGCCAAATGTGCCAGCAGCAAGTTACCCTGCCTTAAGGAAGCGATGTCTTTTAGACATGGATAAGGAATCAAAAACAGCTAAGACATACAGAAGATCAAGAAACCCGTTGGCTTATACCAATATCAAGCATGCCAATTTGTTCATCAGCTCAAACAAGTTGGTTCCATATAAATCAAAAGAAATTCTTTAATACATTTGTGATTAATTTCTCAGTAAACATAAACTCATTTTTGAAAGAGAAATTCTGCTGTGTTTTGCCTGATTTCTCAGGATCAGATTCTCAACTTCCACAACCCACCTAGCTAAGCATTCCAACAACACTTTAAAAAATTACTGATTGACTACTGCTAATCCCCAAAAGGCTGATTTTAAGTTCAAAAACAGATAAGTTGGCTTCTGAACTCCACAAGTATCCAGAAACAATGCACAAGAGAATAACCAGAAGTGACTGAGAAGAAAAAAAGGAATAAAATCCCTTGCCTTGAGCCATTCTTCTTTCCAGCATTGATAATTGGCAAAGTATCTTCTTATTCGGGCCCTGTATGATACAGAATCAATACATACAATTAATTGATATGAACTATAAAGAAAGCATAATAACTAAAAACACACACTTAAAAGTAAAAACTCCAATGTGGATTCTAACCTTGCTTAGTGCAAGATTAAAGCAGTTCTTTGCTGAAGTCAAATCTCCCTTCTTCCAAATGCAGTTACCCAAACAAAGCCAAGCATCTCCAAGAGAAGGATTCAGTTTAACCTGGAGAAGAAAAAATATTAGATAAAAAGCATAAGCCTTATTCAGAGCCAAGCATTATAGCAAGCCATAAAAACAAGAGAACACTCTGTTCCTGCTTACTGCTTTTGAAAGATGATCCTCTGCTTCCTTCCTATAGTCAGGCACTACATCTAATATCTTCCCTCGTAGATACTCATATGCTGCACGCCGTGCAGGTAATTTTCTTTGTTCTGTAGTAAAGATGTTTACTTAAATGTTTTAATGAGCCAAAAAGATTGATATAAACATAAGGCTAAAAAAGAAAATATGAGAATTTCTGGTCCCATTTCTGTTTGTAATTCAATGGTGCTGTTGCACATCAGCAGATTATATCCAACATGATAAAATATATATAAGAACACCAATCTAACAGAAATATATAGGTTGAAGTACGAATTCACTCCCTTCACCATTTTAATTTGACCATTTAGACTCTCTCAGTCAATATTAACGAATTTAATCCTTACACTATCATTAAAAGTTACTTTAAAGACAATCGAGAAAAACTCTACTGTTAATTTGGATAATGCAGCATTTCGGTCATGGCGTGGCATGACATAATGGTTAATCATCTATATCGATTTATATATATACATGTACACTTCTATAAAATCCTATAACAAGTTTCATGATAGTTTGATGTCGCGAGTCAAAGTAACAAAAAAAAATTATAAGAGCGCAAGTATTAAACTCAATAAAAATTGGAGCACAAGCACCAAGTAAAACATCCAGTTAAAATAGTTTAGAGTTAGTAGAAGTGCCAAATTCTGACATTTTAGACCGAAACATTTGTATAAATTTCTAGTAATAGCATTTAAGTCTTCACAGTGTTCTCAAGAATAAGCTTCAAATCCGCATTCAATGCAGAGTTGTTGTAATCGCAGAGGGATGGCAGCGACAAATTAATAAGCAACAAATTTGATAGCATAAATAAAAAGTAGAACCCAAACCATTTGGTTGAAGCAAGAAAAAAAAATGACAGTATGATTAGGGAAATACCAGCAGAATGGAATCGAGGAGATTGAGAGCGAGATCGGATTCGTGTTGCAGTTTAGAGGTTTATCATCGGCGTTTTGAGGGAAAAAAGTGTCTCTAATCTCGTACAAATCATCAGCTACTTTGTGGCTTTTGCCCATACATCCTTTTCTTCTGCTGCCATGTTACTTCGCCGGCAAAGGGAAAGGGAGGAAATTGGCAAAATGAAAACAAAGCCCGAACCCCTCTAATTCCAGCCTGGGCTCCAAACAGTTTCATTTCTGATTAAGCCTCGTGCAGGACTCATCAATTCTCTAGTGATTCGCTCCAAAACGGCACCGGCTAAGCTCGATGAAAACAATCCGTTTATTTTCGTACTCCATTTTAACTTTACCCTGGGTGGTTTGAGCTCAATTTAATTGGGTTTTCAAAAACTAATCTGGACAAGTTTGTCCTTTACTCATATTAATTATAATTTTTTGGTTGAAATAGAAGGAAAGCTAACTACTTAGCATATGTAGGCCTAGAATCAGTGCCTAACAAAGTAACGAGCACAGTTGTTGGAGCTGTATGAACCTGCAATCCTCGATCCTAGTGTCATGGGGCTAGATTGAACTGCGGCTCGTGACACTAGGATCTTGTAAGAATTGTCAATGTATGTGTAGCAATGTTAGACTCTCTATAAATGTGAGTAACATGGACTGTCCAATTCCTATGTTGAATTTCCTTGACGCACGAGGTCAACGCGTAGTTCCCATAACTGTCATCTTCATTGGTACAAGCGTGGACAACTACTTTGCTATCACTTTCGAGAAGAACATGGTTGGCACCTTTGGACCAAAGTAGCTGCAAACCATCAAAAATCGTCCACAATTCCGTCACAACCGCAATACAACTGTCGATGTTCCTTCCATAGCCTATAACCCATTTACCATGCTGATCTCTAACCACCTCCACTGCTGAAGCAAGATTCAAATTGGACCAACAACTATCATCGATATTTAGCTTGACCCAATTCACTAGTGGAGCTTGCCATCTGTTTTGACAAGTCCTACCATTTGGAATTGGAACTTCCCCTTCACTGATATTTAAAGTCCAAAACCAACAGGTTCTCAGAAAAGAAAGAGTTCAAGATGCAGCCCATTAAAAATCAATGATTCATTTGCTTCCATAGTCTCCAAATAACCATTCCAAAGAGCGTTGGCCAGTAGGCATTGTGAAAATGAAAGTCGAAACCGTTTTGTAAATTCATACAGATCCATTAAGAGAGAGATGTATGAAAAACGAAGATGGTACCTGAGAGGAAAGAACCTATAGCCACACCCTCCAAGCTTATTGATAGTTCCGTAGGATATGCAGAACATTTTCCTCAATCGTAACACAAACACAACATGATGGATCATCCGTGAAACCATGCTTCCGTCTTTCCTCATTTGTAAGTAATTTGCCTTTAAGAACCAGCCATAGGAACTGCTTGATTCGTTGGGGACCTTAAAAATCCCAAACCGTAGTCCATATATGACACCTTATATCCGACCCAGTTAGAGGATCTGAATAAATGTCACATTCAAATGCGGAAACAACTTATTTTACTATTTCACTTTATTGGATGGTAGTGTAGTGGTAAAAAAATTTAATTTCAGCAGCATGTCTGCTTATTTTAAGTAATAACCCCTAGAAATTTAAATGTAAATATATCATATTCAATATCTCCCAATCATAACCATGATATTCCTAAACATACCGGCAAACTAAGCATATACATTAAAACATTTAATTAACTAATAATATTATGGTTTAGCAACCAGAAGTTATTTTTTATGTCACAATACATATTTATAGCAGACGCTTTACTAAAAACAAGTACATGCAACTTGAAACAAAACAAAATACGAACTTTGTGAGCCCTAGGATTGTCGTTAGATGTTGATGACTCTGAGTACAAATCTCAAATACACTTAGCTGCTATGAAAAAGACCATTTGGTGAGTATTAATTTCAAATGGTATTACTATACTTACTCAATATAGCATGAAATTTAAATAATTGGACTCAGTTGATTATTTCTTCTTTAGATCAATTCAAGTATGTTTCATTTCAAAGTTTATCCAAAACATTAATATACCCATGTATCCCAACAAACAGTGCGATATTGTTAACTAACCAATCCTATTTTACAAACTTATTAACACTTTTTGCTAACGACATATGCAACTTATTAGATTTTGTCTCATTTTGTCATATTAATTACATTCCAAATTTATATAACATTTTTTGTTTATTGATTTCGCTATACTACTATTCAATCCTTTATACTTTTTCCGTGCCCTATAATCATACTTTCCATCTATAATTTTTGCCCAATCCTATTTACGTATACCATATAAGTTTTAGGCATCCGACATAAACAATTTGCGCCTTGCGTTCATCGGCTCAGCCAAAGTAGTAATTGTGAAAGCCACAGTTGGGACGTTCGAAGGAAAATGTGCCTAGATCTCATTGACTTATAGTCAAAGAAAATTATTATTACTTATTTGCTCGATTCTATAACTCAATAATTATTCTCAACTTTGCCCAACAATTACTACAACAACCCATAGTCTAATTTCATTCTCAGTTCAGTTTCCATTCTATTGATCTCAAGAAAAACTCTTCTGTTGAATGTCATTTCATATAAAATATGGCATGATTTGTCTCATGTTCAAGCCAAATGCGCAACTTTACTAAATTATACTATTTCAAATTTTTATACAATTTAACTCTTTATCACAATAACCAATCTCAATATTGTATTTCTAGTCAAACACTCATGCGCAACTTCCTTCGTTTGCAAAATTTACCTAACAATGAAATTAAAAGGAAAAATAAATAATAAGTTGAGTTATGGTGATACTTAATTTTCTTCGTTTAACCAATGAGACATTAGGTGTCAACCTATTTTAATGTTGGGCGCAATATTTGCTTTGGATTTATCTGATGAGGCACTGGGTGCCAAACTGATGTGTTGGTTGGATTTGTGTATCCGTCTAAGTTTGAATCGTATTAATAGGGAAAGTAAATGGTAAACTTGCATTATTGAATTGAAATGGCAAATGATGTTGAAGTGGAAATGCTATTGAAATAGCAAATAGCATGAAATGAATATGTATTATAAGTCAAAAGAGAAATGGAAATGTATGAATTGAGTTTGCCATGTAATGTTATTAGTAAAATGTTTAAGATAAAGTAATGTTTGTATGATATTTTCACATTTGACTTGATTCTAGCATAGCATTATTTAGTTTTTAGTTGAGCATGTAAATGTATTTGTATTTTGCTAAAAATGTTTGATATAGAAATGCAACTGAGTTATACTCAGCATACATTTTAACTTGCTGTGCAGGTTAGGTACTTTTTTG